>NC_084795.1:210330619-210955619 GCF_963169125.1 Humulus lupulus
AAGATGTAGCGGAGTATGTGTCTAAATGCTTAGTATGCCAACAAGTGAAAGCAGAACATCAACGTCTTGCAGGCTTATTGCAATTGCTTAGTATTCTAGAATGGAAGTGGGAAGACATAGCCATGGATTTCGTGATAGGACTACCGAGAACAAATAAGCAGCACGACTCGACTTGGGTAGTAATAGATAGACAAACCAAGTTAGCTCATTTCCTGCCTTTCAAGACTACGTACACAGTAGATCAGTATGTAGACATTTATGTTAGAGAAATCAATAAGACTGCATGGAATCCCTAAGACCATAGTGTCCGATAGAGGATCGGTGTTTACATCGAGATTTTGGGGAAGCTTGCAGCAAGTATGGGTACCAAGTTAAGTCTTAGTACGACATTTC
This sequence comes from Humulus lupulus, assembly GCF_963169125.1. Classification (NCBI taxonomy): domain Eukaryota; kingdom Viridiplantae; phylum Streptophyta; class Magnoliopsida; order Rosales; family Cannabaceae; genus Humulus; species Humulus lupulus. The sequence goes on from NC_084795.1 coordinate 210,331,013, forward strand.
ATCCTCAGACTGATGGTCAGTCCGAGCGTACCATACAGATTTTAGAAGATATGTTGTGCACTTGTGTACTTGATTTCAGAGGATCATGGAGTAAGTATTTGCCGCTGATAGAATTCTCCTACAACAACAGCTACCAAGAAACAATTAGGATGGCACCCTATGAGTTACTCTATGGAAGGAGTTGGTGATCGCCATGACATTGGGACGAGGTAGGAGAAAGGTAACTTTTTGGACCCGAAGCTATTAGAGAAGCTCAGGATGCAGTAGCGCTGATTAGAAAGCATATGCTCGCTACTCAGAACCGACAGAAAAGTTATGCGGATGCCAAGCGGCGTGATGTGGAATTCAAAGTTGGAGATCAAGTCTTCTTAAAGATATCTCCTATGAAAGATGTGAAGTGGTTTGGGAAGAAAGGCAAGCTTAGTACCCGGTTTATAGGTCCTTTTGAGATATTTGACAAGGTGGGAATAGTTGCATATAGAGTAACCCTGCCGCCAGCTCTAGCAGATAGCCACAATGTGTTCCACATCTCAATGCTGCGTAGATATGTGTCAGACCCCTCTCACGTTCTCAAGTATGATACGATAGTACTTCAGAAAGATTTAAGTTACGAGGAATGACTGGTTAGCATCCTAGATAGAGGGATGAAGGAATTATGGTCTAAGAGTATTCCGATAGTCAAGTACCTATGGAATAATAGTTCTGAACGGGAGGCAACGTGGGAGTTGGAGGAAGACATGTTAGCACAGTACTCGGAATTGTTTGGTAAGTAAATTTCAGGGACGAAAAGTAGGGGAGAATTGTAGTGTCCCAATAATATTTACTTAACTAGCTAGATAGCAGTAGTAGTTAGTATTCGTTTGTAGTATGTTAGATCCCACGTCCACCCTTGGACTCGATCAATGACCCCATGCCACCATCGCTATTCAGAAATCACCTATGAAGCAGTGCCACTACACTCGAATACTCCTTGCACACATGAACTCCCCCGAGTCCATCATGGCATCCCTCTAGTTAACCAAGAAGCCCTTGCAACAATGACCCGAAAGCCAACACATCATTAGAATTTTGCTTTCCCTCCAATTGTCTAATGCCTACTCCTATTGACAAGGACAAAATTAAGGTGCACTCCTCAAGGTTAGGTTCATAAACCAACCGTTCCAAATGGAATCTATGAAACATCCTTTCGCTGAATGCATGTCTCTCTTCAATGCGGCACTCATGCCAACTCTAGCCTTTATGCAGTATCTTATCCACCCTTGCACACAAACTTTGTGAAGTAGTCTCTCATACTTTTGGCCCTCCAGCCTTATTGCATACCCAGGACTTGATGCAAAAAAGAAATCCTGACCATAAGCATAAATGCTCCTCTGAGCTTCTACAATGTGGCCAATCATATGACATCATTCGAAACCACTACACTTCCTTCTTGCTCGTGCCCATGCTGAATCTCTGCATCGTGCCTCAAGTTCTGCCCCCAAATAAACCTTCCCTAACTCTAGACGGTCGGTTGAATCTTGAACAACGTGACTGCATTCTACCTCTGCCTTGAGGTCTGAAGTTGTCCCAATCTATTATCTCCCTTTGCATATGTTCTCTGAATAATTCTGCTTGTGTTCCCATAAATGCGTGTCCCTATAAAACAGTAAGCATGTCCTTGAAAAATATGTTATATTTTTAGGATTTCAAATTTCCTTGAAAAATATATTAGATTTTTAGGAAATTAATTTTCCTTGAAAAACCTAATTATTTTTAGGAATTTCTAATTGCCCTTAAAAAGGTACTATGTAATGTCCTGAGGGACTTGACTATTTACGTACTGCTACGGTATGTTTCTCGGGCCAGGATCAAGTTTGCCGTAATGTTGAAAACATTACAATAAACTTGGGGGGCAAATGTTATCCCTAAAAAATACGAGGATGATGTGGCTAATGAGAACGCGACACATGACATCAAAAATCAGGGAAAAAATGACAAAGTATTGAGGAAAGACTGACGAGCAAAAAAGATAGGTCCAGGACCAATGAGGAAGTCGACCAAGCCTAAACCCCCTAGGGGTGGTCGGCCTGACCTCTACCCCAGGGGTGGTCGGCCTGACCTCTATTCTAGGGGTGGTCGGCCTCAGTGTGTCCAAGAGAGTGCTCGGCCTGACCCCTACCCCAGGGGTGGTCAGCCCCAGTATGCCCAAGGATCCCTAGGGGTGGTCGACCTGATATGCTCAAGAACCACCTGGGTGGTCGCCCACCCTATTCTTCATAGGGTGGTCAGCTAAAATCCCCAAGTATACTTCACTGAGAAATACTCACTCTCGTTCAAACTGAGATCAACAGGCCTAACACTACGAGGATCAACAAGTCCAGCACCCAGAAGGTCACAGGCCTAGCACCCATGCTCGGGTCATCCTGCATTATCAACCACGATCCAGAGAATACACTAGGAAGACCCATGATCTCATAATCATGGGGAGGTGGACACGTATCTCCACTCACAATGATCGTGTACCAAACCACGATCTCCACTACTACTGATCATGTAACAGCCCCAGGGCAATATAAATAAAGGACCCAGGGCTTCATCGGGGGGACTTTTCTCCCTTAGATCACTTTTTCTGGAATTTTGGGAGAAAAATCTTTTCAATGAGATAAATCATCAGTTTGTACTTGTAATTGTTGATTGAGTAATTCAATAATAAAGACTAAGAGGATTAGGTTATTACTGTTCATTAGAACAGGGCTGAACCACTACAAATTTCCTGTATGTTTACTTAAGATAATCGTACTCTGTCATTAATTCAATTTATTTCATTAAGAAGGTGTCGTATACTATACATGCGACCGTTGGCCAATTTCACTTGTCAACACCCACTAACCTCCTGCAACTGCGTATCACCTATCTAGCTCTCTCTTATCCTCTCCAAAAGGGTAACTGTAAAGTAATATTGTCCAACTGGCCCACTACCAATTCTATCCTCGCTCTGATCATTTCCTCTGCTAATTCCTTTGATATTTTCTTCAAGCTAAACAACTGCTATGGGCCTATCCGGCTTAAAGCATCTACCACTATATTTTCCTGCGTGATATAGGATGTCATAGTCATAGTCCTTCACCAACTCCAGCCAACGCCCGTGTCTCATATTTAGGTCCTTCTGAGTGAAGAAATACTTCAAACTTTTATGATTGGTGTATATCTCGCACTTCTCCCCATACAAATAATGTCGGCATACTTTTAGTGTGAATACCCCCACTGATAGTTCCAAATCATGGGTAGGGTATTGCTACTCATAATCCCTTAGCTGTTGCGACGCGTAGGTAGTAACCTTCCCACTCTGCACTACAAACTTGTCCCCATCTGAAGGAAGACTCAGCATCGAAGTAGCAATCAATCATCGATTCTGTTCTTAGAAACTACCCTCACATTTGTTTGACCATGTGAACTTCAGATTCCTCCATGTCAACTCAGTCAATGGTGTGGAAATCTTTGAAAACCCTTCCAAAAATCATCTATAATATCTATCTAACCCAAGGAAACTCTTAACCTCCAAGGCATTCCTTGGCCTCCTCCAATCCCTAACTTCTTCTACCTTGGCCGGATCTACCTTAATCCCGTCTCCACGGACCATATGTCCAAGGAATGTTAGCTCTGGTATCCAGAACTCACACTTCTTAAATTTAGAATACAACCGATGCTCCCTCAACCTCTGTAATACTAGTCGAAGATGCTACTCCTGCTCTGCCTTTGAACAAGAGTAAACCAGGATGTCATCGATGAAGACAATCACAAACTAATCCAAGAAATCCTTGAACACTGAGTTCATCAAATCCATAAATATTGTTGGGGCATTGGTCAATCCAAATTACATAACTAAGAACTCATAATGCCCATACCTTGTGCGAAAGGTCGTCTTTAGAATATCTTCATCCTTGATCCTCATCTGGTGATAACTTGATCGAAGATCAATCTTCGAGAATACTGTCTTACCCTGGAACTGATCGAATAGGTCGTCTATCCTTGGTAATGGGTACTTGTTCTTAATTGTAAAATTGTTCAACTCCCTGTAGTCTTTACACATCCTCAGGGTCCCATCCTTCTTCTTCACAAACAAAACCGGAGCACCCCATAACGAAAAGATAGGTCTGATAAATCTCAAATCTAGTAGCTCCTATCACTGTATCTTTAACTCCTTTAGCTCTGTTGGAGACATTTTGTATGGTGCCCTCGACACTGGTTCGGTACTCGGCGCTAACTCAATGACGAACTGGATTTCCTTGTGCGGCGGTAGTTCTGGTAAGTCTTCAGGGAACACATCCAAGAGCTCACATACCAGTCTAGTCTCTCCTAACCCCATCGACCTGGCCCTAGTGGTATCCACCACACTCGCTAGAAAACCTACACAACCTCCTTGTAATAGGTCTTTAGCCCTCAGCGTTGATATCATGGGAATGCAAGGTCCGTGCACAGTACCCTCAAAAATGAAGGGGTCCTCACCCTGAAGCTCAAAAGTCACCATATTTTTCTGACAATCTATAGTTGTCCCATATCTGATTAACAAATCAATCCCCAAGATCATATTGAAATCATCCATACCCAACTCAATCAAGTCTACTGATAGTTTCCTGCTATCCACAATCACTAGCAGTGCTCTAATCTATCTCCAAGAAACTACCAATTCCCCCGTAGGCAGTATAGTCCCAAATCCCGTAGTATAATACTCACTAGGCCTACACAATCTATCAATCACTTTACTAGAAACAAATGTATGTGTCGCACAAAAGTCAATTAATACCGTATATGAAGAGCCAGCGCTAAAAAGCTGACCTGTCACTACCGAGGGATTAGCCTCAGCCTCTGCATGTGTAAAGGCAAACACTTAAGCTGGAGTCAAGCTGTCCACCTTTCTTGGTTCCTCATTCTTCAAAGTCAGGAAATCTTTCTTGAGGTGCCAAACAACCTTGCACAAGTAATAGGGTTTCGCTCGAAAAGCGCCTAGATGGTACTTCCTGCATTTAGCACACTCTAGGTAGCTTCTCCATGTCTCACCGCCACTCTGCCAGCCACCTTGAACACCGTGGCCCCTCCTATCAGGATCAACAGTGGTCAAGGTGTCAGGTGTCTTCACCCCTACCACAGGGGCCTCCATCCCCACCATACCCTCTAAGTGGAGGCACTGCCCTGCGAATATCCTGTCTCACAACGCTCTCCCTCTATATCTTGTTCTCTGCCTCCTCTGCAGTGAGGGCCTTCTCAACCACCTGGGCATAAGTGACTCCCTAGGTTCTAATGTGATCCGCATATCTCGGGCTATCATAGCTTTAAGCTCTCAAACAAACCTGTCCTGCCTAGTTGCATCTGTAGGCACAAATTTTGCTAGTCTGTCAAATTTCAGGGCATATTCAGTAACTATCATGCTACCCTGTACCAGCGCAATGAACTCATTTATCTTTTCCGCCCTGACAGTAATACTGTAGTATTTCTGATTGAACAAATCTCTTAACTCATCCTAACTTAGGGTAGAAACATCTCGAGTCTAGGATGCCAACTCCCACCAAATGCGGGCTTCATCTCGAAGCATATAGGTGGTGCAGGCCACCTTATCCAGGATGGAGGTGATCAAAATCATCCATTGTTCAGCCCTAAGTGGATCTAGTCCTCCCTTAAATGTTGGAGGATCCTTCTTCCTAAATCTTTCATAAAGCGACTTCCACTTGTTCCCAATCATAGGCGGTTGAACAACTAGTGTTACAATAGGTGGCAAGTCAGGTGCATCACTCCCTAGTGAAGCTTGCTACCTTAGAAGGTGAATCTCTTCCTCTTGGCTCTGAAGTCTAGCTTGCATGACAGCAAGCAACTACTATCAGTTCTCAGAGACTGGCGGAGGGTTTTGGCCCTGCTTACCCCAATGTTATCTAGTCGAATTGATCGCCTTGGATGCATAACTCTCTAAGTTTATCAACAACCAATGACTTAGCTGGTCAGGCAATGATACCAGGTTTATAATCACCCCATGGTCTAAGGACGAAACTTAATCAACAACACACAGTTATAATGCAAGCAGGCATTTAAACAAATCATTCACACTGCCCCCAACGATCTCCAACTCATGGGTGGTCTAGCTTTCCCTTGCTTTTACCTGCACCACGTAGAACCTGTGAGCCAAGGCCCTACAAGAAAACAAAACTCAACAAGCATAGGTAGCAATAGTATATGCATAGCAAACTTAGATCATATAATCCAATTAACAGCAGAACACAAGCAATAAGCTAGGCAACAATAAATAGTTTATTCCAAACATATACTTCAATCTCAATACAATTAGTTAGGTATCTATGCCCTTAGGCCGAGACCTTTAGTTATTTAGCTGATCCCGGATTTCTTAGGCTGAGCTGCATTCTGCAGGCTTAACATCAGCCCTAGCTCCCTTAGGCCGGACCTTCACATCAAACATAACCGATAAACAGATTGTTAAACACGCAATCGAAAGTAGCACAAACAAACATGCCTATCCATTTATCATCAATCGTAAATACATTTATGATCTCACAAATATTCATTTACACGGAATCTTAGCGCCATTCTTAACTTGGGTGCTGTTTTCTTTCCTCGAGTCCCAAGCTGAAGGTGTAGAGCGATCTCGAGCACGATCCTCAATCCTGAGCCTTAGCAGTAAGCCTAGTCACAGGCGATAATGGTTAACCATTAGAATCTAATCCAATTAAATGTTTTACGAATAAGATACTAGCCTCTGGAATCTCAAATTCTATTAAATCGGGTAGTAGGATCCTTTTCGATCTCTTATGTTTGAGTTCCCAAGCCTAAACACCTCACTTGGCTATTTCTCTCAATTAGTGTCGCGGCCTGCCCCCTACGGCTGTGGCACGCCACAAATCAGAGAGCCCCGAAGCTTTCTTCTGGGGATGCATGCCGTAGTGCGCCTCTACCTGGGCCGCTGTGCCTTGCCAAAATTTCAGAGGCTCCGAGCCTCTTCGTACACATGGGTCACGACACATGAATAACAGGGCCATGGCTCGAGCCCAGAAACCCAGAAACATGCATATTTCAGTACGTTTTTCCTCAGCCTAGCTCATCAAAATCCAACATAACATGCATCTAAACAACAAATTGAGCCTCTATACTTCAGTAGTATACTCAGAGCTACACAACCACCTAAAATTCTAACCAAAATCCTCCTAGGAACTCAAAATTAGCAAAACCCCTTTGAAGCTTAAAAGCTTAAGAACACTTATACTAACAACAAAATTCCACCACAAATTCACAACTTTACCCTTACCTTGATGATGCCTCTACCCCTAAGCTGCACTTCAACCAGTCCTAGCTTGAATTCTCCAGTCCCCAAGCTTCAATTCCTAAGCCCTTCTCGTCAAAAACACTACAATCCTTAAGGCACAATAGCGAGAGAAAGAGAGAACGTGAGAGTGAGTGTGAGAGAGAGCTGAAAGATGTTTTAATGTGTTCTGATTATTTCCTAAAGCCTTCCTAACTATATGCCTTACCATAAAGACCAAAATTCCCATTATTAATAACTCATGCCTTTATTTCCCATAAGGGTAAAACATGTAAGGATTAATGCCCTAAAAGCATGTAAATACATTTGATTGGTTTTAAATAATAGTACAATTTTATTATTTTTTAATGTTATTATTATTTTTTGAATTAATTATAAAATAATATCAAGAAAATTCCATTCATTCATGAAAATATGATCTTGTATTAGTACGAGAGAATTAAGATCATATATAATGAATAAAATAGTCTGTAACATATTAAAGTAAGGAATCTTTAATGAATTGTTACTAGTACAGCTTGCTAAGCATATAAAATGCAAGTAATCTAAATTAAGATTACTGATGTGGATAGACATCTTAGTAAAGGTGTTGTATAATAGAGATTATATATGACAGGACCGATGAGAATTGATTATCTTTACGAACTTTCCGTTCAACGTAAAGATTTAATTCTTGTCATAATAGATGATCATTTGTAGATTTGATAAATCCTTAGTATTCATGAACCCTTGTTTATGTTTATTGGATCTTTAATGAGCCTAATGACTTTTGTTTTGGAGATTCAATATCATGGATGGCTGGGAACATGAATTACAATATTGAATCCATGCTTTCCTAACAGATTGAATATTGGTTCCTTTAGGGTTGATTCTCGAATAGAATAGCTATTGAGCTCAAATCTATAATTAGATTATAGATTAATTATTCGCTAGTGAATTAATGGTACTTAAGGAAGGGCAAAACATTAATTTTGACCAGCTCTAATTAACGAACCAATAATGGAGGACAAAACTACATATATTGATTATATCAATGGACTATTAGAGAAAACTCTATAATATAATTCTATAAATACTTAGAGTGTAATTAGTGGAGTAATCATGGAATTAATAAATAAGATTATTAGATTAAAGAGTTTAATTAATAATCTTGTTTATTAGAGCTTTGTATAATAGGTCCATGGTCCCCAGATCACCTCTGTCCTACATTATCAATGGTAAGGATGTCAAAAGAAAGATTTGTTAAGAGAAAGGACTAAATAGCAAATGAATTAATTTTCCAGGGCAATGAAATAATTATTTGATAATTATGGGTAATTGATTAATTTTGAATTAATTAATTATTTAACTATGTAGTTTTTATTTTGAAAAATTATAGGTTAAAATTAATATTAACCTTGTTTGGATTAATATAGAGAGAGAAAATAATAATAATCTTAATTATAATATGATATTCATTTATTTAATTTAAAACTCATATTTTTAGATAAGGTTAATTTTAAATTTAATGATATTTATGTTGGAATATATATCTTGTCTTAAAAAAATAAACAAATGAGAAAATTAGGGCAACCCTAATAGGGTTGGGTGACACACACTGTACAATACAATGTGTGGTGCCTATCATCAGGGATTTTATCTTTGGGATTTGAATTTTGAATTTCAAATAAATTTATTTAATCAGTTATTTCATTATTCTTTTTAAATAAGATTTAAATAGATAATTAAATGAAAATATCTAATCAGTTTTAATTTGAATTATGATTTAATTAAATAAAGATTATTTAATTAGATTAAATATCTTTATAAAATTGATATACGTAATATTCATAAAATTATGGATAATCAGACTCTCTCTCTCTCTCTCTAAAGCATTAGTTTTCTCTAAACTTGAAAACTATTATAAACCTTCTCTCTCTCAAAACTCTCTAGATCTTATGTGTTGAGTACATATAGGGAATCACATAAATCAACCTTTTGAATTCTACGTGCCCACACAGATCCTTGTGTGTTTGAGGATTGGTGTGGAAGATCAGTGTGTGAGATCTTAGAACATTGGATAGCTAGATCATTTATTTATACAAAAAGACTCAACGACACCTAATAGACTACAAGAGGTAATCCATGATCTATTTGTATGTGATTTAATATTTATATATGTATATGATCCTAGATGGTATTAATATTTATTAAAATAGGTTCATATATTCCGTTGTGTGCCTTTGATTCACTACAAGAATTTTGTGTAAACATTACGGTAAGATATTACATATTTTTTAAAGTGCTATTATTGACTTAGCTCTAAAACATACGGAGGCTCTAAAACATACGGAGGGAAGTTTTTGGCGCCATGTGAATTAGTAATGGCGCTTTACTTTTCATTTTTTTTCACTCAACACTCTAATCTGAGAAGCCCTAAGCCGCCACCCTCTCCTCCTCTCACTCCTATCCTTTATTCTTCTTTTTCTTCATTTCCTGATTCCCCTCAACCTCTTTTCTTTGGTTCTCTCTCTCTCTTTGCTACCTCAGGGCCTCTCATTTCTACTCACGCCCTCCTGCTTCGAAACCATCCCCACTTCACTCTCTCTTGGAAGAATAGGTGACGGCGCCTAGCGGAGGCGGAGGCAGAGGCGAGGTCACGGGTTCGACGCTGCGTGGGTCTTCTTCTCCTCAGCACACGACGAAGGCGAGATCTGGTATGTTTCCTCTCAACTTATTTTTGTTGCTGTTGGTTGGTTCATGGTAGTCGAAGGCTTAGTATGGGATATTTTAATTTCTTTATTCTCATTCTTTCTCTCTCTCTCGACTTTCTTCTCTCAGCGATGTACCTTTTCTCTTCTCAACCCTATCTCCCTCACATCTATCTAACCTCTCAACTCCATCATTTTTCACATTTCTCTCTTGTAGGTGGCTGGCGCGGGAGACTAGACGGAGGTGGTGACGAGGACTCGGAGGTGCAGGAGCTTGAAGATTTCTGTCTCTGATTTCATCATTACAAGTCCGGCAGTGTGCAGGGTCGAGCGTGGGACTGGGCTTGTTGGTGGAGAGCGAGACAGAGGAGGTAGACAATTGGAGTTCAGGTTTCGTCCCTGAAACACCATCAAACACATTTGATAGATTACTAAATGCATAATAATAGGGTACTCTTCCTTGTTGTTACATGTTTCTTAATTACAGTTAGTGAGGAAAACCATTGACATAATTATGATGAACTATATGTTTAGGCGTTCTCAGTTTTTGTTATTGCCTTTAAGTAACTACTAGTACTAGTCATGGTGTCTTTCCTTTGAACTACACTGATGGTTGAGAAAGAACTTTTTCTTCACATAATAATTATAAAACCATTGTATTGCTAAAAATGAAAGCTTTGGGACTTTATTTATATTTGGGGGAGATTGAAAATTTGAAACTGTTTGCTCGGATAGTTATTTCAGAGTGTTTACTACATAATTTGATGTTGGGTATTGGGTTATTAGGATTGGTAACTCTGTTTCTTTCATTGTTAGTTTGGTTGTGATTTAGTTGAGAAGATTATATTTCAAACAATTTGGTCTCGAGTTCTGATGGTGGGAGTTTTGTCTTTTCTTGACTGAATTTGCTTCTGGCATATCTGATATTACTTTAGCCATATCTGTTTCAAGCATTCCTTTTCAAGGTTCTGTTAGGTCTCTCTCTCAGTCCCTTTTCAACGGTATTTCTTTTAGGAGAATAAAAGATTGATTGAATTTCTTAACTTGACATTGCTTTTGGTAGAATGTCATTATCTTCCTTGTGGCTGCTGTATTTGATAATACAGATTGTTGGCTGATGTGAATTTTACTGTATTTAGTAATGTATTCTAATTTATGAAAAAAGAGGGTTGGTTTCATTCACCTGGGTTTTCATGTCTGGTCTGGTTATATCATAAAGGCTATAAATTTGTATGTAATTGTGATATTAACTGTATATCTGGGTCACAGAAAAACGTAATTCATCAATTTTCTGAAAAAATTGATTCTTGTATTGATAATCGCCCTGTTTGTTCTTGTTATGGCTATAGGATGAAGATCTTATCTTTTTCACCCTCGGAACCTCATGAACAGCTGCAAGACAATAATCATGTTGTATATCCAGAGGAGAAGATGAGTTTCTAAATCTTTTGAGATCAAGCATATCTAGAGGAAGCAGCTTTTAGGTATCTTGTTGTATATCATGTACATGCATAGAAAGTTTGGTTTGACTTTAACATAAAAAAGGTTCCATATTGGAAAAGAAAAGGGTTTATTCTGTATAGCAATTAACTTAGAAAAACACACATCCCACGAGCTTGTTAGTGTTTGATTCATTGTTGTGTGCCATTACATATTTGATTGAATGAATTTATCATCATCAAATTGATTTCAATAACTTTGAAGCTAAAATATTTCACTGCTTTATCTTTAGCTTGTCTTTTTCTTAGTGTCTTATCCTTTTAAGAAATCATGTAACTACTTCCTTGTATTTTTTCTTTATATAAATAGTACAAGTGAATACAAGTAGTGTTGTTTCTTTTTAAATCCCTGTTGTTCGTAAATTTTAAGTGCAACTCTCTAATTTTTGGTTCTAGTTTCATGTGATTAGAAAGGCCTTCTTATTAGTTTATCTTGTTTTTTAATTTTTGGTTCTAATTCAGTGGTTGAATCGTTTCACACACTTTTATGTTTTCTTTTTCTTGTATAACAGAAATCATATTTGTCTTTTTTTCTTAGCCCCTTTTTCTTGTAGGACCTTTATCGAATTACTTAAGTTTCTCCCTTCACACATCTTACTTAGCCAAAATGTTATAAAATTGGATGAGTTCCTCTGTTTACTGTTCATATATATTCTTTAATAAAGGGGTTGAAAAATGGTTGATGCTGAAATGTAACTAATGGACAACCTTGCTGCAATGTAAAAGGGGTTGTATAAACTTGTTTTATTGTAAGCTTTGTTGCTCTCTCTGATTATAGGGCATTGGCATTTGTGCTTGTGCTGCATCAACTGGTTTTCCAGTTGGTTAAAAACTTTGATTAGAGTCATTAGATTTTTGACATAACCACTGCTGGGACATAAGTTCAATGATGTTATTTTCTATAACCAGGTCAAATAGAACAGGTCCTCTGTTATCCTTGATTGAAAACATGAACTTTTTTCAAAAGGTTTTGCTTTTGATATATGTTTGTCTTTGGTTTTGAAAAAAAAGTTCTGTTCATGGGAATAATTTGTTAACAGTTTCCAATATGCTAATTGTGAGATTTTTCTTATGCTAAGGTTAAGGTGGAAACTTTACAGAATCTGTTTCTCACTTGGTAGCTTAACACCTTTCATGTCAGGTGCCCCTTTTGAGATGGAAGAGATTTGCTTTAGTTGCAGCAATGTGCATTCTCGCAGTTCGAGCAGTGATTGTTCAACTAGCTTTTTTTCTTCACATGCAGGTTATGTTATATCTATTCCTCTTGTTGCAAGCCAAGTTGAACTTTGCATGTCTCTTTCTACTCATACTATGCATGATCCAAACATTCTTATTTCTTGTGCCCAAAGCTGATTGTCTTTTAATAAAAATAAGTTTTCATTATGCCATTTATTGTATGGATATAAACTAAAAATAACTAAATCATGCATGACATAGATATTAAGAATGTAAATGAAAAGGAACATGTATCATATAAATAGAAGGGGAAGGAATAATGTTTATTTGGGTATCTGTTTTACCAAATAGTTGCATATTTTAGCCATTTGTTACTATGATCATGTAAATTATAATAGTAATGCGTTTCAGATTTCAATAATTTTTTTTTTTAAATTGAAAAGATTTCAATGATTCCAAGTACTGAAATATGCATTGATTTTCAGACCCATGTCTTTAAAAGGCCAGCTGCCTTCTCAAGGCCTCTCATATTTGCAACTGCATTTATGAGCTTCTTCTCAGTTGTTATAGCATTATTTAAGGTATCAACTTTTGTTTTTTTTCCATGGAACTATGTTGTGTGCTTTCCCTTTCTGCTTGATTAGTACTGTGAATGTTGATTTTTTTATATGTATTTCCTTGATTAGGTATTGGGACACACAATTTTGGCTTCAATACTCTGGACTAATGCCAAGTCGGTTGATTTGAGCAGCAAAGCTGCAATAACATCGTTTTACATGTTCATATGGAAGGTAAAAAACTATGGTGCCAAATTTAATTTGTTTGGCGCTCAGTTTAGTTTAACAAAATTGCAAAAATAATATTTTAGATCAGGAACCTATTTTTAGATCAGAAAGTACTTAAAAGGGAAAGAATACCCCATTTTTGTTACTTGAAAACAAAGCAGTTTGATGAATGCATAAAAGAAGGTTCTGAGGTATTGAGTTGTCTTCCTTTTGATTTCTATTATACTATATATCAGTCAACTGTGATTAATAATCAAGACATTTATAATAATAGCACCAAAGCTAGAGGACTGTTTGTTATCTAAAATTGCTTTTGTATTTTCTCATTTTCAATCTATCAGTTCTGATCTTATAATAAAAAAATTGTTTTAGAAAATAATGCTTATAATAAATGTCTTCTGAAGGATGTTTATGCAATTGCCCTGCTAACCATTGGGGGACATTCTTGTTGTTAGGATGCTGTCTCTGATCTTATCAAGGCTCATGAAGTTTCTCCTGATGATGAAACAATTGCAGAGGTCTTGAGGTGTGATTTCTTGTGAATGATCTTCTTGGACTTTGTTATAGCAGATTAACATCAATTGTTCCTTCTTTTTCTTTTTTTAACTAGCATATATTGTTTTAACAGGGATGCTGAGGAAAGATTACTGAAGGAGGGAGGTGCACCAAGAGGTTTGTTAATTTTGTACTTATTTTATTTTCAGTTGATGTTAGTTCATTACTTTGCATGAAGTTCGTATGAAGCTTTATGTTAAACTTTGTAAGTTTTATTTTACTATCCATATCTGTGTAACCTCTGTTTAGACTGTGTTTGTGACTATCTATAGAATTTATAACATTTAAATTCTTTTCTTTCTTTGTTTAAGATATATTTATTGTTAAATCTTATTTGTGTATATCCTAAAACTAAAAAGTAAACAAAGGAACAAAATAGATCTAAACTTGTCTAGAAATATTTGGTTTATCACTTCATAATGATGCTGATTTCGGCTAAATTCTTCATGCTATTACAGGATGATGACTTGGAAAGCCTCAAATTTTTGATAAATTCTGCTAGATGTTAGGCACCCAATAAAAGGTAAAAAAAAAAATGAATAAATGAAGTTGTGGGTAGTGTAAAAGATTTTCTTGAAGGTGAGTTATATTTTGTGGTTAAAGAGTCTCAGTGGTCTCTTGAATACACCATTAATTTGTTTGTGGGTCTTTGTATTGCTGATGCACACTAGTATGTTGAATAACTAGAATGAATCTTTATTGATACCAAAACCATATTACAAGGGGTTCCAAGACTTATTTTCCTTGGATTATATTTCTTATGAGAATAGTTTCATTTTTGTTAGCATGCAGTTTTATATTTGTTGCTTATCTTTATCTATTTATTTTTCAGAGTGTTTGAACAAGTTCCCTCGAAGGACTAGTACACCATCTAGGGTTCACAGTCAAGCACAACAAGCTGAAGAATAGCTACAACATCAGCAACAGCAGCAGCAACAATAGCATCATCCAAACTATAGTTTGAAGTAAAAAATGTTCAAGATTATAAAACTTTATTATGTTAAGTTTTCAAATTTAAGTTAGAACTAAGATCTCATGAAGTAGACACATTCATGGTTCAAATTAGTTATTGTTTAATGTAATACTTATGGTTTATCAATTTATTGAGAATTACATTTTATGATTAATTTTGATTTTGTTTATCAAAATACAATAATGAAAATCTTTTAATTAAAAAAAACCATACAAGTATATCAAAAAATAATTTAAAATATATTATCCACACTAAAGTAACAATTTTATTACTATATGTTATGATTTAAAAATATATTATAAGCGTAAAAAATCGTTATGGTTTATATAATATAACAAACTAAAAATGTTATCAAAATAATCAAATGTAACAGTTGAAAAATGTTATGAAAAAATACAAGATTAAACTTCAAATTTATAACCAAAAACTCTATCTAAATGTTATTATTTGAATATTATAGCACCTAAATATGTGTTATTGAATAGTTTAAGATAACACCGAACATAACATTAAAAAACTGTTATAGAAAAGACTGGACTTTTAATAACAGGGGCTATGTTAGCATTTTCAGAAGTGCTATCAATAGTCCCGGATAGCAGTTTTTAAGTGTTATGAATACTGTTTTTTCTTGTAGTGATTTGATAATTTAATACCAACAATTGGTACCCGAGCAGTCTATACATATATATATAATAAATATTGTGTGGGTTTCTTGCATTTGTTATATGTATGTTAATATGTATATTGAATGGATGGATACGTTTTTTGGAATGCATGGTTGAATGATGGATCGTTAATTATATGGTGTTATTGGGTTAGGAATTTTAATTGTTTTTCCTAGATCTTGTGTAAGCCATAACGGGCATAGGATTTTTGTAATTTTATTTCTTGAAATTTAAATTGAAAAATTTTGTACACAAGAGGAAATTGGAAGGACCCGAGCCACTAACCATGGAAGCAGCCCAAGCCCTCTCGGCCATCTGCGCACTCGAGCCGAGCCCCCGCGCCAACTTGCGCGTACCCCTGCACACTCCCGCCTGCCTACGCGCGCCCCTGTGCACCCGAGCCAAGCCCCTTGCCTGCCTGCGCGTGCGCGTGCGCATCATTGCCTGGGCCATACGCGCGCCCCTATGTGCTAGGCCTGATGCGCCTAAATGCCCAGCCTCCCATCCCAAGCATGGCACCTTGTGCCGCCGGTCCTAGGGCACCGTTTTGGTGCCAAAAACCCTAATTCCTAAGTTGTTATAAAATATCTTTTATTTAAGTAATTTTTAAATTATTTGAATTTAAAAGTTTAATTATCTTATTTATTTATTTTGATGAAAAGTCAAATTTTATTGATCAACAGCCAGTTACAAAGAAACAGAGGCTGGAAACAAACCACCTCAGAAACTCACAAGCTACAGATTACTAACAAACTTTAACATTTGTTTTTCTCTACGAGAACAATTACAGCCTATTAAATTCAGCACTCTAGCTTTGATTGAAAATCTAATCAATTGATCAATCTTATGCACAGGTAAGCAACTTTTCTCAATCCAACACTGGTTTCTATTCAGCCAAATGAGATACACAGTAGCTGCACAAGCTGCATGAGTCACCATCGAAAACCACCCTGTCCGAGGCAATGACAGCCAATGGATCCAATTCTTGTACTGAACTGGCCAAGAAATCCCTCTCAGCCACCCTTGGACCAAATGCAGAATTTTCCTGGAGAAAACATACTCAAAAAAAAAAAAAGATGAGAGTGACTTTCTTCTTCATGATAATAGACTGGGCAGCTTAAAGAGGCAAGAGGCATATGACAGTAATGAAGCCATTCTCTAGTAAGCAATTTCTGGTTCACAGCAAGCCAAATTATAAACTGATGCTTAGCAGCCGAGAGTCTACACCAAACGACCTTCTCATAATGCACCAAAGAGCCAGGAAACACAGTCGAGTAAAGTTTGCCCAACTGAAGTTTTCCATTCCTAACAGCAGCCTCCAACTCAGTTTTAGACACAACATGAGAGAATTTAATGATTTTATTCCAATACCAACTGGTATCATGTTTTAATAGATAATCCCAAATTGATGATCCTTTTAAATAAACACAATTGACCCATTTAACCAAAAGCATGTCCTGCTTGGAAGAAACAGCCCAAATGAACTTAGCCAAAATTATTTTGTTCCAAGAAGAACTCTCCCTAAAACCCAATCCACCACATCATTTCGGTCTAAAGACATGCTCCCAAGAGACCCTGTGAAGTTTGCTTCTATTATCCTTCTCACCCCAAAGAAACTTTCTACAAAGACAATCTATAGCTTTGACCACTTTTTGAGGTAACAGAAAAATATTCATCCAATAAGAGCGAATCCCCAACAGAACAGAGTTAATTAATTGGACCCGACCAGCATAAGATAAGTGGTGACTAACCCAACCATTCAGACGAGATCTCATTTTCTCAAGGATAACTTCACAGTCACTTGCCCTCCATTTAGTAGGCCTCAATGGAACACCCAAATAACTCATGGGGAACTGCCCTTCAATCAGATTAGAATACTGAAGCAGAGTTTTTTTATCCCCAGCAGAAAGCCCACCAATATATATTTTAGACTTGCTTTGATTGATAGACAGCCCCGATGTCTTTGTGAAATCTGTTAACACTTGCTGAATTATATTGACACAACTCGGGTTAGCTTTGCAAAATAAGAGGAGATCATCAGCGAAACAAAGACTGACCAGTTTTAAAGACTTACATAAAGGGTGAAATCTGAACTCTTTTTCCATAGAAGCCTTTAACAACAAGCGAGTAAGATAATCCATCACCATGACAAACAATAAAGCCGATATTGGGTCTCCTTGTCTGAGACCTCTAGCTCCTTGAAATTGACCTTGAATGCTGCCATTCATCACTAAGGAATAGGAAGACCCCCTAAGGCAAACCATGACCCATCTAATAAACCTCTTCGGACAACAAAAAGCATTAAGGAGGTTTTCCAAAAAATCCCAGTCAATTGAGTCATAAGCCTTGCTAATATCAATCTTCATAAGACATCGAGGGGAAATATTTTTCCTATTATAACCTTTAAGTAAGTCTTGAAGAATAAGCACATTATGGGCAAGAAAGCGATGCTTAATAAAGGCCCCCTGATTTTGATTTATCAAAGAAGGAAGAACAAGTTTTAGCCTATTGCACAACATTTTGGATATGCATTTATATATAGTATTGCAACAAGCAATAGGCCTAAAATTAGAGGCATTTACTGGATGGTCCACTTTCGGGATTAGAGATAAGAGAGTATTATTTAAAGACTAAGGAATGCTAATTGTCTCAAAGAATTCAAGAATAGCCAAAGCAATTTCCTTACCAATATCCTTCCATAATGCTTTACAAAAATCCTGCCCCATACCCATCCAGACCTGGGCTTTTGAGAGAATGGATGCTAAACATCACTACTTTAACCTCTACGACAGTGAAAGGCTTGATCAAACTCAGCTGGGCATCACTGCTCAAAACCGAGCCATAACCTATTGCTTGAGCATCAATAACACATGTAGCTTGGCTAGCTGTACCCAGAAAGTTTTTAAAATGATACCGAAAATGGGTGGTTACTTTGGCGTAATCATCAACAATTTGCCCGTCATCAGTAACATAGGAAATGATCCTATTAGCTAACTTCCTTTTCTTTAAACTAGCATGAAAAAAGGAAGAGTTGTCATCCCCAAAACGTAACCAATCAATTTTACTCTTTTGATAAAGGTAGCTAGCATACAATTTCTCTTGCCTTTTAAACTCAAGAAAAGCTTCACGATCCTCATTACATAACAAACTATTGGACGGATTAGCAAAGAATTTAGAATGAGCTTGTTGATACAAACTTTTGCTCCTCTCATAGTTACAAGCTACATCACCCATTACCTTCCAGTTAAACTTCTTCAAGACATGCTTCAGACGGGTAAGCTTCCAGCTGACTTGCTCTAAACTTCTACCATTAAACCTTAAAGTTTGCAACCAGTTAGATAAAACTGTTATTCTAAACTGAGGGTGAGAGATCCACATGTTATAAAATCGAAAAGGTTGCACCCCAACCCTTAGAGCAGGCATATGTTTTATCAGAATAAGAGAATGGTCTGATCCAATCTCCCATTGAGAACAAGCCGAAACTAAAGGGTACTCATCCATCCAAGAATCATTTACAAACACCCTATCCAACTTGGAAAAAATACGAGCCCCTCCTTCTTGATTATTAGACCAACTGTAAAACAGACCTATAATCTTCATTTCTTCAACTAAACCAAGATCAAACCATTGTCTAGCATCCTCCATTTCTTTCACTGTGTTTGGCCTGCCACCCAATCTGTCATTCGGAGTAAAAACACTATTAAAATCCCCAAGAATCATCCAAGCTTTACTAGGCCAATGCAAATAGGACAAATCATTCCATAAGGATCTCCTAGTCTCCAAACTATTAGAGCCATAAACAAAAGTAATACAGAAACCAAGTTTATTATACAGTCTCACTTAACAGTGTAAGAATTGATCACTTTCCTAGATCACATCAAGATGCACCAACTTAGATTTCCAAATCACTAAAATTCGACCCTCCACAGATTCACTACTGTAATAATCCCAACCAAAAAAGGTAGAACTCATAACTTCTTTTATTTTTGCTCCCTTGATTTTTGTTTCAAGAAGAGCCCCAATCCCTACTTTATTCAGTCTACAAACATCCAGAACTATCTTCTGTTTATTCAACTTATTCAACCCTCTAACATTCCAACTCATTATGTTGTTGCAATCCGTAATTATTGGATGTGGCTGGCCTTGTAGTTGCTGGTTTCTGACAATCCTACAGGACACTAAACTGGTTTATGGCCTGTTTAACTGAATTCCGGACTCCCCGCCTCTTGACTCTTGTAGTTTTCGAAGAAATCCAATGAGCTTCTACCGGATTAGGAGAAGCCTGGGCAGCAGCTAACTGAGAAGAATTTGTTTGATGAATTAAAGCAGTAGCAGTCGGACTAACAGCTTTCACAGTCTCAAGAATTTTATCATTTGGGTGAATTGTCTTCTCTGCCTCAATTTGTCCTGTATTTTCATTGCCAAAATTTCCTTCTGCTTGCTTCAAGTCCTTCTGCCTCCAAATAGCTTCAGAGACAAATTTACATGAAGAAACTGAGTGTCCCAATTTCTTACAATTAGTACACTTTGTTTGCAGCCATTCATAGTCAATAATTTATTCCATAATTTGACCCTTCTCATTGAAATAGCTAATGAACTTCAGAAGAGTATCAGCAATCTCCATCTCAACTAAGATACGAGCAAACTTTATCATTGAACGATTCTGAGTTATTTTGTCAATCATGATGGGCTTACTTATTATGCTAACAAGAGCACTCAAACAATTCACTCCCCAGTATTGCAATCCAAGATCAGGTAGCCGAATCCACACGGGTACTGATTTAATGGACTTCAATGATTCAATATCAGTGGTCCATGGGCGGAGGACAACTGGTTTCTTATCAAAATGCACTACACCTGATTCTAACACTAAATCCCTTGTTGCTTCATCTATGAATTTCACCATAGTAAACCCAACATTCATTCGGGCAACACTCACAATTCCAAGTTTTCCCCAAATCCGTTTTACAAATCCTTCAAACACTGCCAGAGGTGGATTCGCCCCAATAACTACACATATCACAGCTGATTTCCAGAATGAAGCCTCTACTTCAATCTCCTCCATGTCCAATTTCACAATGACCTGGCCATCCTTCTGAGATGGTTCCGAGTAGTGAAGCTTTGTACAACCATGAGAGGGAAGCGATTCTCGAAATTTTGCCCAGGTTTCCTTGGCTGAATCCTGGAAAGATTGTTCTTTAACCTCTACAGCCCAATTCGTTTTCTCATGATCCGTATCAAAATCGTATCCCTTCTTCTAATCATCGCCCAAACTCTTAACCTCACACTCCTGTTCTTCTGTAATCCCTAATTCTGCAATCTCTGCTATCACAGGTCACTGTTCTTCAGAATCCTCACCATTGGATGAAGGGAGCTCTGAAGTAATTACAGGTTTTGCAAGCTTCAGCCCAGGTTTTCGCCTCCTCGCTGAAGTATATCTTATTTATTTTATTAGAAAATAAAATATATTTTAGTTGGTTATGTTATTTTAATGTCTTATGTTTAAATAATTATTTGAATTTGATTCTTGAATTATTTAAATTCAACTAAATTAAAAAGATGAAAAAAAAGTTATTTGAATAAAAGTTAGTTTTAATTAAATAAATTAATTAGAAAATTTATTTCTAATTAATAAGTTGGGCAAAACAATGTTCCTAAAGATTAGCAAGAAAGCCTAAAGGAGAGGAGGAGCATTCTTGTAGAGTCTTGCAAGCTACATAGGCTTAGATTGCAATTTTATTTCAAATTTTCTTCAAAGGGTTGTAAATCTTAGAAATACACATTAGTAATCAGTTCATCATATATTGTTTATTTATTGTATTTATTTAAGTAAATGTCCATTGATGTTTGATTCATAACATGATCATGCATTAGTTAATTACGTGCCATTCATGAAATCTCACACAGCTTCTCATTAATCATGCATTTTTTAGAAGCATGATTATCTAGGATAGTCCTATTTGTTTATATGAATTGTTTTTGGTGAAATCAATTGCATGTAAACTACTAAGTATTAAATTAGTTAAAACCTTGTAGCTCAATAGTTTTTTTATAGGCCTTTAAGATAACCAACTTTATGTAAAAAGCGTTTTAGTAAAGTTAGATGAATGTAATGGGTAATTATTTAGATCACATTAATTATATAAATAGGCTATTTTGTAATTATGTTTTTTTTGTAATTAATTACACTCATAGCGTTATTTATAAACTAGTAATTAATTTGGAATTAATTGCTTAGTTTAATAAAACACATTTAATTTAAAATAGTAAGTGCGAGAAGGTGAACATCTCAGTGTGACCTATGGTCTCCATTATTAGTACAACACTGTGAGATATGAATAGGGCCTCAAGGAGGCTTTGTTTCTGCCCCCCTAAGGAAGGTTTCTAAACATATCAATACCAAGGTTGACTTCTTACGAAGATAGGAGGAAGTGATGTATTTTAGGCTTGACCAACCCTAAGGCAGCACTCTCTAAGTTAAGTTAGGAAATCTGAAATAATGGTTTACACTTACAAAAATGTAATTAAGCTTTTGCAGTGGATAATTACATCTTGACCAAACCAGTAGCACTTTATATTTAAAAGACAAAATAAAGAGTTTTTTTAAGTTCTAAATTATAAAGAAAGATTGTCTTATAAGCATCTGAATTTAACTTGACCGACACCAAGGCAACACTTTATTTGTTTGGTAGTTTTATCGTGGAAAAGTACATGTTAATTTATGTGTTTTAATTGTTGCATTCATTCATCGTGTTTACTTTCCAAAACATTGATATTTTTTTCAAATGATATTATTATTGTTTTTTATTTATTTATTTCAGTAATGTCAAATAGTGGCAATCCAATAATTGCTTTACTATCACTTGAAAAACTTAATGGAGATAATTTTATGAGATTAAAATCAAACCTAAATCTTATGTTAGTCAGTGAGAACCACAAATTTATCCTGACTGAGGAATGTCCTAAAGAGCCTGCAGCCACTGCCCCTAAAAATGTTCAGGACAAGTATGATGCTTGGATTCAATTCAATAATAAGGCAAAGTGTTACATGCTTGTGAGCATGAATGATGTTCTGAGAAGAAAGCATGAAACCTTGGAAATTGTGTTTGATTTAATGGATTCTCTACAAGCCATGTTTGGACAGCAATCTGATCAAAGTAGACAGGAGGCTACTAGAACCTACATGAATACTAAAATGAAGAAAGGTGTTTTTGTACGTGAACATATTTTACACATGATTAATGTGATGTATGAAGTAGAAATACATGGGGCCATGATTGATGAGCGTACAAAAGTATGCATCATACTGGAATCACTCACTCCTTCCTTTTCTGCGTTCACTACCAACTATATTATGAATAAGTTGAAATTCAACATGACCCAACTGTTGAATGGGCTGCAGACATTTGAGTCTCTTAACAAATCCATTATTACAAAAGAGACTGAAACAAATGTGGTAGAAGAGAAATCTTCAAACTCTGAGGAGAAATCCAAGAAGAGAAAGAAGAACAATAATAAGGACAAAGGAAAGGGCAAAAAGACCAATTAAGGCAAGAAGGCAGCAAAAGCCAAGGAGGACAAAATTGACAACAACTCCAAGAAGAAAGAACCAAAAGGAAAATGTTTCCACTGTGAAGTGGAATGTCACTAGAAGAGAAATTGCAAGAAGTATCTCTCTGAACTAAAAAAGAAAGGTAAATGTGATTTACTTGTACTTAAAGCTTGTGTAGTGGAAGACGATATGTCATCCGGGATTTAAGATTCAGAAGCCACTAAACAGGTTTGTTCTTCCATGCAGATACTTGAGTAATCAAGGGATCTGGCAAATGGCGAGGTGACCATGCGATTTTGAAGTGGAGCGCTCATTTCAACAAGAGTAAAGGGAACAATCCATTTAAATTTTTGGAACAATTATTTAGTTTTGAACAATGTTTATTTTATTCCTG
This sequence comes from Humulus lupulus, assembly GCF_963169125.1. Taxonomy (NCBI): domain Eukaryota; kingdom Viridiplantae; phylum Streptophyta; class Magnoliopsida; order Rosales; family Cannabaceae; genus Humulus; species Humulus lupulus. The sequence goes on from NC_084795.1 coordinate 210,354,602, forward strand.
GATTTTCTAGAAACTTAGTTTCTTTATCTATGTTGCGTGAAATCTTTTTTGATATTTCTTATAGTAATAATGCGATTGTTCTTTCAATGGTTTCAAAATATGTCAAGTAGAACATAATAGCGGACTGTATATGCTCAAACCAAATGAACGAAATCTCTATAATTCAGAATTATTTAAAGTAGCTAAACCACAAGGTAACAAAAGATAACAAGTTTCAAACGAGGATGACACATATCTTTGGCATCTTAGACTTGGTCATATAGGTCTAGATAGGATAAACCCGTTAACAAAAGATGGACCTTTCAGAGAACTAAGAATTGGAACTCTTCCGGCTTGTGAATCTTGTCTAGAAGGAAAAATGACCAAACGTCCTTTCTCAGGGGAAGGCAATAGAGGCAATGTAATGCCCTCGATAACCAAGACCGTTATACTATGTGTTTATAATAGTGCAAGACTTGCTAATCAATTCGTTTGACCAAACGTCCTTTCTCAGTGAAAGGAAATAGAGCCAAAGAACCTTTGGAACTTGTACACAGTGATGTCTGTGGTCCAATCAATGTACAAGAAAGAGGTGGGTATGAGTATTTCGTCACTTTTATTGACGATTACTCAAGATATGGTCATACTTACCTAATACTTAGGAAATCTAAAACCTTTTGTAAATTTCAAGATTTCAAAGCTAAGGATGAGAAGCAGTTAGGTAAGACTCTAAAGACACTTCGATTTGATTGAGGTGGAGAATATTTGGATTTAGAATTCAAATATTTCTTGCTAGAGCATGGTATTATATCCCAACTCACAGCACCAGGAACGCCACAACAAAATGGTGTTTCTGAAATAAGAAACAGGACCTTGTTGGACATGGTCAGATCTATGTTAAGCTACTCTTCACTTCCTCTCTCATTCTAGGAATATGCACTTCAACCGGCGACATAAATTTTGAATGTAGTCCCATATAAGAACATTAACAAAATTCCTCTTGAACTATGGAATGGAAACAAACCTAGTTTGCTCCATTTATGCATTTGTGGCTGTCTTGCTCATGTTCTTAGACTTAAATCATGGAAATTTGAATCAAGGTTGATAGTGTGCATCTTTTTTGGCTACGCTCCATAAAAAAGAGGTGGTTATTTCTATAGTCCCAAGGATAAAAAGGTATTTGTTTCCACAAATGCGACCTTCCTTGAACATGACTATATGAATAACTATAAACCTCGGAGCAAGGTAGTACTGGAGTAACTCACAGCTGATAAGATTCCATCACAATCATCTTCATCATTAAATGATAAATGACAAACTGAGGAAACCATGAGTCCTAGAAAAGAAACCCCAGTGCAACATCGTAGTGGGAGGATTGTGAGACAACCTGTTCGCTACAAACATGAGGCACGTGTGCTTGTTTCTGATACAGACAAGGACGATCCATTAACCATTAAAGAGGCAATGGATGATCTTGAAAATGAGAAATGGCAAGAAGCCATGAACCAAGAAATGGAATCAATGTATTCCAATTCTGTCTGGTAATTTGTGGACCCCTGAAGATATCAGGCCCATAGGGTGTAAGTAGATTTATAAGAAGAAAAGAGGTGTAGATGGGAAAGTAGAGACTTTCAAAGAAAGGCTTGTAGCCAAAGGTTACACTCAGAGATAAGGTGTTGATTATGAAGAAACATTTTCTCCTGTGGCCATGCTCAAATCCATTCGTATCCTTTTATAAATAGCGACTGCCAATGATTATGAGATACAGAAAATGGACGTCAATACAACATTTCTGAATGGCTATCTTGATGAAAGTATTTATATGGTACAACCAGAAGTGTTCATAAAGAAAGGGGAAGATCAAAAGGTGTGCCAATTTCTAAATCCATATATGGATTAAAGCAAGCATATAGATCTTCGAATATCACTTTTCATGAAACAATTAAAACATATGGCTTCAAACAGAATGTTGATGAAGCATATGTGTAAAAATACATCAAAAGAAAAGTGGTGGTTTTCTTAGTTCTTTACACTGATGACATTTTGCTCATTGGGAACAATGTAGAGACATTGTCAAACGTAAAGAAATGGTTAGCTAAAAATTTCCAAATGAAAGATTTGGGCGAGGCGACTATGTTTTGGGAATCCAAATCCTAGGGCATAGGAAGAACAAGCTCTTGGCACTTTCTCAGGCTAATTATATACACAAGGTGCTTGAATGATTCTCTATGGAGAACTCCAAGAAAGGTCAATTATTGACCAGACATGGAATTTCTCTCTCCAAGGAACAATGTCCCAAGACACCTCAGGAGGAAGAGGATATGAGAAAGTATCCCTATGCTTTAGCAGCTAGGAGTCTGATGTATGCTATGTTGTGTACTAGGCCTGACATATGTTATGTAGTTGGGATTGCAAGTCATTATCAATAAAATCCTTGTTTGGAACACTAGATTGCAGTAAAGTACATTCTCAAGAATCTTAGGAGAACAAGAGGCTATATGCTGGTATATTCAGGGGTGAGCTAAACCCTACTGGATACACTAATTCTGATTTCCAATTAGATAAAGATAGTCAAAAATTGACATATGGGTCAGTGTTCACTCTTGGTGGAGGAGTTGTTGTCTTGAGAAGCATTAAGCCATCCAGCATAGCTAATTCAACCATGGAAACCGAACACATAGGGGCTTGTGAAGCAGATAAAGAAGAGGTTTGGTTGAGGAAGTTCTACACTGATTAGGAAGTTGTTCCAGATAAGGATAAGCCACCAATACTGTACTGTGATAACAATAAAGCAGTAGCTAATTCCAAAGAACCTAGAAGTCACAAGAGAGGGAAGCATATAGAAAGGAAATACCATCTGGTAAGAGAGATTATACGCCGAGGTGACGTGACTGTTATGAAGATAGCATCAAAATAGAACTTGGCTAACCCGTTAACCAAGACACTTCCTAAAACGTCGTTCATGGGTCACGTGAGCAATATGAGATTAAGGGAAATGCCTCACTTGCTTTGAGGGCAAGTGAGAGATTGTTAGGATTAATGCCCTAAAATCATGTAAAGACATTTTATTGGTTTTGAATAAAAGTACAATTTTATTATATTTGAATATGATAATTATTGTTTGAATTAATTATATAATAATATCAAGAAAATTCCCTATTCAGTCATGAGAATATGATCTTGTATTAGTACGAGAGAATTAAGATCATATATAATTAATAAAATAGTAAGTAACATATTAAAGTAAGAAACCTTTAATGAATGGTTACTAGTACGGTTTGCTATGCATACGAGATGCAAGTAATCAAGATTTGGATTACTGATGTGGATAGACATCTTAGTAAATGTGTTGTATATAAATGAGATGGTATATGACAAGACTGATTAGAATCAATTATCTTTATAAACTTTCCATTTGACGTAAAGATTTAATTCTTGTCATAATAGATGATCATTTGTAGATTAGTCTAACTCCTGAGTATTCATGAACTCCTGTTTATGTTTATTGAATCCTTTGATTCACTCGTTAAGGTCTCTTAGAATAATGAGGCTAATGGCTTTTGTTTTGGAGATTCAATATCACGGATGGCTGGGAACATGAATTATAATATAGGAATCCATGCTTTGCTAACAGATCGAATATTGGTTCCCTTAAGGGTTGATTCTGGAACTGAATAGTTATTGAGCTCAAATCACTAATTAGATTATAGATTAATTATTCGATAGGGAATTAATGGTATTTAAGGATCAAGAAGTAATTAGAAGGGTAAAACAGTAAATTTGACCAGCTCTAATTAACGAACCAATAATGGAGGACAAAACTACATATATTGATTATATCAATGGACTACTACATATATTGATTATATCTATAAATACTTAGAGTGTAATTCCATATTTATAGTGGAGTAATCATGGAATTAATAAATAAGGTTATTAGATTAAAGAGTTTAATTAATAATCTTATTTATTGGAGTTTTGTATTATAGGTCCATGGTCCCCAGTTCACCTCTGTCCTACACTGTCAATGGCAAGGGTCCATGGTCCCTAGATCACCTCTGTCCCACACTATCAATGGTAAGGGTGTCAAAATTGCAGTGCAATTAATTTTCCAAGGCAAGGAAATAATTATTTAATATTTGTGGGTAATTGAATAATTGTGAATTAATTAATTATTTAACTATGTAGTTTCTATTTTGAAAAACTATAGGTTGAAATTAATATTAATCTTGTTTTGATTATATAAAGAGAGAAAATAATAAATATCTTATTTATAATATGATATTTATTTATTTAATTTAAAATATATATTTTAATATAAATTTAATTTTGAAGTAACTAATATTTATGTTGGAATAAATATCTTGTCTTAATAGTTGATTAAATAAACAAATGAGAAAATTAGGGCAACCCTAATAAGGCTAGGTGACACACACTGTCGTGGGATTTGAATTTTGAATTTCAAATATATTTGTTTAATAAGTTATTTAATTATTCATTTTAATTATGATTTAAATAGATAATTAAATGAATATATCAAATCAGTTTTAATTTGAATCATATTTTAATTAAATAAAGATTATTTAATTAGATTAAATATCTTTATAAAAATGATATACGTGATATTCAGAAAATGATGGATAATTAAACTCTCTCTATAAAGCGATACTTTTCTCTAAACATGAAAACTATTCTAAACCTTCTATCCGTCAAAACTCTCTAGATCTCATGTGTTGAGTACATCTAGCGAGTCACGTAAATCAACCTTTTGAATCCTACGTGCCCACACACGTCCTTGTGTGTTGGAGGATTGGTCTAGAAGATCAGTGTGTGAGATTTTATAACCCTGGATATGAAGATCTTTGATTTATACAAAAAGGCTCAAGGACACTTGATAGGCTACAAGAGGTAATCCATAACCTATTTTTATGTCATTTAATATTTATATATGTATATGATCCTCGCTGGTATTAATATTTATTAAAATAGGTCCATATATTTCGTTGCGTACCTTTGAATTTATCATTTAAAACCAACAAAACGGTCATTTGCCCTGTTTCTCGCTAATTCCTCGAGTCTTCCTACAAATGCTCAATTAATCCCGACATGACCAACTAATTACCAAATACTTACTTGCTAATCGATAAATCCCTAATACATGTTAAATCCCCAAAATACCCCTAGGCTCACCCCGAGCCAGGTGTTAAACCATGTTGTGACTATTCTGCTAATCCGCTCACCAGGATCGCCTCTAGCCGAACACTGCAGATATATCTACATAATAATGTGGTTTCAATCATTTAACACATATTGTCACTTTTATGCTCTGAACGGGCCAAAATTACAAATATGCCCTTACTAACAAGAACGGGTCCACATGCATATTTAATACTCATAAACATGCATTTATAATCATATTATCATACAAATCATGCAAGCCACGTAGTCACGCATTTAATCAATTAATCACACACATATATCCAATTATGCCCTCCCGACACACTAATCAAGGCACTAAATCTTATTAGGATTTTTGGGACCTTATACCTGAAGTGCCTATAAAGCATGTTCGTACTCTTCTGTCTGCTCGAACTTTTTGTTTCCTCTGAGTAGATTAAAAAATGGGACGCACTTGTCCGTAGACTTAGATATGAATCTACTCATAGCTGTGATTCTCCATGTTAGGCTTTGTACATCTTTAACTTTGGCTAAAGATTGCATCTCCATTAGTGCTCCAATCTTTTCGGGATTGGCTTTGATTCCTCGTGTGTTTACTATGAATCCCAAAATTTTACTTGATCCAACTCCAAAGGAACACTAGAGAGGATTAAGCTTCATTAGATATTTGATAAGATGTTGAAGCATTCCTGCAGGTCCTTAATGTGTTCGCAAGCCTTTCTCGACTTGAATAGCATATCATCGACGTAAACATCCATGTTATTGTCGATCTAATCTTTGAACATCTGGTTGACTAGTCGTTAGTAAGTTTCACCAGCGTCTTTCAAACCGAAGGGCATTACATTGTAGTAGTAAAGCACCATATCTGTTTGAAAGCTAGTGTGCTCTTCATCAGGTGGATGCATACTAATTTTTTTATAGTCGAAGTATGCATCCATGAATGACAAAAATTCATGTCCTGATGTAGCATCGACTAGTTGGTTGGTTCATGGAAGTGGGAAACAATCCTTCAAGCAGGCTTTATTAAGGTCTGTGAAATCCACGCACGTCCTCCACTTACCATTTGGTTTAGGAACTAGCACGGGATTAGAGACCCAAGATGGATAAAATACTACCTTGATGAATCAATTTTCCTTCAGCGTCTCGACTTCTTCCTTTAAGGCTTTAGATTTGTCTTTGTCGAGCAGCCTTCTCTTTTGTTACACTGGTAGGTGGTTTTTATCTATATTCAAGAATTCACTGATAAATGTTGGGTCTATCCCAACCATGTCTTTATTTGACAAGGCAAAGACCTCCTTGTTCCTCCTTAAAAACTCCACCAGCTCTTTTCTGATTGTTGTCCCTAATTTTTTACCGAATTTCACAACTTTGCTTGGATCATTTTCTTCTAGTTGGACCTCCTCGAGGTCCTCCACGGGTCCAATATTTTCTTCAAAATCCCCAAGCGAAGATCTAAGTATCTATCCTCACTTTGGGCAACACCCTATTTGGTGACTTGTTCACCTGATTGGGCTTGTGATTCGTTTACCATCAACAACCTTTTTTCTGTTGCACTCTCTGATCCACCTCTTCTTGCTTTTGTGATCGAGGAGTTGTAACATTCTCTGGCCACTCGCTGATTTCCCAATACGCATCCAACTCTTGTGTCGGTCGGAAACTTCATGGCCAGATGCCAGATCGAAGTTACTGCTTGCAGATCAACGAGAATGGGTCTTCCAATCAAAGCGTTGTCTGTAAATGGATAATCAACTATAATAAAAGTAGCGAGCAATGTCCTGTTTGCGGGTGCCATTCCTGCCGTGACTGGGAGTCTAATTGACCCTGTAGGTGCTAGCCCCTCGCCAGAAAAACTATAGATGGTCTGGTTGCACAGTTCTAAATCTTGCACTAATAGTTTCATTATTTCCAGTGAAGATTTGTATAGAATATTGACTGAGGTTCCCGTATCCACCAATTCCTGTTTCACCATCATGTTGGCAATTGGAAAATCCATGACCAAAGGATCTGAGTGGGGGAATCAGACATGTTGTGCATCCAGCTCGGAGAAAGTTATTAACTCTTCCTTTGTTCGAGCTTTTTTGGGAGTTCGCTCCTCAACGTTTAGCATTTCTATGTCCTAATCGTGACGTAGGGTTCTGGCATACTCTCTCTTGCCTTACCACTGTCACCAGATATATGCGGTCCCCCACAGATGGTTAGCAAAGTACCAGCGACCAGAGTTGGTTGCAGAGGAGGCGAGCATTGGCGTACTGGGACTTGCTCGTTGCCTCCATTAGCCCTATGCTGGGAATTTCCCCCTCCTCGTACATGTATTCTTAGATGTCACTTTCAGATAAGGAGATCGATCTTGTCCTTAAGCTGGTTACACTCATTGGTATCATGGCCATAGTCATTGTGGAAACCACAAAACTTAGTTGTGTCCCTTTTGGATATGTCTTTCCTGATCGGGGCTGGTCTCCTAAAAAGGACTGTGGTATGGCTGGCCAGATACACTTTGCCTCTGCTATTGCGAATACAAAAATTCAGCTTGAACGAGGCCCCAGCCTCGTGACCCTAAAAAAAATAGGTTTGGGATGGAATTAGCGTCGCCCACATGCCCTTGCGTCTCCCGCCAAGGGGCCTCGTGGACACTGTCTCGAGCACACGCCCTTGTGTCTCATGCCAAGGGCCTTGCACACACACCCCTGCGTCTCATGCCAAGGGCATCGCACACACGCCCATGCGTCTCGTGTAAAGGGCCTCGCACACAAGCCCCTGTGTCTCGTGCCAAGGGCCTCGCTCACATTCCCCTACATCTTGCGCCAAAGGCCTCGCGCACACACCCCTGCATCTCGCGCCAAGGGCCTCGCGCACATGCCCTATGCCTCGCGCCCCATTGGCACCTCATGAGGCCATCGTGCCTCGGCCACTCAGGAGGTGCCTCGCACACTTGCCACTACCTCACGCTACTTGGTGCATCGGGATGCTATCACACGTCGAGCACTTGGCAGGTGCCTCACACGTGGGTTGGTGTCTGGCTCTTCAGCGCAAGGCTTAAGATCTCTTTCGTCTGTGTGCGAGGCCCGCATGAAGAGAGGGGCCTTGCTAGGCGAGGTGCTGCATTCCCAAACGTTTATATGCCTTGAAGCCAAGACCACGAACCTAAACGCTAAGATGTACATCATCCACAAGGAAGGCCTGGTTCTCCAAACCCCACGCCACGAGGCTGAAACATAGCAGGGCCTCACTACGCAAGGCCTATCTCCCAAAAACTCCTAAACGTGGAGGCCATGTATAGGAAATTCGTTCTATAATAATGAAGAACCCATAATGTTCTTCATAACTTAGCAAAATTTAAAGAAGCTTGAAGAGAGTTTATATCTTGTAAATAAAAGAAGTACCATCAGGTACAAGGCATGCCCATGAGTACGGGATGTACGACACTGAGGAGGACATCAGGTACAAGGCATGCCCATTAGTACGGGATGTACGACCCTAAGGAGGACAGAGGCGTGACTCTAACATCCATGCCTGGCAAGTAGTGGAAGTATGAGGAGTGGTGGCATGATTTGCATGTCTCTGAACACAAACAAGCATCGCACCACGATTCTCTACTCCACCACCACCTATGCCACTACCATGACAATGTACCCAAGTACCTTCATGTCCCTTGGGACCACATTGTATCAGATGCCATTAGAGCCAAGCTATAAATTGACCTCTGCCCCTTAAACTAAGGGGTTGGAAAATTCTTGTAATGTCAGGCTATTCAAAGAGCAATATACATGTTTTCTTTCATTACTCTCCTGCCATTTTTCTATGAGTCTCCATATGTTTTCCTAAGTTTATAAGTTCTTGTTTAAGTCTTTAAATTTTCTGACCTTAATTCGCTGACGATTTCTCACCATCAACAGCTATTGACCTGGGCTGTGTAGTTGGTGAACCTCAGTTCGTATCTGTTCTGTTTAGGGCACGTGTTATTAGATCTCGTTGATTCAATATTTGCATTTTTTCCTCCATTCTTATTGTTACCTTTGTTGTTGTCGTTGGGTTTACCAGACCCACTGGCGGCTTTGGTCGAGTCTTCTTTCTTGCCTTGGTCGGCCTTTGGGCACTTTCCTTGATTGGTGATAGCCTCCACCAGTTTGATGTACTTGTGTGCTCGATCAAGAAATTCTTGAGTGCTCTTGACTCCATTTTCCTGCAGGATGCTACAGAGGGGAGATCGACATTGCACTGATGTTGTGATGGCCATCATCTTTCCCTCATCTCCAACAATATTGGCTCGAGCTGCTGCTCATATAAACCATTGTATATACTCCTTAAGAGACTCTCCTTCTTTCTGTCGGATATTGACCAGGTGATTGGCCTCTGTCGGATGTATCTGACCATCATAAAACTGTCTATAGAATTCCTTTATGATCATCTCCCATGAAACTATGCTGGCTAGTGGGAACTTGAAGTACCATTCTTCGTCAGTATCAGATAAAGTGGCAGAAAAGATTCTGCATCGAGCATCTTTGGACACCATCTGGATGTCCATTTCTATCTCAAACTTATTTACATGAGATACCAGAACTTCTCTTCTAGTGAAGTTGGGCAGTACTGACATTTTTAATTTGTTGGGGATTTCTGCCATAATAATTCTCTTGACAAATGGGGTGCCCTTTCTTCGGACATATTCTAAGTGGGACATTTTATTCTTGACAAGCTATTGCACAGCTTGATTCAGGGCATCTCTTTGAGCCTGAACGGTGTCTGGTATGGTGAGAGCGACTGGAGCTTGGGGGAAGTAATCATCATGTCTTTCCCTTCAGTCATTAATTACGTCTCTCAGATCCTAATCCATACGTGTCTACTTGCTGGTACCTAGTCAGTCAAAGACATTGGGCTGTTTGGGCTGCCCCAACATTCTAGCTTGTTGGTCGGTTGTCCATCGAAGGAGGATTTCGCTGCCCGTTCCTTTCTTTTTGCTGTCATCCATTGTTCCTCCTATCCTAACCAGAGTCTGCTTCATTGTTGTAATGCTCCATGTCACTATGGCTTCATCCTGGAATGACAACTGGCCCTACAAGCCAATACGAGTCCTTCCAACAAGCTTTGTCCTCACTCGCCGGCTTCCTAGGAAAGCTTCCCAGGTTGTCACCCATCATGAGACTACTCTAGGTCATGCACGCTTAACTTTGGAGTTCTCAAGTGATGGGCAACCGAAAAGAAGATGCATCTTGTTGGCATAGGTAATACCCATCAATCCATTTAAGGCCTCTTCAACTTTGTTGTCCCATACATACACAGTCTTAAAATCATTACACTTGACCTTCCCCCAGGCGATATGGAATTGCATAGCTTTTACCCGGTCTTTCCCTCTATTGATCACACGATACTAACTATCACAATTGCAACCTGTGAGTGCGTGACCTGTTGTACGCACTATTCCCCTCTCTTCTACCTAGTTCGTCTCAGTAAATAGGTGGAGGCCTGAGCTAGTCGTTGGATCCCATGACATTGCTCTGTCATGGGGGCTCCCAGACTGCAAAGCCTGAGTCCACTTGCCTCCTGCTTCCTAAGGGACGTTGTCCCTTGCCAGGACGGTTTTGTTCTCCAGCCATTTGACGTCTAGGGCTTCTGGGACACTGCTCGTCCCTATTTTGTCTGTGCTGTTGAGTATTATCTCGACTAGCACGAGAGGGTGGTTGCTGGTCATTATTTCTGTTAGGATTCTAAGTTTTCCTTTCATGTTGAGCAGCTGGAGGTTGTTCTGGTTTCTGTGGACTCCTTGGTAGTGGTGAAATTTGAGGACAATACGGGTGATATAATTGTGGATTTTGAGGAGGGTGAGAGTTTGGGGGCAGATCTGGCTGGGAGGTTGGTGGAGGTGGAACAGTCTACCTCAAGCCAATTGAATAGATGCCTCTAAATTTTTTGTAGTGTCTCTCTGCCGACGATCCATGTCGGCTTGCCGCTCATTCAACTATTGGCGTTGCTGGTCGATCTCCATCTGTTGCATCACCATAGTTTCAGCCACAGTCTCTTCGTTAGCTTTTCGAGTAGCTAACTCCTTTTGCAATACTACCAAAGTTGTTCGCAAGGTTTCAGCATCCATCTCCTCCTCTTCCAATTCCACTTGTGACTCATCCTCTACTACACCTTGTGGAGGAGGTGGATTTTGTACACTTTCAGATGTCTGTCCAGTTTGACCGGCTCTCCTGAAATTCTTCACTAAATATCTAACAATATATAACTTATTCTTGTAATTTTATAAACTTAATTACCACAAATGTGTGCTTCAAAATACAAATTTTAAGGCAAAAAAATACCCTAAAATCTCACTCCAACAAAACCACAACCTACAAAATTAAATTGATTAATATATAAAAGATTACTAAAAAAATATCACTAAACTTCTAATAAATAAATGATTGCTAAAAATAAAAATAAATTCCAATGAGCCACTAATTAAATTAAACAAAAATTGTGGTATATATAGAGTTTAGACTTATATACTCTAACAACTAAGTCACTAAAAACTCAATAATAAAAAAAACATATAACTTTTCATATATCTTTAATTTTTAAAATTATTTAGTAAATTTATTTAAACATAACTATATATAATCAAAATAGCTAGAATTTTAATAAAAAAAATTAAATATAAATTGGTGGACCAAGCAAGGGAGGATAAAATAAGACTACTGTTGTTGTTGCTGATCCAGCTAAGGCTGAAACTAACCAAGCTCATCTTCAAAAGCTAGAAACAAGAGGAAAGATGGACAAAACAACTACCCCGGGCCTGCAAAGGCTACAAAGACGAGTGCACAACCAAGTGCACAGACGTCTAAGGGGAAGAAAAAGAAAAACAAGAAAGGTAAAGGTAATGTTTTCATTGCAAAGAGAAGGGGCATTGAAAACAAGATTGCCCCAAGTTTCTAGCAGCGAAAAACAAAAGTAATGATTATAGTTCATTTATCTTAGAAACATGTATTATTAGAGAATGATAAATTCATTTGGATAATTGATTCTTGATCTACCAATCATGGTTGTAACTCTTTACAGCTTCTTGAATCGTGGGAGGTAGTGGATGAAGGTGGCTTAAAGCTTAGAGCTGGGAACAGAGCATTCGTTATTGTCCAAGCTAGAGAAAGAGCTCGCCTAAAGTTCAGAAATAAATATTTAATTTTATAACATGTATTTTTTATTCCGGATTTCAGTAGAAATTTAAGTTCAGTTTCCATGTTGCAATTAGAACAATTTGGTATGAGTTTCACAAGTTTTAATATATCTTTTTCTTTCAATGGATCACAGTTGCGTATTGCATGTTTTGAAAACGGGCTTTATATTCTGCGACCTAATGAACCCCTCGCTCTTAACAATGATTTATTCAAAGTAACTAAACCTAGGACTAATAAAGGTCAAAAGACCGATAATGATAACATGACGTATTTATGGCATTTGAGACTAGGTCACATTCTCTATGATAGAATTCAAAGACTTATAAAGGACGGGCCTTTGAGGGAACTCACCTTAGGAAAATTACCTATCTGTGAATCTTTTCCAGAAGGCAATCTGGCCATGCGTCCATTCTCTGCAAAGGTTGATAGAGCCAAGGAACCACTTGGACTTGTTTATTCAGATGTTTGTGGACCTTTGAATATAATAGACAGGGGTGGTTTTGAGTATTTTTTCACTCTTATTGACGATTACTCTAAATACTCATGTCTTTACCTGATGCATAGGAAATTAGAAATATTTTCAAAGTTTCAATAATTCCTAGCTATGGCTCAGAACAAATTAGGTAAAACGTTAAAGATCTTGCGATCTGATAGGGGTGGAGAATATTTGGATATGCAGTTCCAAGATCATTTAACTGAACTTGGGATTTTATCACAACTTACTGCTTTGGGCACTCCGCAACAAAATGGTGTAGCGGAACGCCGAAACATAACTTTATTAGAAATGGTTAGATGCATCCTTAGTTACTCAACTCTGCCAACTTCATTTTAGGGACATGAAATTGAAACTGCGAACGAAATTTAAAATGTCGTATCGTTGAAATCAATCCCCAAAATACCTTTAGAACGCTTGAATGGTCGTGAACCTAGCTTACGTCAATTTAGAATCTAGGGGTATCCTGCCCACGTCCTGAGGAAAAAGGAAGGAAAGCTAGAACCATGAACCGAAGTTTGCATGTTTGTTGGCTACCCTAAAGGCACTCGGGGTGGAATTTTCTATAGTCATTCGGGAAAGAAAGTGTTTACTTCTACAAATGCTACTTTTATGGAAAATGGCTATGTCCAAAACATCAAACCGTGCAGCAAAGTAGTTTTAGAGGAGATGGTTAAAGAATTGACTGCAACAAATGTTCCGTCATCATAAACTTCTCACTCTTCATGTCCAACTGAAGCATATATTTTTTAAATTTTATGTATAATTATATAGAATTATTTTTTATATTAAAATTATTTTTAATAAAAAATATTTTCTATAAATAATAAAAATTGTAAAAATATAATTTAAATATATTTGAGTATTGTAGTTGATGATATTTAGATTTTAAAAACTACTTTGACCAAAAAATAGGCGAGGATTATTATTTGGATTGAACGAAAAAAAAAATAGTCACTTTAGTTTTTTTTTTTTTTTTTACAAAAGAATAAGAAATAAACAATGTATTTTTATTTTGTCCAATTGGTCAAAATTATATATTCCTGATTAAAAATTTAGGATTTTATCTCATTTATGAATTTCTACCCAAAAAATATCCTAAAAAAAATATTTTATGTTACGACTCCAAATTCTAAAGAGTGACTCACTAGAATAAGATAGAGTAATTTTAGTGGTTGGATAATAATAGAGTGAGCTATAAAGCTCAGTAAAGAAGCAACATATATCATATAATTCATCAAGTCATAACTTATTAATCTCGACTAGCAATATGCCTAAGACAATCTCACAATCATAACAAAGTAATTGCAAACATATCAAACAAACATATCGTGACCGGTACCTTAACATTAAGGTGATCAGCCTCGTAGACCTCCGTGGACAGGAGAATACCACTATCCATACTGAGTGGCAACTTCGCACCCTCCACGATAACAATCCTCGGAAGTGGGATCCCAAAGTATGACTGCATGATCATTGAATGACCACAACAAGCATACAAAGCATTGTTTTCATATCTCAGCAAGCATACACAACATTGCACTCATATCTCATAATTTGCAACCACACAAATCATTGCCTCTACATCTCATTCTACAAGCATACACAACATTGCATTGCCATATTATATAACTCAACTATACAACCTTAACATCCACAACTATCATCACACGTTGCTAAATCATGCAATAAGAAATTATATATCTCTAGCATACAACTCTAACATCAGTTTTATGAACATGCACAACATATAGAACAATTTTTTTCCTGTCTAGTCTAAGCTACTCAAATGCAGACTTTCGTACCTCAAGTCCTCATAGTCTTTGTGAGAGGTAATAACTTATAGGTCCTATATTCAGAATATGATATCACATTTAGTTTATAGCTTTATTATATTCCTTAGGAAAAGAAATAAGAAAACCTATCCCAAAATCTCATTCTTGAAATCTGGGTCAAATTCGAGGCCCTAGAATAAAATGATCAAAATACCCCTCTCAAATATCCAAAATAAACGTAGATAATCATTTCCCTCCAAAATAATTAATTGCCAGCCTAAGTTTAAAATCTCAAGTAAAAACTACCATTATTTCTCAAAATAATAATTCCTGAGCATCAAGCCCAAATCTCAAGCCTCAAGCATAAATCCTAATCCTTAAAAATATTTTCTAAACTTAATCATTTTTATCATAAACTTCTTCTTTAAAATAGTTCCAAAGCATTTATTTATCATAAACTTAATCTTTAAAAATGTATTCTAAACCTTAAGAATATCCTAGCCTTTTATCATAAAATTCCAATCCTTTGGAGCCATTACCATTTTGGGTCTGTTGTACCTGAAAAATATGAGATGGAGTGTCATGTTGGTGGTATAGTTTGAAAATATTTAATGAATCTTTCTTTAGCTCCATGCGTATGGATCTGATGTCATGATACTTACATCGACTTAAGCATAGGTCATTGAGGAATTAAGGAGACTGTGTAGCCAGGCTTCGAGGTAGTCGTCGTCGTAGTCGTAGTAGTAGTAGTAGTAACACTCGTAGCAACACATATAGATTTTATAAGTTTATTTAAGTATTCAATTATAGTGGTAGTAGTGGTAGTAGTAGTGTATGTTTATTTAAGTATTCAATTATAGTTTAAATAAAACAAAGTTCAAGAAAGCTCTAAAATCTTCCAAGACCATTAAGAGCATGACATTTGTCATAATCTTGTTTATTTGAGGATTTAAGCATTTTAAGTGGACAGTTCAAAAATAGAAGTTTCTAGAAGCCCTAGACCTTTCCAGAACTTGCTGGAATCTCATATTACTCAGTCAAACCTAATTAATCAATTCAAATTAAGCTGAAACAGTGCAATTATGTGTTTAATATATTCACGTATGTTGATATATCGCAACATAGGAGTCGATGTATCGCCACATGGGGATTACAAAAAACACGTCAACTTCACACAATAGAAACGACGAGCACTCAGGACATAGGGCCAGGCGATATATCGCCTATGATGGGCGATATATCGGCCCTAGGGCCATAATTTTAAACGTTGTTGAAACCAAGCTTGATTCATTCCTTAACCTCTTGACTAGCCTCTGAATGTTTTGACCAAGTCTTCAGCACCTGTTAAAAGGAGATATTCACTCCTGGAACTCTATAAATAGGACCTAGTACTTATCCATTTCTCTCATTTTTCAAGCTGTGTTCAGAGCGTCCAAGCTGCTAGGGTTACTATAGAGTGATAAACACTTGGTTTGGGATAAATGCTTTATCATCTTAAGCTTTATAAACACTTAGGAAGTAAGATAAATAATGTGTTTCAATATCAAGGTGTAGTTCAGTTCTAGTACATTCAAAGGTATGCCTAATCTTAAGTTCATTTTTGTATGGTTCTTTAGTTTACTTTAATTCTCTTCATTCAGGTCCTAACTCGTTGTTTAAATTCTTTGTTAGGTATTCAAGTTCTTTGAACTTAAGGTTTCTTTTCGGTAAGTCTCCTCTTGGTGGTTTAGTTCATTTCTTTCTTTAGAAATACTCACATTCTTATTGTTGGTTTTAGGAGTGTTCCAAATCCCGTCCTTGTTCTCGTAAATCCCGGTATTGGTAAGGAAAATAGGATAGATTTTGTATGCTTTTATGATTTGATATATGTTTATGTTATATGTATGATATTTTTTAGTATATGAATTGTTTAGATAACAATCACATAATTTGTTTAGATAACAAACATATAACTTGTTTAGATAACAAGTCCCAATAATTTATTCCTTGGGCATATGATTGTTTAGATAACGAGCCCCATAAATTTATATGAATTGTTTAGATAACTAAGCCCTGTAAATTTATGGGCATATGATTGCTTAGCTAGCAAGCCCCAAGAAGTATGATGGCCATTATAATGCATGTTTTATAGTCATATGTTTTGTAGTCTTATGTTTATGTTTTATGCTAGATGTGCTAGTAGATTTTCCTTGCTGGGCATTAGGCTCACTCCTTTATTTTTATGTACGCAGGAAAATAGTTATGGTGGTGGAAGGATTCTTGGCAGCTTTGTTTGTGTATTAAGGATGAAGGGATTAGATGGACTAGATGAACAATTCGAGGACAACGCTATTTTTAGTCTCTATAAATTACGTTTTTATGTATTTTTCTGCATTTAGCTTTGTAAACAATTTCCTTTAGTTTAAAGTTATGTTTTATTTTAAAACAATGGGATCCCATACCCCGCATTTATGTATTTCAATATTTACTTTGAAGTTTTTAATAAAGTTATGAATAGTCCTTATGTATGTTTTTTTTAAATTTGTAGTTATGTCCAGTAGTTTTAATGGTCCAAAGTCTTAGAATTAGTGGGTCATTACATAAATTCATAGACTATTGATTTTATGTATCAATGTTTTTCAACCCAAATGTTAGTTCTACCAATTGTTTTATTTGTTTTATGTTCTTTGTATTATTCTTCCACTAGAGTATAGATTCATCGTTTAATTCTTTAAGTTGTAATATAAAAAACTTGGTTTGTAGCCTCAACACCAACAACAAAAAATCTCTAACCCCAAACCTAAGTTTTGTATCAATGATTGAATATGTGCTTGATGCCCTGTTTACCTGCTTAGTTATAGAGAGCATGATGAATGAAATAACATATGCATGATGTCAGGGCATGGCCCGTTGTGTGCTATATGCTATCTGTATGTTATTTGGATTGTTGATCTTGGTTTGTTGTTGAGATTGAGAGGTGGAACTTGTTATCATGCCTGTTGAGCAGTGTCACTAATTGCAGGATGATAATCAGGGTCAGGACCCTCCACCTGCCCCACAGAACTGGCAACAGATATTAGTCGAGATGGAGGCTAGGTTGCAGAGAATAGAGGAAGAACTTCGCCAGATGAGGCAGCAGGTCCCATCACAGGTCACAGGGTCACCAATCCAGCAGAATGTAGCGACAGTGTTGGTTCAGCCTGTGGTTGAGAACAGGTGGGAACCTTTGTATGAAAGATTCAGAAAGCAGCAACCTCCTACCTTTGAGGGTGGATCAGACCCACTGCGGGTGGAGCAGTGGATGAATATGATTACCTTGATCTTAGACTTTATGAGGGTCGAAGGAAATGAAAGGGTGGCTTGTGCTAGCTACATGCTTAGAGAAGATGCCTGCATCTGGTGGGATGTAGTGAGTCAGCGGAGGAATGTTCCAGCCATGAATTGGGAAGAATTTAAGAGTATCTTTAATGAGAAATACTACAGTATAGCAATTCGAGCTGCGAAGGTTGATGAGTTTATCAACCTGACTCAGAACAGGTTGTCAGTTACTGAGTATGCCCTGAGATTTGACAAACTGGCGAAGTTTGCGCCAGACTTAGTGCTGACGGATGCGGCCAGGAGAGATAGATTTATACGGGGGTTGAATGTTATGATCGCCCGTGATGTGAATATTACGTTGATTCCAGAGATTACTACTTATGCACAAGCAGTGGATAAGGCCCTTACTGCAGAAAGGGCTGAGGATCAGATATGGAAGGACAGCACTGTTAGGCGCGATGCTAGGAGGATGGTGCCTCCTTTTGTTGGGTCTAGTCGGGGCAGTGGCCCCAGTGAGCAGAAAAGAAGGGTTCCAGATTCATTTGTTCCTCCTAGTTCTGATAGGAGGATATGAGGTTCTATTGGTGGCCGTTAGGGCGGAGGTGACAACTAGAGGAGTTTTCTAGTGTGTCCTTGGTGCAGGCGACGACATCAGGGTGAGTACAGGATTAGGGAATGTTTTATCTGTGGGAGTGCCAACCATCTGAAGAAAGATTTCCCACAAGCTAGGAAAGAAGAGCCAAAGCAGGGAGACAGTCTCGCTCCTGCCAGGGTATTCGCTTTGACTCAGAGTGAGGCGGAGGCTAGTCCATCAGTTGTGACAGGTCAGATCTCTAGCGCTGGTTCTTTGTATACTGCATTGATTGATTCAGGGGCTACCCACTCTTTTGTATCTGCTAGGGTGATAGATCAACTTTGTAGACCTAGTATGGTGTATGCTATGGGTTTCCAGACTTTGTTACCAACAGGAGAATTGGTAGTCTCTAGCAAATGGGTTAGAGCGTTGCCAGTAGAGATAGATGGTAGGGAACTATTTGTTGACTTAGTTGAATTAGACATGGATGACTTTGATATGATATTAGGGATGGATTGGTTAATGAGGTATGGAGCAACAATTGATTGCAAGCGGCGTATGGTGACTTTTGAACCAGAAGGCGAGGTTCCTTTTGTGTTTGTGGGGACGGTGAATGGACCGTGAGTGCCTATGATTTCACCACTGAAGGCTAGAAAACTGATGCAGGAAGGTTGAATAGGATTCCTAGCAAGTGTTATGGATACCTCTAAAGTGGTGATAGTGGGACCAAATGAAACCAGATTGGTATGTGAGTTTGCAGACTTATTCCCAGTGGATTTGCCAGGGTTGCCGCCATAGCGGGAGATCGAGTTTGTCATAGAGTTGGCGCCGGGGGCAGAGCCAGTGTCCAGGGCACCCTATAGAATGGCTTCGGTGGAGTTAAAAGAGTTGAAGATTTAGTTACAGGAGCTCTTGGATTTGGGGTTCATTAGACCGAATTTCTCACCATGGGGTGCTCCAGTGCTATTTGTTAAGAAGAAGGATGGGTCGCTTAGGATGTGCATTGACTACAGGGAGTTGAATAAGTTAACTATTAAGAATAAGTATCCACTGCCTAGGATCGATGATTTATTTGATCAGCTATAGGGGAGTACAGTGTTTTCGAAGATTGATCTCCGGTCAGGCTATCATCAGTTGAGGATTAAGGAGGAGGACATACCAAAGACTGCTTTTCGGACAAGGTATGGGCACTATGAATTTCTGGTTATGTCCTTTGGATTAACCAATGCCCCAGCAGCTTTTATGGATATGATGAACAGGATTTTCAAAGATTATCTGGATAAGTTTGTGATTATATTCATCGACGACATCCTAGTCTACTCTCAGTCAGAGACAGAGCACGAGCAGCATCTACAATTGGTTCTACAGCGATTGAGAGAGCATAAGTTATATGCTAAGTTTAACAAGTGCGAGTTTTGGTTACCGCAAGTTACATTTCTGGGTCATATCATTAGTAAGGAGGGGATACTGGTTGACCCAAGTAAGAAAGAGGCAGTGAGAGATTGGCCTAGACCGAGTAGTGTTCCTGAGGTAAGAAGTTTTCTTGGGTTGGCAGGGTACTACCGACGATTTGTAGAGGAGTTCTCCAGGATTGCTACTCCATTGATATAGTTGACAAGAAATAAAACCAAGTATGTGTGGACAGATCGGTGTGAGAACAACTTCAAGGAATTAAAGCGGCGATTGATTACTGCACCAGTGTTGACCCTGCCGACAGACAATGAGAACTTCGTGGTTTATTGTGACGCTTCTAGACAGGGTTTGGGATGTGTGTTGATGCAAGCTGGGAAGGTAATAGCTTATGCATCAAGGTAGTTGAAGGAGTATGAGCAGAGATATCCCACGCATGATCTGGAGTTGGCTGTAGTGGTATTCGCACTTAAGGTTTGGAGACATTACGTGTATGGTGAAAGGTGCGAGATATACACTGATCATAAGAGTTTAAAGTACTTCTTTACTCAGAAAGATCTGAACATGCGTCAAAGACGGTGGTTGGAGTTGGTAAAGGATTATGATTGTGACATCTTATACCATCCTGGGAAGGCTAATGTAGTGGCCGATGCTTTGAGCCGGAAGGGCCCAGGACAGTTGTTTAGTTCGAGACAGGTATCAGACAGATTAGCTGAGGAGATGACCAGAGCAGGTATAGAGTTAGTGGTTGGTAGGTTAGCCAACATAACTCTTCAGTCCACGCTCCTTGAAAGGATTAAGGAAGCACAGGGAAAGGATCCCCAGTTAGTTGAACGTAGAGGGAATGTCCTAGCTTGAGCGATTAAGGACTTCTTTATCTCAGAGATGGCCTTATTGAAGTACAAGGGACGGATTTGTGTTCCGATTGATCCAGATATTCGGTGAGAGATTCTGGATGAGTCTCATACCACTCCCTACTCTTTACACCCAGATACTACGAATATGTACCAAGACTTGAAAGTTTTGTACCGGTGGTCAGGTATGAAGAGGGATGTGGTGGATTATGTGGCTAGGTGCTTGACTTGTCAGCAGATCAAGGCTGAACATCCGAGGCCAGTAGGGTTATTGCAACCTCTAGGGATTCCCAAGTTGAAATGGGAGGATATTACCATGGACTTTGTGGTTGGGTTGCTGAAGACTGTGGGTCAACATGACTCGGTGTGGGTGATTATAGACAGGTATACTAAGTCCGCCCACTTTTTACCCGTGAGAACAACTTATACTTTGGAGCAGTATGCTGAGCTATATGTGAAGGAAGTTGTCCGACTTCATGGGGCTCTGAGGTCGATAGTATCCGACAGAGACCCCACCTTCACCTCCATGTTTTGGGGAAGCCTGCAGAAGGCAATGGGCACACAGTTACGGTTTAGTACCGCTTATCATCCTCAGACGGATGGACAGTCTGAGAGGATGATTCAGATATTGGAGGATATGTTACGAGCCTGTGTGTTGGATTTTGGGGAATCTTGAAGCAAGTTTCTCCCATTGATTGAGTTCTCGTACAACAATAGCTATCAGGCGACTATCGGAGTGGCTCCGCATGAGATGTTGTATGGGAGAAAATGCAGATCACCGATACACTGGGATGAGACTGGTGAGAGAAGATACTTAGGTCCTGAGATGGTACAGAGGACCAATGAGGGAATTGAAAAGATTAGAGCTCGTATGCTCGCCTCCCAGAGTCGCTAGAAGAGTTACTCAGATCTGAGACGCAAGAGTGTAGAGTTTCAGGTCAGCGATCATGTATTCCTCAGGGATTCACCCTTGAGAGGAGTGAAACGATTCGGTGTTCGAGGCAAGCTGAGTCCACGGTTTGTTGGCCCCTTTGAGGTTCTGGAACGAGTTGGAGAGGTAGCTTACAGATTAGCGATGCCTCCAGCTCTATCAGGGGTCCATGATGTGTTCCACGTATCAATGCTCTGGAAATATGTATCAGATACTACTCATGTGTTGAGTTATGAGAACTTGGAGTTAGATCAGGATTTATCATACGAGGAGAAGCTTGTTCAGATCCTTGATAGGAAGGATAAAGTCTTGTGGAGCAAGACCATCGCCTTGGTTAAGGTACTGTGGAGAAACAGCAAAGTTGAAGAGGCGACGTGGGAGCTTGAGTCTGATATGCGGGAGCAGCATCCCGATTTATTCAGGTAATTTCGAGGACGAAATTCTTGTAAGGAGGGGATAATTGTAACACCCCAAATTTGCTAATAAGGTTTAGGACCTTGATTAGCATGCCTGGAGGGCAATAAGTGAGTTCGAATGTTAATATATGAATTTATATGAGTATGTGATTAGAATGCATGTTTAGGTGGTATAAATATGCATGTGAGCCCCGCTTGTATGTTAGGGGTAAATTGGTAATTTTAGCCCGCCGAGGGCATAAATGTGATAATTTTATTATGTGATTTGTACCACGTGTATGTGGTGGTATTAACGTGATGCACGTGCCGAGACGGTCCTAGGGAGCTAATTAGTTTAAAAGTCACAACGGGATTAGGTACCCGGCTCGGGAGAAGCCTAGGGGTATTTTGGGAATTTTGTACCTTGGTTTGTGAGCTAATGGTTAATGGTGATTGAGTAACTTGAGTGACCATTAGTAACCATTAAGAGTAACATATTTTAGGTGAGGAAATTGGTAGATTTGCAAGGAATGTGAAATGTCTAAAATGCCTTTGAGGTTTAGTTAGGAAAGGATTACTATGAGGGGTAAAATGGTCATTTGGTAAAGGGTAGATAAGTTTCAGCAGAAGGAAAAGAGGAACCACGTATAACACTTAGTCACATATTGGTTTATGCTGAAATTTGAAGGAAAAGCTAGAAGGAAAGGGAAACAAGAAGGAGAGCTGAAATTTGAAACCTAGCAGGAAATTCAAGAGGTTTGAGACAACCAAAATCAAGCTTAAGCTAGGATTGTTCAAAGGTAAGAGTTATGCTCTGTTTTTGGTTGAGTTTAAATTTGAATTTTAGAGATTAAGTATAGGAATTTAATGCAAGTATGGCTGGTTTGGTTTGGAAAATTCAGTTTGAATAATCAAGGTGTAAGTGGCTTGAAGCTGGAATCAAGGAAGCTTAAGGTTGAATTCTCTACTTGAGGTAAGAATTCTATGCAATTATGAGGTTTGTCTCTATTGTGGTTTAAGGAATTTGAAGTATGGTTTAGGTTTTTGTAGGCTTTGGTCTAAGTTTCTAACTTACTGGTTTGAACTATTGAAATTTGGAATCAAAGTGTGATTTATGGGGGTGATTATGTGTTTATTCTTGTGGATGGTTATTATAGGTTGTTAGATGATTTATTTGTGGTTTCAAATTGGTTTTGGGGTTTAGGTATATGTGTTAGGTTGAATTGGGAGTGTTTTGGCTCGGGGAAAATGCAGGGGAAAACCCAGATTTCTGGGTTCACGAAGGGGCGCCGCGACCCTGTTCTTTGGCGGTGCGGTGCGAGGCTGCATCAGGGCTGGGGGTACTCTCTGACTTGGTAGGCACCCGACCCTCAAGGGCAGCGCCGCGGCGCTAGGCTATTTTCAGGACAGGGTAATTTTGCATTTTTGGGCATTTGATCCGGGGGCTCGGGGAATGATTCCGTTCCGTTGTTTTGGGAAATTGGGGGTTCCGAGAGTACGGGATTGGTCCCGGGAAGTGGTTTTTAATTGGTTAGTATTAAAGGATGTTTTATATGTGTTGTGACTAGGTTTTCGGGGAGGCTCGGGTTAAAGGACCGTGCTCGTGACCTTGGTGCATTGCGAAGCTCGGGATACATGTAAGAAAACGGTAACACCCGTAGAGCAGGGCATGGGCCCATAGTGTTGTTGCAGGGCACGACCCTAGATTGTATTATTGTTAGGGTGTAGCTTTAAATGAATTATTATATGTCTAAATGTTGTTTGAGAATGTTGTATGTGGTTATAGCAGAATGAATGGCAAAGGAGCCGGGAACGACGAAGGCCGAGAACGGCAGTGGGGCCGGGAATATCACTTAGCACATGGAGTGCTTATGGTTAGGGTGAGACCCCAATGGATACATGGGATATCCTTACGGTGTGGACCGAGAACCCAGGCTTTGGTAACGCTTCTGGGTTGGCATGGCCGTATATTTGTTTAAATCTTATGGACTGTCTGTTTATCTATGAGTTATCTGCTATAGTGGTTGTATGATATGCATATGTTATGTGCTGTGTGTGTTTTCTTGTTGGGCTTCGGCTCACGGGTGCTCTGTGTTGCAGGTAAGGGCAAGGAGAGGGTCAACCATCCATGAGTACGGAGAGCATGGGGCGGAGCATACATGTTTGGGCTGCCCGACTGCTTTGGTTGGGGGCATTTTGAGAAATGGCTGTATTAAACCATGTTTTTGATAATTAGTCATCTGTAAACTTATTTTGAATTGTAAATATTTTACAAACCTTATTTTGAGATCCCAAATGTTAAGCTCTTGGAACTTTTAATGAGATAGAGTAATTTTAAAGATTACAGCCTTGACTTCCTGTTTAATCACACTTTTGTTCTAAAAACCTTGTTTAGCGAGTTAATTGCACATTTTAAACTCACTTAGTAACGGCTCTAAGGTAGTAGGGCGTTACACTATTAGACTTGGGGTCTAATGTTATAATTGAATCAAGAGAAGTTGAGTTCTTTTAGAATATGTTGTATAGTGACAATAAGCCTCAAGAACCAATCTCTTCAGATGGAACTCAAGAGGAGTTACCTTAAAGGGTTGTATAGCAACCGATATTGGCTAGAAGAAGCCAAAGACCTAAAGAGAGTGGATCACAAAATAAAACCTCTCAAGTGGAGACTCTTTACCTAGTAGAGATAAATCGCAAATGGGACACTTGGAAGTATCCAATGGTACTTCACATGAAGGATGATCCTAAAACTTTCAAATAGGCTATGTCCTCAAAGGTCTCTATCTTTTAGAAATAGCCAATAAATGTTGAGATGAATTCAATTATGTCTAACCCCACTTGGGAAGTTGTCGATCTACCACATGGATCAAAGCCAATAGGTTGCAAGTGGGTATTTTGAAGAAAATACAACACTAATTATACCATTCAAGCTTATAAGGCAAGGTTGGTGGTCAATAGGTTTAGGAAAAATGAAGGTATAGATTATTTTGATACCTATATACTGGTAGCAAGGACAACATCTATAAGATTGTTGTTTGCCTTATCATCAATACACAATTTATATGTTCAACAACTGTATCTCCAAACGACATTCCTAAATGGTAACCTCAATGATGGGGGTTACATGGAACAACCAGAAGGGTTTGTTCTAAGGGGAAATGAACATAAGGTGTGTAAGCTTGTTAAATCATTACATGGTTTAAAACAAGCACCAAAACAATGGCATGAGAAGTTTGATGAAGCTATTGTTTTGGATGGGTTTAGAACAATAGTGCAGACAAGTGCTTATATTCTAAGACTTGTGATGACAATGTCATCTTAGTGTGTCTATATGTTGATATTAAGTAATGACATGAAAGGCATAATAAAAATGAAGAAGTTTCTGTCTTCTAACTTCAAGATGAATGACCTTGGAGAGGTTGATACCATACTTGGTATAAAAGTTAGAAGAAATGTAGATGGATATGCCTAAGGTAAAGCTCATTATATTGATAAGATTCTTGACAAGTTTAGTAAACTTAATAACAAAGAGGCAAACACACATTTCGATTCAAGTCTAAAACTTGAAAAGAATGAAAGGAGACCGGTGGCTCAACTAGAGTATGCAAGTGCAATTGAGAGTTTGATGTATGTCCCACATTGTACTAGAGTAGATATTGCATTTAGAGTTAGTAAACTAAGTAGATTTACTAGCAATCCAAGTATCAAGCATTGGAAGGTTGTGGAAAGAGTATTTTGATACCTCAAAAGGACCATAGAGTTATGCCTCAAATATTCTAAGTTTCCTAAGATACTTGAAGGATATTTCGATGCAAGTCAGATATCTGGTGTAGGAGATATTCTCTCCAAAACCGGTTGGGTGTTCACCCTTGGTGGGGGTGTCCTTTCTTGGGGATCTAAGAAACAAACGTGTATATGTCACTCAATCATGGAGTTTGAGTTTGTAGCTCTATGTAACGCCCTAATTTCTCATAAATTATCGAGAACATACCATTGGATCATAATCATAAATATTGCTATCTTATTGAATAATAACTTGAAAATAAATATATGGATCCATGGTTTTACAAAAATAAAATAATTGTCTTTAACATATTTAAATGAGCAACATTTAAATAAAAATTCAAAAGAACACATTCTTTAACAAAAATAAATAAATAGGTGCGCTTGATCGTCCTCGACTATATGGTCTCCACGATTACATCACGAAGCTCTTAGGTCCCACTCGCCACTGGCCTTTCTATCATCAATTTTATGTACAACAACATCATAAGGGGTGAGCTTCTAAGCATAGTAAGGAAGATACAAACAAGACTTAGTCATATAATCATTTAATCAACATATCGTAAATTACACAAGAGTCATAACAAAAACTTATTTATACTAATCATATCACATCACAAAACCATAGGTCATATCATAGCCTAAGTCATAATCATAAATCATAATCATAGTCATAAGTCATAGGTCATAAGTCATAATCGTAACTATAGGTCATAGATCATAATAACAAGTCAGATATAATAAAAAGATAAGTGCTTATACAGGGGTGGCAATTAAGCCCTGGGCAAAAGTCCATCGTACACCGGAAATCAACTTAGGTCTGTCATAAAATTTTGGCAACCAAGCCTACCGGATATAAGTCCATCATACATCATTGGACACCTTAGGTCCAGACAAACTTACCCCTTTATTGTACTTGAAATGTTAGGTCATACCAAACATAAACTAGATCATAAAGTAAACTACATAATTTTCCTTACCAAAACAGGAATATTGGAGACAAGAGCGGGAATGGAAACTCCTAAAACCAAACATAAAGAAACCATAAGTCCTCTAGAGAAAAGATGATGAATAGAAGATCTAAACCATTAGAATAAAGACTTACCAAAAACCTTAAGTTTGAACACCTAACTAAAAGTAATTACAACAAGTTAGGTTTTGAAATAAAAGGAAAGAATAAGAAGAATGGAAATGGACTAAACCTGAAGATTAACGGTACCTTAGATAGATTAGAGCTTCGATCTATACCTCAAACACCGAAATCACACAAAAGCTTACTTCCCAAGTGTTTAGAAAAGCTTTAGATTGAAAAGCTCTTAATCCCAAAACCTTAGTATTTTCTCTCTAGAATAATCTTAGCAGCTTGGAGGCTCTGAACTGTGCTTGAATGATGAATAAAATGGCTGAGTGAAGGGTCCTATTTATAGGGTTCAAGGAGTGAAACTAACTCCTATTTAAATGAATAAATAAATGATTAAAAATAAAAAATTTCGTTCAACAAATGCCCAAAACTCGGTCAAAAACGTTCAGGAACGAGTCAAAGTTATTGAGGGTGGTTTCTAGTTTCAGATTCCATGAAAATTCAAAAGTTGGTTGTTGGAGCCGATATATCGCCAACTATAGGTAATATATTGTCTACACCATAATCCTGAGGGTCTGTGGTTTCGTTCGTGCGAAGTTGGCTTGTTTTTTGTATCAATCATATGTAATGCCCCGAAATCTCCGATATGGTTTAATGGCGGGAATAGTAGTCCGGGAGGGCCATACTTGTTTAATTATGCCATTAATTGATAAAATGCAAGTATATGTGAATTATATTATAATATGATGTTAGATGCATGCATGTGGTTCCACATTTTAAATTACAGGGGTGTGATGATAATTCGGCTCGTTGAGGGTGTAATTGTATATTTGTATGCATGTCGGTGATATATTGTTAAGGCCACATTATAATGTGGATTTGTTCGAGCTTTTCGGCATGAGATGATATTTGAATAATAAGTAGCAGTTTAGTCATAACGGCATTAATTTTGAGGCTCGGGGTGAGTCTCAGGATGTTTTAATGATTTCAGCGTTGCCAGGAATAAAAGGGTAATGGGATATGAATTATTGGTGTTTGGGTTTATCAAGAATATCGGGAATTGGAGAGCGTTAATTATGATTAACGAGATAGGTTGGAAAGGAAAAATTTGCCCTTGGGAGCCTTTAGGAACCCTTAATTGACCTAGGGGTATAATGGTCTTTTTACCCCTAGGATAGATATAAACTGATTTAGGCTGTAGAATTGAAGAGAAAACAGAGCATGTTAATGGAGCTTACCCGTACCTTCTCCTTCCTCCATCTCCACTGTGATTTTTTGTGATCTTGTTGAGGATTTATCTTGGAAAGTAGGCCTTGGGAGTTTGGGAGAGTGTTCCACCATTGAAGAGCACCACAACCTGAATTTGAGGTAAGTTTTTAGTCACTAGTTTCCATGTATGCTCTGTTTTGGTTGTTAGTTTCAGCTCATGATTTTGATGTGGATAGTTGGAATCAATGGGAGTTTTTGTGTAAGATTGATTGGGTTTTGATGAGGGTATGATGTAGATGAAGTTTAGGGGTTGAATTGGGTGTTTTGGTAAGGTTTTGGATTGGTTTGGAAGGTTGGTTTCAAGGGGAATCGCAAGGTGGGAAAACAGAGGTGTTGCTGGTCTGAAGTTGGCGCAGCAGCACTAGGCAGGGCAGAGAGTTGGGCCTCTCTGACTTGGAAATAGCGCCTCAGCGCCATTTAATAGGGCTGTAGGGCTGGTCCATTTTCCAGCAAGCCTATTTTAGGGCTCGAAATGACTTTTAAGGCTCGGGGTTTGGTTCCTTTGCCCCGTTTGAGTACATTAAGATTCCCGAGAGTGCGGGATTGATCCCGGGAGTGTGGTTTTAGATTGTGAACCATTTATTGATTTACTTTATTAATGGATTATAATTGGTTATTATTAGGTAATCGCTAAGGAATCTAAAGGTTGATCGTTCTCAAGGGTCGTTCTTATATTATTTCTCGATCGAACCAGAGGTAAGAAAACTGCACCCCATATGTGACATGCATGGTTATTCATGAGGCATGTTGAATGTTTAAATGTGGACATGGATTGATTATTGAATGCTTAGAAAATCTTGCTCACTTGTTCATGGTACTGAGTCTTTAGTCAGATTTGGCAAAGGTATCGGTATCAACTGTGAAGCCGTGACTCATTAGTCAGGTTCGGCAGTGGTATTGGGAACTGGTCACATAGAGCTGACTCATTAGTCAGGACGGCTTTAGCGTGTTCAACGCAAGCCAATAAACATTAGATCTAATCAACATCTACATTGGATGACTCAAAGAGCATTAATGCCCGACCGACCTCAAGTTTGATGAATACTATAAGCGCTTGTGTGGCTTACCCATCAGTGACTCATCTGTTAAGTTAGAGACTTACCTATCAGTCTCTCATCTGTTTAAGGCTAGTGGCTTACCTAGCAGCCACTCTTCTGTTTAAATTAGTGACTTGCTTGTCAGTCACCCAGTATGGTTTTCTAGAACCTCAAGTGATATTCACTCATCTGTTTACGAGCTATAAGCTCTGTGTGATTATAATGATAATCATTTGATAATGTTGATATCCAATATTGTGTTTTCTTGCTGGGCTTTGGCTCATGGGTGCTATGTGGTGTAGGTAAAGGGAAAGAAAAGCTCACGCAACCTTGAGTGGAGAGCTGAGGTGGTAATGTGTACATATGTGGCCGCTTGACCACCACGTCCAAGGAGTTCTCAGAGGAACTAGGGGTTTACCCTATTTTTGCCGCTTAGGTCGGCGGGTTTGTAAATTTGAATCAGTAGTGACCATTTTGTATTATAAACAACTTGTAAATGTTTTGATGAGCTCATGAACAGTTTTATATAAATAAAGCATATCCTTTCCTTTTCATTGATTTTCCACCTTAGCCTGTTAATAACACTTAGAACACGTTTTTAGCCAAAGGACTCGGGTAGCGAGTCAAATTTCCGGTTCACCGTTCACAGTAACTGTCCTGGGGTAACCAGGGCGTTACATCATAGGCCATATATCATCCCCTATAACTGCGATATATCGGCATACGTTGATATTTCAAATGCGTCGTTGCACACTTTAAACACACTTGAATTTGTTTAAACCCGTTTGACTGAGTAAAACATGATCCTAACAACTGCTAGAAGGTTCTAGACCTTATAGATCTATCCTTTATTAATTTATTTATCTAAAATGATTAAATCCTTAATACACATACATGTGACAAGTGTCACGTTCTTAATTATTCTATCTAAACCTGAGGTTATAATAAGTAATATTTCTAGGTCCTGCTATATTAATCAAACCTTGTGTTAAAATTAATATATCTAAACTATAGGTTAAGCTTATAAAATCCATAACTATCTCTATGAGTTTCTAACTAAATCCCAATTTTAACCAATATCCACGAAAACTAAAATATTACAGCACAAGCCACTAGTATCTAACTATGTAAAATTTCGAGATGCTACACTTTAGCGGCAACAGACAAAGAGGTCGAGTGGCTAAGAGATCTCATGTTGGAAATAACAAAAATCGTGGTAGATGTATCGACGATTTCGATACATTGTGATACTCAAGCCAGTTTGATTAGAGCTTTTAATAAGATATACAATGGGAAGTCTAGACATATAATTATGAGAAATGATTATGTGAGGGAATTTATTGATAAGATTATCATCTCAATTTAATGTGTCAAATCATGAGAGAACTTGGCAGATCCATTTACCAGTTACAACATTAACAACTTAAAAGTCCCTTCTAGGATGAGTTAATGTTGGCTGCTACTGGACAGAGGGTTAAGCCATGGGTTTTTAATGAAATTTAGTTGAAGAGAAACAATCATCTCTAAAGGTAGCAAAGTTGTTGTAAGAATTTGACCTATATGAACCTAGAGGTAGTGTCGCTTCTCAAGAGAGTAAGAGTTTTCTCTCTGGATGATTCATGAATGGATAAGCACAAGGCCATAAAAATGCTAAACGCAAAAAGTGGGGAATTCATGAGTGATCAGGTAGAGATGTGTGAGACATTACAAACTTTTATCACTTGGAATGTTGGGTTCAATCTTTTTTGAAGACCTTAGCATTTCGATAGAAGCTTTGTAGGGTTTTCACAAAGATAAAGTTCAAATCCAAAATGAGCTTTATTTTATGCACTAATATCGTTTTACTAGAGGAATGAGAATGTATTTAACTAAGTGGGGAATTGCTATAATTAGTTAAATACATAGTGAAATTGGTTTAGGTACGAAGATTTGCAAAAACTATAATGATTTCACTAAAGTCAACGCGTGAAAGTTGACATTTGGTATAGGCATTTATAAATCATCTTTTTGGGTCCAAAGTGTTTCTTTGGAGTATATAAGAGTACCAAAAAAATTTAGGAGCATTTTGGGATGTTTGAAACAAGTTTTGGAGTGCCAAGTCAGTGGGACTTGTCTTGTGTTGCCTCTGGGAGGCGACAAGTTGCTGGTCACGTGAAACACTACACAGGCGATGCATCACCTGCATAGTGGCGATGCATCGCTTGGGCGGTTTGTATAGAATACAGTGACATGTTTTGGCTCCAAAATTTAAATCAAAATGCTCTAATCTTGTGAGTTGAGTCTAATTGGGGTTCCAATACTATTTAAAGGGATCATTTGAGTTTTTGGTGAATTGATCACTCACATCTCTCTCTCTCTCTCTCTAGCTCTCAAGATTACTAGATTTCTCCAAGCTCTTCATCAAGAAAGCTTGACTTGCATGACGATCAAAGGCTTGTGAATCCCAATCTCGTTCCATTGTAGTAGCTTCAAGCAATGTCAAGGAGGAGGCTAGGAATAAAGATTTTTTGACAACAAATCTTCATTTATGTCAAGCTTTTGTTACATTTTGTGAGCCACATAAAATCATAGATCATTTTATTTTATGTATCAAATTTCTTCAACCCAAATGTCCCACTTGTTTTATTTGTATTATTCATCAATTAAAGTATAGATTATCATTGTTTAATTCTTTGAGTTGTAATATACAAAGCTTGGTTTGTAGCCTCAATCCAAACATATTGTAATCTTGCATTGTTAATGTAGAATATCAATAAATTAATGTAATAATGTGAAATGACCCAATTTTGTAAGTTACCCAAACCTGTATATTAATCCCATATAAATATAGAGGGAATAGACAAATAAATGGACAAAAATCTTGAATACCTAAACTCTGGAGAAATTATCATAAACAATTATCTTGAGAAAAATACAAAAATAATACTAACTCTTGGACTAGGTCGATTTTAACCACTGAACCACGTAAATTATGTGTGGTCTTTACTTACAATTTAGTGCGGGCCTAATACTATCTTAAAAAATGCTTAATTCTCAGTTGACAAAAAAATCGCGTCAACAGTTTGGTGCTTTCATTGAGAGCAATATTAGGCTTAAGATTTTCATTGCAAAAGTTTTTCTTAGAAGATGGTGATGGTAACCAGAAGATCTGCACGTGAGGAGGAGTCAGCTCTACCTACTGACCAAAGAGACTATCAGTTGATAATCCCCACTAGAGATAGTACTTCTCGGCGTGCTAGAAAATGTCATAAGAACAATGCTGGAAACAACCAAGATATTGGTAGTTTGTCGACATGTCCCAATAGGAAAATTCCCTATTCCTCATATTACGTGAGATTGGTTGAATAGGAGAATACTAAGCTCAAGGAAATGCTCGCCCATATAAATAGGCGTATTATTGACATCATGTCCTTACTACCCTTTGGCACAAATCCAAATGTTATGAGGAGAGTTAGCGGCTCCCAATGGACCAGGTCGCGTGGAAGTAGTCGCCCTAATATTATTCACTCGGTCAGGACTGTTATTCCTAGCACCATAACTTCGGGACAAACTCCCTGAAATGAGCAACCTGCTCAAGTTCCTAGGAATGAGCAACCTACTCCAACTAAGACTAATTTAGTACGGGCAAATACAGATGGGATTCCTTTGAATCCTATAGCTCAAATTTCTTCCAACAATAGGAATTAGGGAGAAAAACCACCAGTAGAGATGGAGTTTATGGTGGACAAAGGGAAACCTCAGATCGTGCGCCTAGATGGTTGGCCAGCAGCTTTCCCCATAAGATATCCTCTGTCACGACCCAAATTTGCTAATAAGGCTTAGGGCCTTGATTAGCGTGCCTGGAGGGAAATAAGCGATTTATTGTTATAATATGTGAATGTGTGTGAATATGTGTGAATATGTAAATAAAAATGCTTGTTTAGGTGAATTAAATATGCATGTGGGCCCCGCTTGGTTATTAGGGGCATGTTTGTAATTTTAGCCGATTTAGGGCATAATTGTGATAATTGTAAAAATTGTGATATACTTGCGATATATCTGTATTGCATGATCCGGGACAGTCCTAGGGAGCAGTTAGCTTGAAAATCACAACGGGGTTGAAAATCCGACTCGGGGCGAGTCAAGGGGTATTTCGGGTATTAGACGTTTTATGGGGTTAACAGGTTATAGAAATAAATATTTGGAGATATATTTGAAGATAGAATGTTTATGAAGGAATATTGGGAAATTTACCATTTTGCCCTCGGGGACGTTTTTGGCACCCCGAGCTTTGAGGTAACCTTAAAGACCTAAGTTAAATAAAAGAGAAATCAAGAAACACTTAGAAAATTGGAGAAACCGACCCAAACTTCTTCTTTTCTCCCTCTCTTTCTATAAACCATACTAAGGGAAACTTTGAGGAGATTATGCTAGGAAACTCAGAATTCAAGGCTGGAGCTTGGAGGGATTGAAGCTTGGAACTTAGAGGATTAGCTCAGAGATTTAATTAAGCAAAAGTAAGTCTTTAACTTGACGAATTATATTGGTTTTCTGTTGATATTTTAGAGTATTGCATGTGAGTTGGATGAAGAATCATCTTTGAGTTTGATGAGGTTATGAGCTAGAATTATTGTTAGGTTTTGTTACTGAGTCCATGGTATAACTTCTGTGATGATTAGTTTGAGTTGTCGGGTTGATTTTGGGGTTGAATGGATTTGTTTTCGTGGAAAAAATGGAGGATTTTTCTGGGTTCGAAGGGTCGGGTTGCGAAATTGTTCTTGCTGAGCCGCGACCCTATGGAGAATTTTGGTGGCTAGGAAGAAGGCAGGTCGCGACATGCCCTTGCTTGTGCTGCAGCGCGCCTGCCCTGTTTTGGGGTTGGTCTCTGGTTGGGGGCAGGCCACGGCATGGCCTCATGGGGCCGCGACTCTTAGTGCTTTTTTGGGGTTTTAAGAGGTTTTAAGCTTGGGAATTCAAAGGTTAAGGCTCGGGATGAATTTTAACACCCGGATTGATAGAATTCAAGGACCCGGAGACTAGAATTATGACCCAAAGTTATTTAATCGATTAGAACTTGATGGATGGTTATTGTTGGTGGGTTGTGACTAGGGTTTCAGCGAGGCTCGGATTAGGGGACTGTACTCGGGACATCAGTGCTTGGAAAGCTCGGGAGACATGTAAGAAAACTATTGTTCTTGTAGAGCTTGTGTTGTAGGGAACGACCCATATGATTGTGTTGCAGGGCTCAACCCTTTATGATTGTGTTGCAAGGCGTTGCCCTTTGATTGAGGTTTATTCATGTTTAAGTATTTGCTTAATTATGCTATGTGTGCATATATGTTAAGGAACGGCAAGAGCCAGGAATGGTGAGGGCTGGGAACGGCGAGGGCCGAGAACGGCAAGGGGCTGGGAGCAGTGTTTAGCACGTGGTGTGCGAGTTGCTAGGGCGGGACCCTAAAGGATACCTAGGATATCCTCACGGTGTGGACCGCGGACCCAGGGCCTGGTAAAGCACCTAGGACGGCATGGTCATATGTGTACAGCCTGGTGATGGCTTGTTTATATGTTAAGTGTTTGATATGCATATGTTATCTGCTTGTGAGGTTTTTCTTGCTGGGCTTCGGCTCACGAGTGCTCTATGGTGTAGGTAAGGGCAAGGGAAAAGTCGAACAACCATGAGTATGGAGAGTGTGAAGCGGCGCGTACATGTTTGACCTACCTGGCTGCTACGGCCAGGGGTATTTTGGGAGATGATTGTACTAAACTTAAATTTGTCGTTTAGCCGACTCTGGTTATATTTTGAGTTGTAAATATTTGTAAATAGTATTTTGGGATCCCAAATGTTAAAAGCTTTATGATTTTCAGTAAATGGAAGTATTTTCTAAGTTTATGACTTTGTTTATGGTTTAAGTACACTTTTATCTTAAAACCTCAATTAGTGAGTTAAATGCACAATTTAAACTCACTTAGTAACGACTCTAAGGAAGTAAGGTGTTACATCCTCCATCACCAATCTTCCATACATCACCTCTCTAAGCTCCAACTCCCCAAAACATAGCTTGAGGAAATACGTATTTACATGGGAACGACCTAAGAAACTTCGCTCAAAGAGAGTTGACCTATGTTACTTGACACCAGGATTCGAGTCCATGTCAATAATTAAACTCACTGACCTTAACAATGGGTGGTCAATTTACCGAAAGAAGTCACTGCACAGGAAGCCTTCTGGAAAATAGGTCAGAGAGTGTTCATAACACTCTATCTCATTGTCAACAGCTTGACCTAAGAGATCATTTGAATTAAGCTCATAGTGTTCACAACCAATGTCAATTTGACCTACGAGAGCATCCAAACTCACACAAAAGGAAAAAGAGTCGTGACCACAAGCTAAGTTATACTAAGAAAAGGGACAATCCTTATTAATGCCCTGGTTAGCCAAGACCCTTACACTGTGTATTTGAAATAGTACTTAACTCGCTAAATGAGTCATTAGGCCATAAACGTGCATCTAAATGTGATTAATGGTCCAGGTTAAAAATTTCAATAAAAAGGAATGGATATTTCATTACAACGTTAAGTTGTACATGGGATCCCATATTAAACGTTTGCAAAGTTGTTTGCAGTCTCAAAAGGGAATTGCAATTCAAAAGTTACAAGCTGCCCACCTAAGCGGCAAAAATAGGGTTTAACCCTAGTTCCTTTGAGAAACCATGGTCGTGGTGGTCAAGCGGCCACATATGTACACGTCGCCACCTAAGCTCTCCAACTCATGGCAAGTCCTGCTTCCCCTTCCCCTTACCTGCACCACATAGCACCCGTGAACCAAGGCCCAGCAAGAAAACTTAAACATGCTCATAAGTAGTTAATAATACATTACCAAATAATAATAAGCATTCCCATTAGTAATAACCCTACTCATGCATGCATACCATCCATATAAATGACCACAATGTGATATGAAGCCAGCTACCCTAAACAAATGATTAACTGAATAATACTGGGGCCCATTGCCTATGTACATGAGTAATAAAAAACAAAGTGGCTTAGAGCCCTAAGATTTGGGACTAAAAAGTCACCCCGGAGCCCATTGCCCTATTCTCTGTATAACTAGCCTTGGAGTTGGCCCAACGTACCTTGCACATTAGTTTTCCACGACCATTGTGTCAGACAAGCGTATAAGGCGCTCATGATTAGATCTAACCATATCGACAAGCACTCAGCGCGCTATTGTCGCCCTTAACTCATAAGTCAATGTTTTTCGACCAGCGCTATTTTCGTCCTTGACTGATAAGTCAATACTTTTCGACCAACATTATTGTCGTCCTTGACTGATAAGTCAAGCGTTTCTCAATTATATAATGCTAACATGCAATCATCATATAACAAATATCCATATACAGAGCATTCAATATGCTTAATAAATCATCAATAGGCATAATCATAATCATGCCGATTTATAGGGGCAATGCCCTATCCAAGTCTATATTCAGCATTCAGGCCAAGATCTAATCATGTACATCAGGTAGTGGGTGCAGTTTTCTTACCTCATGTCCGAGTGTAAAGTAAAATAAGAACGATACTAGAGCACGATCTTAATCCCGAGACCTTAGTGATAACCTAGTCACAACCAAGAATAAAATCCCATCAATAACGAGTAAATAAAGGCTTCTAGACTGAGTCCTTGGCACTATGGCTCAAAAGGCCCAAAGCCACTAGCTTCTTCTTCGACCAAGAGAGCTGCGGCGCCCCAAGAACAGGGCCGCATCTCGACCTGCAAACTCTATTTCCCTCCATTTTCTCATGCCAAATCCCTCCATAAACCTATCCAAACATTGGCAAACCCCATAAACAAAGTTCCCAAACAACTCAGCAACATAAAACCATCAAAACCCAAGTTACAATCCAATCAAAAAATCATCAATACCATAAAATCCAATCTAAGCTTAAAAACTCAAAAACTCATAACTTAAAGCTTAGATTACCTCTGACTAAGTCGTTTTCTAGTTAAATCATCTAGCTATCAAGTTTGTAATCATCCCTAGAATCGTTATGACTCTAACCTTTGTTGCATCCGATCCCTAAAACTCATGTTTCCTTCAAAAATGCAATGAGCGGTAAAAAGGAGAACGTGAGAGAGAGAGAGAGAAAAAAGTGTTTGAAAGTATTTCTGTTTCTATCAGGTTACTTCAAACTCAAGTAACCTTAAGTAAAACCCAAGGCTTGGGGTCCCAAAAACGCCATCGAGGGTAAAATAGTCAAAATCCTCAGAATTCCCTCCTGATCTCACTAACTCCAAATATATTATCGAATATTCATTCCCATTACCCAATATCTCGGCAATGTACTAAATACCCAAAATACCC
This sequence comes from Humulus lupulus, assembly GCF_963169125.1. Classification (NCBI taxonomy): domain Eukaryota; kingdom Viridiplantae; phylum Streptophyta; class Magnoliopsida; order Rosales; family Cannabaceae; genus Humulus; species Humulus lupulus. The sequence goes on from NC_084795.1 coordinate 210,392,148, forward strand.
CTTGAGTCGCCTCGAGTCAAGTATTAATCCCGTTGTGACTTTCCCGCTAACTTGTTGCTCCCTAGGATCGCCTCATGCTGAGAGACCCAAATACATCCACATAATAATGTGGTCCCACACATATAAGCTAAATATACCCATAACGGGCCAAATTACAAAAATTTCCCTTTTGATAAGAAGCAGGACCGCATGCATATTTAATACACCTAAACATGCATAATAAGTCATATTATAATATAACTCACATAATTATGTAATAACACCCAAATACATCAGATAAACACATAATTTTCCTTAGTTTGCCATCCTGGCCCCTAATGAAGGCCCTAAGCCTTATTAGGTAATTTGGGACGTTACAACTATCGCCTCCTTACAAACAATTTGTCCTCAAAATTTTACCTGGAAAACTTGGGATATTGATTCTACATATCTGACTCCAGCTCCCAGGTCGCTCCCTCGACCTTGTTGTTTCTCCATAATAACTTAACCAAAGGTATAGTCTTGTTCCTCAGGACCTTGTTCTTCCTGTCTAGTATATGTACTGGCTGTTCCTCATAGGAGACATCTCCCTCAAGCTCTAGATCCTCGTCACTCAACACATGAGTCACGTTTGATACATATTTCTAAAGGACCGAAATATGAAATACATTATGTATGGACGACAGTGCTGGAGGTAAGGCCAATTGACCAATCCTCTCTAGGATCTCAAATGTTCACACAAATCTAGGGCTTAGCTTGCCCTTGTTTCCAAATCTCCTCACCGCTTGCCATGGTGAGACTCTAACGAAGACATAGTCCCCCACTTGGAACTCAACGTTCCTACGTTTGGGATCAGCATAACTTTTCTGTCTTCTTTGAGAAGCAAGCATCTAAGCTCTGATCTATTCAATAGCCTCATTGGTCCTCTGAACTGCCTTAGAACCTAAGTATTTCCATTCTCCTGTCTCATCCCAATGAATGGGAGACCTGCATTTCCTACCATACAACATCTCATAAGGAGCCACCCCAATGGTCGAGTGATAGCTGTTATTGTAGGAAAACTCTATCAAAGGAAAATACTTACTCAAGCACCCATCAAAGTCCAGCACACATGCTCGCAACATGTCCTCTAATATTTGTATCATCCTCTCAGATTTTCCATCTATCTGAGGATGATAAGCAGTATTGAACTTTAGTTGTGTACCTGTAGCCTTTTGCAAACTACCGCAAAACTTTGAAGTAAATTTGAGGTCCCGATCTGACACGATCGACCTTGGAGCCCCATGAAGGTGCACTATCTCTTTCACATAGAGATCTGCATACTGGTCAACTGTATAAGTTGTCCTCGCTGGTAAGAAGTGAGCTAATTTGGTTTATCGATCCACCATAACTCACACTGAATCATGTTGACCCACAATCCTGGGTAACCCCACCACGAAATCTATTGTGATGTCCTCCCATTTCCACTTTGGGATATCTAGAGGCTATAATAGCCGTACTGCCTCTGATGCTCAGCCTTGACCTATTGACATGTCAATGCAAATACCACAACTACAAACTCTGAATCATGAGTGGGGTATCTCATTTCATACTCTTTCAACTGGCATGATGCATAGGCAATCACCTTCCCCGACTGCATAAGAACACAACCAAAACCCTGGTGTGAGGCATCACAGTATATTACAAACTTCTCTTGATCTGTTGGAAGACTAAGAATTGGAGTAGTCAATCGCTACTTCAGTTCCTGGAAGCTGTTCTCACACTTATCTGACCATCAAACTTCTGATTCTTGTGTGTCAGTTCAATCAATGAAGTAGCAATCCTTGAGAACCGTTCCATGAAACGACTATAATAACCTGCCATTCTAAGGAAGCTTCTGATCTCTGAGGCTTTCCTTGGCCTTGGCCAATCTATGACTGCCTCAATCATGGCTAGGTCCACCTTGATCCCATCCCTACTGAAAATATTACCAAGGAAAGTTACCTGAGGTAACTAGAACTCACATTTCTTGAACTTTGCAAACAATCTATGTTCCCTCAGTCTCTATAGAAACAATTTGAGATGTTGCTCATCTTCTGACTCTGACTGAGAATAAATCAGAATATGGTCGATGAAGACGATCGCAAACCGATCTAGATAATCTTTGAACATCCTGTTCATTAGATTCATAAAATTATTTGGGGCATTATTCAACCCAATGGACATGACTAAGAACTCATAATTCCCATACCTTGTACGAAAGGCAATCTTCGGTATATCTCCCTCCTTGATCCTCAGCTGGTGATAACCAGATCGAAGATCTATCTTTGAGAATACCATCTTACCCTACAACTGATGAAAGAGATCATCTATCCTTGGCAGAGGATACTTGCTCTTAATTATTAACTTATTCAGTTCTCTGTAATCAATACACATTCTCAGGAAACCATATTTCTTCTTTACAAACATGACTAGTGCACCCCATGGTGAGAAACTGGGTCTAATAAAACCCAAGTCTAACAGCTCCTGCAGCTGTACCATTAATTCCTCTAACTTTGCTGGGGCCATTCTGTAAGGTACCGTAGACACTAACTCTGTTCCTGGTGCTAGTTCAATAACAAATTCTATCTCTCTGTGTGGCGGCAACCCTGGTAAATCCTTTGGAAACATATCCAGAAACTCACAGACAAGTCTAGTCTCCTCTGGTCCCACTGACATGATCTAAGTGGTATCTACCACATTTGCAGAATCCTATGCAACCACCTTGCAATATATCTCTAGCTCTCAATACAGATATGAAATGTACACGGGGTCAATGCACAGTGCCAACAAATACAAAAGGATCCTCACCTTTAGGCTCTAAGGTTACCATTTTGCATCTGCAATCTATGGTTACTCCATACTTCACTAACAAGTCCATACCCATAATCATATTGAAGTCTGTCATAACAAACTCTATCTAATCAACTGACAACTCTCTACCCTCCACCGTCACTAGCAAAGATCTAATCAATCTCCTGGATACTACTAACTCCCTAGTGGGCAACAAGGTCTCGAACCCCATAGCATAATAATCGCATGGTCTACACAATCTATCAATAATTCTACTAGCAACAAAAGAATGTGCATTACTAGAATCAATCAAAACAATATAAGGGGTTCCAACACTAAAAGAATGACTTGTGACTACTGAGGGAAAAGCCTCAGCTTCTGCCTATGTCAATGAGAACACTCGAGCTGGGGTCGAGTTGTGTGCCTATCTTGGTTCTTCGTTTCTTGCCATCGGGAAATCCTTCTTCAAGTGTCCCACTATCCCAAACAAAAATAGGTCTTTGCCTGACACTCCCCTATATGGTGCCTTTTGCATCTAGCGCACTCTCGAAAAGTCCTCAAGCCCTCATTACCGCCCTGGCAGCCTATCAGATTATGACATGGTTTCCTGTCAGGGCCTGGAGCTGGAAAGCCATCAGGAGCCTTTCTTTTCAGATCACTGGACCCCCGCCCCTACCTAAACTCATAAATGGAGGTCCCGCCCTCCTAGTGTCTCTTCTGGCCGCGTTCTCGCACCAGTTTTGTTTTCTGCACTCTCAGCCGTGAGCACTCTCTCAACAACCTGTGCATGGCACAATGGTAATGCGAGCATCCTAGGCTATAATGTATTGTAGCCCCAAGAGAAACCTCTCCCTTCTGGTCCCATCAGTGAGCACCAATTTCCCGACAAACTTTTCTAATCTGTCAAACTTTAAGACATAATCAATCACTCACATGTTGCCCTGAAGTAACTTGCTAAACTCTTTAGCCTTTGCAACCCTAATGGCATCATTATAATACTTTTCATTAAACAGAGTTCTAAACTCTTCCCAATCCTAAGCATTAAAAATTCTAGTCTGGAATATCACCTCCTACCAGATTCGAGCATCCTCCTGAAAAATATATGTGGCACAGGTCACCCTTTCATTACCAACCACCCTCATAAAGTCTAGGATGGTTGCAACCATGCTCATCCACTGTTCGACCTTAGCGGGATCTGCACTACCCTAAAAAACTAGAGGGTGTTATTTCCTGAACCTTTCATAAAGAGGTTCCCATTTGTTTGTAGCCACTGGTGGCTACTCAAATGTTGGCACCATCATAGGTGGTGCCTCTGGCAGAATGTTCCTTGTAGGAACCTATTGCTGTTTCAGGAGGCAGATCTCTTATTCTTGCATCAATAACCTGGCTTGCAAATCTGCAAACACTTGTTGCCAGTCCTCAGAAGCTGGCAGAGGGATCTGACCCTGATTGTAATTATTCTGACCCTGTCTATCATTCTGGCCCTGATCTTCCTGGCCAGCTGGTGACTCTATCTTCCTTGGAAGCATACTTCCAAGCTTATACCTTGCTGCAATAATCAATTCGGCCAATTAAGTAGTGATAACTAAACCACTTGTTGCCTCACGATCCAAGACCAAGCATATAATCATTCACATTCAACAGTCATGCTAATAAGCATGTTGATTCATATTCATATCCAAGTATAGTGCTAATACGCACATTTTGATGTTTATAATAATTAATGATGCTATAATAAGCATTTTCTTTGACATTTAATAGTGCTCATAAACATTTACTAGCATTGATAGCCAAATACCAATATTAATAAACATTTTCTGACATACAGGCATCTATGACAGTGCTAATGAGTGTGTCCTAACCTACATGTCCATATAACAATGCTAATCCGTGTTTCCTTTGCATTCACAAGAAATATAAATGTAATGCCCTACTTCCTTTGAATCGTTACTAAGTGAGTTAAAAATGTGCCATTAACTCGCTAATCGAGGTTTTAGGTTAAAAGTGTGACTAAATTGAAGTTAAACCCGTTTAATGACAAAAATTACAAAATTTTGATATTCATTGAAATTAAGGAGAGTTATACAGTTGGGAGCCCAAAAATATTGTTTAAAAATTATATTACAACTCAAAATATACACACAGTTGACCTAGGCGACAAAACATCCATTATAGTACATTTTCCCAAAAAAAACCCTTGCTGTGGCAGCCAGGTAGGCTGAACATGTACCTGTCGCTCCACACTTTCCGTACTCATAGTTGGTTGACCTTTCCTTTGCCCTTAACTACACCATAGAGCACCCATGAGCCGATGCCTAAAAAGAATATTCAACATATAAAATATAACATAACATTCAATAGTATATAGCAAAGCAGCCAACGGGCTAAGCACATAGCGACCTAGGTCATCCCAGGCGATTTACCAGGCCCTGGGTTCGCATTCATCACCGAGCGGGTGGATAAAACACCGTAAGAGGGTCTCGCCCTAACGGCCTACAATCAGTGTGCTCAAATCCAATCCCGACCTCTTGCCGTACTCGGCTTCTTGCCGTTCTCGGCCTTCGCCATTCAAGACCCTCACCGTTCTCGGCCCCGCTGTTCATTCATAAACATACATAATATTCACAGATATTTAAATGCATACTAAACATAATCATTAAGGTCGCGCCCTAAAATACAAACAATAGGGCCAGGCGCTGCTCTACAGGTACAACCGTTTTCTTACCTGTGTCCCAAGCTATTTAAATACCGCGATCTCGAGCACAATCCTCTAATCTGAGCCTCGTTGAAAACCTAGTTACAACGCATTCATAATAACCATCCATCAAGTTCTAAACCAATAAATAACTTCGAAATATTAATCTAGCATCAGTGACCTTGGATTCCACTAAACCGGGTAGTAGAATCCTTCCTAAGCCTTAACAGTCGAGTCCCCGAGCTAAAATCTATCATCTCCCCCTATTTTCCGTTTAGGGCCCCGACCCGCTACTTGGTTAGAAGGCAAGGCCCTCCCTGCTAGAGGACACAGGCCACATCATGCCATCCAGGGTCGTGACACACCTAAGAAAAATAGAGGCTTTCCAGCCTCTTCGAGCACATGAGTCACCGCGCCTGAAGAACAAGGCTGCGGCCCGAGCCCCCAAACCCAGAACTCAACCTCTTTTCTGTGTTTTTCCTTGAGCCTAAACCCAAAATTCATACCCCAATCATCATTCAAACTAAAAATTAAGCCTAGAATCCTTATCCTTATTGCCTAAACATCATAACCACTTAGAAACAACTCCCTAATCCTTACCAGCACTCAAAATCAAACTTAGAGTTTAACTCTCATGCAACCCTCTAAGTGTTATTAATAGGCTAAGGTGGAAAATCAATAAAAAGGAAAGGATATATTTTATTAAATACACAAAGCTGTTCATGGGCCCATAAAAACTTTTACAAGTTATTTACAAACCAAAATGGTCATTACTGTTCCAAATTTACAAACCCGCCAACCTAAGCGGCAAAAATAGGGTAAACCCCCTAGTTCCTCTGAGAACTCCTTGGCCATGGTGGTCAAGCGGCTGCATATGTACACATCACCACCTAAGCTCTCCACTCAAGGCTGGGTGAGCTTTTCTTTCCCTTTACTTGCACCACATAGCACCCGTGAGCCAAAGCCCAGCAAGAAAACACAGTAATGTATAAAGATATTAACAACTGATTATAATTATAATCACATAGAGCTTATTGCTCTCAAATAGATGAGTGAATATCACTTGAGGTTCTGATAAACCATAATGAGTGACTGATAGACAAGTCACTAATTTAAACAGATGAGTGACTGCTGGATATGTCACTAGCTTAAACAGTTGAGTGACTGCTGGGTAAGTCACTAGCTTTAACAGAAGAGAGACTGGTGGGTAATTCTTTAACTTAACAGATGAGTGACTGATGGATAAGTCACACAAGCGCTTATAGTATTCATCAAACTTGAGGTCGGTCCGGCATTAATGCTCTTTGAGTCATTCAATGCAGATATCGATTAGATCTAATCTTTATTGGCTTGCGTTAAACACGCTAAGTCCGTCCTGACTTATGAGTCAGCACTGTGTGACCAGTGCCCAGTACCACTGCCGAACTTGACTAATAAGTCCCAGCTTCATAGTTGATACTGACACCTTTGCCAAATCTGACTAATTAGTCAGTACCATGCACAAGTGAGCAAGATTTACTAAGCATTCAATAATCAATCCATGTCCACATTTACACAATCAACATGCCTCATGAACAACCATGCATGTCACACATGGGGTGCAGTTTTCTTACCTCTGATTCGAGCGAGAATTAATATAAGAACGACCCTTGAGAACGACCTGTCTATTTGTCCCTTAGCGGTTACTTAGTCATAACCAATTATGGGATTCCATCAATAAAATGAATAACAAGGGTTCCCAAACCAAAATCTAGCCTCCGAGACATCAAATCATACTAAACCAGGTAGTAGGATCGATCCCGAGGCCTAAGGCTAGAATCCCCGAGCCAAAAACTCATTTCTGGCTAAAATGCCACTAAGGGCCGCGGCCTTCCCTGGCCATGCCGCAACCTAACCTATACTTCAGCCAAAACTCTGGTTTTTCCTCCATAACAATTTTCCTTGAAACCAACCCTTCAAACCAAACCAAAACACCACCCAACACATCCAATATAACCCCTGAACTTGATCTACATCACACCCTCATCAAAACCCAAGTTAAACACCAACCAAAACTTCCATTAATTCCAACTATCCACAACAAAACCACAAGCTGAAAACTTAAACCAAAACAGAGCAAACCAAGGAACTAGTGGCTAGAAACTTACCTCAAACTCAGATTTTGATGCTCTTCAATGGTAGAACACTCTCCAAAACTCCCAAGGTTTACTTCCCAAGCTTGAATCCTCAACTATGGCTCAAAAATCACAAAGGAAATGGAGGAGAAAGAGGTACAGGAAAGCTTCAAGAACTTACTCTGTTTTCCCTCTTTTTCACAGCCTAAAATAGTTTATACCAATCCTAGGGGTGAAAAGACCATTATACCCCAAGGTCAATTAAGGGTTTCCAAAGACTCCCAAGGGCAAAATTGTGCTTTCCAACCTATCTCGTTAATCATAATTAACGCTCTTCAATTCCCGCTATTCTCAACAGTCTCAAACACCAATAATTTATATCCTGTTGCCCTTTAATTCCCGGCAACGCTCTAATCATTAAAATCACCCCGAGACTCATCCTGAGCCCCGAACTTAAACCTGTTATGACTAGACTGCTAATCAATATTCCAAGATCGTCTCATGTTGAATAGCTCGAACAAACCCACATTATAATGTGGTCTCAACAATATACCACCGACATGCATACAAATATACAATTATGCCCTCAATGGGCCAAATTACCAAAACACCCCTGTAATTAGAATGTGGACCCACATGCATGCATTTAACATCATATTATAATATAATACACATAAACATGCATATATTCATTTAATGGCATAATTAAACAGTTATAGCCCTCCCGGCCTACTAATCTCTCCATTAAACTGCGTTAGGGATTTCGGGGCATTACAAGCTTACCTCTGTACTTAATTCGACCCTGAACTACTTCCCAGCACATCAAGCTTCCAATTCCTCACATCCTTAGCCTAGAATCCTCAAGTTTCTTAAAAAATATCTAAGCATCAAAGAGAGAGAGAGAGTGTGAGCCGAGAGTTAGAGTGAGAGACTTAGAGCTGAGGTTTTGTTTTGTCTTTTTACTTTGTTCTAGTATTTTCTCAAGCCATCAGCTGCCTACGTGTTTAAATCTATCCCTAGCAAAAAGTCCAAAATACCCCCTTAAGCCTATCTTAATCCTCAAGTAACACCAAGGGAAATTTTATCATATGCCACATCCCGCTAAGTCCTCAATTATTCCTACAAATCCCCGTTTAATCCTGACATGTCCTAATAATTACTAAACTACTACCCGTTACCCGGTAAATCCTAGACACCAACTATGTTCCCAAAATACCCCTAGACTCTTCCCAAGCAAGGTATTCGTGCATCACAGATATATCACCACACACTCGTGGTATCAATCACAATATACAGATATATCAAATTTCTGTCCTCAACGGGCTAAAACTACAAATATGCCCCCAAAAACCAAATGGGGTCCACATGCATGCTTAATTTACCTAAACGTGATTTTCTAATCATATAATCATCAAATTCACATATTAGCATAATTAAATCAATTATTGCCCCCCGACACGCTAATAAAGGCCCTAAGCCTTATGAGCAAATTTTGTATGCTACAACTATCCCCTCCTTACAGAAATTTCGTCCTCGAAATTTACATGAATAACTCGGGATACCGATCCCGCATATCTGTCTCAAGTTCCCAAGTCGCCTCTTCCACATTGTTGTTTCTCCACAACACTTTTACTAAGGCGATGGTCTTGCTCTACAAGACTTTATCCTTTCGGTGTAGAATTTGAATCAGCTTCTCTTCGTATGGTAAATCTTGATCCTGCTCCATGTTCTCATAACTCAACACATGTGTAGCACCTGATACATACTTTCGGAGCATGGATGTGTGAAATACATTGTGAATCCCTGATAGAGCTAGAGGCATCACCAATCTGTAAGCTACCTCTCCAACCCGTTCTAAAATCTCAAAGGGGCCAACGAACCTAAGGCTCAACTTGCCTCTCACACCAAACCGTTTCACCCTTCTCAAGGGAGAAACTCTAAGAAACACATGGTCCCCGACCCGAAACTCTACGCTCCTACGTCTCAAGTCTGAGTAACTCTTCTACCGACTCTATGAGGTGAGCATTCGAGCTCTAATCTTCTCAATCGCCCCATTTTTCCTCTAAACAACCTTAGGACCTAGATGCCTCCTCTCACCCATTTGATCACAATGGATGGGTGATCTGCACTTCCTCCCATATAACATCTCATACGGAGCCACTCTGATAGTTGCCTGATAACTGTTATAATATGAAAACTAAATCAAATGGAGATACTTACTCCAAGATCCCCCAAAATCCAGCACGCATGCTCATAACATATCATCCAGTATCTAAATCATCCTCAAAGACTATCCATCCATCTAAGGATGATAAGTGGTACTAAATTGCAACTGTGTACCCATAGCCTTCTCCGGGCTCTCCAAAATCTTCCAGGTGAAGGTGGGGAACCTGTTGGATATTATCGATCTCGGAGCCCCGTGTAGTCACACAATTTCCTTCACATACAATTCAGCATGTTGCTCGTAGTATAAGTTGTCTTAACAGGAAAAAAGTGGGCTGACTTGGTATACTTGTCCACAATCACCCACACCAAATCATTCAGTCCCATAGTCTTCGGTAATCCAACCACGAAGTCCATGGCGATATCCTCCCATTTCCCCTATGAAATGCCTAGAGGCTACAACAACCCTGTTGGCCTCTGATGTTCAGTCTTTAATTGTTGACAAGTCAAACACTTGGCCACATAATCCACCAAATCCCTCTTCATTCCCGACCACCAATACAAAGTTCTCAAATCTTGGTACATTTTCGTCGTACCCGGATGTACAGAATAGGGAGTGTTATGAGACTCTTCTAAGATCTCTCACCGGATATCGGAATCCATCAGAACGCAAATCTAACATTTATAGTTTAGTAATCCCATTTCCGAGATAGAAAAGTCTTTAGCCGCTCTGGCTAAGATGCGCTCGTTGTGCTCTCTCTACTGGGGATCCTCCCCCTGTGCCTCCTTGTTCCTTTAAAGGAGCATGGACAGAAGAGTGATATTGGCTAGCTGTCCAACTACTAGCTCAATACTTGCTCTAGTCATCTCTTCAACTAACTTATCTGATCTCTGCCTCGAATTGATCAACGGTCCTGGGCCCTTCCGACTCAACACATCAGCCACCACATTGGCCTTCCTAAGATGGTGTAGAATATCAAAATCGTAATCCTTTACAAATTCTAGCCAATGCCTCTGGCCCATATTCAGATCCTTCTGAGTAAAGAAGTACTTCAAACTCTTATGGTCAGTGTAAATACCACCACCGCTAATTCACTTCTCGCCATATAAATAATGTCTCAAAACCTTTAGTGCAAATACCACCACCGCTAATATTCTAGATAATGTGTGGGATACCTCTGCTCATACTCCTTCAACTGTCTCGATGCGTAGGCTATTCCCTTTCCGACTTGTATTAGTGCACACCCCAAACCCTGTTTAGAAGCATCAAAGTAGACTACAAACTTCTCATTGTCTGACGGCTGACTAATACTGGAGCGTTGATCAGTTGTCACGTCAACTCATTGAAACTGTTCTCACACGTGTATGTCCATATATAGTTAGTCTTCTTATGCATCAGTTCAGTCAATGGTGTGGCTATTATGGAGAATCCCTCGACGAACCGCCGATAGTTCCCTACCAATCCCAAAAAACTCCTACTCTCTGGTACACTGCTCGGCCTGGGCTAATCTCTCACCACCTCAATCTTACTTGGGTCCACTAGAATCCCCTTCTTACTAACAATATGACCCAGAAATATTACTTGGGGTAGCCAAAACTCACACTTGCTAAACTTAGCATAAAACCTATACTCTGTCAACCGCTGTAATACCAGGCGTAGATAATGCTTGTGCTCTGCCTCCGACTGGGAGTACACCAGTATGTCGTCAATGAAAATGATCACAAACTTGTCTAGATAATCCTTGAAGACCCTATTCATCGAGTCCATAAAGGATGCTGGGCGTTGGTCAGTCCAAAGGACATAACTAGGAATTCATAGTGTCCATACTTTGTGCAGAAAGAAGTCTTTGGTATGTCCTCCTCTTTAATCCTTAACTAGTGGTAGCCAAACCGAAATCAATCTTAGAGAACACTGTCTTCCCTTGTAGCTGATCAAACAAGTCGTCGATCCTAGGTAGTGGCCACTTGTTCTTAGTGGTCAACTTGTTCAACTCTCTATAGTCAATACACATCCTTAAGGATCCATCCTTCTACTTGACAAACAACACTGGAGCACCCCACGACCAAAAACTTGGTCTGATGAATCCCAAATCCAGTACCTCTTGCAAATGAATCTTCGGTTCCTTCAACTCCACTGGAGCCATTCTACAAGGTGTCCTAGATACTGGCTCTGTCCCTGGTGCCAATTCAATGACGAACTCGATCTCTCAGTTTGGAGGCAACCTAGGCAATTCTGTGGGGAACAAATCAGGAAACTCACATACCAGTCTTGTCTCTTCTAGTACAACCGGAACAACTCTAGAAGTATCCATAATGTTTTCTAGGAATCCTATGCAACCCTCTTGCAATAGGTCTTTAGCCTTCAGTGCTGAAATCATAGGTACTCGCATTCCACTAACCATCCCCACAAATACAAAGGGTACCTCCCCTTCCAGTTCAAAAGTCACCATCCTATTCTTCCAGTCAATCGTCACCCCATACTTCGATAACTAATTCATTCCTAGGATCATATCAATGTCATATATTGCTAGCTCAAGAAGATCCAAGATAACTCCCTACTGTCTATCTTTACTGGCAATGCTCTAACCCATCTCCTAAAGATTACAAGTTCCCCAGTCGGCAACAAAATCTGAAAGCCCTAACATACAAATTACTAGGTCTACAAAGTTAATCTAACACTCTAGAATAAACAAATGAATGACTAGCCCCTGAGTCAATCAATGCAGTAAAAGAAGAACCAACACTATAATTCTGGTCTATCACGACTGAGGGGCTAGCCTCAGCCTCAGTCTGGGTCAAGGTAAATACTCTGGTAGGAGTGAGACCGTCGCTCTGTTTCGACTCTTCCTTCCTAACTTGTGGGCAGTCCTTCCTCATTTGACTGATGCTCCCACAAGTAAAACAGGCCCTGATTCTACACTCACCTTGATGTTGTTGTCTGCACCAAGAACACACTTGGAAACTGCTCCAGTTGTCTCCCCCACCTTGACGGCCACTGAAAGAACCTTGTGCCCTCTTATCCGAGAGAGGAGGAACAAAAGAATATGGGGCCTTTCTCTTTTGCTCGCTGGGGCCACTACCCCGGCTAGATCCAATTAAAGGAGGCATCGTCCTCTGAGCATCACGCCTAGCAACACTCTCTCTCCAAATCTGATCCTCGTGCCCCTCAATTGTAAGGGCCTTCTCTACTACCTGAGCATAGGTGGTAGTTCTTGGATCTAGAGTTATCTTGACATCACGAGCAATCATAATATTCAATCCCCGCACAAACCGATCTCTTTTTGTCGTATCAGTAGGCACCAAATCTAGCATGAACTTCACTAACTGGTCAAACTTAAAAACATACTCAGTAATTGTTGTTCGGTTATGATTTAGGTTTGTAAACTCATCAACCTTCGCAGCTCGGACTGCGACACTGTAATACTTCTCATTGAATATATTTCTGAGCTATTCGCAGGTCATGACTGCAATATTCTTTTTATGAAAAACAACATCCCACCAGATGCAGGCATCCTTTCTTAACATGTAGCTGGCGCAGTCTACTCTCTCATTCCCTTCCAACCTCATCAAATCCAAGATGGAAAAAATCATGTTCATCCACTGCTCTACCTGCAGTGGGTCTAAACCACCCTCGAAGGTGGGAGGATGCTACTTCCTGAACCTCTCATACAAAGGTTCCCACCTATTTTCCATAGCAGGCTGGGCTAGCACTGGTGCCATAGCCTGTGGAACCTGTAATCCAATGCCCTGATGAAGGGCCTGCTGCCTCAATTATCGAAGCACTTCTTCTATTCGGTGAAGTCTAGCTTCCATCTTGGCAAATAACTGTTGCAAATTTAGTAGGGTAGGTGGAGGGTCCTGAACCTGGTTGTCATCCTCGACCCTATTGTCACGAAGTCTGATTGATCTCCGAGGCATTACTGCAATATGCTTGCAATCAATCACACCACACATCAGACATGATAACAACATCCAAAACAACCTCCCAATTTCATCGACCAAACATAACCAGCAAGTCCATAAGTCACACACAACATAAAACAATCAAGGGTCCATGCCTTAACATAATGCATATATATTAACACATTAATCATGCTCTATCTATATATTCAGGCAAACGGGTCACTTAAAAAAGCAATAAAGCATATAATTCATTAATTACCAACCAACCCTGAGTCGAGCTTGTCACTGGCAGAGAGCGTACATGTTTAGTTAATCACCAGGAACCATAATCCTTGGCACGCTCTGATACTAAGTTGTAATACCCTACTTCCTTTGATTCGTTACTATCTGAGTTAAAAATGTGCCACTAACTCGCCAAAAGTGTAACTAAACTGAAGTTAAACTCGTTTAATGATAAAAATTATAAAATTTTGACATTCATTGAAATTATAGAAAGTTATATAGTTGGGATCCCAAAAATATTGTTTATAAAATTATATTACAACTCAAACTATACACATAGTCGACCTAGCCGACAAAACAACCATTACAATACATTTTCCCAAAAATAACCCTGGCCGTGGCAGCCACGCAGGATGAACACGTACCCGTCGCCCCACACTCTCCATACTCATGGTTGGTCGACCATTCCTTTGCCCTTACCTACACGATAGAGCACCCTTGAGCAGAAACCCAGCAAGAAAACTCACCATATATCATATAACATTAAAGTATATAGCAAAGTAGCCAACGGGATAAACACATTGCAGCCTAGGCTGTCCCAAGTGCTTTACCAGGCCCTAGGTTCGCGGTCTTCGCCGAGCGGGTGGATACAGCACCCTAAAAGGGTCTTGCCCTAGTGGCCTACACTCAGCGTGCTCAAATCCGATCTCGACCACACCGTTCATTCATAAACACACATAATATTCATATATATTTAAACGCATACTAAACATAAACATTAGGGCTGTGCCATGCAATACAAATAATAGGGCCACACCCTGCTCTATGGGTACAACAGTTTTCTTACTTGTGTCCCGAGCTATTTGAAAATCGCGATCCCGAGCACAGTCCTTTAACCCGAGCCTCATTGAAAACCTAGTCACAACGCATTCATAATAACCATCTATCAAGTTCTAAACAAATAAATAACTTCAGAATATTAATCTAGCCTCCGAGACCTTGGATTCCACTAAACAGGGTAGTAGAATCATTCCCGAGCCTTAACAGTCGAGTTATCGAGCTAAAACCTTAATTTCCTCTCATCTCCACAGATCGCTACTTGGTCAAAGGGCAAGGCCCTCCCTACTGGAGGACACGGGCCGCAACATGCCATCCAATCCCGCGATGCACATAAGCAAAACTGAGGCTTTCAAGCCTCTTTGAGCACAGGGGCCGCAGCGCCTGAAGAACAGGGTCGTGGCACGATCCCCCAAATCCAGAAATCAACATCTTTTATTTGTTTTCCTCGAGCCTAAACCCCAAATTCATACCCCAATCATCAGCCAAACTCATAAATAAGCCTAGAATCCTTATCCTTATAGTCTAAACATCATAACCACTTAAAAACATCTCCCTAATCCTTACCAGCACTCAAAATCAAACTTAGAAATTAACTCTCGTGCAACCTTCATTTCACAACAGAACTCAACCACAAGATTAAGTTTAGGAGCTTACCTCTATACTTAATTCGACCCTGAACTACTTCCCAGCATAGCAAGCTTCCAACTCGTCACTTCCCTAGCCAAGAATACTCAAGTTTCTTCAAAATCTCTAAGCATCAAAAAGAGAGAGTGAGCCGAGAGACAGAGTGAGAGACTTAAAGCTGAGGTTTTGTTATGTCTTTTTACTTAGTTCTAGTATTTTCTCAATCCATCAGTTGCGTAAGTGTTTAAATCCATCCCTAGCCAAACAACCAAAATACCCCCTTAACCCTATCTTAATCCTCAAGTACCATCAACACCAATTTTGTCATATGCCACATCCCACTAAGTCCATGAGTATTCCTTCAAATCCCCGTTTAATCCTGACATATCCAAATAATTACTAAACTTCTACTCATTACCCGCTAAATTCCGGACACTAAATTTGTTGCCAAAATACCCTTAGGCTCCTCCCGAGCCAGGTATTCGACCCCTTTGTGACTAATTAGCAAAACTGCTCCCTAAGACCGTCTCGGATCATGCATAACAAATATATCACAACTCACTCATGGTATCAATCAGAATATACACATATATCACATTTATTCCCTCAACATGATAAAATTACAAATATGCCCCTAGAAACCAAATGGGGCCCACATGCATACTTAATTCACCTAAACATGCATTTCTAGTCATATAATCATTAAATCAATTATTTCCCTGCCAGCATGCTAATCAAGGCCCTAAGCCTTATTAGCAAATTTTTGACGCTACAATCAAGGCTAATAAGCACATCCGTTTAAATCATCCAGCAGTCAAGGGTCGGGCCCTATCACAACATTTCGTGCTACCTAATAAGGCAAGTAGGCAAGGCATTTATATCCTATTTAAGCAGTTAAAAACATAATCACATAAATAGTTACCGAACCCTGAGTCAAGCTTGTCTTTAGTGGCAAGTGTACATGCCCAGTCTATTTTCAGGAAACCTTAACATTGGCACGCTCTAATACCATGTTGTAACACCCTTGTTAGATAAGACCATTACACTGTGTATTTTAAATAGTGCTTAACTCGCTGGCCATAAACATGCATCTAAATGTGATTAATTGTCCAAGTTTAAAAATTTCAGTAAAAGGAATGGATATTTCATTAAAATGTTAAGTCGTACATGGGATCCCATAATAAACATTTGCAAAGTTTTTTACAGTCTCAAAAGGGTAATTACAATTCAAAAGTTACAACCCGCAGACCTAAGTCGCAAAAAAAGGGTTTAGCCCTACTTTCTCTAAAAAACCTTGGTCGTGGTGGTCAAGCAGCCGCATATGTACATGTCACCACCTAAGCTCTCCAACTCATGGTTGGTCTAGCTTCCCTTTCCCCTTACCTGCACCACATAGCACTTGTGATCCAAGGCCCGACAAGAAAA
Organism: Humulus lupulus; assembly: GCF_963169125.1. Classification (NCBI taxonomy): domain Eukaryota; kingdom Viridiplantae; phylum Streptophyta; class Magnoliopsida; order Rosales; family Cannabaceae; genus Humulus; species Humulus lupulus. The sequence goes on from NC_084795.1 coordinate 210,408,924, forward strand.
CATAAACATGTTCATAGGCAGTTAATAATACATTACCAAACCATGCATGCATACCATACACATAATGACAACAACGTCATATGAGGCCATCGGCCCAAATACATGATTAATAAATCACAAAGTGGCTTAGCGCCCTAAAATCTGGGACTAATAAGTCACCTTGAGGCCTATTGCCCTATCCTCTATATAATAAGCCTTGTAGCTGGCTCAGTGTACCTAGCGCTTTAGTTTTCCATGACCATTGGGTCAGAAAAGCGTATAATGCACTCCTGATTAGATCTAACCATATCAATCAGTGCTCAGCGCGCTATTGTCATCATTGACTCACAAGTCAATGCTTTTCGACCAACGATTAACATTATTGCCTCCTTGACTGATAAGTCAAAGCTTTCCGACCAGCGCTCAACACAATTGTTGTCCTTGACTGATAACTTAAGCCTTTCTCAATTATATAATGCTAACAGACATTCATCATAAAACAAATATCCATATACAGAGCATGCAGTATGCTTAATCAATCATTAACAGGCATAATCATAATCATGCATATTTACAGGGGCCAACACCCTAGTCAAGTCTATATTTAGCATTCGAGCCAAGCCCTAATCATGTACATCAAGTAGTGGGTGCAGTTTTCTTACCTCAGATCCGAGTGTAAAATAAAATAAGAACCCTCGAGCACGATCCTGAACCCGAGCCCCTAGCAATAACCTAGTCACAACCAAGTATAGAATCCCGTCAATAACGAGTAAATAAAGGCTTCTAGACTGAGTCCGAGCCTCCATCACATCAAGTCTTACTAAACTTGGTAGTAGGATCGATCCCGAGACCTTAGGTTTGAGTTCTCGTACTCAAAACCTCCCCAAGGCCCAAAATCCCTTAAGCGTCGCGGCCCCAAAACATTTGAGTTGTGATTCGATTAGGTCAGAGGCTCGAGGCTTTTCCCTGGCTACACCTACACTGCGGCGCGCCCTAGCAGGCACTGCGGGGTTCCCTAGCAGGCACTGCGGCTCAAAATCCCCAAAGCCACCAGCTTCTTCTTCGACCAAGAGAGTCGCGGCGCCCCAAGAACAGGGTCGCAGCTTGACCTGTAAACTCTATTTTTCCTCTGTTTTTCTCATGCCAAATCCCTCAATAAACCTATCCAAACATAGCCAAATCCCATAAAAAAAGTTCCCAAACAACTCAGCAACCATAAACCATCTAAACCCAAGTTACAATCCAATCAACAACTCAACAAAACCATAAAATCCAATCAAAGCTTAAAAACTCAATAACTCATAACTTAAAGCTTAGATTACCTCTGATTAAGTTGTTTTCCAGTTAAATCATCCAAAGAGAGGTAGTCAAGAACACAGATGAATTTGTATCTCGAGGTCAAAAATGGATTCACCTCGAGGAGGCAGAGTTAGCAATGGCAGGTACAAGCAATGCTCCCATTTAGCTCACAGGGACGGTGCCCAACATAGTAGCACAAGTCCAGCCAGTTACTGAAAATAACTAGGCTGTTAACAACAAACTCAAGGAGAATAATGAAGGCGACTAGACTGGTGCGAAGAATAACAAAGTTGGAGAAAAATATGTCTCAATTTTCATCGTGTATACTAACGTAATGGATACCCGGGCAAACATATACCTAGCTAATTATGATCGTCTCCCCTGGAAAAATCTTGAGATCATGAAGTATCAGTGGGCAAAAAGAGACTCGGTGAAATTTTGTCATTTTCACAACAACATCGGCCACACTACAGATGACTGTCGCCAATTAAAGGACTTGATCAAGATGCTGATCCAACCAGGGCTATTAGCATAGTATGCTCGGAATCAAGTAGAACTTAAGCAGCAGATTGCACCTAATAACAATCAGCTTTGGGTATTCAACCAATCCTCCCTGCGGCTCCACCACGTCCAGAAAATCCACCTGTTCCACCTCCAGTGGAAGGAATGGATATTATAACGATAGCAAGTGGACTCCATCTTGCAAGGATAATTAGCGGGGCTCAGAAAAGATATGTATAGGTTTTGAAGACCCACGACAGCTGGGCATATGCTCCCGAATAGTGTATGCCTAAGCAGCAGAGAACAGATAAACAATCTATCACATTTACAGAAGAAGATGCCAGCCACGTCCAATTTCAACACAATGATCCACTTGTGATAACCATTCATCTAACTAATAGAAGAGTCCAGAGAATTATGATCGATAATGGGAGCTGAGTAAATTTTCTATTCTGATCCACCTTGGAATAGATTAGATTCTCGGTTAGGGAACTGAAAGCGTGGATTGGGCACGATTGACACTATAGAGCTCGTGGTAATAGTTGGGAATAAGACTTAGACCACGAACAAAATGCTCAAGTTTATCATAATAGATTTGCCAACCGCATAAAATGCCATCCTAGGTCAACCTGCTTTGATCAGCCTAGAAGCAATCACTTTTGTTCACCATTTAGCCATGAAGCTTCCCACACCGATGGGAATATGTACTATTACGGGATATCACTTAGCTGCTCGTGAATGCTATTACATATCAATGAAAGGAAAGACACAACCCGCACAGCAGGCCATTGTGATTATTGAAGACACAGAAGATCCCCAATTAATGGAGATTGAGGTCACCGAACATGAAGAGATTGTATAATGCCCCAATATACCAAGAGTTACTTACATGACGGAAAAATACATAGTTTAAACCAAAAGATCAAAATGGTTACTTTATTGGATTTAAAAGACAATAAAGTATTTTTTAAAAGAGTATTGTTCAAAATAAAATGGAGACTCCAGAATCTCATAAGTTATTTTACAAAAAGAATAATTGATTAACCATAACATAACACATCCAATGGGCCGACCCATAGTCGTAATGTCCCTAACATGTACTCACGCTACCTCAACTCTCCAACTCATTGTTTTCCTTTACCTGCATACAAAGTACCCATGAGCTAAGACCCAGCAAGAAGAGTTATGTAGGACACAACCCTCAACCCCAAAACATAAAAAAAAAATAAACACATGAAAATAAACATATTCATAATACATATGACCATAATCACAGTGCATATTTCTAATGTATAACAATGCTACATATGCATAGCATCATAATGCGACAATACCGCCCTTTGATAGCAAAAATATAACGCGCAAGTGTACAAAATCGAATCAAGTAATATAGATAGTAAATAAAAATCGTTCCCATAGAGACTATCTAACAAGTACCAATAACCAATTCTAGCTTTCTATTTGGGTGTCGAAAATAGAGTGATTTTTAAACTAAAACTGTGCAATTATAAAGATTGATTCAATATTTAAAATCCTAGGGTATTAACTACATCAACTTTTCAACCTGTTAAAGTTACTAATCAGCGCATATTATTCTTTAATTTCTATCCTAATAGCAGGTCAACTAAAACAATCCTAATTCTTTTTCAAGATAAAAAGATCTCAACCTATATACAAACTTTCTACATATCTGTGATAAGTTTTAACATATAGCATGCATGAAGCATAGAAACCCTAAACGCTAGATAAACCCTACATGTACTCTCATCCAATATGCAATTTATGTCTATAGGATTATAGAATATTCAACTCTCCCCTCTCGGATCTCGAATCAAAATCATAAATCATGCAAATAGTGATCAATTATCCACACGCATTAAGCACAAATGATATAGAGAGAGGATAGAAGAAGAAGAAATTATATGAACTTCATAGAAAATTAGCAAATATCCAATTGACTACATTAAACCCTAGAAAAGATGTTTAGTACATAACAGGCATGACTAAAATTCACACTTAAAATCACGTTTTGCCTTTTTTGTGACATTGATCGTGACTTACTCATTCCTGAGTCGCGACCCATGTATTTTTGTGCAATTCATTCCCTCTATAGATGTTCAGGCACCGCGACTTGATAGACCAAGTCACCATGCACCTAGTTTTGGCTCTCTTTGCTGATTCACCTCTACCTCCATGCGCGTCGCGACTTGATAGACCAAGTCGCGACTTCTGGGATCCCTTGTCCTTTCACAGCCTTTTAAACCTTCATTTAGCACCAGATTCATCCTGAATGTTCTCGGCTCTCCCAAACTCACACAAAATGGCCAAAAGCTCCCAAAATACTCAATTTCATTGCTAAATCCTCTCCGTTCCTCTCCATTCGCAAATTCCTAGAAAAAACTTGAAAAACAAAACAAACACAAGCATAATAACGCACAAAACCCACAATTTGACTCAAGAATAAGACTAAAACAAACTCTAAAAATACCCTAAACTAGACTTATCATCCTTACGACGGCTCACTACCCTTACAACAATCGCTTGAGTCCGTACACCTAAGTTAAATAACATGCATTCACAAGCATGTCCATAATAGTTCATACATATATCATAATATGTATTAAGAAATAATCATAATCATGTTAATAATAGTCCATACATATATATATCCTAATATGTATCAAGGCAAATTCAAAGCATACCATTATTTATACATATCATAGTATGGATCACGTCATAACAGAACATAGCATAGTTCATACATACTCTCTTCATGTAGGTGTCCACTCTTCTTACATAGAATTAAACAATGAGTTTATACTGGCCCAAGTGCAATCTCCCATATGTGTGGGCACGTAGAGTAATGGTAGGGAAAAATTTCTGATTCACAAGTTATTCTCAGCACATGAGATATTGGAATATTAGGTCTGACACAATTTTCTAGGATAGAGAAAAAAAAGTACGATCTCTTTTCTTTCTATCAAAAATCTTATGGTTTTAAAACTATTTACATTTGATAAATTTATAAAAGAATTAATTTAATATTTTCAATTCAAAATTCAAATTATAAATCAATTATTAAATAATAAATAAATAAAAGAAATATCCAAGACCCATTCTTGAACTCTGTAACACACAAACTACAGTGCATGCACTGTAGTTGGCATGTAACACATCCCTCATTTCAAGGATGTGTTCCAACCATTTTATTTTAATTAGTATTTAATAATTATTTATTCAAAAATATCTCAACCTGATAACTTATTTATTAGATTAATTAAAGAATAAATATCATTTCAAATTCAAATCCAATATGAATTATCAAAAATATTTTTTTCACATTATTTAAATAAATAAAAGTAATTTATTCAAAATTAATTATCTTAATTATTTAAATGCTAATTTCGAAAATGTCACTTTAATTAAAAAATTATTTTCGAGAATATAATTAATTAATTCATTAATTTTGATAATTAATATATTAATTAATCAATTTGTTTCAATTACATATTTGTCCGTGAAAACAAATTTCTTCCAAATATGTCATTTTTCTCATTTTCCCCATTTCAACTCTTACCTTAAATAGTGTTGATAGAGTCATCTTGGGGACCTATGGACAATTATTTTCAAGCTCCAATAAATTTATATTATTAATTAAAACTCTTTAATATAATAACCTTAATTTATTAATCTCAATATTATTCCACTAAAAATATGAGATTGCACTCTTGTAATTATAGACTTTTATTTATTGAACACTTTTAAATCATAAAAATGTCCATCGATTTAATCACTACAGACAATTCAATCCTCTATTAATGGTTCATTATTAACGTAGGAATTAGTTACCGTTTAACTTCTTTAATTATATCTTGTCTTCTTAAGTACGATTAATTTTACTAGTGAAGGTTAATTCAAAAATTGATTTATGAATTTGAGCTCAATAACTTTTTAGTTTCAAATGCCAACCCTTAAGAGAAGTATTATTCAATTCATCTAAGAGTTCCCAAAATAAAAGTTTTCAGCCTGATCATTCTAACAAACTATAATGAGGGAATGAAAGAACTCATATGACATAAACAGGAGTTCATAATAACTTCATAATTAAGATCAATTTGTATATGAATCATCTCATTAAAATGTTTCATTAATACTTATACAGTAAACAATATTATTAACTATTAACAACATATGAGGTCTTAATCATGTGTAACCACTTTTTACAAAGTACCTCTACTAAGATGTCCTACTACACCAGTAATCTGGATCTAGATTACATATATTCATAATACTAGTGAACCTTACTTACAATATTTAATCCAAAGATTCGACAAAACTTTGTTTTACTATGAAGTAATTAAATTCATTCTCTACAATCTTAATCCTCTCGCACCAATAAAAGATTACTGTCACAATAAGTAATTTGGGAATTTTGTAATATTGATATAATATTAATCTAAAAATAATAATAAACAAAAAATATATGCAATAATTCATTTAAATTATTTATTTCATAAAACATTGTTCAAAATATATGCTTTAAAGGGCACTAATCCCAATTATCTTCAACTTGCCCTAAACCAAATGAGGCATCTCCCTCAAACCCATATTGCTAACATGATCTTTAAAAGACTTGGTAGACAAAGTCTTAGTAAAAGGATCGGCAAGGTTATGTTCCGAAGCTATCTCAATAACTGCTGCATCTCCTATGTGAACAATATTTCTAATCAAGTGATATTACCTTTCAATGTGTTTTCCCCTCTTGTGACTACACGATTCCTTCGAGTTAACTACTACCCCACTATTGTCATAGTATAGAATAAGTGGCTTATTCATATCTAGAACAATTTCCGAATCAGAATAGAACTTCTTTAGCCACACAGCCTCCTTAGTTGCTTCATAAGCCACTATGTACTCAGCTTCCATGGTAGAATTTGTGATACTGGTTTGCACATTCAATATGTACATTACACATAGAATGGAATATCCCCAGAATGATAGTAGCAATGATGAGTAACTCATCATTGATCTATCCATGTCTAATAATTTCATGTTCTTTCTTTCAGAAACACCATTCTGCTATGGGGTTCCTGGTGCTGTGACTTGGGATTGAATTCCATGCTCACACAAGTGGTCCTCGAATTCATAATCCAGGTACTCTCCTCCTTGATCAGAACGAAGAACTTTTAGTGATTTTCCTAATTGCTTTCATCTTTATCTTGGAATTTTATAAAATCTCCAAAAGTTTTCAGATTTCTTTTGCATCAAATATAGGTAACCATATCTAGAATAATCATCAATGAAAGTTATGAAATATTCAAACCCTCCTTTATCTTGCACATCAAGTGGTCCCACACATCATTTTGTACGAGTTGGAGTGCTTCTATGGTTCTTGAACCCTTTGCAGAGAAAGGTCTATTGGTCATCTTGCCTCGCAAATAGGATTCATAGACTAGAAGAGAACCAATAGTTAATTCTCTTAAATGTCTGTCCTTTGCTAGTCTGTTAATTCTATCAAAACCAATATGCCCCAATCTCAAATGTGATAGATTTGTTTCAATGTCGTAATAATTTTTTAGACGTTTATTAGATCTTGGGTTTGCAACTTTAAACATTTAAGAGTTGTATATAAGTCCCGCTTTTGCCTTAAGTTTATAGAACCCATCATTGGATTTTTCATGACTTATTTCAATACCAGATCTGAGAAAATAATCAAATTATTATTAAAAGAAATGTCAAAAGCTTATTCTTGCAAGATAGAAACTAAAATTAAGTTCCTAGTAAATCAAGGAATAAAATAAACATTGTCTAAAACAAGAAATTTATTTTTATCAAATTCCAGACTAGTTGTTCCAACTGCTTTGGCAGAGATGACCTAACCACTGCCAACCCTCATAGTCACCTCCTCATCAGCAAGATCCCTCAAAGATCAAAGAATATGTAAAGAAAAGCAAACATGGTTAGTGGCACTAGAATCAACAATCCAGGATGATGTATCATCTTCCACTAAAGAGGCTTCTAAAACAAGTAAATCGTATTTACCTTTTTTCTTTTCTTTTAGGCCTAAGAGATACTTAGGACAGTTGCTCTTCCAATGACCCTCAACTCCACAATGAAAGCATGTCTTGGAAGTTTTGTTATCTTTGTTCTCTTTGCCTTTGGATGACTTTTAGGCTTCCTTTCCTATTTGTCATTTTTCTTGTCTTGGGATTTCTTTCTCTTCTTATTTTTCCCTTTTGAAGATGAAGGTTTAGAATCAGCAACATTTGCTTCTTCTACTTTTGAATTACTCTTATCGAGTGATTCAAAATTCTTCAACTCATTTAACAACTGAGTCATATTATACTCTAACTTGTTCATAACATAGTTAGTAGTAAATGTGGAAAAATTTAGAGTGAGTGATTCAAGTATCAGACTAACTTGAGTTCTCTCATCAATGGTTGCTCCATGAACTTCCACATCATGCATTGTATTGATCATGTTTAGAACATGTTCTCTGACATAAAGTCCTTTCTTCATTTTCATGTTCATGTAGGTTCAAGTAGCTTCATGTCTAAACATGGCTTGAAGAGACTCCCATATCTCATATGCAGTCTCCATGTCTTCATTCTTTTTTCTGAGTACACCACTCATGCTAGCAAGCATGTAACACTTAGCTTTGTTGGATAAAATTCAAGCATCATATTTCTCCCTAGCAGTTTTGGGAGCAGTGGCAACAGGGAACTCAGGACATTCCTCAGTAAAGACCAACTTGTGGTTCTCACATATCAAAACAATGTTCATATTTGATTTCCATTTCACAAAATTATCAGTATTAAGTTTCTCGTTTGGAAGTAAAGCAGTAATATGGTTTTGAATTCATCATTGATGAAATAAATAAATAAAACAAAATGCATTTTGCACATATTATGAATATTAATATTTTTTGGAATAGTTAATATGATGCGTGGATGTGACATATTTAAATAACACATAAAAAGAATTATTACTAATTCTGCGATAAATTAATTTAAAAATTAATGGACCATCCTTAGGGTAGGTCAGACTAATCTTAAATTTATTTTGACACACTTCTCAAATTCATAAGTGAAAACTTAAAATCAATTATTTTCTCTTTTGACTTACGAATAACCGCTAGTTTGGTCAAGAATAACTAGTCCGCTCGAAAGCCTTATTAAGCTTTGTGAGTGTAACCCATTATTTTAGATTAATGACTTAACTCAAGAGTGTGCCTTAGGGTCAGTCAAACTTGAAGTAAATCATTAATCATATTCTATATAGAAGTTAACCTTGAATAATATCACAATCAAAAACCTTCCTTAGGGGAAGCAAACAAAGGCGCCTCGAGACACATTCCATGAAACATTAATGTCAACTAATAATGGAGACCATATGAGTTATTATTATTACCCCTTCTTCCACTCACTATTTTTGAATATGTGTTTTCTCAAAATATTCTATGATTTTTAATTAATTAAATTAATCAAATTAATTTAGCAAATGATATTCTAATAATTACTAATCTCATTAAGCATTTAACTCATTAAATAATATTTAATAATCTTACTAAATAGGCCCTTAAACTATCTAGTCAATAAATGCTATAATTATTAAGATTACCATTTTCCTATCTAATAAAATTAATTATTAAATTTCTCTTGAAATTAACACTTAAAATCAATTTATTGCTTTGTTCTAGATTAATTTATGATTCATTTAATGCGTATAGCCAAAGAAAATGTTCCTAATTAAAACATGTTTCTACTCGACATGAGATGTATGCTTGAATTAGAAATATTGTGTGGGTAATATGAATGTCATGTTATAATGCATGACAATGTTATTAAACACTTTTAATACATTCAAACATTTAAATAAATAAATAAGTAAATAAATTCGAGACTGGTGTTTTGGGTATTTCTAGAAAAATTATAACACTTGTAATAATTTACAAAATGAATAAGAATAAAATCAAGACATCATGTAGATTCTCCTTCTCCATCTTTTGGGTATTCTATTATTTTTATGACATCTAGCCCATTTTGAATTATAAATGACTTCAATAATTTTAAACAATCTTTTAAAATATTGAACTTGGCTAATAAAAGCCCAATAGGTCATTTAGGTCAATTTTTAACTTGGGCAACTTAATTCAAAATTTTATTAGAATTTTAAAATTCCAATTAACAATTTGGGCCAAGCCCACAAATTCAAGGAAACTAATAATCACTCTAAGGCTCAGGTAAGGAGCCAAGTAAATTGTAGGTTAGCGATTTTTGGGCTCTTCTTGGTGGAGTGGCTCAAAGAGCCACCAGCCACCAAGCCGCAAAGGCAAGGCACGCCAAGGATGTGACTGGCCTGCAGGAGGCAAGGCATAAGGGAGCGGGGGCAGAATACATGGGTGCTTGACCTAGGCCACAACAAGGCTCAGTGATCTAGGTGCGCAGGGGCACAAGAGCAAGGGCGCAAGGGCACAAGAGCCAGGCGTGATAAGGCTCGAATAGACGAACGCACAGAGGCGCTACTTGACACGATAGGGGTGCGCAGGTGCGCATGGTGCGCATGTGTCAAGAAGGCACCTAGGGACTCAAGGATAGATTTACACTTTTGCGAATAAATTTAAATGAAGAAAATAAAATTAGAGCAAATCATATGCCTTGCCTCATACAACTTACAATTTTGTAGATCTAGAAAAATAAGAACAATTCCTAAACCCCAAACACCATATAATTAACGACTCTTGAGAACAAACATTCATCAAAATAAACATCCATCCATTCATTAGATATTACGATAATATAAGAATGCATATTATACCCACACAGTAATTGATGCATTCAGAGATTAATGACTGCTATGGTACCAATTGTTGGTAAGAGGTTTACCATGTGCGTAGCGGAAAGCACGGGGTGTTAGCACAAAGATTTAAAAAACAATTATTTAAACAAACTTTAAATAATCGGGGATGTGTTCCAACCATTTTTTAATTATTATTTAATAATTATTTATTCAAAAAAAATATATAAACCTGATAAATTATTTATGAGATTTATTGAAGAATAAATATCATTTCAAATACAAATACAATTTGAATTATTAGAAATATCATTTCACATTATTTAAATAAATAAGGCTAATTAATTATCTTAATTATTTAAACACTTTTTTCGAAAATACCATTTTAAATAAAAAATAATTTTTGAAAATATAATTAATTAATTTATTAATTTAAAAAATTAATATATTAATTAATCAATTTGTTTTAATTACATATTTGACCCTAAAGAACAAATTTCTTCCAAAAATGCATTTTTCGTAATTTTTCCTAATTTTAACTCTTACCTTGCATAGTGCTGATAGAGCCATCTTGGGGACCTATGGACCTATAATTTAAATCTCTAATAAATTTAGATTATTAATTAAAACTGTTTAATATAATATCCTTAATTTATTAAGCTCAATATTATTCCACTAAAAATAAGAGATTGCACTCTTGTAATTATAGGCTTTTATTTATTGAGTATTTTTAAATCATAAAAGTTTCCATCGATTTAATCAATACAGACAATTCAATCCTCAATCAATGGTTCATAATTATAGTAGGAATTAGTTACCATTTAACCTTTTTAATTGTATCTTGTTTCCTTAAGTACCATTAACCTTACTAGTGAAAGTTAATTCAAAATAGATTTATGAATTTGAGCTCAATAACTTTACATTTCCAAAATCCAACCCTTAAGAGAACCATTATTCAATTCCTCTAAGAAAGGTATATATTCAATTCAATATCTGTATATTATGTCTCCCAACCATTTGCATCAATGAGTTCCCAAAACAAAAGTTTTCAGCCTGAGCATTGTGACAAACAATAACGAGGGAATCATAGAACTCATATGACATAAACAAGAGTTCGTAATAACTTCATGATTAAGATCAATTTGTATATGATCATTTTATTAAATTTTTTAATTAATACTTATAAACTAAACGGTATTATTAAGTATTAATAACATATCGGGTCATGTTCGTGGATAACCACTTTATACAAAGTACCTCCACAAAGATGTCCTACTAAATCAGTAATCCGGATCTAGATTACATGTATTCATAATACTAGTGAACCGTATTTATAATATTTAATACAAAGATTCCACATAACTTTATTTTACCGCGAACTGTTTAAATTAGTTCCGTACTATCTTAATCCTCTCGTAACAAGTTGTAGTCACAATAACGAATTTTGGAAATTTTTGATATTCATATAATATTATTCTAATAATAATAATAAACAAAAAATATATGCAAAATTTAATTTCAATTATTTATTTCATGAAACATTGTTCAAAACATATTCTTTAAAGGGGACTATTCCCAAGGTACCAATTAAACATCAAATTTCAAGTTCTTCTTAACAATTGATATTCTAGGGTTCTAAAACCCATTTTTCCCCAATTCCTAAATTCAAAAAAATCTCTGGTTTTTATTTTTAATTTAAGCTTCAAATCCATTTCTTATCCCTAAAAAATATGAGAATGGCGTGGCGAATGAGAATGCGACATGTGACATAACAAACTAGGTTAAAAGGACGGGCAAAAAAGATAGGTCTAGGACCTCTAGGGAAGTTGACCAACGGGCAAAAAATATAGGTCTAGGACCTCTAGGAAGTTGACCAAGCCAAAACCTCTTAGGGGTGGTCAGCTTGACCCCTACCCCTAGGGGTGGTCGGCCTAAGCAGGCCCAAGAGCACTAGGGGTGGTCCACCTGAGCCCTACCCCTAGGGGTGGTTGGCCTAAGCATGGCCAAGAGCCCTAGGGGTGGTCAGCCTGACCCTTACTTCAGGGGGGGTCGGCCCTAATGTGTCCAAGAGTCCCTAGGGGTGGTCGGCCTGCCCCCAACCCCAGGGGTGGTTGTCCCTAGTATCCCCAAGGACCCCTAAGGGTGGTCGGCCTGACCCTAACCCCTAGGGTGGTCGGCCTGACATGCTCAAGAACCACCTAGGTGGTCAACCCACCATATTCTTAATAGGGTGGTCTGCCTAAACCCCCATGTACTCTTCATTGAGAAATACTCACTCTCGTTCAAACTGAGATCAACAGGCCTAGCGCCTAGAAGGTCACATGCCTAGCACCTAGAGAATCAACAGGTCCAGCACCCAGAAAGTCACAGGCTTAGCACACAAGTTCAGGGTCGTCGGGCCTAGCCCCTAAGTCCCGTATACGACCAAAGACTTAACATCTTCCTAGAGATTTCTATCGTGCATTATCCACCATAATCTAGAGAAACAACGAGAAGACCCATGATCTCATAATCATGGGGAGGTGGACACGTATCTCCACTACTTGATAATCATGTACCAAACCACAATCCTAGTATTACTGGTCATGTAGCAGCCGTTGGGTACTATAAATAAATGACCCAAGGCTTCATTTCAAGGGATGGTTTTTTCTGGAATTTTAGAGATCTAAAGAACATTTAGGGATAAATTTTGGGCAAATCATAAATGAGTTAATACTTTTGTTCATTAGTGTAATTGTCGAGTGATTCAATACTAAAAGTTAAGTGGATTAGGTTATTACTATTCATTAGAACAGGGCTGAACCACTATAAAATTTCTGTGTTTACTTAAGATAATCATACTCTATTTGTAACGTCCCAAAATTACCTAATAAGGCCCAATTACCTAATAAGGCTTAGGGCCTTGATTAGGGGGACGGGATGGAAATATATGGAATTATGTGTTTAATTGCTATATTAATTGTAATTATGTAGATTATGTGATAATATGATGAAATGCGCATATTTAGGGGTATTAAATATGCATGAGGGCCCGCTTCTTATTAGAAGGGTGACTTTGGTAATTTGGCCCATTGCGGGCATAATTGTGTATTTATGTGCATATATGTGATATATGTGAGAGAGCACATTATTATGTGGGTTATTTTGGGTTACTTGGCACAAGGCGATCCTAGGGAGCAAGTTAGCGGGAAAGTCACAATGGGACCCGATACCCGATTCGGGGCAAGTCAAGCGGTAATTTAGGTAACAGACATTTATTTGGGTTATTGGGTTATGAAAATAAATAATTGTAGACATATTTGAAGTTAGAATGTTTAGGAGGGAATATTGGGGAAATTTACCATTTTGCCCTCAGGGACGTTTTTGGTACCCCGAGCCTTGGGATTAACTTAAGTGACTTAAGTTAGGAAATATAAGACAAATTTAGAAACTTATAGAGCTACCTAAACCGACTCTCTCTCTATACTCTCAAGGACTTCCAAGCTTGAACCTTTGAACTAAGGGGAAATTTGGGCTAAGACCACTTGAATTGGAGCTAAGGATTTGGGGAAGAACTCAGTAACAACTTGGGGGATTCAATCTTTATCAGAGGTAAGCTTTAGATTATGGTTTTAGCATGTAATTCGTAGTTTTCATGGCTAGGTTTTAGTGTTCTTGAGCCTTTGAGTTTCAATGATTGAATTGAAGTTTTGAAGAGGTTTTGAGTCTAGTTTTCTGTTGGGTTTTACTTCTGGGAACATATTAGAGTGCTTGTGATGATTTAGTTTTGTTGTTGGGATAATTTTGGGTTAAATTGGATAGGTTTTGGCTACTGAAAGTAGAGAACTTTCTGGGTTCGAGGGGGCAAGTCGCGACCTTGTTCTTGACAAGTCGCGACTTAGCTTGAACCAGGCACCTTGGGAGGCCTCTGCCTGGGGGGCATGCCGCGACATGATAGGCCAAGTCGCAGCCCATGCCTCTGGACAAAGAGAAGAAAGAGGTTGGTCGAGGGGGTTTGCCACGACCCACAGTGGGGCAAGTTGCGGCCCGCCTAGGCAGTTTTGCATTGGAAGTTTGTTTTCAAAATAGAACTTTTCCTTAGGGCTCAGGATTGTTTCCACTACCTGGTTTGGTGGAACCCGCGGCCCCAGAGGCTAGGACTTGGTCTGGAAGCCTTTGATTGCTCGATATTAATAGAATCCTATTTTACGGTTGTGGCTTAGGGTTTTGCTAAAGGCTCGGAACTGGGATCGTGCTCGAGGGTTATTCTCGTTTACGCTTACTCGGACCTAATGTAAGAAAACTGCACCCAGAACGTGTTGTGTGTGATTAGGGCTTGGGCCGTCTATCGTATTTGAATATGGTTAGGGCTTGGGTCCCTGAATTGATTATGTTAGGCTATTGTTCTAAAGGCTTCTTGATAAATTCATAAGTGCTTATATTCATCAAATGAATGCTATGATTATTGCATGTGGCCCCTTATGTGATTAATTATTGGGATGTGCCTATTCACATATGTTTCTTATAAGTAAAGTATGTAATCCTGGATTAGGGCTTGACTTATAAGTCAAGGACGGCAATAGCGCGCTGTGCGCTGGTCGAGAGGCATCGACCTAAACCTGCAACGTACTATTACGTTGACCGACTCTAAGGTCAAAGGTGAACCACAGGGGTTTGGCTAGCTCTATGGCTAGTGAGAAAGAGCTAAGGGCGAGGCCCCATATGACTCTATGCTCACATTGCTAGGGAATAGGCCCGAGAGTTGGCTTAAAAGCCAACTGAATAGGGCGACAGCCCCAGGTTAATCCAATGATTTTGAATTTATAAGATGTTGGTTATGAGTGGATATTGCTGGTTTTGTTGAATGGTTATTTTAAAGTTATATTCTCTATTGTTGCACGTTCTATTTTCTTGCTATGCCTCGACTCACAGGTGCTTTGTGGTGCAGGTAAGGGGAAGGGGAAGCTTGACCAGCCATGAGTTGGAGAGCTTCGGTGGCGACGTGTACATATGCAGCTGCTTGACCATCATGGCCAGAGTATCTCAGAGGACCTAGGGTTACAACCCTATTTTGCCGCTTAGATCGGTTGATGTAACTTTTTGTTATGTACTCACCCCTTTTAAACTGTTGTGTTGTAACATTTTGGGATCCCATGTTGTATAACACTTTTGAAATAAAAGTCAATGGTTCTTTGACCAAAATTTTTAACCCTAACCCTTGTCATTAACCTTAGTTACACGATTTAAGCCAAATGACCTGATTAGCAGGTCTGACGCAATTTTAAGTACACAGTGTAACGGTCCTTGATTAGGAGGGCGTTACACTATCGTTTATTCTATTTATTTCATTCAAAAGGTGTCGTATATTGTACATACGACCATTGGCCAATTTCATAGGTCAACATTTTGGTGCTTTCATTGAGAGTAAGAAATCAAGAAACACACCTTCATCAGTTTTACGATGCCTCCAAAACCTAGTCAGAAAAAGAAGATGAATCCTAGGGATTCCAACACTCAAGATCCCATCGATCCCATTAACGAACCTCGGGTGGAGGTTGGAGACCAACCTAATGCAGAAGATCCACAGGATACCCACTAGGAGGAGATGGCGCAATTTCTGGCGAGGCAGGAGGCCTTTGCTGCAGAAATTTCCCTCCAGAGGGCAACTATGGAACGACAATGACAAGAGATAGATGAGCAGGTCTAGAGGATGATCCAGAGGGAGCAAGAAGTTGACCGAAGGCACTAGAAGGCTGCTGTGGCCTTAGAGGCGGCTACTCAGTTAGCCCGAGCTACCGCTAAAGTTGTTGCTCAGGCGGTGAGGAAGGCTTAGACCAAAACAGCAGCAATGCGAGACAACAGTAACAGAGAGTCCTAGGGAAGGAGTCGAATCCAAAGGACGCTCTCAGAGCCACTTTCCAAGAGACAGGATGAAGAGGCACAGTCCAAGACTGCCTCCTCCATGACTAAGAAGAATAACACTTCATCTCAGAGTAGGAGTGTTACCAACCCAAAGGCCCCCTCACAGAGGGACAGACGGAACAACACAGAAGATGAGGGTCAAACATCTGAAAGGCGCGACAGGAATGGAAATGGTCACTCAAAATCTCAAAGTCATGTAGGAGGAGAGGCTCGGGGGTAGGGTCGCACCGATAGGGGCAAGGACCTACCATCCCCACATAATTTGTCTAGCAAGGGAAAGGAACCAATGAACAACACCAACAATGTGTTCAATAAGCACGGGAAAGGTGCACAACCTCAGGATCTGAGGGAGGTCATTAATAGGAGGACCAATGCTCAGGAGGGGGTACCAAGGGCGTCTACCCCACCTGGAGCAGCAATCCCATCAGCAGTGCAGGCTGAAATAGATGCACTCGTCATGGCTGTCCATTGTCTGACAAAGAAACCTTCCAATATCGAGTTGGCACATAGAAGTGGGATTCCATTCAATGCTAATATCCAAGATGCTCAACCACCATTGAAATTAAAGACCTGGAAACTCCCAACATACACTGGGAAGGAGGACCCACTATGACATATTGGGATGTTCGATGATCAGATGAAGTTACTCGGTCTGGAGCATGATTATAGGTGCAGGGTGTTTCCTACCACTCTCTCTGACTCAGCTTAGGAATGGTATTGGAAATTCAAACCTGGATCAATCACTTCCTCGGAGCAGTTCAAGAAAGAATTCTGCAAGGTCCTTAGTGCTAGGCAGATTCAACCAGTTTATGCCAATCAGTTAGCTGACATCAAGCAAGGGAAAGATGAATCCCTGAAAGACTACATTCAAAGATTCATGAGTGAGGAAAACCGAGCATCCACAGTAGGAGATGAAGGGAAGTTCATTGCCATCTCGGCAGTAATAATTTATCGTAGTCCCTTGTGGGATAGTATACACAGGAACCCTATCAACACCTTGCAGGAGTTCCAAGACCGAGCCAACAAATACATGAAGCTAGATGATGCTATCATGAAGGAAGAAAAAGGCATAAACCATCCGACCACTATTAAGGTAGATAAGAACGGCGCAAACCCTCAGGGCAGCTGTGGGGGCAATGGTAAGAAGACGAATACATTAGGGGCCAAGCAGGGTGGAGAAAAGAAAGCTAAGTCAGCACCCACCGACAAACAAGCTAAGCATCAACCCTACCAGCCCAGGTTCACCAATTATACCATCCTGACAACATCAAGGGCTGAGATTTACTTGGAAACATACCAGGAGATACCATACCGAAAGCCACCACCCTTATGTTCAGAAGGAAAGAAGGACAAGAATAATTTTTGTTGTTTCCATAATGATTATGGGCACGACACAAATGAGTGCAAATAATTGAAGGATGAGATAGAGCTTCTTCTCCGATTAGGAAAACTCTCGAGGTACCGAGGCAAGACCGAAACCCCAAGAAGGAATCCAGAATTCCAAAGGCAAAGGAGTCCACCATTGGAGCCGACAACTGTACACTTCACACTAGACACCATATGTGGAAGGCCCCACATTGCAGGCAACAGTAACAATGCTCATGAGTGATATGCAAGGACCCTCAGACATGAGGTAGAGGAGTCATTCCAGTGTATGGTAGTCAAGGAGTGGTCTCCAAAAAATCCAATGTATGAAAGTGAAACTCTCACTTTTACAAAGGATGACGCCAGGCACATGAGGTACCCCCACAATGACCCTCTGGTCCTTACAATTCAAATCGCCAATGCTGGAGGGAAGAGATGCTTGGTAGAAACGGGAAGCCCAGTAGATATCATCTACAAATCATCCCTCGAGAAGATGAAGCTCACAGTCAAGGACCTGACACCGTGTTCCCAAGTGATATATGGATTCACGGGAGAATGTCTAGCACCAATAGGAACTATCAGACTACTGGTCACGGTGGGGGATTCCCCCAGGCGCGAGACTGTGATGAAAGAGTTCCTGGTGGTAGATTTCTCATCGGCTTACAATGTGGTGCTCTGGAGACCCCTACTGATGGCGTTACATGCAACAATATCTATCTAGCATCTATCTTTGAAGTTCCCCACATGCGCAGGGCAAGGATGCGTACTGGGTAACCAAAGAGAGGCACAATAATGCTATAATTCGTCAGTGGTCAAGGCAAAGAAAGGACCATGCGTAAACAACATGATAGTAACCTCCTGTGAAGAGAATGAAGGAACCGATGAGGTTCTCAACATGGAAGTTAACGTTTAAACAAACACTCTACTCGAGTCGGGGTCTCTTTTTAATGAAGATTTTTTATTTTAGCAAGTTTCCGAAAGCGAGGGAAACGACATCGATCCTCTCTTGGGGATGACATCATGGGGGTAGGACCAGTTAAAGATCTTGAGGAAGTCCTACTAGATGAGGAGGACCCGAATAGAAAAATCAAAGTCGGGAAGAAATTAAAGATGGAAATCAAGGTACAATTTGTTGAAGAAAAACCAGGACGTCTTTGCCTAGTCACAAAAGGACATGGTTGGAATTTCTCCATCTATGATAAGTCATGTCCTCAATGTAGAGAAGAACTACCCACCAGTGCAACAAAAAAGGAGACTGCTTGACAAAGATCAATCTCAAGCCCTGAAGGAGGAGGTAGAGTGGCTTAAGAAAAAATATTTTATACGGGAGGCCTACTACCCAGATTGGGTATTAAACCTTGTGTTGGTCCCAAAGCCAAACGGGAAGTGGAGAACATGTGTGGACTTCACAGATCTGAACAAGGCCTGCGCCAAAGACTGCTTCCCACTACCCCAACAACAGGACATGGAATTCTCTCATTCATGGATGCATATTCTGGGTATAATCAAATAAGTATGCACCCTCCCGACGAGGAACATACCAGCTTCCAGACAGACAAGGGATTGCATTTTTATAAGGTGATGCCATTTGGCTTGAAGAACGCAGGAGCCACCTACCAGCATTTTGTGAATGGCATGTTCAAGACTTGGAGGAATGCTTTACAATACTTAGAAAGTATAGCATAAAGTTAAACCCTCCCAAGTGCTCATTTGGAGTTGGCTCTAGTAAGTTTCTTGGATACATAGTCAATTCACGTGGAATCGAGGCTAACCCTGAGAAGAACAAAGCATTGATCAACATGAAGTCACCTACCACAATTAAAGAAGTGCAAAGCTTAACCAAGAGAGTAGCTGCCCTCAGTAGGTTCATATCACAGTCTACAAACAAATGTGTCCCTTTCTTTCACTTGAGGGGCAGCAAGAAGATCCAATGGACTGAGGAACGTGAGGAAGCATTACAAGCCTTGAAGGAACACCTTGCCCATCCTCCCGTCCTAGCAAAACCAATATATGTTGAAGTATTATTCATCTATTTGGCAATCACCGAGCATGGAATCAATGTTGCTTTGTTAAAGGAAGAGGACGGGGTACAACACCCTGTATACTATATCAATAAAAGGCTGGTAGGTGCGGATTCTAGGTATCTCCCTCTTGAAAAACTAGCCTACTGTTTAGTAATCACCTCTCGAAAGCTGCGTCCATATTTCGAAGCTCACTCTATTCGAGTCCTTACCGATCAACCGCTGAGACAGGTTCTTCAGAAACCAGAGGCCTCGAGATGATTGCTCAAGTGGGCAGTGGAACTAGGATAGTTTGATATCACTTATCATTCGAGGATGGTGATAAAAGGTCAAGCATTGGCAGACTTCATAGTCGAAGGCACCAACCTTGAAGACCCTTCCTACCAATCGGAAAATAGAGATACTGAGAAGGAATGAGATACTCCTATATGGAAGCTATATGTTGATGGAGCATCCAATGAACACAACTCAGGCGCAGGAATCATAATGATCACTCGAGAGAGTCATTGAATCCATTGCGCTCTCATATTTGGATTCAACGCTTCAAACAACAAGGCTGAGTACGAGACATTATTAGCAGGATTACGCTTGTCTCGGGATGTGCATGCATAGTCCCTGGAGATATTCAGCGATTCCCAGATACTGGTGTACCTGGTACAAGGGGAGTATCAAGCCAAGGGACTTAGGATGGTGCAGTACCTAAACAAGGCGAAGGACTTGCTGACATAGTTCAAGAGATACTCGATTACACAAGTCCTGATGGAGTTGAATGCCAATGCTAATGCCTTAGCCAAGCTTGCTAGTACCAAAGATGTGGACACCCTGAATGTCGTTCCCATCTAATCCTTGGCAGAAAGAAGCATCGCTGAGTAGGAGGCAAATGTATTATTTTCGAATTATCTGTGTAAAAGCCATTGTGCTTCAATGAAAGAATGAATTTAATTTCTTTAGTTTCACTTAATTCTTTAAATTTCTATCAACGAGGGACTTCTCCTTTAGACCTGTCAACTTCATTGGATCAAGTTCGATTCTGGTCCTTAAGGGACATATCGACCCATACGATCCAAAAGAGAGGCAGGTCCTAGGACCTTGTCGTCAAGTTATTGGATCATGTTCGATAATGGTCCTTGAGGGACCTATCGACCCATACGTTCCAAAAGAGAGGCAGGTCCTAGGACCTTTTCATCAAGTTATCGAATCATGCTTGATTCTGGTCCTTGAGGGACCTATCGACCCGTAAGATCCAAAAAAGAGACTGGTCTGAGGATCTTATCGCCAAACTATTGGATCATGTACGATTTTGGTTCTTAAGGAGCCTATCGACCCATACGATCCAAACGAGAGACCGGTTCGAGGACCTTGTCGTCAAATTTATGGATCATGTTTGATCTTGGTTCTTGGGGAGCCATTCGACCCATACGATCCAAACAAGAGACTGGTCCGAGGAATTTGTTGCCAAATTATGGATCATGTTTAATCTTGGTTCTTGAGGAGCGTATAGACCCATACGATCCAAACGAGAGACAAGTCTGAGGACCTTGTCACCAAATTTATGGATCATGTTCAATCTTGGTTCTTGAGGAGCCTATCAACCCATACGATCCAAACAAGAGACTAGTCTGAGGACCTTGTCGCTAAAATTATTTGATCACGTTCGATCCTGGTTCTTGTGGAACCTATCGACCCATACGATCAAAAAACAAGAGACTGGTTTGAAGACCCGTCGCCATCATCAAATCATAATTGAATCTGGTCCTTTAGGAACTGATCGATAATTTGATCTAAGACTCGTTACAAGCTTGATTAGCCCATCTAGACCCGGTTGGTCCAACTTATACACTTCTGTGTACAATCATTATAACGAGTACACAAGAGATTACGTAGATTGTGATCGACACTTGCTACATAATCTGCATCTATGTATAGGTATCATCACTACTGAGTATGAAACCATCACCCAACTACCAATGAGGGACAAGAATTTGTTGCTTGCATCATTGGGTGAAAAGGATATGACTATGTGTCTAAATGCTCGAAGCAAGCAATGGTCAAGTAGCAAGTGACCAAGGCTTTTAAATGCATGATCACTTGGGGGCATATAATACAATCTAATCGGGGTATACACAAGCAATGAGGGCATGACCTTAAGTACTAAGCAAGCTCAAGTTTTTCTAGGAAATTTGTTCAACATATGTTCCGAAAATGCAAAAAACAAAGAAAAAAAGGCATTGATAGGGAGACTCCAAGCCAAGTCCCTTATAGGGTGGTCAGCCAGATCATCAACCCTATAGGGTAGTTGGCCTTATCACCCATAGGGTGGTCGACCTGTTTTGTTCATGGTACTTGGTGAAGTACCATACTACTCACATTACCATGGTTGTTAGCATGAAAAATATAAAGGAGTAAGATTAGTATGGCACGTAAAATACATGTGTTCAGAGAATACTGATACATGAACCAATGAGGGTTATGAGTTACTAAGCATTGGGAGAGGTGCCCCACCAATGGCATGAAAGGAAAGACAGAGTACAAGACCAAAAGAAGACTAGCTTGGGCGAGGAGTACCATCTCAAAGACCACCCTGAGCCTCGACAGCCTCTCGAGCCTCACACTTCCTAAGCTCATTCGCTCGCGTCTTCTTGGGAAGGAAATACAAGTTCAGATCTTTGATGGACTTCCAAATCAAGTAGAATCAAGAGAAAGCTGTCTCTAAATACTCCTCTCGAGCCTTATCTCGGGAAGGTTTGACCTCTTGCTCCTTCTCAACAAGTGCGTCCTTTCGCAATTGGTCCATGTCAGCAATCAGCTTTCCTTTCTCAGCTTCAGACTGTTTGAGCTGATCGACAAGTTTCCCCTCCATTTGGGTTATCCTAAGATTCAACTCAGTGACTTCTTGCTGTTTGAGCTCTACAGTACTACGGAGGGTGCTGATCTCTTCATCCCTTGAAACAATGTCAGCATCCCTCGAGCCAAGAGTGTGCCTACGGTCTAGTACCTCTTGGCGGACAACTTCAAGCTCAGAATGAAGGTTGGAGAGCATAGAGGTATACTCTACATACCTATCATGGACATGACAGACCAGCATCAGTGCCTACAAAAAAAAACATACAAGTGTTAGATAAACGTCAAAACACAAGCTAACTAGACATGAAGTGAAATGTAAAGGACTCACACTCTGAATGTCTAAGAGTGACTTCGTTAGAATGGTGCTCAAGTCCTCATTCTTAATCCCATTAAAAGTTGTTGTTGTATGCTCCAGATGAGATGCTCAGTCCATGAGAGAACCTAAGTTTCGTATAGCAGACTGATATGGCTCAGATAAGGGAGCATGAGCAGAATAGGAAGCGCCCGCATCAGTAAAAATGGGAGGAGTTGTTGTAGACAAAGATGGCTCTACATCTGCGACAGGACAAGATGCCAAAATAATTGGACTAGACGCTAAAGGAGTCAGAGGAGACACTTCAGGAGGAACCTCCATGACCAACTCAACCTCAACCCTGGCCCTTTTTGCCATTCGAATGGAAGGACAAGCCTCGGTGGGAGTCGACCCCTACTGGGTATGAACAAAACTATACATGTCTGAGCCTACAAATGAAAATCGAATGTTAGAAAGATATTAAACACATATGAATCATAAAATAAAGGTGATAAAATGTTGAACCTTCTGAGTGACATTCGGGTTCGAACGTCGTCTCATCAAAGTCATCTAAAGCAAGCAATGGGTATGCAATAGATGCACCCACCTCATCACCCTCCTGTCCAGCTGGCACCAATGAAGAGGGTACCTCCTCAACATGAATGGGTCCCGGGGAGTCTATGGCAGTCACGGGCTCAGGACCATCGTCATTCGGAACATCGGCTATAGTAGGAGGAAACAGCCCCACCTTCCTAAGGTTATTTGGAGTAACGAGATTCTTGACATTATTCTCCTTGGGGGTCATTGCAATCAGTGCCTTACCCCTCACTGTCATAGCCTGGGTTGGAAGTGATCTATAAAAAGGCCCCACATGCTTAAACTTGGAATAGTTGGCCTATGCGTCCTTAGTAAAGAAATAGTTGTCAACTTATCTAAATGCCTTGCTATTTCCAAAAATCTCTTCCAAGAAGGTGTTGGTACCCTTGCTCATATAATGGTGGAAGTGGAAATACCCCAAGTTTCGCTGAGAAGGGTTCGTCTTCAGGTCAAACAAGTAGTGGATCTCGTGAGGCACTGGAGCAGCCCATTTTCTGCAGTGATAGAAAATGTACAATGCAGATAGCTAGGGGCATATTCATGAACTAAGGAGCAAAAATGAAGAAATCAGGAGAAAAATTATATATTGGGGGTCGACCCAATGAGCCTAAGCCTGGGCCGACCACCTTGAATCCATCAAATTACAAAGCATAAAAGATGGGGCATAGGTGGTCGGCCTACCACCTTAGGCTGACCACCACAGGGATGCAAACCTCAGAAAAATCCCAGAGGACTATCCAAGTCTCTAGAAGAAATTATTTTTAGGGTACCAGGTGGTCGGCTTATGCTTGGGCCAACCACCCTCGATCCCTGAAAATCACCCAAGGGTATGGTGATCAACCCATGAGGTATACACTACTCGGTCCATGATGAGCCCTAGGGGTGTTTGCCCCTAACCCTAATCCTAGACCTGGAAATCGCATAAAGCAAGGAAAGGGAAGCCCTGGAGGTACTCAACCCATGATTTGAAACTCTAGGTGGTCGGCCCTTACCCTAATCCTAGACTTGGAAATCGCACAAGGTAAGAAACCCTGGAGGTACTCGGCCCATGATGAAGCCCTAGGAGTGCTCGACCCATTAGGGAATAGACATCCCTGGAAATCGCCTATACTAGGGTTTGGAATCCTTGAAATTGCTAGGCTAATGAGGTGGTCAGCCTAGGGTCTTACATCCCTGAAAATCACCCATTCTAGGGTTTCACAAACCTAAAGTCGCATGTGAAAGGGTTTATAACCCTACAAATCGTCTAGGCTAAGGAGTTTTACAGAGAAATCTTAAGTTGATTCAAGTATGTCAATTATTTTGGATCAAAATAAAACCAAACAAGAAGATTCAGACAAAATTCCTCAAAGATTCAAAGTGTTTCTTCTAAATCTAAGCACATTTAAATTACATGGCATAAGGATTAGAAGAAAGTACTTACCAAATATCTGAGTTTGATGAGGAACTGGAGAAATCAGGCTTGGAACTCGTTCGGGAGAGGCGCATAGAGCAAGAAAGAGAAGAGAAGCCATACTTATAATCTCTCAGGTAGACAAGATATTTTTAGGAATTCAAATTTCCTTGAAGAATATCTGGTATGGTTAAAATTTCAAATTCCTTGAAAAATATCTTATATTTTGAGGAATTAAAATTTCTTGAAAAATATTTTGTATTTTTAGGAATTAATATCCTTGAAAAATATATTATATTCTTAGGACGTCAAAACTCCTTGAAAAATATGTTATATTTTTAGGATTCCAAATTTCCTTGAAAAATATATTTGATCTTTAGGAAATTAATATTCCTTGAAAAACCTAATTATTTTTAAGAACTACTAATTATCCCTGAAAAATTCGTGCTGAGCAAATTAACGATACTTAAAAAAGTACTATGTAATGTCCCGAGGGACTTGACTATTTAGGAACTGCTACGATATGTTTCTCTGGCCAAGATCAAGTTTACCGTAATGTTGAAAACATTACAATAAACTCAGGGGGAAAATGTTATCCCTCAAAGATACGAGGATGACATGTCGAATGAGAATGCAACACGTGACATCACAAATCAGGGAAAACTGACGAAGTAATGAGAAAAGACCGACGGGTAAAAAACGACAGGTCCAGAACCTATAGGGAAGTCGACCAAGCCTAAACCCCCTAGGGGTTGTCGGTCTGATCCCTACCCCTAGGGGTGGTCGGCCTAAGCGGGCCCAACAGCCCTAGGGGAGGCCGGCCTAAGTAGACCCAATAGCCCTAGGGGTGATCGACCTGACCCCTACCCCTAAGGGTGGTCGGCCTGAGCAGGCCCAAGAGCCCTAGGGGTGGTCGGATTGACCCCTACCCCTCGAGGTGGTCGACCTAAGCAGGCCCAAGAGCCCTAGGTGTGGTCGGCCTGACCTCTACCCCAGGGGTGGTCAACCCCAATGTGTCCAAGAGTCGACCAAGCCTAAATCCCCTAGGGGTGGTCGGTCTAATCCCTACCCCTAGGAGTGGTCGGCCTAAGCAGGCCCAATAGCCCTAGGGGTGGTCAGCCTAACCCCAACCCCTAGGGGTGGTCGGCCTAAGCAAGCCTAAGAGCCCTAGGGGTTGTTAGCCTAAGCAGGCACAATACCCTTAGGGGTGGTCGGCCTGACCCCTACCCCAATGGTGGTCGGCCCCAGTGTGTCCAAGAGTCCCTAGGGTTGGTCAGCCCCATTATGCCCAAGGACCCTTAGGGGTGGTCGGCTTGACCCCAACCCCTAGGGTGGTCGGGCTGACATGCTTAAGAACCACCTAGGTTGTCGACCAACCCTATTCTTTGATAGGGAGGTCGGCCTAAACCCCCAAGTACACTTCACTGGGAAATACTCACTTTCGTTCAAACTGAGATCAACAGGCCTAGCGCCCAGAAGGTCACAGGTCTAGCACCCAGAGGATCAACAGGTCTAGCACCTAGAAGATTACAGGCCTAGTACCCAAGTTCGGGTTTTCGGGCCTAGCACCTAAGTCCCATATACCAACAAAGACTTAACATCTTTCCATAGGTTTCTATCGTGCATACCCACCACTATCTAGAGAAACAACGAGAAGACCCACGATCTCATAATCATAGGGAGTTGGACACGTATCTCCACTACATGATAATAATGTACCAAACCACCATCCCAGTCTAACTGGTCATGTAGCAGCCTCTGGGTACTATAAATAAAGGACCTAGGGTTTCATTTAAAGGGATGCCTTTTTCTAGAATTTTGGAGATCTAAAGAACATTTGGGGAGAAATTTTGGGCAAATCATAAATGCATGAATAATTTTGTTCATCAGTGTGCTTGTGGAGTGATTCAATACTAAAAGCTAAGTGGATTAGGTTTTTACTGTTCATTAGAACAGGGCTGAACCACTATAAAATTTCTGTATGTTTACTTAAGATAATCATACTATGTCGTTTATTCTATTTATTTCTTTCAAAAGATGTCGTATATGGTACGTATGACTGTTGGCCAATTTCACAGGTCAACACAATTCATAAACATGTTTCTATCATCAATACATCCATCTAAATAACCTAGGATCATCAATTTCTAAAAATCAAGCAAAACCAAAATTCTCTTCAAGAATAATGAAGAACAAGAAAAGGAAAAATTCACACCTTCTCTAAAATTTCAATCCTGGTTGATGGTGAACGATTTAGAGGCTGCCAACTCCCTTCTTAAGCTTTAAAAGCTCTAACAATTGGGAAGGGCTTGATCAAGGGTTGAGAGCTTTGTGAGAGAGTGTTTTTGGTGAAGAAGAGGAAATGAGAAGAAACGAAAAAAGAAGATCTATTATCATCTTTTCTATATTTTCCACCAAATGAATTAACCAACCCTCCCATATATTTACCCACTTAACAATCCTTAAGCGTAATTTGGTAATCAAACCACTATTACTAATTACCTCATAATAATAACTCATACTCAACCCAAGTTGAATATTTACTTTTGTGACATTTCGCTACTACTACTTGAAAGAATCCACTATTGTCGAAATTCAATATATTGCATAACGCATATAAATCACATAAATATACCATCAGCAGGTCAATTTAAAAATATGCTCCTTCTCACATTGAACAAGTCTTAATCACATATAAATCATACAAACATACATATATGAAATCACATAGTTCGCATAATGACGAACATACCCTTGGTCAGTCCAAGTTACGAAAATAACCTTCCCTGAAGAAAGCAGATTTTAAAGATTGACCCACAAATAGGCAAGGAAAAATCAAAACTTTAAGCTTTGGAGGAATTGTAGAAGGTTGTCTTTGACCAGGCGGCTACCTCCAAAGTCATAAAGATTAGAAGAAATCTTGGCGCAGAGCAGAAGAAAATTTTGGTCGAGCTTTTAAAAAATAACATCGACGTCTTTGCGTGGTTACATTCTGATATGGTTGGTATCAGCCCTAAGGTAATAATGCATACCTTGAATTTGGATAGAGATATACCAGCCAAACAAGAGAAAAGAAGAATACTTGGAAAGGATAGAGGAGAGGCACTAGAGGAGGAAGTAGCTCGCCTCCTAAAATACGGTTTCATCAATGAAGCTAAATATCCGACCTAGATAGCTAACTCTCTTCTAGCTCCTAAATCAAACGAAAAATGGAGGACATACATTCACTTCTCTGAGCTCGACAAAGCTTATCCAACATACTGTTTTCCTTTTCCAATAATTGATCAACTAGGGGATGCTACAACTAGTCATGAGTTTATGTCATTCATGGACTCATATTCTAGATATAACTAGATCATGATGAACCCTATTGTCCAAGAGCAAATGAGCTTCATGATCGAGCACAATGTATACTACTGCAATGTTACGCCCTTCGGGCTGAAGAATGAAGGAGCTACATACCAGAGGCTAATGAATAAAATGTTCGTTAACAAGATCAACTTAAACATGGAAGTGTACATTAGTGACTTGATTTTCATATCTAAAACTGGTAATAACCATGTTCCCATCCTGGAAGAATGTTTGACCATGTTTAGAAAGTACAACGTGAAGCTAAACCCCCAGAAGTGCATTTTTGGAGTCTCGGCGAGGAAAATTTTAGGTTTCATTATAAATTCAAGGGGGATTGAAGCTAATCCAGAGAAGATCAAATCCCTGCTAGACATGCCTTCTCCCAAGTCGCGTAAGTATGTCCAAAGTCTAACAAGGGGTGTAGCAGCCTTTAATCATTTTGTTTCAAAGTCTACTGACAAGTGTCACTCTTTTAATAACTTATTAAGGGGGAACAAGAAGTTTGAATGGAACGAAGCGTGCGAGCAACCTCTCCAAGATTTGAAGAACCATCTAGTTGAACCCCCTATATTATCTAAGCCCATAAACAGAGAGGCTCTACATCTCTATCTAGCTATGACAGAGAACACAGTCAGTGTACTTTTAGTTCGAGAGGAAAACTGATCTCAATAGTCAGTCTACTACACCAGCAACTGACTCTTGAGAGTTGAACGAAGTGGTTAGTGCCTTGAGCAGGCGAGGTCACGACACACTATCAACTCATAATATAGCAGAGGTCCCATTGCAGAAAGAGATAGTGTGTATCGATATCCAGATAGTAATTAGATAATTAACCATTCTCACACTATTGTCTAACTTATTGGAAGAGATTAAGAGTAAGTAGAATTAGGATAGAAGTATGCTTAAGCATCTTTACTACAAGAGGATAACAACAGAGATTTCACCTCTTTTAAAGGACAAATGTTACACTATAAGGGAAGAGTGTGTGTGCCCAATGAGCAAGCGATTAAGGAATAGTTAAAGAAAGTCGGAGTAGCAAGTTTGTATCTAAGTGCCTCACTTATTAGCTAGTTAAGGTAGAACACAAAAGACCTAGTGGATTATTACAACTCCTACCAATACTTGTTTGGAAATGGGAAGAAACCGCAGTGGACTTTATGGCTAGGCTACCAAAGACTTCTAAGAAGCATGATGTTGTGGGGGTAGTCATTGATCATTTCACTAAGTCAGCTCATTTTCTTGCGGTAAGAATGATGCATAGCAAATATTAGTTTGTAAGGCTCTATATGAAAGAGATTGTGGGATTGCATTTAGTACAAGTATCAATAGTTTCAAACAGGTCCCAAGGTTTACATTTACTTTTTGGGAAAGCTTGTAGCAAGTTATGGGAACTCAATTGAAACTTGGCATGGCTGTCCATCTTCATATAGATGGATAGTCAGTAAGGATGATTTAGATCTTGGAAGACATGCTGAGGGCATGTGCTTAGGACTTAAAAGGGTTTTTGGAGTAATTATTTGTACCATATTGAGTTTTCGTACAATAACAACTGTTTAACTCCCAAAACGTGCATCCACTAAGCGGTGGTTGTAGTATAGATCGGGCGGTCGATTCCACAAGGAGGCAAAGAAATAAAGTTTAGAGATAAATAATATGAGGAAAATATAACAAGTGATATTTTTGTTGTTTCTGAGATTTAAATATTAGAAATAAAGATAGACTAAAGTGTGATGTAACACTAGGTAACAAGTAGGAAGGATCAAGAGTCAACAATATGCATACTTATTTATTTGGATCTTTGATTCATAAAAATTACACAAATGGATAGTTCACATCCCAACCATTCATTTGGAAGATTTAACCTTGAAGCACAAATATATTTTACAAAAATGTACTCAAGTGATTACTATTCTTTACCACGGAAGGATGAGATAAATCTTATGAGAAATCTAAAAATGACATTATACCATTGGCAATAATGCAATAAAAGATTTGACATAAAACCTAACACAAATATTACTTTTACTATTTATAAAATACATAGAAAGAGCATGACTAATTTTATATAGATTTAGCAAAAGTAAATATATATGAATGAGATGGAGAAAAGGATAAATATATTATCTATATTATTTTCACTAATTTGATAATACATAGAAAGTGCTTGACAAAATCTATATACCATTAGTAAACATAAATATAGAGTACAAGATGAAGAAATATAGATGAAAGAAAATAAATCACTCAAATAAGCACATGATGAATCAAAAATACCAAACAAAGACATAGTGCATATAGGATTATCCTAACTTGCCTAAGTAGGTTGGCCTATTATGCTAGACATTCTCATGAAATTCTAGAGAGAAAATATGAGAAATGAGACTAAAATTTGGTAGAGTTTTGCTACCTAAAAATTACATGGTAAATGTGAAAGAAGAGTCCCTATTTATAGAGGGAGAAAATGACTAAAAAGAAATTAAACAACAACATGGGGGTTACATAATAAATCATAAATATTAATAATAAAATATGATTTTGAAAAATCAAATCTTATTTTAAATATTAACCTAGTTATTTTGATGCATGGTCAATATGCCCTTTTTCTAAAACACAAAAAATAGGTGAGCTTTAAAGCTCAAAATGGGAATGTGCAAGGCCCCACACCACGAACTGGGCAGGTGGCAGCTAGAAGTGTTGACCCAGCCGCAACCAATCAGAGGCGGACACATGGCATGGCTAGGTTGGGCATGGAGAGAAAAAGGGCAGCTACAAGTTGACGTGGCATCGCGTGGTTGGCTAGTAGGGAGGTTGGCAGGCGAGCTGGCAAGCAGGCTGGTAGGCAGCTGGCGTGGCTCGAGCTGGTTTTGGTGGGCTGGGGAGGAAACGAGCCTAGGCTGGGGCCTTTGGACTGGCCCCTTTCTTTCAAGAAAAATACCATTTTTCTCTTCTCTTTTTCAGATTTAATTTTTTTCTTTTCTCTTCATTTCAATGTGCCAAAATATAACTTTAATTCCTATAAAATAACAATAAATTAAATCATGATCAAAGCTTAATTTATTTTGACATTTAAGATCAATAAAGGTGCATTTTTCACCTCTAATCAACAGGTATTAGTCAATGATAGGAATTACTCCTTATGAGATGTTATCCGGATGAACATGTCCATCTCCATTACACTGTGATTAAGTTGGAGAGAGACGATTAATTGGTCCAAAACTGGTGCACGAGGCTATTCATGCCATTGAGAAGATTAGGAGACACATGCTTACGGTGCAAAGTCAGCAGCAAAGTTATGGTAATGCCAACAGACGTGACATTGAGAATGTGTGAGAGACAAGGTGTTTGTGAAAGTCTTGCACAATAAAGACATTATGGTATTTGGGAAGGATGGTAAGTTGTGTCTAAGGTACATATAGGTCCCTTTGAAATCCTAGAGAGAGTAGAATCAGTTACTTACCACTTAACCCTCTTATTGGATTTGGCTAGTACACATAATGTGTTTCATATCTCGATGCTAAGAAAGTATATATCTGATTTGTCTCATGTATTGTTCTATGAACTACTAGAGTTGAGACATGAACTCAGTTATCAAAAAAAGCCAATGAGAATTCTGTAATGAGGGATCAAGGAGCTTAAATCAAAGAAAATACAACTAGTTAAGGTCTCGTGGAGAAATTGCGCATGCAAGGAAGCCATTTGGGAGGTGGAGGTAGATATGAAGGAAATATTTTCATAATTATGTGGTAAGTAATTTCAAGGAAGAAATTTTTTTAAGGTGGGTAGAATGTATTATTCAATTTAATTGTTATTAATTAGTTTTTTAAATTAAATTTATTATGAGATTAAGTTTGATAATCAAAATTATATTGGGTATATTATTTTAATTATAGAAATGATGAGTGGATCACTTAGATAGTGTGTATGAGGACTTTAGGCTATAAATATATACAAGTGGGAGTGATTTATTTTTAGTGCATAGTTTTGGGTGTGTCTCATTACAAGAATTTAAGAATAATTTTTATAAGTTATTTTCTTAGAAGATATTGGGAGACCTTGGGTTATGATTTTATGTGTTGAACATACACATTATCATAAAGTACATTTTTGGACTACAATTTATGCCTATGAAAAAATAATGAAACATTATTTGAGATTAGACTTTGGTGTAAGTCTCTAATTATTTAAATGGCATAAATACCACATTATTGGAATTAATGGATAGTTATTTCTTCCTAAGAGTATGTGTTATTTATTAATGGTAGATTAAATGGATGTAAGCACATGTTCGATGCTTTCATAGAAGTAGTTTTCGGCCATTAAGGAAAATTGGGGGAGGGGTAGGCTTATTTATTTTCCATAAGATATTGCTTGAAGCTTCTACAATGATGGAATGAGATTATGATTAACATGTCTTTGTCTTCAAACAAGTTCAAAATTTCCTAGAAGAAGCCAATGACTCAAAGAGATAGGATTAAGTGAGAATTAATCTCAAGTTGATTATTTCTACCAAGTAGAAGGAAACCTTGACAAATTCATCCAGGAATTTCATATTGTTGTTCAAGTAGAGGATGATCCTAAGATCTACAAAGAAGCTATGTCTCTAAGAGACTCTATTTTTTGGAAAGAGGCAATAAATGATTAAATGGATTCAATAATGGCTAACCACACTAGGGAATTGGTTGAACTTCCACAAAACCATAAACCAATTCGGTGTAAGTGGGAATTTTGGAGAAAATATCACACCGATGGAATCCTACGAACATTAAAGGCTAGACTAGTAGCCAACGGTTTTAAATAAAAGGATGAAATCTATTATTTTGACACTTATGCACTGGTTGCTAAGGCAACCTCAATTAAAGTGATATTTGTACTATCATCAATATATGACATTTCTGTTCATTAAATGGATGTCCAGATGGCATTCCTACATTAAGACCTTGATGAGGAGGTCTATATGGAACAACCATAGGGTTTCGTTCTAAGAGGAAATGAACATAAAGTGTGCAAGCTTGTGAAATCATTATCTGGTTTGAAACAAGCCCCAAAATAATGGCATGTGAAATTTGACCAAACCATTTTCTAATGTGTTTAGATGTAATAATGGGGAGAAGGGCTTATATTCTAAGACTTGTGATCAGAGTATAATCTTAATATGCCTATATGTTGATGATATGTTGATTTTCATCAATGACGTGAAAGACATCTTAGAAAAAAAGAGGTCTTTTTCTTCGACATTTCAAATGAAGCACCTTGGAGAGGTCGATACCATCTTAGGTATCGAAGTTAAAGTAAATAGTGGGGGCTATGTCTTAAGTCAATCATGCTATGTAGACAATATTCTTGAAAATTTTAGTCATCTTAAAAATAAGGAAGAAAATACACCATTCGATTCAAGTATAAAACTTGAAAAGAATGGTAGCTCAACTAGAGTATGCAAATGCAATAGGATGCTTAATGTATGTTGTACATTGTACAAGAGCGGATATTGAATTTACAGTGAGTAAACTAAGTAGGTTTACTAGGATTGGAAGACTTTTGATAGAATTTTAGGACACCTTAAAATGATTTAGAACTTATACTTCACTATTCAAAGTTTCAAAGGGTATTCTTACACAAGTTGGATAGCAAGTGTGGGAGATAATCTCTCTACAATTGGTTGGGTGTTCACACTTGGAGGTGGTGCACTTTCTTGTGACTCAAAGAAAAAGCCTTGCTTTTCACATTCACCATGGACATCGGAGTCATAGCACTAGTGGCTGCTAGAAGAGAGCTCGAATGGTTAAGAGATCTCATGTTGGACATTCGCATCATAAATGATAAAGTGACAACTATCTCAATCAATCATGATAGTCAAGCAACACTATCTAGAGCTTACAATAGTGTATAAATGGGAAGTCTAAACATATTAGTTTTAGACATTATTATGTGAGACAATTGATTCAAGATGGAATCATCTCTATATCTTATGTGAGATCTTATGAGATTTTTTAATACCTTTACAAAGCCCCTCATAAAGGACTTGGTGAATTATACTACAAAAGGGATGGGATAAAAACTCATAGAACAAAATTAAGCAATGATGGTAACTCGACTCAAAATTAGGTAAACCAAATTAATAGTTCAGTGGGTAACAACAAGCCATTGATAACTAAATAGGTTCAACATTAACCAAATACTAAGGTTCCATCCAAGTGCATAGTCTTGTTTGTGACTTAAAAGAGGGTTAAGCTTAGGAAACTTTTAATGAACCTAAATTGAGTGCAACAAGTATCTGTAAAGGTGACAAAGATGTTGTAAGAATTTTATCTATATGAACTTAGAGGCAGTGTCACCTCTCATGGGAAATTTTGGAGTCTCTCTTGGGATAGTTCATGCATGGATGAGCACATGGCCATAACATTGCTAAGTGTGTAAGAGGAAAATTTGAGATTCAAGTAAAGATGTGTGAGGTATTATTGATTTTGTCAAATTAAATAATTGGTTCAATGCTTCAAGCAACAAAGTATTTCGATAAAACTTCGTAAAATTTTCACTAAGGTAAATTTCAAATTGAAATATACTATGTTCTATGCACCAATACTATTAGAGCCAGTAAAGAGAGGATTGTATTTAATAAAATGGAGGAATGTTATGATTAGTTAAATATAAGGTTAACTTTATTTTCACAAAGTGGTGCAAAACACATAACAATTTTACATAATGGTAATATAAAATTTGACTTTTTGTTTTAGGCATTCAAAAATTGTCTTTTTATGTCTAAAATTGTATAATAAGGTATCTAAGCACGCCCTAAAAGTTTAGGAACATTTGGAGGTGTTTAAGGTTACTTTTGTACAAGTTGGACAGGCCTTAAGGCGATGCATCGCTCGTACGCAACAAGAAACGTTGTAATACATCAAACGATGTGTCACCTAATTCAATCGTAAGAGTTGTGTTTTATGCCTCCAAAATATGTTCGAAAAAGATCTAATCCAATTGGTTGGACCCAAAGTCAGTACATAACCTATTTAACGGGATTTTTTAGAGTTTTTGGGACTTTATCACTCCTTTAAAGTCTCTCTCTAGCTCTCCAAGACTCTCAATTTTCTCAAAGAAATGCATCAAGATTGCTTGAGTTAAGAATTTTATAGGCTTGTTATATCCCACTTCTTATTGTTTTATAGTAGAAATCTCAGGTAACTCTTTAGTGGTATGGAATAAATGTTTCAGACAAACATCCACATCTTGTGCAAGCCTTTTGTGATGGTGTTGTTGTCTTTTATTGTTTTGTGTTATTGTTCTAAGTATTTGTTGAATTCCATTGTTGAGTTATATCACAACCCCTAACAAAAGACTTCTGAGTAATAATATATAATTGCATATTCCCTTCAAAATAATATAATTAATTCTTAATGTTAATGTCAAGGGAATGAAATGTTATTCGCACACATGATTTATGTACTTCTCCTATGAGTATGGTGTAAATACTTATACTTCTTTAATATATCAAATCCTCCCATTTCTACTTTTGTTTCATCACGAACACCTCATTTTATTCGTGCGAACCTTATTGTCATATCACATTAATGGGTACCTCCAATGCTTCTCCAATCTATCTTCATCATCAACTAAACAAACTATTGAACTTCACTTGAAATTGCAGTCAAATTAATAATAAACAAACACAACAAATAGCAATTAAACAAATACTTTTTTTTAATAAAAATTTACATTGTCGTGATTAGAAATAGTATTTCTTAAGAGACATTGAATTCCAAGTTATTAGAATCATTTTCCCCGTACATTTCTTAAAACATAAGAACCATTTCCCATAACCAATTTGGGCACAACTTCTTATGATTCCGAGTTCCCTTTCACAAGAGCCATTCTCATTTTTTAAGGGCTTTGGGATTCACCTTCTTCTCATAATGGCACTATAGGAAAACTCTTATGTTTTCTATGGTCCTACACTCTTATGTTTTCTGTGGTCAAGATTCTTAGAATTCAATCAACAATGACATAAACAATTACAATAACTAATATGTGAGATTAGTTATAAGGAAAGGTTAGCAATCAAAAGTTAAATGCAGAAAAATATAAGGAAGAACACCCATAAATTTTATACAGTTTCGAACCAGATCAATCTGGCCTACATCCTGTTTGATCCACTATCATCATCATCAATTGATGCAATCTCTCAATACAATTACAGTTGAGAATAAGCACTTCTAGGACTCCTAAGAACATTTCTCTCTCTAAGGTTCTAATCTCAAACACTTTCTAACAGTTGTGTTTTTCTCTCAGTCCTCACAACACACACACTCAAATTCTCTTTCTCTGTATTCTCTCTTTCACTCAATACAACTTATCTCCTCTCTTCTTAAAAAATGAAAGACAATAATATATATAGGCTGCCAAGTTAGTTGATAGATAATACAGTTAAGTTAGTTATGATTTGTAGGAAAGATCTCCACAGGCACTCTACCCGATGTTAGTATTTTACATAATGAATTTGACTCGCTTCTCTAAATTTATCAAGTATGTCTAAGATGTGAGATAACTAAGCATTATTCTTAATATCATTTACCACTACTTCCGTTCTAAGAGTTGGCATACCCACTTCAGTTATTATAATGGCCTCAATATGATATACCAAAGAGTTTAGAGATTCTCCACTAGAGAATGTTTTTGTTGTTTTGTATGCACACAACACTTTTGGAAGTTCTTCCAACCATGCCCCATTCTTATCTTTCAAATTGTTCTTTATATTGGCAAAAATAACTTTACTAGACAATTATGTATGATCATTTCCTTGAGGATATCTAACAAATGTAAAGCTTGATATTCAATATGTCACACAACTCTTACACTTTTGCATTATGAAATGGTGTTTCATTCTCCAACACATTCTCCTTATGGATGACAAACTGACATACTATATGCTTCCAAACAAAGTTCATCATATTTTCCTTATTCCAAATATAGTACCCTTTTGCCACAATCTATTTTGTAACGTAATATGTAGCTATAAGAGTGAACCTCTTTCCTCCTATAACACATGGATGCTCTCATGTGATATCCATTCCCCATTTTGCAAAAGGCCAATGTGAATTTACTTCTTGAGCATATCTTTGTTTAATTGGAGAGGATTTTTTGTATTTATCACACTTCTTCGCATAAGAATTTTCTTCTGTCATGTATAAGACAAATAGTAACCTATTGTTAGAGCTTTGTGAGCTAAGCTTCTTTCTCCTTAATAGTTTTCACACATCCGTTCATGTTATTCTTCAATTTGCTTCTTCACTTCATATGGTCTAAGGGTAAAGCTGCATAAGGATCTGATTTGGCGGGTTTTAGATTTGTGATAAATGTACTGAAACCTATTTGAAGTACATTCAAATTTTAAGGTTTTGGGTTTCGTACCTCGGATCGGTAGGGTTGGGTCGACTGTCGGATTTTAAGCCTTCTTTGGGCCTTAAACAATTAATTTACTTCATTTTTTCCCAGGGAGAAAATACATATGAAGAGCATATATAAGAAATAATACAATTTTTCCAAAAAAAAAAAAAAATAACACAAATTATCACACAATATACACAATACATCGAAATCTATATATAGAACATAGATCTCATAGACTGAAAAATAAAACATGAATGGTCTATTAAATACACATGAAACAAACACAAATTAATCCATAACAAATAACCTGAACTGAATCATAACCAAAAAAAAAAATACATACAGTTTTAAGTATCTAATTTAACAAATCACATATAATCTATATGAGCCTAATCAAATATCAAGCCAATCAGGTAGGCTTTGCTCTTTCAAGTTTTAGATGCAAGTTGGGCTGGGTGTTGAGTTTGTTTTGCAACCCTAAAGATGGAAGGGATTTACAAAAATAAAATACTTGATTCTTTTCACAAAATTACTTTTTTACGTTCTAACAAAAAATAATTAAATTTTAATATTTTAGGTAAATTATTACATTTTTATGAATTTGTGAGTTTCCTTATTTGTGTTATTTTCAAGTTATTTTTAGGTTTCTTTTGGGTTGATGTTTTGTTGTTTTAATGTATGTTGTTATTTTTTTTTTTGTTTTCAAGTTATTTTTTTAGTTTATTTCGTGTTAATATCATGACTTGTTGTCGAGTTTTTTCTTATTTGATTCTTTGTTGTTTTTTAGTGTTTTATCTGGAATTGTATTTTTGTTATTAAGAAACTTTAAAATCGTATTTTTTAAAATTGGAATTAGTAAAATTGAAAATAAAACATAAAAAATATGTATTTAAGAGAAAACACCTATAATAAAACCCAGATAAGGCCCAATAAATGATCTTTTGTAAAGTTTGTCATTTATTGTGTATTATTTGGATGCTTTCATCCATAGAGCATTGGACTCGTTCTTATCTTCAAGCTTCGTCCCATCTCTCATGTATCTAATAATAATTGAGTCCATCCAACATTCTGGTTATGCTTCAATTACGGAAACTTGTTGAAATTCTTAAGTTTTGCTTATAGATACTCAAGATCTTATCGTGTACTCCCTTGAACAATTTTTCTTTGCTAAATCATTCGGCCTTTGTTTAAGCTCCCTCGTGATTTTCTTTAACTCAAGATAATCTTATGGTCGAACTTGCCAATATTTTATTAGTTGTTAATTACAGAAAATTTAGAAACAATACAAGTTGTTTACTTTTACTACAAAATTTTGTAATAGAATGTTAATTTTTTAGTTGGAAATTTACTCAATGGTGAGATCTATGTAACAACCTCACATATATATATATATATATGAATATGAAATTTGAATAATTCATATCAAATTCGTTTATATTTTAGATTTTTTTTACTGGTTTTTGTTGTTATATGTTAGTATACTTTTGGTATATGTTCAATAGATTTTGGTTCTATTTTACTGAGAAACGATGAATGTTAGTAAAAAATTTGTATATATATTCATCAGATTTTGTTAAATATTTTATTTTTGTTAATTGGAAAATTTAGTTGATGTGTTGTGGTTATGCTTTTGATTTATTTATTTTAGTTGATGTGATGCTCAAAATTGATGTGCTGTGTAAATTTGATTGAGTAAACTTTCTTTTGTAAAATATGAAATTTCTATTGAAAAATTAAAACATCAATTGTTTTTTAAGAAAAAAATTGGTAAAAACTTTCACTTACCTAAGAAAATTGTACATTAATTGTTTTCCAAAAAACATCAACCATTTGAAGAGCAAATCATAAAATTGAAAAAAAAAAAAGGAAAAATATTTATGTTAAAATTAAGATATACTTTTGAAAAAAAAAACACCATAAAATTCAAAAATAAATATATACATATATATATATTTATATGAAAAATACCTACTTCTGAAAAGATTCTTTTATTTTATTTATGTATTTAGGTAAGATGAAATTTAAGGGTGTACGAATGGCAGCATCTTTCTCAAAGTAGCAATATATGTTGGTAGGACCTGAGGAAGGCGTTTTTGCACAATGTTTGAATAATTATTTTATTTCATTGAAATGTGGAATCAATGGGAACAAAACCTTGTCTTCATTCAATGTTTCGTTTTTCTTTTTTGGTCATGACGAAATGTTTCATTCATCATATATTCTTACATACGAATGTAGGCATGTACTTTATTTACATATTTATATTCTTACATATTCTTCTTTTTTCTGGTCACTTTGACTCTATTCTTAGATTGGATTCTTTAATTTCCGAAATGAGCAAAGCTTTTGGGGTTACCTGTAAGAAAATTATCTGATGCTTAAGTCAGATGAGTGTTTATTCAAGCATAGTAACGATGCAAGAAAAAGGAGTTGCATTTGTTGTTTACAACATCGACTATTTATAGAGACTTCGAGAAGTGTTATCAAAATGAGTGGGAGTGTGTGATTGGTTAAAATGTAACCAACTTTCCCGCTTTTCATCCCTCCTCTTCTCTTAGTACTCAAATGTATTAATAATTAATAATACTCTTTCCAGCTTCTGCAGATCTTACATTACCTTTCATGCAAAAGCTATAGGCTTTTGAATTATTGTGAATTTACTTAAATACTCTGTATTGAATAACTATAGAATAGGCCATTTGGGGCCAGAAGCTTTGGGCCCAATATTTATGATTAATTGGGTCTTGGGCTAGGCAAGGTACTTTTTGGCCTAACAATTGCCCCTCGGCCCATATTCAACCATTCTGCAGATGCTAATGTGGGTCGAATCTTACAGTAATCATCCAAAAAATGTCCATGGTGTTGTCACGAAGTATTCATCATTTTTTAGAATTCATGGACTATTCCGTCTCACCGGTCACATCCTACGTTTGTGAAAATCGATGACCAATGAGGAGTGCCCACATCTGTTGTCGCTTAAGCTTTCCTCGTAATTTCAAAGAGATGAATAAAAGGCCGCATCTTCCTTTTCTTCAACATTTTTCATTTCGCACCCAAACTCTTTTCAAATTTCTTTTCCAAGAATTCTATATGGAATTTTCTTCCTTTTTGTTCTCTAAAAATCATATGCTATGGCCCCCAAATCATCTGTAGAACAAAATTCCAAGAGAATATACTAGTCCAACCATGATCATCTGTGCGCCAACTGTGACATCCGTGAAATGGAAACCATTCACAAGCCTATTGATCAAGAGTTGCACAATTGACATCATAAATATTTTGTTGAGAAGGATGAGATAGTGCTTAGTTCAAAGCACATCCAGTACCTTTGTTTTCCTCTACCTGGTATTCTAGTTCAGATTGTCTCATGCTCAAAGGCTCACATGTGGCAGTTCGTCCCAAACTGTAACACCCTACTAATCCAAGACCATTATACCGTGTGTTTAAAATAGTGCTTAACTCGTTAAGTGAGTCATTTGGCCTCAAAAGTGTAACTAAAGCTAATCAAAGATTAAGTTATTAAAATTTTTGTTTAAACATATAAAATTTTATTA
This sequence comes from Humulus lupulus, assembly GCF_963169125.1. Classification (NCBI taxonomy): domain Eukaryota; kingdom Viridiplantae; phylum Streptophyta; class Magnoliopsida; order Rosales; family Cannabaceae; genus Humulus; species Humulus lupulus. Next base: position 210,450,198 of record NC_084795.1, read on the forward strand.
AAATCATGGATATTTACATGGGATCTCAAAAACGAGTATTTAACTGAAAGGTAGTTACAACCAGGGTTACAAAAGTAGCCAGCCTAAGCGGGAAAATAACTCGACCGTGACGGTCGAGCTGGCTGAATATGTACGTGCTGCTACAAAGCACTCCAAATCATGGCTAGTTGCCTTTAGCTTGCCCTTACCTGCAACATAGAGCACTCATGAGCAGAGGCCCAGCAAGAAAACCCCACAAGGCATAATAATAATCTAGTTATTCATAAGCAAAAAGCACATGCTTCACATACGATAAATGCATTTATTCCAATCATATAAGTTATAAACACATTTTACTATTTACAAGTATATTTATTCCAATCACATGAATCATTTACACGGCCTGGGAAAAACAGCCTTGCCGAGCGAGTGGGGACCGCACCCTCAAAACGAAGTCGCTTTCACGGCCTATGTTACACATGCTTGCCAACAACCTGCATTACACACGCCTGCCGACTGGCCCCACATTCAATCATGATGGCCAAATATAGATCGTATCGATCATCCATAGGTAAATCAATGCTAATTTTCATAGCAACCAATTAGCTCTCTGTGCATATGTTCGCTTTCTTACCTAAACTCCTATGCTGAAGACAAAGCGATATCGAGTGTGATACCCTTTCCTGAGCCTCACGAAACTCTTAGACACAACATAAATGGTATGCTTGTTAGGGACTAAGTCTCAATCACAGGTTTCAAAACTAAACCCTAGCTCTCGTGACCTCCCATTCCGTTCAACCAAGTAATTGAATCGTCCCCCGAGCCTCCCAAGATAATTCCCCAAAACCATAAACAAATGCATCCTCCATCTTCCTTAGCGTCACAACGCCCCCCTGCAGCGCTGCGGCTCTTAATGAATTGAGAATCCCCCTCCTAAAATGCATACATTTTGAGCCAAAAGTCTTACATAAGCGCTCCGACGCCCTTTGGAAGGGCCATAGTGCCACAATGGTCAGAAGCAAACCCTAACATCAAGGAAACTCAAGCAGGCCGCGGCGCTTTTCCCAAGCGTCGCAATGCACCACGTAAATCCCAAAAAGTGCTATTTTACCCTGCGAATTTTAGAATCCAAACCAAATCTATTAACCCAAACACGACGCCAAACAAATTAAATGTTGGACCCAAAACGGGTATGTTTTAAATATTTATACTCGCAAGTGCACGAATCATTTCGGAATATAATGTTCATGTAAGTACGAGGTCGAACCCATGGGAGTTGACTAACATCAAAAGAAACTATTTCAAACAAAACAAGAATATTCTAACCTAGTTCCAAATATTTGATGAGATTTTGTTTTAGAAAAATAAAAAGACAAGTAATAAAAATATTAATGATAAAAATGGTTTTCAAATGAGATATGTAAAATAAGATTATTAAGATTTTAGAATCCACAAAATGCAAGTTCAATAGTATTTATAAGTATATTGATTCCCAAGTTTTGATATAGTTGAAATAAATCACACTATATATTTTTTCAAAATATATTTTCTATTCAAGCACAAGTTACTCTTTCAAAAATGTAGGATTTTTCTTCACTTATATAAGATATAATTTCTAAGCATTAGTTGTGTTACAACCTAATGAAACTACAAAAAATCAAAGAGATTATGTTTAGGCAAAATATGATACTTATGCTCTAAGAATTAGATGTGAACAATTTAATGAAAAACATTTAATCAAAGAATATCATATTTTTGCATAATGAAGAACTAAGTGTAATATGCTTTGACAATCAACACTAGATGAAAAATGCATATCTTTGATAGAAAAATTGTTAAATAATGTTGTACAAATGGGAAATCAACATACAACAAAAAATACTATCTAGTTACATTTTGCTTCATCATCATCTTAATAACCTTTGAAAAAGATTAGAAGCTCATAACTAGATTGAAATAAAAATTACAAAATAACATACTTGACATGCTCTTCAAAAGATGAAAATGGTAGAGAGAAAATAGTGAAAATAAGAGAGAAGAAGAAGAGCCCCCCAAATGGTCTTACAAGACTCTATTTATAGGCAAAATATGGAGATTAAATTAATCAAATTAAAATAAATAAATTGATTAATTTAATTGTGTTGGGAAGTGGTAGGATAAATAGAGTAAATGTAGGAGTATTGGAAAGATGACATGTTTGGTTGGGTAAAAGATTAGTGAAAAGCTAGGGTAAAAAAAATAAATTAGGAATGTTTACTTAGGTAAAAAAAATAGAGAAGAGTGAATTGATATTTGAGTGAAAAATATTAGGAATGAAAAACATGATTTTTGGCATTTTGGTGGCTATTTGGCAGCTGGTTTAGGCATGTGATGGTGTTGGGCCTGATTGGGCTAAGAGGCAAATTGGGCTTGCTGTGGCGTGCCAGGCGTTGGTGAGGATGCTGAAGGCTGGGCATATGTGATATGTGCATATGTGCATATGTGATGCTTGTCCATACGGCTGGCAGGTGGAGAGAAGAGGAACCGTGGGCCTTCGGCTGGGCTTGGCATTTGGGCCTGGGGAAGCTTGCTTCACAAAATTGCCATTTTCTTCATTTCTTTCTTGAAAATTGCCATAGTTCCTTCACCATAAAAAAATTAAATTAAATAACAATCAAATATTTTCAATTATAAATAAACCATATTAATTATTTGAAAATACTTAATTAAAACTTAATTTAATTTATCAATAAAGATCAACAAAATTGCACTTTTATTTTACTTCTAACTAAACTATATTAATTACACATAATTTAACTTCAACATATTATAATAAAATATCTATAAAAATCTAGAAAATTATAATAAGACTAATAAATGTAAAATTACTTAAAAACTTAATAAATCAATTAAGAACTCAAGAACTAAGCAACAATTAACACATAAAAAGTGGTAAAATAACTCTATTTGTAGAGTTATCATTAAACTAACAACATACATCGTCAAAACAACACAACCATTCCTGAGAACATCTTAAAACTAATAATTGGCATACCTATGATCAAAATCAATAATCCATCCAGAATACAAGTTGAACTCAAAGAAAAGACCAAGGAAAGTGCTCAATACCTTATCAAATTTGAATTCCTCGGCTAGTTGCAGAGGTCCTTAGCAATTCTAAGCCTCACAAGCAATTCAATTCACGTAGGAACCCTTCAACTACCTTGACCAAGCTTGGGTGCCTTTGGCTTTGGTTGAGCTTTGAGGAGAAAGGCTAGAAGAGGTGAGAGGGAGGTTATATGTGAATGACTAGGATCTCAAAACTTAGCAATTTTTTTTTGCACAATTTAGGGTCAAAAGACCATTCTACCCTTCCCCTTAATTACCCTTAACCCTACTAAACACAAGGGCACTCCGGTCATTTCATCTAAATTCCCACTAAACCTCAAATTTCACCACTAATCTCCAAATTCACCCATTAATCCATCAAATACAATTACTTCACCCATTTATTCCATTACCAACATTTTCACAATTATTTAAAATTACCAAAATACCCATTGGCTTTCTCCAAGTGTGGTATTCCTTTCATTAACAGGAATGCCATGGCTGAAATCCCTAGTAAGTTCAAAATGCTTGTTCTGCCCAGCTATATTGGAAGAGAAGACCCAATATCTCACGTAAACAAATTCGGGACACAGATGGATACTCAGAAGGTATCTGAAGATGCTAGGTTTAGGATTTCCCCTGCCACTCTATCTGGTGCTGCTCAGGAGTGGTAGTTTAAATTTCCACTGGCCAGCATAACTTCATGGGAAATGCTCGTCAAGGAATTTTATGGACAATTTTATACTTGTCACATAAATCAAATAGAAGCAAATCAGCTAGTTGATATAAGGAAAACAGATGGAGAGCCTCTCAAAGAGTATATTCAAAGGTTCATGAGAGGAGCTGCTCGTGCAAAAATAGTGGGAAATGAAGGAAAAATTATGGCCATTAACTCAGGGGTACAACGCCAGTCCCCAGTATGGAGTAGTTTACGAAAAAATGGAGTCAAAACCACCAAATAGTATTTGGACCGAGCCGACAAATATGTTAAGTTATAGGAGGCAATCACTAATGAAGGAAAATCTCCAAACACTGACTAGAACAAAAAAGAAGATTCAGCTAAAGTTGTTAGCAGCTCTAGCAAGCCTAACAACGGTGGTAAGAGGAATAACAAAAATGGTAAAAAATGGGCAAGCACTGAGTCGTCTACACCTGATAATAAGTGCCCTAAACAGAACAAGTATGAACCAAGATTCAACAATGATACGACCCTTGTCAATAGCCAAGCAGTGGTGTACCAGGCCAACCACATCACCGTACCTTTTAGGCGACCAACCCCCATCAGATAGGACATTTCAAAAAGATACACAACTAAGTTTTGTCGCTTCCATAATGACTATGGCCACGATACAAATGAATGCAACCAGCTGAAAGATGAGATTGAGTTTATGATATGACAAGGAAAACAGAGGAGATATATACCACCAGGAGATAATCCCAAACAAGGATCTAATGGAGGCAATGAGCAGACACGTGTCCGCGAATGCTCACCTCCTCTACAGCTGGCCTCGATTATGGGCACTTTGCTCACTATTTGTGGCAGACCACACTTAACTGGTGACAATGGTAAGGCAAGACAGAGGTATGCCATCATCCAATGTTATGAGCAAGATATTGAAATGCTAATCGTCGAGGAGTGATCTCCCAAAAAAGCTCAAGTAGGGGAGGTTTGTATAAATTTCTCTGAGCTTGACGCACAACATCTTCTGTTCCCCCACACAGATCCCTTGGTTGTGGATGTCCAAATCGCCAACATGATGGTGAAAAGAGTGTTGGTAGACATAGAAAGTCTAATAAATATACTTTACAATCGTTGTTAGAAAACAAGAAGTTATCAGTATAATATTTAGAACCATGCAACTAAACCCTCTATGGTTTCTCTAGTGAAGGACTCGCACCAACAATGTCGATCAGACTCCCAGTCACAGTAGCAACTACTTTTATAGTAGTTGATTGCCCAACTAATCTTAAATAAAGTCACTGCTCATATCCTGGTAGAGCTATGAGCAGTGAATTTTATGTGGCATCTAGTCATGAAATTTCCAATAGATGCAAGAATTGGGTACGTTTTCAAAAACCAAAGGGAGGCAAGGGAATGATATAACTCCATAATTACAAAGGAAAATAACTATAGAGACAGGGTGGGCACATTGCCTTGAGCAGCTATAGCGGGTCATAAAAATATTTGCAAAGAATTACCGAACCAAATGCCCAATCTAGTGAACAAGTCACCAAATAAGGTCTTGCCCAAAGTGAGGATGGAGATAGATCCTTACTTTGGGGATTTTGAGGGGGAAGTTGGACCTGTGGAGGATCTTGAGGAGATTCAATTACAAGAGGAACAACCAACTAGAGTTGTGAAAGTTTGTAAATACTTAGAAACAACGATAAAAAAAGAACTAGTGGAGTTTTTGAGAGAGAATCAAAAGGTATTTTCCTGGTCGCATAAAGACATGGTGGGAATTGACCTGATAGTTATCATTCATGTCCTGAACATCGGCAAAAATCACCCACTAGTTCAACAAAAAAGAAGGCTGCTCGACGAAGACAGGTCCAAAGCACTAAAAGAAGAAGTCCAGAAGCTTAAGGAAAACAGAGTCATTAGGGTGGAATTTTATCCATCATGGGTCTCCAATCCCGTAATAGTCCCAAATCAAAATGGTAAATGGAGGACTTGAATAGATTTTACAAACCTCAATAAAGCTTGCCTGAAGGATTTTTTTCCACTGCCAGGGATCGACTAGCTTGTTGATTCTACATCAGGGGATGAAATATTATCATTTATGGATACATACTGTGGCTACAATTAAATAAGTATGCACCCACTTGATGAGGAGCACACTAGCTTTCGAACAAATACTCGACTATATTACTACAAAGTAATGCCTTTTGGTTTGAAAAGCACAGGTGCGACTTACCGATGACTAGTGAATCACATGTTCAAAGACCAAAGCAGAAATAGCATGGAAGTGTACGTAGATAATATTTTGGTCAAGTCAAAAAATCTGGTGGGAATGCCAATGATTTACATGAATGTTTCAACATCTTGAAAAAATATCAGATGAAGCTTAACCCTTTCAAGTTTTCTTGTGGAGTCAGATCAGGGAAGTTTTTGGGGTTCATAGTGAACTAACAAGGAATAGAAGCTAACCTAAAAAATCCAAGCACTAATCGACATGAAGTCACCCGCCACGATTAAAGATGTACAAAGTCTATGAGGAAGAATTGCTGCCCTAAGTAGACTCATCTCAAAATCTATGGACAAGTGTGTCCCATTTTTTAATCTTCTCAGGGGAAATAGGAAGTTTGAATGGATAGAAGAGTGTGAGCAGGCCTTTCAAGCACTCAAAAACCATTTGCTCAATGTAATGCCCCGAAATCCCTAATGCGGTTTAATGGCTGGATTAGTAGGCCGGGAGGGACATAACTGTTTAATTATGCCATTAAATGATAATATGCATGTTTATGTGAATTATATTATAATTTGATGTTATATGCATGCATGTAGGTCCACATTTGATTATTAGGGTGTTTTGGTAATTTGGCCCGTTAAGGGCATATTTGTATATTTGGGTGCATATTGTGATTTGTGAATGAGATCCCATTATTATGGAGATATATTCGAGCTATTTGGCATGAGACGATCTTATATTATGAATTAGCGGTTTTGTCATAATGGGGGTCTTTTATTGGGATATTGAGTTATGAGAATGTTATTTGATGATAAATTAGGAGTTATTGAGATTAGGAGGAAATTCTGGAAGTTTTGACTATAATGTCCCCGGGGGTGTTTTCGGTACCCCAATCACTAGGTTTTATTTGAGGTTACTTAAGCTTGAAGTAGCTTGTCAGATAGAACATACGTTAGAAAACCTCTTCTCTCCCGTTAGTTCGTTTTACCGTTCGAAGCGTTTTCGAAGAAATCTCGAGTTCTAGGAGTCGGAATCAAGAGAGGATCGAGGAAGAGCGATCCTAGGAAATATTAGAAGCTTCTTTACCAAAGGATTTGATGAGAAACAACCCAATCAAAGGTAATCTAAGTTTAAAGTTTTGAGTTTTTAGTGTTTCTAAGCTTAGAATTGGCTTTTGTGAATTGTTGAGTTTTTGGTTCGTTTGAGCCTTGGGATTTGATGGTTTTGGATCATTGGGAAGCTTGGGAACTTTTATTTGATGATTTGGAAGTGTTTAGGTATGTTTTTGGAGGGTTTGGGATGAAGGAGAATGTGTTTTGGGATGGCTCTGGGTTGGGGGCCGCGGCCCTAGCTCGAAGAAGCAGGTGGAGTGATTTTGCCTTTGCTGGGCGTCACGGCCCTAGGTGTTGGGCGCCACGGCCCTTGCTCCTAGAGTGGCTGGGGGCTGTGGCCCAAGGTGTTAGGGTCACAGCCCTTGGACAGGTTTGAGCCCGTTTGAGTGTTTTGGCCCCGGGAACTTGGTTTTGGGCCTCGGGATTGTTCTTACAACCCGGATTAGTGGGGATTGATGTCCCGGAGGCTAGATTTTGGTTTGGGAACCCTTTTTTTATCATTTTATTGATGGTGTCCCATATTTGGTTATGACTAGGTGATCGCTAAAGGACTAAAAGTAGATCGTTTTCAAGGGTCGTTATTTTGTTCATTCTCGCTCGAATCAGAGGTAAGAAAACTGCACCCTGTGTATGTGACATGCATGATTGTTGTTGAGGCATGTTGATTGATAAATGTGGACATGGATTGCATATTAAATGCTAGTGAATGTTGTTTACTTGTATATGGCACTGACTAGTCAGGGACCCTGGCCTAAGAGTCAGAAACGACATAAGTGTCTTGAACGTAGGGCCGAATGAAGATTAGATCTAATCTATATCAGCATTTAATGACCCTAAGGCATTAATGCTAGACCGACCCTAAGGTCGATGAAACTTATAAGCGCTTGGCTAGTCTAAGACTAGTTACTCAGAGCTAGGGCCAAAGGCCTAGGTGACTGCTTGTCACATGGCTAGGGAACAGAGTTCCATAGTTATGACTCTGGAGTCATGAGGATGGTTATGTTGGTGACTAGTCATCATGTACCTATCCTGTTTAAGCTAGTGAAAGGTTCACTTATTTGTTAAGCCCCAGTGACCCTATCATCACAAGGCTAAAGGGAGCTATACCCAACTTAGTGACTTTTGCGACTGTCACCCATCTGTTTTGGACTGAAAGTCCTGAATGATTATTATGATCATTGTTGATATTATATCATGATATATTGTGTTTTCTTGCTGGGCCTTGGCTCATGGGTGCTATGTGGTGCAGGTAAAGGGAAAGAAAATCTCACCCAGCCTTGAGTGGAGAGCTTAGGTGGTGATGTGTACATATGCGGCCGCTTAACCCCCACGGCCAAGGAGTTCTCAGAGGAACTAGGGGTTTACCCTATTTTTGCCGCTTAGGTCGGCGGGTTTGTAAATTTGAATCAGTAGTAACCATTTTGAGTTGTAAATAACTTGTAAACGTTTTGATGGGCCCATGAATAGTTTTATGTATTTAATAAAATATATCATTTCCTTTTTATTGGTTTTTCACCTTAGCCTGTTAATAACACTTAGATGCACATTTTTAACCAAAGGACTTGGGTAGCTGGTCAAATTTCCAGTTCACCGTTCACCGTAACTGTTCTGGGGAACCAGGGTGTTACACTCAACAACCTATTCTATCCAAACTGGTCGAAGGAGAAACTTTGTACATATACCTAGCAATACCATAATATGTTGCTAGTGTTGTTTTGATCAAGGAAGATAATAGTGTTCTTAAGGCAGGATATTATATAAGTAAGAGGCTAGTAGGAGCAGAATCACTGTATCCAGCTATTGAGAAGTTAAGTTACTATTTGGTACTAGCATCAAGAAAGCTGTGACCCCATTTTCAAGCTCACCCCATAATAGTTTTGACTGACTAGCCATTACGGAAAGTCTTGGAAAAACTAGAAGGCGTTGGTCGACTATTAAAATGAGCGATACAGTTAGGGTAGTTCAATAAAGGGCAAAGAATCAGCAGATTTTTTAGCTGAATTCACTGGTCTACCAGCCTGCGAGTAGACATTAAATCCCAAGGGCAAGTGGAAGTTTCCACCTGGAAGTTGTTCATTGATGGGTCTTCCAACAAGCACAACTCCAATGTAGGATTACTTTTTATAACACAAGGAGGGCATCGATTTCACTCTGCACTTAGATTTTTCTTTATTGAATCCAACAATGAAGCTGAATATGAAGTAGTGCTCACGGGATTAAAACTAGCCAAGGATGTAAGCATGATATCACTAGAGATATACAGTGATTCGCAACTAGTCATTAATCAGATTCTAGGAGAATATCAGGCCAGGGGTTTAAAGATGGTCGCATATCTGAAATAAGCAAAAGAATTGTTAGCCCAATTTGATAAATACACTTTGCAAATAGTACCAAGCGACCAAAATTCCAACGCTGATGAATTGGCAAAGTTAGCAAGCTCCAATGATGCTGATACGCTAAACATAGGGCCGAAGTGGATGGAATTTTGTATTGACGACGATATTCAATGCCCATACTGTGATGTATCCCTAAAGAAAAAGAAAAGGAACTATTACGAGAACTACATGAAGGGTTTTGCGGTGACCATGCTGGGGGGAGACCTTATTAAAAAAGATTCTATGATAAGGGTACTTCTGCCTTACAATGAATGACGATGCTATGGAATTTGTGAAGAAATGAGAAATGTGCGAACGATTTTCCAAGATACCTCGAGCATCCCCAAACAAGTTGAAATAGATGCAAAGCCCATGGCCATTTGCAGTCTGGTGAATAGACGCGATTGAATCTTTGCCAACAGGATAGGGTGGTGTAAAACACACAGTAGTAGCTGCTGACTACTTCACCCAATGGGTAGAAGCTGAACCGCTCACAATAATCACGACAAAGAAAGTTCTAGATTTTGTCGTCATAAACATAGTGTGCCAATATGGACTGCCAAAGAAGATAATGTCAGACAATGGCATGCAATTTGACACCGACCTATTCACTGATATCTACGAACGACATGGCATAAATAAAAGCTTCTCATCTATAGCCTATCCGCAAGAAAATGGACAAGTCGAAGTCGTGAATAAAATGATAAAGGACACCCTGAAGAAAAGACTCAAACATGAAAAGAGAGCTTGGCCAAAAGAATTACCTGAAGTCCTCCAATTGTATAGAACAACACACCAAACAACAACGAGTCATACACCATTTTCTCTAACATATGGGTGAAGCTATGCTACCAGTAGAGTTAGATCCACCCTCACATCGAAGGCTAAGATACAACCAGACTACTAATCACCAGTTACTGATGGAGTTATTAGACTTGATAGAAGAACAAAGAGAAAAGGCTTAGGTACGAGTAGCAACTCATCAACAAAAGGACGCTCGATATTTTAACTCTAAAGTACCCGAGAGGAAGTTTGCTTTAGGAGACTTGATACTTATAAGAGTTTCCCTCAATACTCGCGACCAGGCTGCTGAAGTCCTTGCACCAAACTGAGAAGGTCCATATCAAATTGAAGAAATTCATCAAACAAGAGTGTATAAACTTGCTTGCTTAAACGAAGATCTCTTTCCTTGCTATTCGAATGGAGAACACCTATGCAAGTATTATCAATGAACATTTCTTTTTAAAGAATGGCTTGTATTTATTAGTTTTATTTTTACAAGTTTTTGAACAAGAGTTGGTCAATTTTTTGATGTTCAGTTATAGATTTAAGATCGTTTGATCACTCGTACAGACACGAATTTTTGTCCATTTTTTACGTGAAATAAAAGGAACTGTGCGCAACCAACTATTATTGCTAATTATTGTATTTTTTACAAGTATTTTCTCATCATGTGTGTTATTTTGCTATATTTTCATAGTTATTTATAAGTACGCTAGCAATAATTTTCGAACAAGTATTGGTCTATGGCAAGTGACTAAGCACCTTAATCTACTCAATCACTTAAGGGGTATATAAGATACTAAGGTAAGCAAAGCATATGAATATATGCAAAAGAAAGGAAAGCATGCAATAACACTTAGAATAATTTTAAAAAAGTTTAGATTTTGTACAAAAATATAAAGTGTTATGCTAAGTGTGGTCATGCGAGCAGATGTCATAATAACAATTACAATATCAAAAAAGAGGCATCTTTAAACCACGAGCAGTATTGCTCAGATGTAAATAAAAATCTAGAATGAAAGTAAAACTGCCTTGGGTAGTAAATTGTCTAAATATAAAAGAAAGAAAGAAATTCACTTAGAAGGAGGGTCTTGATGGGGCAGTTGGTCGACGCCCAGCCTCCTCTCCATCGATCCACGTGGCCAAAGAAATCTCAGGAGATGCAGGGGCATTCTTCTCCTCCTCCAAGCGAGTAGTGCATTGAGCAAGCTCAGACTCCCTCATCTACTCGGGAACATAATCAAATATTGCACCTTGATTGTTCTTCCAGAACATGTAGAAGCAAGTGAAGGTTGCACCATGGAACCTCTCTAGGTTGCTTGCGCTGGTCTCCTCAAGTTGTTTCACATTTTATTCTCACGCTCATTGGTTTCCTTCTAACTCATGACCAAGTCATCTCAAAGCTTGACCGCCTCATCATGGTTAGTCTTGGACGCAACCTTATATTTTTCTTTTGATGTTATGGCTTTGTCCAAGTCCTCCTTGGTCTTTTTCATCTCCTCGTAAAGGGCCTTGAATTGGTCCTTTACTGCTTTTCAATGCTCAGAAAATTTTGAGTTGTCCTCTTCAACTCGGTGCCACCTATTATATATGGTTAGGATAGCCTTTGAGAAGCATACATATAAAATTTGTTAGTGAAAGAAAAAATAATAGTACTGACAAGAAAAAAAAAACAAAGTTAGAAAAAAGACTTACGCAGAGCATCTCGTTGTTAGTGAAACTGGTCGGGGATTGGAGCTTGGCTCCCTAATAGTGACCAATTGGTCGACGCCTAGGGGATTGGGAGACATCTTGTGGCTCATCAGAAGGATTTTTTTACTCAATGCCTTCTCCGGTGGCATTCCCAACAGTCGATTCCCTCATATTTTGGTGAGGCTCCGAAAGATCGACAAGCCTTAAATTATTTTCTGTGACCAGCTCCTTGACACTCTTCTAAATAGAGGTCATGCTGGCCAGGGTCGCAACCCTCTCTACCATTCCATGGGTAGGCTCAGGTCGGTACCATGGGTCTATATTCGACAAAACAGACTAAGAAAAACAAGAAAAAAAATGGCTAGAACTTTAAACAAATTAATGAAGAAACAAATTGTCCAGGACAAGATCGGTTGTGAGAAAATACTCTTGGAAGTATTTCCCCACATTGGACTTATAACGTCCCAAAGTTCTAAATAAGGCTTAGTACCTTGATTAGGGGGCCATGAGAGCATTATTGAAATATTATATGTTTTAATTGAATAATTATGTGAATTGTATGAGTTATATCATGATATGATTGATTATGCATATACATCTTTATTAAGTGTGCATAAAATGTTTTCTTTTAGTTAAAGAGGCATATTTGTAATTTTTACCTGCTAAGGGTATATTTTTTTCGATTATATTGCATTATACAATTGAGATCGCATTATTATGTGGATGTATTTGAGATATTCGGCAGGAGTCGGTCCTTTTGAGAAAGATAGTGGCCTAGTCACAACAGGGATTAATACTCAGCTCGAGGTGAGCTAATGGGTATTTTATGTAATTTGGTGGGCTAACAGGAATCATTGGAATATGAGTCATATTTTGGGGAAAATAGTGGTATTTGGTATATGGTTGAATTAAGTGGGAATCGTGAATAATGCGAGATTAGAGTGTCAAATGTCGATTTTTCCCTTAGCGGGCTTTGAGAGGAAAGTAATTAAGTGAGGGAATTTTGGTCTTTTGGACCCTTGGTTTAACTTAGCCCATCTAAGTTTATTAACTCAAAAGTAACAAAACACTCTCTCTCACTCCTCTCTCATATTCGTTCTCTCTCTCTAGTAGTCCTTGAGTTTTGAAGAGAATTTTTATTCTAAAGCTTGAAAGCAAGCTTGCTAAGGTATCGAAGTGGTTCTAAGGGAAGATTTTGAAGCTTTTAAGGTTAGGGAAACAGCTGAGAATACATTTTCGCAAGAGGTAATTTTGGTTTTTAGCTTTTGGTCTTTTGTTTTGAAAGTTTTTAAAGTTCTTCCTGAAGTTTGAGTTTTGTTGAATCTCAGTTAAGTTTTTAAGGTTGTTTATTGTATACCTAAGCTACTGAGACCATTTATGAGGATGAACTGAGTCAAAATTATGTCTTGGGATGGTTTTGAAGGATTTGCGAGTTCTGAAATCATAAGGAAATTATGGGTTGTGGGTTCATGCCGCGACACTTTTCTTGGAGCGCCACGACCCCCATGAACTCGGTCGAGGCAGGGGTGCCTCGAACAACCTTAGCGTTGCGACGCTTGGTGGTTTGCGCTACGGGGTGTGTGCAGGGGATTTTGGCCGTGGGCTCTCTGCTTAGTTGCACGTCGCAACTCTTTTAGGGCCACGCTGCGGCACAAATGAGGAAAAGTGGAAAAATCAAGTTTTCAATTATAGGATTCAAGGTTCTAGAGGCTAGGACTTGGTCTGGAAGCCTTTATTGGTTCCTTTCTTGATGGTTGCTCCTTGTTATGATTGTGATTAGGGCTTAAGCCCTGATTATTGAACATGACTTCTATCTTTCCTTCGAATATCTGTTTAAATGTGAATGATTTTGTTATGTCTGAACTGCATACTTGATTGAATGTGATTGAAAAGCTCTGCTTATAAACATGTAGAATAATGGCCGTTATGGCTGGCCCACTTTTGAAGTGTGACATGCACTTGTCTGGCTCTAAAGGCGCTCGAATAAACAAAGTGTGGTATGCACTCATGTGACTGTATTGTCGCGTAATTGAGTTAAATTCCTATTTGAGTATGGATATTACTGCTAAGCATGCTATTTGTGATCTATTTATTTAAGTTTTCTTGCTGAGCCTTAGCACACGGGTGCTATATGGTGCAAGTATGGGTGAAGGGAAGCTGGACTAGTCACGAGTTGGAGAGCTTCAGGGGTAGTGTGTACATATGCAGCTTGCTCAACCGCCACGATCAGGATCTCTGTTAAGGAAATACAGTTGATCCTTATTTTGCTTCTTAGGTTGGCCTCTCTTTTGTATTCCTTTGAGGTGTAATTAACAGTTACAATATATTTTTAATACCTAATCCCTAAGATAGTTTACTTTACACATTTTAAGTCCAAATGGCTTGTTTAGCAAGTTAAGCACTAATTAAAATACACACTGTAATGGTTTTGGATTAGTAGGATGTTATGGGACTTATAGGTTTTATCAGTCAGGAATGTGCAAGCAGATTCCAGAAGGTAGAAATGGAAGAACACTGTCTAATTTTGGTTGGGATTAGATTTGAGATGGAATGGATAAATGATTTTGTGGTGAGTTGGCTCATGCCATTTTTTACGATGGTAGAGAATATAGAGTGCAGATAACAGTCTATATCCATTCAGGGTTATTTGGAATGGGGGGACGTAAAAGTAGTTTGCCACTCCTCGAAAAAAATCCTGCAGAGGCAAAATTTCTCCTGCCTCTATTGACCAGGTGCTATAGGCGCCACCAGGCACGTTCACCCTCTAGTCGAGTGTTGGCTATGATATAAAGAAATCCTAAGAAGGCCATACTTCTTGGGATGCTTGGCCACCATCCTGTTCTATATGATGCTACTAGGGTACATCCTTTTTTATGCCCTCTTTTACAAGAGCATGGGTAAGGAGCAGCTCAGGAGGCTTTTCAATTCTTACGGGCAGGGGGTTGGTTGAAGGAACCTCATGTTGGCCGCATGTTGACTAATTTGAGGAATGGGGGTCTTTTATTTTTCCTGGGTTACTTGTTTTACACGGGCCATGGATGGTTTGGCTCTTTGTAGTTTTCTTCTAGTTTGGTTAAAACAAGGATTTGGTATAGGATGGCTGGTCGTTGGTATTGGTTGTGGTGGAGCTTGTTGTATGGGCAAAGTAGGCTACTCAGAGTCTTTGAACAGTAAGGCAAGGAGACCTTCATCTATTGGTCTCTCACCTCCCAATTATTCTTGCATGAATATCTTGGAAGAATAAAGGGAAGTGAGAATCTATGACAAATAGAAAAGGAAAAGTTAAAGAGACAATTAATGTTGCTCTTAAACGACCAGTAGTATATAGAAACAAAGAGATTGAAGGCTATGAGCAGGGGAAGATAACAATCAAAAAATGAAAATGAAATGTTTTTCGAGAAAACAACAAAAGAATAACTGGGAAAAACCCAATTTTTGTTTCTATTGCCAAAATTAGTAGTTATAACCTCGTATACCCTTCCTAAACATCATTACACTCCTAAATATTGCCTATAACACTCATTTAAACCCATAATTATACACATTCTTTACATATAACAAATTATCCTCAAGAACTTCAATATGATAGTTACAAAAAAGAGATCATTCCCAGTATAAATACAAAAAAAAAAAATTGCTACAAAATAGATGAAGTTGATTGAAAACTTCGTGTATGGATTGCTGAAGAAATCTCTTGAAAATTGTCTAAAAATTCTTGGAAACTGTCGCAAGATGATTGAAAAATGCTTGAAAGTTTTTGGAAGTTCTTGAAGAGAGAGAAAGTTAAGGTAAGAAATGAAGGGAAAGGAAGAAGACTATTTATACTGATCAGGGAAGCTGACAAGTCATGAGTTATAATAGGGTTTTGGAACATTGGAAAATGCAAAGCCATCAAATCATTCCCTAGAAATCGTAAATTTATGATTATTTACCTTTTCGAGGAAGTACAAGTAAGGTTGGACGTGATAGGCCAGTGAATGCTTGTCGAGGAAGTTTATTTAATGTTAATCGCATCATAATAAACTTGGGGGGCAAATGTTTCCCTAAAAATTAGCATGATGTCATGTCATAAACATAAGGCACATGACAAGACATTTATGGAAGACTGGTCGACCAATGACCAGACAGGAGAGGGAAACATGCTATCAGACACGTGCAAGAGTTATGTGGTGCAACATGAAAAGAAGTTGGTCAAAAGATATGCGACCAAAGCTTCTCGATGGAACGCAGTTAAAGCTCAAAGTTAGTTAAATGTATAGATATTTGCGGGATATTTGTTATTGCATGTGTAATGGGTATTATTTACATATTATTTTATTATTACTTGTTGCACAAGTTACGGAAGGCTCATGGCCATCCTCTGTATGTCCTTGAGTCTATAAATAGAGACCTAATGATTCATTGTTGCTGACACTGTAAATCTTTATTTTCAGGGAATTCATAAGATTCGAGTGTTGTTATACACGTTCTTGTATCCTTCTTCCTAACTTGCTAAACTCGGTGGACTCTAGTCAGCTGATCATAGGTTTTGGGGAATTTACATTAATTAGAGTACTAAGTGGACGTAGGTCATTACCGACTACCGGGACTGAACCACTATAAATTTGTGTGTTGTTTATTATTCGTTGATCTTTTTTTAAGTTCAATTCTTATTTCATATTGTTTATTTGACTCAGTGTCGTTGGAAAATTTGAGGGTCAACACATTTCATCCTCAGAAATGGGTGATCTTCATTTCCTATCTCACAAGTCGACTAATAACCATCATTGTAAGAACCCAATGGAGGGATTGTACTTACTCCAGGGTCCCCTAAAAAAACAACTCACATGCCCGATGCACATAAATTAAAGTCTGATTCGTCTGTTGGATTAGCATATACAGGATCTTTATTTATTTTCATGTATGTCTAATATTAAACAAATTAATACGAGATAGCCTAAAACATGTTTCTAAAATTGAATTCATAGAGAAACAATGAATAGAATACTTACAGTATACGCAGTGGAATTAAAGAGTCATTCCTTCAGTTTCTTTAACTCTTGTATCCTCTCGGTTGCAGAGTATTATCAAGAAACTGAACCGATCTTCTATTTTCTTCACAACCTTCCAATGTATCCTTAGAATAACCTAGACTAGTGTGGGAAATTCTCAACACATGAGATAGACACAGAGAAGAAGAAGAGAACATAATCAAAGAGGCTTAGAAAATGACTTGTGTTTAGAGAGAATCTAAAACTATCAGAAAACCGGAGATTAAACTTATGTTTTGACTTCTCTCTAAGCACTCCTTTTATAGACTCAATTAGGCCATTTAATTTAATTAAAAAATAAATAAAATAATAGCCATTTTAAAAGCCCTAGGTCAAAATTATCATGGGCTATAGGCCCGTGAAATTTCTCATTTGATTATAAGCTCATTTGACTTAGAAACAAGGCTTGTATTATTTTCTATTGATTTAATTAATTAAATAATTATTTAAATCCTTTATCAAATTAATTATTTATAAATTGAACATTGATTTAAATTTATTTATTAATTTAGATACCAATTTATCTTAATTAATAAATCTGCCATAATTTCTCTTTTCTTCTCAAAATTACACAACTCTGTGAAACTATCCAAAATTGACCTGGTCAACTTTGATAAATATAATTGATAATTAAATCAACTAATTGAGACTATCTAGATGATTTTATCCAAGGTACAATGGGGACCATGGGCCTATGAAATCAAGCTCCAATAAGTTATCATAAATCTAACAAATAAATTTACTAACTTATTAATTTCTTGTGACTCCACTATAGACTCGGAATTGCACTCTTGAATTCATAGAACACTCTATAACAAATATAGATACGCTATTAATTACCCATTGTTACAACCATAATTGTCACTCAATCCTCTATAGACGGTCTACAATGAGGGACTAAAATACCGTTTTACCCCTCATTGTATTTTATCCTTAAAACATTTAGTTCCTTGTAAATGATATTTCAGTAAACTAATTTAATTACTGAAATGAGATCTCTATCATTTAACACCTTGAACCAGACTACAAGGAAACCATCCTTTCACTTCTTCATCAGAAGCTATAGATGTTCATATCTATGATTAACACTCCCACTCAATTATACTGTGGAGTTCCCAAGATGTAAGTATGGGCTAGTCCGTAGGGTAAGCTGGTAACAAACAAGTCAAAGAACTCAAATAATACAATTAGTTAGAATACTAACCACTCAGAATTGAGATTGAATTGACCTATATTCCACTGTGATTACATCACTATAAATAAGATTAGCTATATGCTCGGGATTTAATAGAAGTTTATATTAAAAAAATAATCATGAAAATAAAACATGTGAGCAAAGTGATTAACCAAGTCAAAAAATGATTTATATTCTTTTATTGATAATAAAATGAGATTACAAAGAATTTGGGTTTTAATTAGGGCATAAAACCCCAACAAACTCCCACTTGCACTAATTGAAACTAATGCCTTAATTCTACTAATCCCATATCCTTGATATGCTTATCAAATGAAGCTTCTGGTGGTGTCTTTGTAAACGGATCAACAAGATTGTCTTCAGTTGCAATCTTCATAACCTTCACATCTCCCCTGGCCACATATTCTCGAATAATGTGATACTTCCTTTCTATATGCTTACTCCTCTTGTGACTTCGAGGTTTTTTCGAGTTGGCTATCACTCCTGTATTGTCACAAAACAACACAATCAGTTTATCCATTTTTGGAATAACACCAAGATCCGAATAGAACTTGTTTAGCCAGACTATTTCCTTAGCTGCATCTGACATGGCTATGTACTTAGCCTCCATGGTAGAATCTGAGATTGCAGACTGCTTTACGCTTCTCCAAATCACAGCTCCACCCTCAAGAGTAAACACCATTCCAGAAGTAGACTTCCTATCATCAACATCAGTATGAAAATCTAAATCGGTGTAGCCTATAGGGTTAAGAACACCACCCTTGTAGAATAACATATAATCCCTAGTCCATCTCAAATACTTCAGGATATGCTTAACTGCTATCCAATGTTTTGGCCCTGGGTTTGACTAATACCTGCTCACTACTCCCACTGCATAGCAGATGTCTGGTCTAGTACACAACATGGCATATTTCAGACTTCCAACTGCAGATGCGTAAGGAACTTTTCTCATTGCATCTTCCTCTTCAAGACTCTGGGGAGACTGCTTCTTTGAAAGATGAATTCCATGGCAGGATGGTAGACGCCCTTTCTTGGAATTTGTCATTGAGAAACGTTCAAGCACTTTATCTATGTAAGCTGCTTGAGAAAGAGCTAAGAGTCCGTTCTTTCTATCCCTGATGATCTGGATACCTAGAACTTAACTTGCTTCACCCAAATCCTTCATCTGGAATTGAGTGCTCAGCCAATTCTTCACATCTGATAATTTCTTAACATTGTTTCTAATGAGTAAGATATCATCTACATAAAGAACCTGGAATACCACTATTTGATTTGCCTTCAGTTGGTAAACACATGGCTCATCAATATTTTGTTCAAAGCCATAGGTTTTGATTATTTCATCAAACTTAAGATTCCAGGAACGAGAGGCTTGCTTAAGTCCATAGATGGACCTATTCCACTTGCAAACTTTTCCTTCTTGTCCAACTACTTTAAATCCTTCTGGTTGATCCATATAAATGACTTTGTCAAGCATTCCATTAAAAAAAGTTGACTTGACATCCATTTGCCAGATCTCATAGTCGAGAGCGACTGCTATGGATATGAGGATGCGAATGGATTTGAGCATGGCTACCGGACTAAAAGTTTCCTCATAGTCCACACCTTCTCTTTGGGTATAATCCTTTGCCACTAATTGACCTTTATAAGTCTCGATATTTCCATCAATACCTTGTTTCTTCTTATAGATCCACTTGCACCCAATGGCCCTAAAGTCACTAGGTGATTCCACAAGATCCCACACGAAATTTGAGTACATGGACTCCATTTCCTGTTTCATGGCTTCGAGTCATAGTTCCTTTTCAGGGCTAGCCATTGCCTGTTTGAAAGACAATGGATCATCATCACTAGGGTCACCAGTAACCATATTGGTTTCACCATCCAAACCGTAGCGAACTGGGTTCCTAGAAACCCTCCCACTTCGACGAGGCTCCGTGACTGTTTGCTTAGGAACAGTGGTACTTTCTTCATTTAAATCGACTTGTGTCGGTTGGACATGAAGAGTGGGAATTTCTTCATCAACTTGCGTTGATGATGATGGAACATTGGTTGGAGTGAATTCTTTAACCATCTCTTCTAAAACTACTTTGCTGCGAGGTTTAAAGTTCTGGACATAGTCATTTTCCAGATAAGTAGCATTTGTAGAAGTAAACACTTTCTTTTCTGAATGACTATAGAAAATTCCACCTCGAGTACCTTTAGGATAGCCAACACACATACAAACTTCAGTTCGTGGTTCTAGCTTTCCCTCCTTTTTCCTCAGGACGTGAGCGGGACATCCCAAGATTCTATAATGGAGTAAACTAGGTTCACGACCATTCCAGTGTTCTAAAGGTGTTGTGGAGATTGATTTAGATGGCACGACGTTGAGAATGTCATTCGCAGTGTCAATTGCATGTCCCAAGAATGAAGTTGGTAGAGTTGAGTAACTAAGCATGCATCTAACCATTTCCAATAAAGTTCTGTTCCGGCGTTCCGCAACACCATGTTGTTGCAGGAGTACCTGGGGTAGTAAGTTGTGATAAAATCTCAAGTTCAGTTAAATGATCTTGGAACGACATATCCAAATATTCTCCACCCCTATCAAATCGCAAGATCTTCAACGTTTTAATTAAATGGTTATGAGCCATTGCTAGGAATTCTTGAAACTTTGAAAATGTTTCTGATTTCCTATGCATTAGGTGAATACATGAGTATCTAGAGTAATCATCAATGAAAGTGACGAAATACTCAAAACCATCCCTAGCTTGTACAATCAAAGGTCCACATACATCTGAATGCTCAAGACCAAGTGGTTCTTTGGCCCTATCACCCTTTGCAGAGAATGGACGCTTGGTCAGTTTGCCTTCTAGACAAGATTCATAGACAGGTAATTCACCTAAGGTGAGTTCCCTCAAAGGTCCATCCTTTGTAAGTCTTTGAATTCTATCATAGCCAATGTGACCTAGTCTCAAAAGCCATAAATACGTCATATTATTGTTATTGGTCTTTTGACGTTTATTGGTCCTAGGTTTAGCTACTTTGAATAAATCATTATTAAGAGCGAAGGGTTCGTTAGGTCACAGAATATAAAGCTTGTTTTCCAAACATGCAATACACAATTGTGATCCACTGAGAGAAATAGATATATTAAAACTTGTGAAAGACATAACAAATCGTTCTAATTGCAACATGGGAACTGAAATTAAATTTCTACTAAAATCCGGAATAAAAAATACATCTTTTAAAATTAAAAATTTATTTTCGAACTTCAGACGAGCTCTTCCTGTAGCTTGGACCGCAACGAACGCTCCATTCCCAAATCTAAGCTTTAAGCTGCCTTCGTTCACTTCCTCCCACGATTCAAGAAGCTGTAAAGAATTACAAACATGGTTAGTAGATCCAGAATCAATAATCCAAAAGGATTATCTTTCTCTAAAACACATGTTTCCAAGATAAATGAACTAGAAACATTACCTTTGTTTTTCGCTGCTAGAAACTTAGGGCAAACTTGTTTCCAATGCCCATTCTTTTTGCAGTGAAAGCACTTATCTTTACCTTTCTTGTTTTTCTTGTTCTTCCCCTTAGGCGTCTGTGCATTTGGTTGTGCACTCGTCTTTGCAGCCTTTGCAGGCTTGGGGTTGTTTATTTGTCCACCTTTCCTCTTGTTTCCAACTTTCGAAGACGAAGCTGGATGGGCTTCAACCTTAGCTAGATTAGCAGCAACATCAGTAGTCTTATTTTCACTTCCTCTACTAGGTCCACCGATGACAGGTTCAATAATTTGAAGCTCGTTCATGAGTTGCGTCAGACCATAGTTGAGTTGAGCACGAACGTGCAGACACGGTGCCATCCGATAATTTACGGTGCCATCACAAACGTGCAGAGACAGTGCTATCCAAGCATTTACGGTACCATCACGAGCGTTGACGGTGCCATCACTAACATGCGGACAAGGTGCTCGTTCTGGGGATTCCTCAATCATGTCGAATTTAGAGTTGTCACCAATCAACTCCATGTTGATTTTCTACTTCTAATTAAGGAAGTTTTCTCCAGAGTGTTTCTCCATCAAAAGTTGAGAAAGGATGGGAGTAGACACAGACACTGTAACGACCCAAATTCACTAATAAGGCTTAAGGGCCTTGATTAGTGTGCCTGGAGGGCATAATGGGAATTATGTGTGATTTAAATGATTAAGATGCATGATTATGATTTAAAGCATGTTATATGATTATTTGAATATTTGAATGCATGACTATGTGTATTAGTATGCATATAGGCCTTGATTAGGTTAGAGGGGCATAATCGTAATTTTGGCCATTATGGGCATAATTGCTTTGATATATGTGATGATTGTCGAGACCACATTATTATGTGGATATATCTGAGATCTGTGACTCGAGACGATCCTAGTGAGCAAAGTAGCGAAAAAGTCATGGTGGGGATTTATACCCGGCTCGGGGTGAGCTTAGGGGTATAAATGGGAATTTAGCGAATATACTTGAGTCTATTTTGACATTGAGGAATATTATTGATGGTTAATTAGGTATCGGGAATTAAGCGGGAAATATTAGAGACACTCGAGGAGTTAGCGGGAATTGGGTAAAATGACTAAAATGTCCTTCCACTACTAGAAATATAGGCTTTTACTTCGGTTTTTATAGTGAGCATACAAAAAAATGAAGTAAAACTATTCAAACTCTTTTACTTCGCTTTTGAAAATGGCGCCCTGAAAAAAAATTACATACTACTTCGCTTTTTTAAAAAAACGAAGTGAAAAATTCATAGTGAAGAGGGTCGTGTTTGGTTGCACAAGCCCGTGACTTATGTTTAGAGATAATAAAAATGCAAAAAAATGGCCAAGCCAAACGCGGCCCTTGCACATTTCACTTCGGTTTTTAGGTAAAAACCGAAGTAGAAAGTGCACTTTCTACTTCGGTTTTTACTTAAAAACCGAAGTTAAAGGGTTTTATAACCCTTTTTTACACCCGAACAGTCATCTCCCTCAAGCCCTACTCTCTCCTCTATGCAAAAAAAACCCCAAAAACCTCCATTAACAACCGTGAGCCAAGACCCATTTTCATTCTCCACACCCTTTTTTTTTGTTTTTTCTTTATTTCTTGCTGCTTTTCTACACTATAAACCGAAATATAGTCTAAAAATCTTTTTTTTTTTTTTGTTTTTTAGAGAAAAAAAAGCATTTGGCCGTGGGTATTTTCTCCATTGTCTCTTGGTGTTTCTTGCCGGATTTTGACCGGAGTTTTATCATTGCAAGGGGATTTTGAGCTTCAAAACAGGTATAGATTACTAAAATATGGTTTTGATGATAATTTTTTATTTTTCTATGTTTTTTTTTTATTATTCCGAATTTTATAATTAATATTTTGTTAACTTTTATAATTATTTGTTTATTTTGTTAGGTTAAATAATGTGATAAAAATTAGGTTTATTATAAATATATATGTATATTAGTGAATTTTAGAAATTGTGACAATAGATAAATTTGTTTTTTAAATATTTGAAAAAAAATAAATAGCTTGAAGATGATCAAAGTGTTTTTCATTAGTTTCATTAACTAGTTTGGATTTTTTTTTTTATTATTTGGTTTGATAATTAATTATGTAATGTTTTAGTCGGGTCGTTGATTGAGTGGTGAACTCTGTTGTTCATTTCGGGTGCATTGAAGAGTAATATTAAAGGTTAGTTATTTTTTTTATTTATATTACTACAAGATTTATGTATAAAGATAAGGCAAATGTAATCATGCATATTAGATTTAGTGAAAGTTATGTTTGAAAATTAGTGAAGTAGGCTCTGGGAAATTTGCGTGCTGTGGTGATATAAGGATGGATTGATTTATGCTTGATTATTGTGTTTGTTTGTGTTGTTGTTATAGGAAATTTTGAAATTGTGGTATGCTATAGAAACAGAGGATACTCTGCCGAATTTTTAAAAAAATTTATAAGACTAGAACCTAATAATGATGGATTCATATATGCTTGATTATTGTGTTTGTTTTAATTGGTTTTGTAGGTAATTATGAAATTACGGTATGCTATAGAAACAGAGGATACTCAGCCGAATTTTTTATAAAATTTATAAGACTAGAACCTAATAATGATGGATTCATCTATGCTTGATTATTGTGTTTGTTTGTATTGATTTTATAGGTAATTATGAAATTACGGTATACTATAGAAACAGAGGATACTCTGTCGAATTTTTAAAAAAATTTATAAGACTAGAACCTAATATAAGTTTTTTCTAACTTATTAGGAATTTAATATTGTTATTAGTATGGATAAATCATGGATGCTTGAGAGGAGAGAAACATCACAATTTCAAGATGGATTCAACAAATTTTTAGAGTTTTGCCTAAAGAATTGTAGAGTTTATGTGCAGATGACAATTTCTGAAGGGGAGAACACACCAAATAGGCGAGGCCCAACAAAGAAGAACAATATCAATAGTCAAAAAGCTAAGGGAATAAAGAGAAATATTCAGTTTAATGATAAAGGTCAACCTATAGGGAAAGCATATAGTGAGATGCAATCATACCTTGGAGTTAAAACTAGGAGAACAGTCTCTCTCAATTATAAGGATTGGAGACAAGTCCCACAAGAATTGAAGAATAGAATATGGGAGGATGTATATGTAAGAAAATATTTTAATTACTTTAATATATTGATCATTTTCATGAATTACTTTGCATTTCATTAATCATTTTCTTTCTATTTCAGGGTGCCTTTAACATTCCATAAAATTGGAAACCAGAATTAATTAAATGTGCGGGAAGAATGATGAGAGATTTTAAGACCAACATCACTAGTGACTACATCTACCCTTTGGCAGAAGACGGTCTGATAGATGAACTCCAAATCCTTCCTAAGAAATATCCAGAACTTGACCTAGAATATTGGAGGACATTTGTTAGCCACCGTTTATCTCCTGAGTTTATGGTACTATTATGTATATCTAT
Organism: Humulus lupulus; assembly: GCF_963169125.1. Classification (NCBI taxonomy): domain Eukaryota; kingdom Viridiplantae; phylum Streptophyta; class Magnoliopsida; order Rosales; family Cannabaceae; genus Humulus; species Humulus lupulus. The sequence continues at coordinate 210,475,318 of NC_084795.1, forward strand.
TATGTATATAATTTATTAGTTTTGAAATACTAATAATTGCTTAAAAACTTATTGTTACTTATTTTTTGTAGGCTTTGCGGGCATCACAACGTGAAAGAGCTCTCAAATATACTTCGAGTCATCGTACATCGCGTAGAGGGCTTGCCAATGTTAGAGAGGACTTGGTAAGTAATTCACATCACTATTTTACAACTGTCAACCTGTTATGAAGAATATTGCACTCACCAACTTTAATTAATTGTTGTATGTTGTAGAAAACTGAACTAGGTGTGGCAGATGTAGAACTGTACCAAGTTTGGATAAGAGCACGAGAAAAGAAGAAAGTTCTTGTCACAGATTTGGACAAACAAATTGAAGCAAGAATTGTAAGTGGTTTCAAGCAAGTATTTTAAAGTAATGTAGGAATGATAAAGTTCTTATAAGTCACTAATATAAGTAACCACTGGTTTGTTCCACAGAATGAGCTGAAAGAAAAAGTTAGTAGTGGAGAAATCATTGCAAAGGGTCGGAATGACATATTAACGCAAGCTTTAGGGACACCTGAGCACCCAGGGCGTGTTAGAGCACTTGGGTATGATATTATTTTTTTTATTTGATGCATTTAACTTAATTCTATAATATGTTAGTTTTTAAATAAATTTGGTTGATTATTGTAGGTCGTTTGCGAAGATTTCATCCGTCTTTGGAAGAAAACCAAAAATAGCAACAGAAATGGCTGATGTTGTTAGTAAGAAAGATGCAGAAATTGCGAGGCTTAGAGCAGAACTTAAAGCTTTAGAGGAGGAAAAAGCTAAACAAGCAGGTGGGATAGATGATATGGATGAACACGACAACGATGACGAGCAGAACGACGAAGAATATCACACACCGTACATGCAGGATGACACACCGTACATGCAGGATGACACACCATACATGCAGGATGTGATACTTTGTTCGTATAATATTCATAATGTGGTGGCAGAGGGTGTTATCATTGATGGGGTGGGTCCACTGACTATTCATGGTGTTCAACTGACAGACGAATACGCGAGGATTAGAAATAAAGGGGAGGGCATTAGGGTCATTTGGCATGTAAGGAATATATATGCTGAGGCTTAATGTTAGTGGGAAGTGTAGAGAAATGTAGAAGTCTGAAAAAGAAGGAAAAGAAAGGAAGGAAAAACAAAGTGGTTTTCCTTTGAGTCGGTTTGTGGTTCTCTTACCACTTTTCTCCATTCTTCTTGAAGCAAAATTCAGAGGAGAGCTAGTTCAATTAAGCCACAAGGTTACTGAGCTAAGATTGAGGATTTGACAAGGGTTTAGCAAGGTTAGGCCATCACTTGAGGTAAGGTTCTGTAATTTCTTCAACTTCTGGTTTGGTTTCTGAACTATGGTTTATAAGTTGGGTTTGATGGGGAACTTTGGGGAAATTCAGGGCAAAGGTTAAGGAAAAGCAAGCCAAGGAGGTCTAGAGACAGCTTGTGGTCGAAATCCTATCAAAGGTATAAAGTCTAAACTCTAACTTTGCTGTTCAATTGGTTTCTGCTGAGTTTAAGTGTTTAGGAGTGGCTATGGTGAATTCTGAGTTTGTGGATGCATGTGCTTGAGTTCTAGGTATTTGGGGTGCTTGGGATGAGTAGAGTATGGTCATAAGGTTATTTTTGAGTTTGGGAAAGAGTTGGAAGAGTTTTGGTTGGAGTTGGTTCGAGAAAATCGCAGAAGAGAAAAATTGGTGTTAGTCTGTCTGTGACTAGCGCTACAGCACTAGCCTTTGGGTGCTGTAGCGCTAGGCCAAGTTTGCTGATGAGGTTTTGCTTCTATTAGTAGCGCTGTAGCGCCCTCCCATGAGCGTTGTAGCGCTACCCTGCCTTCTGAAGGGCATGTTAGGGTTATTTGCAAGGGCTTTTGACCTAGGGTTTGGGGTTTGATTCCACCACCTTGTTTGGTGGAACTAGGACTTCCCGGGGGCTCGGGATTGACCCCAAGGCTAGGTTTTGGACTTGAGATTCGATGATGACTTTGGCCATGATTGTGTTTAGGTGAGCGCTAAGGCTCGAGGGGGATCGTGCTCAAGGAGTTGAGGGTTCAAAGCTAGTAAATTGAAAGGTAAGAAAACTGCACCCGATTACATGTTTGTGATGGGATTAAGTGCTCCCGAGAATTGTATCGTGTAGCGGCCTAAGATTGCCGTACATAATATTAGCGCACAGGGCGCGGCTTGGCCACTGGTAGCTGAGGACAGCTTAACATTCACTGAGCTCGGTTTAAGCGGGCCAGAGTCAGTGGGATAATGGAGGGAGCAGCCTGAGAGCGCTAGCCCTAGTTATCATTTGTGCAGTGATGTATGCTATGAATTGATATGTTTTCCATGTTGAATACTAGGCTATATTAGATGGTTATGTGGTTAAGATTATGTGATGCATTATGAGATATTGATTTGCCTGTTGATTGCTTATGCTCTGTTGTTGTGTTTTCTTGCTGGGCCTTGGCTCACGGGTGCTACGTGGTGTAGGTAAAGGCAAAGGCAAGCTGGATCAATCCTGAGTTGGAGGGCTGCGGGGCTGAATTTACATAGCCAGCTATTCGATCATCATGGTGGAGGAGTGGATCAGGACAGGGATTACCTAACCGCTTATTTTGCCTTAGTATGGCTGGTTATTGTATCTGAATCTTATAACTTTTGTAAACGATCTTTAAACTTGTATTTTTGGGATCCCGTGTAAACAAATAATGTTTCTTAATGAAAATGTGGCTTTTGAGACCAAAACATTTTAAACCCTAGTACCTTTATAGTCTCAGTAACACGATTTTGTTAAACTGACTTGGTTAGCAAGTCTGACACTTTATAAACACACAGTGTAACGGTCTTGGCTATCCAGGGCGTTACAGACACTACTTAGCTCAAAACTACAAATTATCAATAAAATAGAAATCAATCACATTTGCTCAATTAAACTTCTTTTCACTCAAATTTCAAGAAATAGCACAACATATACCAAAAATATGTAAGATATGAGAAAAAATACAAAAAACAATCACATCTCTATTTCTTTAGGGTTTTAACTAATCTATGATATCCTTGTCCCGGTTGGCGAGAGTAAAAAATATCACTAGTTAAATAGAGTTGTAAACTCATTTAATAATGGACACCACTATTAACAACCTACTACTCGATCAAAATAAGAAAACAAATTCTCTTATTTTATGAGCTAGACCCACGGTTTCAATAATCATAGATTTAGTCTTAGTAGTCATCGTAGGGGTGAGTTTAGTAGAATTTGACCTATAATTATCTATCTTTCGAAATCTAACCTTGTCAAAATAACTAATGAACAACTTCCGTAGGGGGACGAATCAAAGCGCCTCGAGGCCCCATTAAGCTATTGACTATGTTAAACCAATGGTGGAGATCGAATATAATTATTAAAATAAGCTCATCATAAAATTTTAAAAAAAGGAATTTTAATTATTTATTTTTAGAAAATTAATGACTATGGTTTTCCCAAACAAATTAAATAGATTAATTTTTTTAAAACCAAAGTCCTATAATTTCTTATTAATTCTAAAGTGTCACATTGAAACAAAATCAATTAATTTAGAATTAATTTGTTGCTAATCAATATTTAGGTTTAACTAATATAATGAACCTATACAATTAAGTCCAACTAAGGTAAATGGGCCTTAACAATTGGGCTTGTATAGAGGAGGGCTCGGTCCAGTATGTCGTTCCCACTACAAAGGCCCCCTATCTTCCATACAAGGTCCAAAAGACAAGAATTTAAATCTTCATTTTATTAATTGTTATTAATTGATTAGGCCCACTATAGTCATGCAAAGCAAATGGGCCTTCACAAGTGGAATCACCCACAAGAGAGGAATTTAAACTTTACCTTTTCTAATGGGCCCAAATAAAATCTATCATTTTATGAATATTTTATTTGGCAAAAAACCATATATCTAACAAACATATGGGCCACTATATGCATCTAAGCCCAATTGCAAAAATATCACATAAAGTGCAAACAGACAAGTTATAATTGGATGGGCCTAATCATGTTACTATATGAGCAATTCTATGAATTTATGCAAAAATACCACAATTTATTTCATTTACAAAAATACCACAATTAATTATCTAAAATTGATCAAAAAAAAATTCAAATTAATTAAATTTCTTTTTTACAAAAATAAGTCAATTTAAATGAAATTTATCAACAATTAACAAAAGTTAATTTAAATTTCATTTATCAACAATCAACTTGGTTTTAGGTTAATCTCATAAAAAAATATTAATTTAATTTAAATAGGATTTATCAACAATTAACCAAAGTTAATATAAATCCCATATATTAAAAAAATATTTTATTAATTGGCTGAAAAAAATGATATTTTTCAAAATTTAACCAATTTAAAATTTTAAAATCAATATCTTAACTATTTTCCAAAAATATCTTGTATTGTTACAACTATTAACTAATATTTTAACCATTTAAAAAAATAAAATATAAATTGTCATAACAACTCTAAAATATCTCAAAATAGTTCAACAAATTCAAATATCCATAAAAATATCTAACAAACAATATTCAAATATGAAATAATTTAAACATTAAAAACTATAGAATAAAGAAGATATTTATATTTTCAAATAAAGATTTAATAAAAAAATCAAGAATTTAAATGAAAATATCTTAAATATCTGATATCATATTTATAATATTTTAATATATTGAAAGATTTAAAATTAAGTTGTTAGTCTATTTTTAAATATTAATTTGAATCTTTGTAGAATGTATCTAATTATTTAAATCTCAAGTAACAAAAATATCTTTTTTTTTAAAAAATAATTTTAAATACATAATAAATCTGATATTTTTAGCTTTGATTATAAATATTAAATATCCATAATTTTTATTTTCTTTTATTAAAGAAAAATAAAATAAATAAAATAAAAAAATATTGGATGAATAGTACCCATGGGTACTGTTCACCATGGTTAGTGCGCGTGGGCGCGCGCGGGTGCGCAGGGGCGTGCACGCCGGTTTGCACTGGCGTGCGCGCACGCATGGGGAGCCAAGCCAAATATTTTCCAATTTTTTTTTTTTGAGCAATTTTTCAAATCAAAAACATTTTCTAATTAATTTTTAACATGTTTTACACAAAATAAAGCATATATAAAAATTAATAGTATAGAAAACACAACAAAATAACCTAAAAATTGCTAAAATTCACATAAAATCAATATGCTTCATAAAACATTAAAACCATCCAATTATTCAAACATATCAAATAATCCAATTTTAAACATGTCCATGCATGAAAATAAAGATTACCAAAGGCTCTGAGGCCAGTTGTTGGATTAGCTTAGACATGATCTTTATTTATTTTCATGTATATCTAATATTAAACAAATTAATACGAGAAAGCCTAAAACATGTTTCTAAAATTGAATTCAAAGAGAAAGAATGAATAGAATTCTTACAGTATACGCAGCGGAATTAAAGAGTCATTACTTCAGTTTCTCTAACTCTTGTATCCTCTCTATCGCAGAGTATTATCAAGAAACTGAACCGATCTTCTATTTTCTTCACAACCTTCCAATGTATCCTTAGAATCACCTAGAATAGTGTGGGCAATTCTCAATACATGAGATAGATACAGAGAAGAAGAAGAGAAAATAATCAAAGAGGATTAGAAAATGGCTTGAGTTTCGAGAGAATCTAAAACTATCAGAAAACCAGTGATTAAACATATGTTTTGACTTCTCTTTAAGCACTCCTTTTATAGACTCAATTAGGCCATTTAATTTAATTAAAAAATCAATAAAATAATAGCCATTTTAAAAGCCCTAGGTCGAAATTATCATGGGCTATAGGCCTGTGAAATTCTCCATTTGATTATAAGCCCATTTGACTTAAAAACAAGGCCTGTATTATTTTTTATTGATTTAATTAATTAAATAATTATTTAAATCCTTTATCAAATTAATTATTTATAATTTGAACATTGATTTAAACTTATTTATTAATTTAGATACCAATTTATCTTAATTAATAAATCTGCCATAATTTATTTTTCTTCTCAAAATTACACAACTCTGTGAAACTATCCAAAATTGACATGGTCAACTTTGATAATTCTAATTGATAATTAAATCAATTAGTTGAGACTATCTAGATGATTTTATCCAATGTACAGTGGGGACCATGGGCCTATGAAATCAAGCTCCAATAAGTTATCATAAATCTAACAATTAAATTTACTAACTTATTAATTTCTTGTGACTCCACTATAGACTCGGAATTGCACTCTTGAATTAATAGAATGCTCTATAAAATATATAGATACGCTATTAATTATCCATTGTTAAAACAATAATTGTCACTCAATCCACTATAGACGGTCTACAATGAGATAGGACTAAAATACCGTTTTACCCCTCATTGTATCTTATCCTTAAAACACTTAGTTCCTTGTAAATGATATTTCAGTAAACTAATTTAATTACTAAAATGAGATCTCTATCATTTAACACCTTGAACCAAACTAAAAGGAAACCATCCTTTCACTTCTTCATCAGAAGCTATAGATGTTCATATCTATGAGTAACACTCCCACTCAATTATACTACCGAGTTCCCAAGATGTAAGTATGGGCTAGTCCGTAGGGTAAGCTGGTAACGAACAAGTCAAAGAACTCAAATAATACAATCAATTAGAATACTAACCACTCATAATTGAGATTGAATTGACCTATGGTCAACTATATGATATGACTAGAATAGATAATAACGGTATGTTTACTTATCTTATCTACTGTCAATATCGGTCCTGTCCAATGTAACAATACATCCGATCTTATCTTCTTTGCTAATGTTCTGGAAATAACATAACACTGTAATGTGTAAGTAGATCATATCGTAGATTGGCAAGTCATCGTAAATCTGGTGCACTGACTAATCATATGACTAACTTATTTTGAATATATAATCATATTTATATTCCACTGTGATTACGTCACTATAAATAAGATTAGCTATATGCTCGGGATTTAATAGAAGTTTATATTAAACAAATAATCATGAAAATAAAACATGTGAGCAAAGTGATTAACCAAGTCAAAAAATGATTTCTATTCTTTTATTGATAATAAAATGAGATTACAAAGAATTTGGGTTTTAATTAGGGCATAAAACCCCAACATCGTCTTCTCAGAATGTCTATCTGTATGAGGATCATAAGTAATACTAAATCTAAATCTTGTACCCATCCCTCTCTGCGAGCCTTTCCACAACTTGAAAATAAATGTGGGGTCTCAATCCGACACTATAGACTTCAGTGCCCTATGGAGATACACCATCTCCCTTCACATACAACTTAACATTGTGTTCCATTTATAATTCGTTCGAACAAGCAGAAAGTGTGCTACCCTAGTATATTGAGTCACAACCTCTCATACCAAAATCATCTTACCCACAATCCTAGGAAATCCATCCATCAGGTACATAATTATATACACCCATGTTTATACTAAAATTCCCAAATGTCATAATAACCCTACTGGCCTCTGGTATTCAACCCTCACTTGTTGAAAGGTTAGGCACTCAGCACCTAAATTACATATTTCAAATCTTGATACACATTCATGATTCCTGAGTGTAGCGAGGATGGGGTGGTATGAGATTCTTTCAGATTCTCCATCTTGAGGCCAGCATCCCTTGGAACACATATCTTATCCTCGTATCTCAACCTATCTAAGTAAAAATAGTAGAGTAATTATCCACTCCTATTAAGATTCACTTTCTATATTTCACCCTTTGTAGAATTATATATGCAAATTCATCCATTTCGAACTCTATAACGTGGATGTCAAAATTCCACATTAAGTAAAACACCCAAGAGGAGTTCCAAGAGGTAAGAAAAGCCTCAGTGATCAAACTCACACCTTCCTGGAGCTTAGGGGTGAGCTGAAGCCTTAGTAGAGCTTGAAGGGTGAACTCACGACCCCATAGGGCTTGGGGGGAGAGCTCAAGCCTCCATAGAGCTTGGGGGGCGAGCTCAAGCCTCCATGGAGTTTATTGTTTACTAAGAAACTAATGTGAGCATGGAGAAATGACAAGAGAAGCCAAACAAGATGCCAATGCCCAAGATTCATTTTGAGGAGATGGAGGAGAAACGAGGATCAAGCTCACACCCCTTAGGACCCTAATGGCGAGCTCAGGGGGCGAGCTAATATAGCGAGTGACCTGGGGGGTGAGCTCATATAGCAGATGACCTGGGGGGTGAGGTCAGCAAATGGGCGAGCTCAGGGCCCCTTGAAGCCAAAGCACAAGTTCAACCTCTCCCTGGACCATGAAATGTGTGCTAGACTCCCTACAATTCAAGAAGATGATTTTGTGGGCCTCAACAAATTTGCAATACAAACTTAAGGCCATCACTAAGCTTGAAAGGAAATAAGCTCTGAGAATCCCCATAGCCTGGAGGAAAAGTACTTCATCAACCTCAAGCTATAAATTGCTTGCACTCAAGCTCTCAAGGACATATTAAGGTATGGGTAAAGAGGAGGTACGAAAAAGGTTCGAGTAGTACGAAGTAAAAACTAGGCCCGACCATCAAAAGAGTAGTGGTCATACATAAGTCAGAAAAGTAGTGGTCATACATAAAAAAGAAAAGTAGTTGTCATACATAAGTCAAAAGAGTAGTGGTCGTACAAAGTACTAAGAGGAGGCACACCTCCTCCCACGCCTTCGACAAATGTCAGCCCCGACAAGCCTGAAGCCCGGCACCACTAACGCCTACTCCATATCCTCTAATGTTCCCTAAGAGACCATTTTTATGTATGACCACTACTTTTCTGACTTATGCCACCATCTCTTAGTTCCATTGTGACCATTTTTGTACTAAGAGACATTATAGCAACCCTATAAATAAGACCTTCCTTCAACTAAGAAGGGGTTGGAAAATGATGCATTGTTACAAGAAATTCTTGAATAATACAAATATTGTCTCCATTTTCACTCTACAACTTGATTCTAAGTTGAGATAGCTATCCTAAGTTTTTCTAAGTTTCTTCACGGCTCTTCATTTACTTTAAAGATCAAAAGTTTTCTGATCTAACTTTGTTGATGAATTCTTACCGTCAACAGTTTGGCGCCGTCTGTTGGAAGGACTAGTATTAAGTCATTGTTCTTCCATCAATTCCAACAAGAAGAAATTGCAAGGTGTTCAAGACACCTACGAAAATCTCAAGATGTTGAGACCGACCTTGACGGAAACCAACTAAGAGCCTCCAGAAGAGATCTTCCACCACCTGAGGATGGAGGTATGCCGCCCCTGTGGTTGGCCTGGGTATGCACGCTCCTCCTCGACCACCGACTACACCGCGCTCCAGCCACACAAATCCAGGTCCCTCTACGTGCAGATCTGGCTAGAGTTTGAGGGTGTTCTCTAGCAGCTCCACCCCCAAAACTCGCTTTTACAAGGATGAGAGTCAAATGATGGAAGCGAGAATAAAGAACATGCAGGAGGTGTTGAACGAATTGCTGTAAGGGAAGTCAAGCATTCCTTTTCTCCAAGTATAGGGAGAAAGAATTTGTACAAGGAGAAACTACCATGCTCGTGGATGGTGACAAAATGCAACTCTCCACTAGTCATACCCCTCACCCAGCATGCAAGGAAGATTCTACACCAATGGCACAACCTGGCACAAGCCCCACTTACGGGAGGTGCAAACCCAAGACCAACTTGAAAAGAGCTTCACCCGACTTGAGGAAGAAAATTATGTAGAGAGGGTCAAAGGTAAAAACCACACCCCTGTAGCTTCCCTGAGGAACACAACCAAAGCAAGGTTTCACCCTGAGAACCCACGAGACTCCTTAAACAAAAAGAGAAGGGAACTAGACACCAAAATTCAAAGCCTTCGAAGAAAGGTAGTCAATGCACTTGGGGGGCACAGAGGTGACGATGAGTTCGACCACGAGTCACCCTTCCCAAGTGAAATCCAAATTGAGCAACTCCCCACCAACTTTAAAGAGCCTCGCATGACTCTATACGAGGGCGCTATGGACCAAAGTATGACTTAGGCACCTTCAACGACTTGATGAAGTTAAGGGGGGTCAATAGTGTCACAAGCTGGCTATTTGGAATCTGGAAGAAGACATAACGTGCGACACTTGCGGTCACTCCAAGCTAGCAAGTCAGCCTGCAACTCATGCCTGCGAACAAAAAAAACTAATTAGTTAGCCACAAACACATCTTGTACATGCAACATGCAATAACGAAGTATGAACAAGCACAAAGCAAGTCATTCCATAAAAAATCCACACCACACAAAAGCATACAACAAGGCAAGTGGCTCACGATGGCCCAACAAAGGCAACAATCAAGCAACACATAAACAATAAGGAAACATACACGGGCAAGTATGGATAAACATCATTTTATTAATATATGGCCTTGATAGAGCAAGGGAGTACAAAACTTAATCCTCTATCTGCTGGTGGCCATGGTGCTTCCCTAAGTCACCAAATCACCTCCCCCTAAGGAGCATTATAGGGATATAAGGTCTTCCCATGAATATATCATTTTTCTGTCTGGGAGACATATGCATAATTACAACATCGCCACTACCCTACCCCATGACGTTGCTTGGTGCAAGACTTTACTAATGATAAAGCACCAAGGCATGCTAACTTACAAAATGGCCCCATGTAGGTGTGCCAAAGGGGCAGCACGCTATACTCTACCCCACTTAATTCTTCGGCATCCTCGACGAAGTAACTTGCAGATCTTCAATCTTCTGTGTGAGCTTCTTCAAGTCTTCCGCCCTCTCCCAACTTATCTCATCGTCTACGAGCACCTTCAATGTTAACATATACTCTTTGTGCTTGTTACGGTTAGTGGTGATCGTTCTCTCTACCAAAATTTCTTCAAGTAGATGCATGCTCCTTGGCTGAATGATGACTCTTCCAATTGACTAGTTATGCATTGGATTTGTTTGATCTTCATAATACGACTTCAAGTTGCTGATGTGAAGGACAGAGTGTATCTTCATCCACACTATTAGGAAAACTTTTGAGATGGTTGGAATTGGACCCTTGTACTTGCAAATGAGTTCGATGTCTTTGACCTCCAAGAATGTCAACTGTTCGGGCATCAGCTTGATCAACACTAAATCACTTGTTTTGAACTCCAGTGGTCTGCGCTTCTGATCTATCCAGTCCTCCATTTTCTTCGATTCTTTCTCTAAATAAGCTCAAGCAATCTCTATATTCTTCTTCCAGTCTTTTGTGAAGTGAAAGGCTCATGAATTTCGACCACAGTATTCATCAACTGTTTTGGGCAATAGTTGTTTCTGTTCATTAACAAATTCAAAAGGGTTCTTATTCTATGAAGAACTCTTTTGAGAGTTGAAGCAAAATTAATCTACATCGAGTAGTTGCAACCAATTCTTCTAGTTGGCATTGACGAAGAGGTGCAAGTACTCCTCCAACATCCTGTTGAATCTTTCTGTCGGCCCATCTGTCTGTGAGTGGTAGCTCAAGGAGATGTTAAATTATGACCCCAAGAGGCTGAATATTGTAGAGTCCAAGAACTTTACTTAGCTAAGTTAGATAGTAGTATTATAGTAATTATAGTATTATCTTTATAACTGTGGATTTTTGGTTCAGACCGGGATTTATTTGGACACTCATAGTAGTACTTGTAGATTTTCTAAGTTTAACCTATAGTTTAAGAATATTAATTTTAACCTAAGGTTTGATTAATATGACTGATATTGAGGATAATATTTAGTATACTATAAGGTTTAGATAAGAACCAATAGGATTTTAGCACATGTTATGTATGGGTTTACTAATGATTAAGTATTTGAGGATTTAATTTATTAAGGGTAAAATTTGAATGCTCTAAGGTCAGTCAGCAACTTTGAAAACGTTTGAGGGCTTAGTCAAGGCTGTTTACTCAATTCAAATTAAGCTAAAAATGTGTAATTTCATGTTTAAATAATCAGCGTATGCCGATATATCGCAGCTATAGGGGGCGATATATCGCAGCACGAAGATACGAAAAACCCGAAACGATGCACGATTGCCTCGGGCATACTGGCCCAGGCGATATATCGCCTACAGGGGGCGATATATCGCCCCTCTCAGCATAATTTGAAAGTTTTTGAAATCGTTTTCCATTCAACCCTTCAACCTCTTGATAAGTCTAGCACCTTTCTGAACGAGTCTTCAACCTCTGCTGAACGATAATTCAAATTATTTTCACTTAAAAAGCCATTATTTTTATTCAAGTTAAATTAAGATCCTTTCATTCCTAAACTCTATAAATAGGACCTAGTACCCAACAATTATTCATCTTTTACTCTAAGTTCAGAGGCTGCAAGTTGCTAGGAGAGTGTGAGAGTGTAAACACTTGGGTTGGGATTCATAAGCTTGATCATCATAAGCTTATCAAACACTTGGGAAGTAAGATTTTATAGCATTTCGGTTCAAGATTTAGATCGGTCTTATAAGTCTTCAAGGTATCCCAAACTCTAGTTCGCTTCTCTACTTTTTCTTTAAAAGTTCTCATAGTCTTCTACTCATTCTAACCTTATTCTTATTTTGGTTAGGAAATCTAAGTTCTTGAGCAAAAGGTTTTGGTAAGTATATTTTTTAAAAGTATAGTTCCTTCATCTCTTTCATCTCTTTTTCTTCAATAGACTCACCCTTTCATAAATGGTTTTTAGGAGTGTTCCAAAGTCCCAACTCTGTCCTCATATCCCTGTATTTTGGTAAGGAAAATAGGATAGAATTTATATGTTATATGCTTTTTATATGTTATCTTATGTTTTTATGTTATGAAATATGTTATGTTATGTTATGTATGTTTGTAGGCTTGGGCATATGACCCATATGACTAACAAGCCCCAAATGGATTATGGGCATATGACCTGCTTATCTAGTAGGACCCCACTAATTTAATGGGCATATGACTTGTTTAGTCTATGGGACCCCAAGTAATAATGGCCATTATAGTATGTGTATGATATAAGTGTTATGTTATGTTTTTTATGTTTCTTATGAAATTTATGTATATGAACTATGTGTTAGATTTTCCTTTGCTGGGCATTAGGCTCATTCCTTTTTATTTATATGTGCAGGAAAATAGTCTTAGTGGAGGGAAAGGTTCTTGGAAGCTTGGAGAATGTGTATGGAGGTCGAATGGATTCAAGAGCCGAGTGTTACGATTCGAGGATGTAGTTTTTGTTTTTATGGTTTTCACATGTATTTTTCCGCACTTGTTATGTAATCCCTTTTTATTTTAAATTATGTTATGTTTTGTTTTTAAAACAATGGGATCCCATATCCTACTTGATATTTTATGTAAGTTTAACTTTCATTTTTACAAGTTTCTTAATAAAGTGATGGTATTTTCACTTGTAAGTTTATTAAGGATTAGTATGTATAGTTTTCGTTAATGGTCCAAAAGTCTAGAGTAGTTGGGTCATTACAAATATGTTGGACCAGAAGGTCCCTATGAATCTCCCATCTCAGCCACTAACAATGTTCTGGGGCACTCCCCATTATTTGACAATGTACTTGAAAAATTGTCGTGCTGTCTCTTTTGCGGAACAAAACTTCGACATTGGGATGAATATTGCATATTTTGACAATGTATCCACAACAACCAAGATCCCACTTAAATCCCCTTTCTTTGATAGGCTGGTTATAAAGCCAAGCGACACACTCTCCCATGGCTGGCTTGGAACTAACAACGACTCCAACAACCCTAGTGTATTGTTCCTCTCCACCTTGTCTTGCTTGGAGATGAGATAGGTTTTGGTGTACTCCACTACATCATCTCGCATCTGTGGCAATTAGTATCCCTATTTCAAAAATGCATGCTTCCTCTACCACTTTGGATGACCCACCCATAAAGTGTCATGACATTCACTCAGCAATTTCTTTCGCAAATCTTCAGCGTTTGGAACATACAAGCGACCCCCTTTTGGCCACAGAAGATTATTCTCCACCTAAAATTGGCAAGTCCTACCTTCTTTCACAAGCTTCAAGATGATCCAGACAACCAGGTCCTTCTCCAGGTTGTCTTTGATGCTCTTCTTTCATCACACTAGCCAAGATCATTAGACTTGCCAATTGTGCTTTGCAACTCAAGGCATCGACTACTTGGTTTAAGCGTCATGCCTTGTGCTCAAAACGGAAGTCGAATTCTGCCACAAACTTCTGCCAATGTGTCTGCTTAGGGGTCAATTTTGGCTGAGTAAGGAAATGACTAACGCTACATTGTCCATCTTCACCACAAACTTTGACCCTAGAAAATAATGTCTCCACACACACAAGCAATAGATAACTACGAGGAGCTCCTTCTCCTGAGAAGTATATCGCCTCCCAGATTCGGAAAGCTTGTGGCTCACAAAAGTTTCCTGGTGTTCCTCTTGTACTAACACCCCTCCCAAAGCATAATTTGACATATTCGTCTGCACTTTGAAGGGTTTGCTAATATCTGGCAAGGCAAGAAAAAGATCCTTCATCATGGCTTCTTTCAAACTCTTGAATGCTTCAGTACACTTATCAGTCCACGCCCAAGTCACACCCTTCTTTAATAACTCAGTCAAGGGTGTTGGCCTTCTTGAGTAGCCGTGGACAAATCATCTATAGTAGTTGGATAGGCCAGGAAAAGAGTGTAGTTCCTTCACATTTGTGAGTGCTTTCCACTCTTGGATTGCCCTCATCTTCTCCAGGTCCATACGAATTCAGCCATGCTCCACGATGTGGCCTAGGATGTTGATGCTCTCCTGTGCAAATGAGCAATTCTCACAATTCACATATAGCTGGTTCTCTCTCAACTTCTGAAACACTTGAGCCATGTGTTCTCAAAATGCTCCTCCATTGTGGTGCTATAAACCACGATATAATTCAAGTACACTACCACAAACTTGCCTAGATACTCGTGGAATACTTGGTTCATCAGTGTGCAGAAAGTGGTTGGTGCATTCGTCCACCCAAATGGCATAACTCAAAACTCGAATGCTCCATATCGAGTAACACAGGTTGTCTTTGGCTCATCCCCATTTTCAATCCTCACTTGATAATAGCCTGATATCAAGTCCAACTTTGTCAAATACTTTGCTCGACTTAGCTGGTCGAACAAATCAGCGATCAGAAGAATGGGGTAGGTGTTGTGAACTGTCACCATGTTGAGAGCCCTATAGTCAATGCACAATCTCAAGCTCTAAAAGTTAAGCAAAACTAGGAGAATTGGCTTCCTATTCTAATACAAGGTGGGACATGTAGCTATTTTTGAGAGGCTCGACATAAATGGTGTTGGGGCATGGGAGACAGCAAGGCCACGTGGTGCACATTAGTTGGCTCTGTAAGAATGGTGGCGATAGCTATCAGATATGGTAGGGAGTAGCTTGGACACGTGTTGCCTCGACAGGAGCTTCGTCAAGGAATGGCAGCGTATGTTAGGCGGCTGGGGCTCGTGACATGTGTTGGCTTGCAGGGATGGATTGGCTCGACTTTGTTTTGGCTAAACGAACCAGAGGGTGCCACTTGGCGCAATTGCACGTCCTAAGCTTGGTTTGGGCTTTTCAATTGGGCTTAGTCATCTTTTTATTTATACCACTTCTAAAATTTGAAAAATAACACAAAGCCAAAATAAATCAAATATTTTCAATTAAATAATCTTACAAGTAAAACTATAAAAGTAATTAATTTAAATTGATTTTATGTACACAATTGAAGACTTACAATGTATAAATTTGAGCATTCATCACAACCCACAACCAGCATATTGCTAGTCTCTAGCAATTTAAGTGGAATGATAAATGTCAATAGTATATATTTTAGTTCAAAAATTATAAAAGAACCTAAGTATTATCACAAAACGTTAATAACAAGTCAATAAGAGTTATCAAAATTACTTTAAATAAATCAAGAGTTGCGAGTGTCTACACAAAACTTGTACCTTCTTACCACAAACCATAACACATAAAATACTTTGAAAATTATGGCAAGTAAAAGTCTCAACTCCATTAAGTTCTCATGTAATTTGAAAATATTTCAGGCTAAGGGTTTCATTCATGGAGTTGAAAATAAAGAAATGAGCACTCATCAAATGGATATATATTTTAGGCCAAACTTTTAAATATTCATTGAAACAAAGATAAAAATTAAACAATTTGGATAAACACCATAAAGAGTACCACAAAACCAGCTTTTCAGGAGATTTATTTATGTTAAATAGACAATCTTTACATTTATTCTAAGAGCCATAAACATGAAAATAATAAACTTTTTTTTTCTTTAACACAAGAGTCATAATTAAAAATGATAGAACTATTGCTATTGATCTCTTTCTTCTCTTTTTCTTTTCTTTCTTTCTTTTTTTTTCTTTTTTCTTCTCTTTGTTTTTTTCACGAAGAACATAAGAAAAATAAAAAAATGGCTCTCTAATAAGATTTTTCTATAGAAAATATTATCCCTAAAACATCATCCATTCATACCACAATAACTTGTCCTAATATTTATAACCATTTCAAAGAATCAATGAAAATTTAAAAATAGTATTCTCAAGTCTCACCTCTCACATAAAAGAATGAAATACTTAAACAAGCATAATTTCTAAGAAAATATGTGCTAATAATCATCTTACCACAATGCTTTGCATGTGCATTATGTAACTCTAGAAAAACTCTTAGTAACAATGATAACAAAAATTGACTCATAAGTAACATTTTGCATGAATAAATAAGTAACTTTCAAAAAATTTGAACATGAAAATATAAATATGACAAAAATCAACACACATGAATATGCTCATCATCATTAATATGCTTACCACCCCTAACAAAAATCTGACAGGGTTCTCAATGTCAAAAAATATAACAAATGTAGAAACAGCAGGGAAAGAGAACACCTGGATAGCGCGCAAGCTGAGTGATGTGTATTGATTCTCTGAAGCATATAAAACGGAAAACAAATGAAAAAAAAAATACTAACAAAATGGGAAATGTGCACAAAAAAAGGGAAAGGAATGGAAACAGAAAACACAAACATAACAAATAAAAAAACACAACCTGATCAGCCAGGGTAGGCCAGAGTCACGTAGGTGATCTCCTCAGGGAAGCCTACCCTCTCAACAAAAGTTTTCATTATGACACAAGGACCCAAAGAAGTGTCACATCGAATGGGTCGAAAATCACAAGTTCTTATATTGCGAGTGTGATGGTTTATCCTAAGACTTCTCAAAAATGGATTAAACATGGACTACAACAACTGGATGAAGTGTCTTTTCAGCATCAGAATGATAGAGGATATAATCTAAAGAATCATAATCATCTTTCATAAGAACTTCCTCCTCAACAAGTGTGGCTATTATATCCGTATGATAACAATCATCTTCTTCATCTGGTCGGTGATTTGAAAGCTAAAATTTTTTAACCTCCATACGCATATTCCCAAATGAAATTTCATAAGACCATTCCTATAGTTGATGAGGGCATTGGTTGTAGCGAGGAAAGGCCTACCAAAAACGATGGGAATTTTTCACACAATGTTAACCACAGACTGAGTGTCCAAAATTAGAAACTAGTGGGGCAATATTGTAGAGTCCAAGACTTTACTTAGCTAGTTAGATAGTAGTAGTAATAGTAATAGCTAGTAGTAGCTATAGTATGTTTTTAACTGTGGATTTTGGTTCAAGTCGGGAATTAGTTGGACACTCGTAGCAACACTTGTAGATTTCATAAGTTTAACCTATAGTTTAAGAATATTAATTATAACCTAAGGTTTGATTAATATGACTGATTATGAAGATGATAATTATTATACTATAAGGTTTAGATAGACCCAATAAGGAAATGACACTTGTCATGTGTATGTTTAATGAATAATTAAGTATTTTTGAGGAATAGTTTATTAAGAGCAATATTTCAAAATCCCAGAGTCTGCTAGCAGCTTGGAAATCGTTAAAGGACATATCAAGGCTGTTTACTCAATTCAAATTAGGTAGAAAAAGTGTAATTATGTGTATAATATTTTAGCGTATGCCAATATATCGCAGCTCTAGGGGGCGATATATCGCCATAAGAGGATACGAAAAACACGTAGCTTCACACGACAACCTCGACGAGCCTCGGGAGCATCAGACCAGGCGATATATCGCCTAGCATGGGTGATATATCGGTTGTGGTGCATGGTTTTCAAACGATTTTGAAACCGAGCTCATTTTAATCCTTAACCTCTTGATAAGTCCAGAACCTTTCTGACCGAGTCTTCACCCTCTGCTGAACAGTTATTCATATATTTTTCAATTAAAAAGAGATTATGTTATTCAAGCTAAATGAAGGTCTTTTCATTCTTGAACTCTATAAATAGGACCTAGTACCCATCCATTTCCTCATTCATCAAACTGAGTTCAGAGCCTACAAGTTGTTAGGATTACTTTAGAGTGTTAAACACTTGCGTTGGGGATATAAGCTTTATCATTATAAGCTTACTAAACACTTGGGAAGTAAGGTTTATAATATATTTCAGGTTTCGAGGTGTAGTTCGGTCATAGAATCATTCAAGGTATTCCTATTCTTAGTTCCTTTCAGTACCGTTTCATTAAATTCATATACTTCTACTCTACTAAAATCCTAACTCGGTCTTCTCTATTCTTGGTTAGGCATCTAAAATCTTGAACTTGAGGTTCTTATTGGTAAGTATCTTTTCGATGGAGTAGTTCATTCTTTTCATCTCCTTTCTTTAGTATACTCACCTCTCTATTATGGTTTTTAGGAGTGTTCCAAAGTCCCGATCTTGTTCTAACAATCCGATATTTTTGGTAAGGAAAATAGGGTAGTTCTTATGTGATATATGTTTATATAAAAGTTTTATGATTATGCTATAGTATGTTTCTATTTGTTATGATATATGTATGCTTGGGGCTTATAGTTGTTATATAGCAAACCCTATCACATTTATGTTTTGGGGCTTATAGTTGCTATATAGCAAACCCCAATAGTTTAATGTTTTGGGGCTTATAGTTGCTTAACTAGCTAACCTCATTATAGTTCGAGGCTTAAAGTTCCTTAGTTAGCTAACCCTAATAGTCACCATGTACATGGGTTAGAATTGTGATATATGTGTTATAGTATATGATATATGTTCATAGTTTATGTCTGTGATATTGTTTCATGCTTGTAGTAGTTTTTTCCTTGCTGGGCATTAGACTCATTCCTTTATGTTTTATATGTGTAGGAAAATAGTATGGAGGCGGAAAGGTTCTTGGCTGCTTTGAAATGTGTATTGAGGCAGAATGGAATCGATGGACTGCGTAAACGATTCGAGGATGAAGTGTTTTCTAGTCTTTTAAAATTATGCTTTATATGTATTTTCTGCACTTTTTTTTGTAACGCCTTTTAAGAATTAAGTTATGTTATGTTTTATTTTCAAAACAATGGGAACCCATACCCTAACCGTATTTTTATGTATTTAACTTTTGCTTTACAGTTTATAATAAAGTCATGGTTATTTCATATGTATGTTTTCTTAAGATTAGTATAGTAGTATCTAATGGTCCAACTTTATAAGCATTGGGTTGTTATAGTTAGTGTAACGACCCAATATTACTTATAAGGCTTAAGGGCCTTGATTAGTGTGTTGGGAGGGCATAATTGGAAGTTATGAGAATTAATGGTAAGAAAGCATGTTTATGGGTACTGGATAAGCATGCGGGCCCTGTTTGGATGGTAAGGGCATAATTGTAATTTTGGCCCGTTAGGGCATAAACGTGATTATCTGCGATAAATTGTTGAGACCACATTATTATGTGGATATATATATATATATGTGCATATGTCTGTTTGTAGCTTTCGGCACGAGGCGATCCTAGGGAGCAGGTAGCAGGAAAGTCACAACGGGACCCGATACTCGACTCGGGGTGAGTCATGTGGTATTGGGATATGAGGTTGTTATCTAGGTTATCCGTTTATGAAAATAAATATTTGGAGATATATTTGAGGTTAGGAAGCTTAGGTGAAAATACTGGGGAATTTTACCATTTTGCCCTCGGGAACGTTTCGGTACCCCGAGCCTTGGGATTGACTTAACTAATTAGTGATAGACTAAGTAAAATGTAGAACTCGGTGGAACAAAAGTTAGAACCGACCCTCCTCTCTCCTCTCTTTTCTCTCAAGAAACCTCTTAAGCTAGCCATTGAATCAAGGAATTCTTGGGTTGGATTTATAAGAAATTGGAGCTCTAGAATTGGAGATTAGCTCAGAAATTGATGGTGGATTCAAGCAGAGTTTGA
Source organism: Humulus lupulus (assembly GCF_963169125.1). Classification (NCBI taxonomy): domain Eukaryota; kingdom Viridiplantae; phylum Streptophyta; class Magnoliopsida; order Rosales; family Cannabaceae; genus Humulus; species Humulus lupulus. Next base: position 210,495,609 of record NC_084795.1, read on the forward strand.
GGTAAGGTTTGGATTAAGGTTTAAGTTATGAGTTTTATTAAGTGTTTTTGGGTCTGTGATATTGAGAGATGAATTAAAGCTTTGGGTGAGGATTTGAGCTGAATTATTGTTAGGTTCTGCTGCTGGGAACTTGGGGATTAGCTCTACAACTTCTAGGTGGATATGCCCTTCAGAAAAAGGTAAGATTTTATCTATGGTCAGCCCTAGAATGCTATGAATTTCTGGGTGTTGTAGGAGATTTATGAGCATTTAAATTTCAGGGATTAAAAGGTAATTTGGATGATTCTTTGGGCTAGTTTTCCTATGGGTTTTGCTAAAGGGAGTGTACTTGAACTGTTGTAATATTTAGAATATGTTATTAAGATGATTATGAGAGGTTTTGAATGAGGTTGGAGAGTTGAAAATTGTGGTTTTTCTGGGTTCGAAGGGGTCGGGCCGTGACATAGTTCTTGGTGAGCCGCGACCCTTCGAAATTGATGGGTGCTGGAGAAGGAGGGCGGGCCGCGGCATGGGGCATGTAGGGCAACGACCTGTGTCTATTTCAGGGCAAGCTTGGGCTATGTCTGGTGCCATGCCGCGGCATGAGGAGGATTGAGCAACGACCCTTAAGGAAATTTGTGTCCTTGGGATTTTAAACATGAGAATTTAACCTAGGGTGCTCGGGATCAAATCCACTACCGTGTTTCGTGGAATTCGATGTTCCAGAGATTAGAACCTTATCCGGAAGCCTTTTACAATTATTGATGGAATATTTTATTATGGTTGTGACTAGGTTTACGCTTAAGCTCGGGGCAGGATCGTGCTCGGGGGTCGTCTTTACTAGTTAAAGGGCTTGGAGATTAAAGGTAAGAAAACTGCACCCGGTTGTGGATTTATATTGGGTCTAAGGGTTCCCTGTCTTGTATGCTCTTTAAGAGGATGATATTATGCCATGTGAATTGTAAATGGACGGTATCATGCCATGTAAAAAGAAAACGAGCGGCCTAAGAGCTCTGGAGTTTACACTTGCGCACAGGGCGCGGCTCGGCGACTGGTAGCCGAGGACAGCTTAATATGCACTGAGCTCGGTTTAAGCAGGCCGAAGTCAGTGGGATAAATAGGGGGTGCGACCTAAGTTGTCAGCCCTAATTATCATGTGATTTGATTGTTATTATTCTGATGAATATGATATGCCAGTTATTTGAATGAAAGATTGTTAGTTTGTTAACTATTATCGTTGAATAGATGAAAGTTGTGTACTGTTGAGTACCTGGTTATGTCTGGTGAAATAGTTGGTTATTAATATTGATTGTGTTTTAAATGTTATGTTTTATTGCTGGTCCTTGGCTCACAGGTGCTACATGGTGCAGGTAAAGGCTAGGGTAAGACGAGTTGGCCATGGGTTGGAGAGCTCTGGGGGCGAGGGTACATTGTTAGCTGCTCGGCCGCCACGGTCGAGGGATTGTACATGAACGAGAACCTAAAATATGTATTTTTCCATTAGAGTGGCTTGATTGTTTATAAAGTTTGGAAATTCTGTAGTTACGTTATTTAAACCCTGATTTGGGATCCCATGTACCAAACACTTATTTTAATGAAAATTATTTCATTTACAACAAAAATCTTTTAACCTAACCGGTTTGTGTCATTAGATTTGAGTTTTTATCTAAACGGCTTGATTAGCAAGTCTCGCACTATTTCAAACACACAGTGTAACAGCCTTGGTTATCCAGGGCATTACAGTTTGTATCAGAGAAATGGTTCATCCGCATGAAGTTCTCCTCGATACACACACTCAAAGCTTCAAATCTGACTGCCAAGTAAGTGTTTAAGTTATAGTTATTATGTTTATATGTATAGCTAACGATTTTAGCCTTTATGTTTCAATTAATAATGAATGGAGCATTAACCTATGAGGATATCCGAGCCATTAAGGCTTTAAAAAGAATTAGAGAATCGAGAAACACCATAGGAGTGCTAGAAAGAATAACTCGGAGACTACTTTTGTTCCACAGAGAAATAGGTCTCCTCCAAGAATCTAAGCAGACCATGATGAGAGCAACAGAGCAATACGTCTTAGTAATTAGACTATTTAGAGACTACCATATAGTAATTGCAGCCTTAGAGGAAATATGGGAAACAATGAATGATGAAGATGAATTGCTGGTAGCGATGAGATATTATTTTCTCTTAATTAGGTTCACTTCAAAAACAGAATTACAATTTACAAATGAGCAAAAGCATAGAATTTTTACGAACCTTCCTCGAGGGAATTTTGAGGCACATGATAATGAGGACTATGAGGAGTTAAATGATAATATGCTAGATGAAGGATCGGATATAGAAGATCTCGATTTTTAGAATAATTAGCTTCATTGTTTGTTTTTTTTATTTGTTTTCTTTTATGGTTGTAAATAGCGAAAAACTTTCTTTTCCAAATTAATATCATGATTATTTTGTTATCATGTATGAGTTTGATTTTTCTTTTGCAATCATAATAAATATTGAATAAAATAAATAATGACTAAGTTCGGTGAGGGTAGATACAAATCAATTAATCAAGATTTTATATTGAGAGCTAAGGGGCCATAGCAGTGGGAACGATTTTACTGATCCCAGCCCTCCCTCAATATGGTTAACTTTGGAACAAAGATGAGTTTCGAGCTTGAGAATTAAGTCATATAGGGTGATTAGAAACCGACTTAGAAAATAATAAAGATGGCTTGTTTTTCTAAGTATAGAAACCCACTCTAATAATAAAGGAGACTTATATAATTTTCATAAGAAATCATAATCAATAGGTCCAAGTTATGTTTGTTTAGATTAAGCTTTTGCCTTAGAGCCTATTAGGGTAAAGTTCTGACATGTTTCTCTCAACTGTTAGAACTCTGCTGCGATGTCACTCCAAAGATCTGCTCGCACCAACGGAAACGCCTCCAACGCTGCTCCGGTGAACAATGAAGAACCTCCAATTCGCAGAAGGGGAGTGCGTGCTACTGCCAGCCGCAACGCGCCGCCGCTGCCAGCTGACAACACTGCGGAGATTGTCAGACTATGACAACAAGTCGAGGAACTATTGCAGCAACAGCGACAGTAGGCTCAGCCCCAGACTCAGCCTCCGCCTCTACCGCAGCCACAGCCATAGCAAATGGCCTCAGCACCCCAACAAGTTGGTCCATATGGGGGATGGCCAGTGGAAAATTATGCCCCGTATCCAGTACATCACAAGGAGCCAGTTTATGAGCAGTTCCATAAGCAACATGCCCTGAACTTTAAAGGGACAACAGACCCCTTCGAGGCAGAAGAGTGGTTAAGAAACGTGGAGCAAATCCTGACGCACATGAACCTCAGCAACGCGGACCGCATATCCTGCGTTTCTTCCTTGCTTAAGAAAGATGCCAGGATATGGTGGGACTTATTCCAGCAAACGCATGATGTTGCCACCATGACTTGGACTCGATTTGTGGAGCTGTTCCACAAAAAGTACTACAATTCGGTTGTACTCGCTTCAAGAGTTGAGGAGTTCGCTGGCTTGAAGCAAGGGAGTTTATCAGTGGCAGAATATGGTCAGCAGTTTGACCGATTGGCTAAGTTTGCACCAGACATGGTTCCAACTGACTATCTGAGGGTGTCTAAGTTCGTTAGAGGACTTCGACAAAAGATCGAGCTGGGAGTTAAGTTAGCAAACCCAGGAAGCACTACTTATGCCGACGCTTTAGAGACGACAATAGAAGTAGAAAGGCTGCAGGCTAATGTTTGTAAGGAAGAAGCCAGTAAGCCTGAGCCTAGACGGTAGGGTCAATCTCAGACAAGTGGGAACAACAACCACAACAACCACAGTCAGCCCAACAATAATAACAACGGTCAGAAAAGAAGGCGTCCTGACAATAAGCAGTCCGACAGTGATAAAAGAGCTTGGACAAATAATGGAGGAAGTAGGTCGGGTTATGTAGAGTACCCGCCATGTGCTAAGTGCCAAAGGAAACATCCTGGGGAATGCTGGGTAAACACCACAGGATGTTACAACTATGGTCAAGAGGGACACCGAAAGAAAGAATGTCCTCAGCTCAAATCAAAGGGGAAAAAGGAGGATAAGATGGTTCCTGCCAGGGTTTTTGCCTTAACCCAAGGAGAGGCTGATGCTAGTAATAAGTTGGTTATAGGTCAGGTTTCTATCCAAAATAATTTATGTTCTGTATTATTTAATTCGAGGGCCACTCCTTCGTATATCTCGTTAGGAATGATAGAAAAACTAGACAAACCTTGTGAAAGATTTAGAACTAGGTTTGTAACCGAGTTTCCTTCGGGCAAAGTAGTTATATCATCACGGATAGTATGAGGCGTATCGATCAAGATTGAGGACGTAGAACTAGAAGGAGACCTGATAGAATATGAGATCAAGGACTTCGACGTGATACTAGGCATGGACTGGCTAGCACGACATGGTGCAACCATCGACTGCAAATGCAAGAAGGTGATGTTCGAGACTCCTGACGGCTAGAGATTATGTTTCATCGGACAAGTTTTAGGACTATGTACGCCGCTAATATAATCGCTCAAAGCTCAAAGGATGATAGAAAAAGGATGTCAAGCGTTCTTAGCCAGCATCACAGATGTGGTAAAGGAAACACCAGAGACGTCCGCATTGTAAGAGAATTCCCAGAAGTATTTCCCGATGACTTGCCAGGGTTGCCGCCAACTCGGGAAATTGACTTCACAATTGAATTAGTACCGGGCACCGAGCCTATCTCCAAGGCACCATACCGGATGGCACCTACGAAACTTAAGGAGTTAAAGACGCAGCTGGAAGAACTCCTAGACTTAGGTTTTATTAGGCCGAGTCATTCGCCATGGGAATCACCGGTTCTATTTGTGAAGAAAAAGGACAGAAGTATGCGGATGTGCATAGACTACCGCGAGCTGAATAAAGTAACAGTCAAGAATAAGTACCCGCTACCCCGAATTGATAATTTGTTTGATCAACTCCGAGGTACGACTTTATTTTCAAGAATTGATTTACGGTCCGGGTACCATCAGCTCAAGGTGCAGTGAGAAGATATTCCTAAGACAACTTTTAGAACTCGTTATGGGCATTATAAGTTCTTAGTTTTGTCTTTTGGTCTTACCAATACACCAGCCGCGTTTATGGACTTGGTGAATAGGGTCTTCAAGGACTACTTAGATAAATTCATCGTAGTGTTCATTGACGACATCTTAGTATACTCAAAGGACGAAGTCGAGCACGAGGAACATTTGAGGTTGATTTTGTCACGATTAAAGGAGCATCGACTCTATACCAAGTTCAAGAAATGTGAGTTTTGGCTTTCACAAGTGGCGTTCCTCGGGCACATTATATCCAAGGATGGAGTTCCAGTAGACCCATCAAAGGTAGAGGGTGTGAAGGACTGGCCAAGACCAAAGAACGCATCCGAAGTAAGGAGCTTTCTGGGATTAGCAGGTTATTATAGGAGGTTCGTAGAAGGCTTTTCTAAGATAGCCACTCCACTCACCAACCTTACCCGGAAACAACAAAGATTCAACTAGAATGATAAATGTGATGAAAGCTTCCAGTTGCTTAAGGAAAAACTGTGCTCAGCACCAGTACTCTATGTACTGACACCAAATGATAAGTTCATAGTCTACTACGATGCGTCGAAGCAAGGGTTGGGTTGAGTGCTGATGCAGAATGAAAAGGTGATAGCCTACTCCTCAAGCAGCTGAAGGAGTAAGAGCAACGCTATCCAACACATGATATGGAGTTGGCAGCGGTGGTCTTTATGTTGAAAATCTGGCGCCATTATCTTTGTGGAGAACGGTGCGAGATTTATACGGACCACAAAAGTTTAAAGTACTTCTTCACTCAGAAGGAGCTGAACATGAGGTAGCACAGGTGGTTAGAGCTAGTAAAGGATTACGACTGCGAAATCCTATACCACCCAGGAAAGGCAAACGTAGTTGCCAATGCGCTAAGAAGGAAGAGTTATGAAAGTTTAGCAGCGCTAGCAGGAATAGAAAAGCCGCTACAGCAGGAGTTGATCAGTGCCGGAATAGAAATAGTTGTCGGTAAGCTGGCTAATTTTTCTATCCAGAAAAATCTGCTAGAAGATATACGGATTAGGCAAGGGCATGATGACACACTAGTAGCACATATGGATGCCGTCAGAGAAGGCAAGGCCACAGATTTCTCAATATCATGTCAAGGATTATTGAGATATAAGGATCGGGTATGTGTGCCAGATAATCAAGGGATTAAGAGGACGATTCTAGAAGAAGCGTACAGTACCCCGTACTCAGTTCACCCAGGGTCGACCAAGATGGCTCACGACATCAAGGCAATCTATTGGTGGCCAAGGATGAAGAAGGACATAGTGGAATTTGTGTTTAAGTGTCTAGTATGCCAGCAAGTGAAAGCAAAACATCAGTGGCCTGTAGGCTTATTGCAATCGCTTAACGTACCAGAATGGAAGTGGGACGATATAGCTATGGATTTCGTGATAGGTTTTCCATGAAAAAGTAAGCAGCATGATTCTGCTTGGGTAGTAATAGATAGACTAACCAAGTTGGCTCATTTCCTGCCTATTAAGACTTCATACACGGCAGACCAATATGTAGGCATATATGTCCAAGAGATAGTACGGTTGCATGGAATCCCCAAGAAAATAGTGTCGGATAGAGGATAGGTGATTACATCGAGATTTTGGGGAAGTTTACAGTAAGCCATGGGTACTAAGTTAAGTCTTAATGCAACTTTTCATCCTCAGACGGACGGGCAGTCCAAGCGTACAATTCAGATTTTAGAAGATATGTTGCGCGCTTGTGTACTTGATTTCAGAGGATCATGGAATAAGTACTTGTCGCTAATAGAGTTCTCCTACAACAATAGCTACCCTTCAATGATCGGGATGACACCTTATGAGTGGCTTTATGGAAGAAGGTGCCGATCACCGTTGCATTGGGATGAAGTAGGAGAAAGGCAGCTTCTCGGTCCCGACACTGTTAGAAAAGCTCAAGAAGCAGTAACGCTAATTAGACATCGTATGCTTGCTGCTCAAAGCCGATAGAAAATCTATGCAGCTGCCAAGCGATGCGATGTGGAATTCAAAGTCAGAGATCAAGTCTTCCTGAAGATATCTCCTATGAAAGGTGTGAAGCATTTTGGGAAGAAAGGCAAGCTTAGTCCCCGATTTATAGATCCTTTTGAGATATTGGACAAAGTGGGAGCAGTTGCACATAGACTAGCCATACCGCTAGCCCTAGCAGATAGCCACAATGTATTCCACATCTCAATGCTATGCAAGTATGTGTCAGACCCATCTCACGTCCTCAAGTATGATACGATAGCACTCCAGAAAGACTTGAGTTACGAGGAACAACCGGTTAGCATCCTAGATATAGGGGTGAAGCAGTTGCAGTCCAAGAATATTCCGATAGTCAAAGTCCTATGCAGTAATAGTTCAGAACGAGAGGCAACATGGGAGTTGGAGGAAGACATGCAAGGCCGGTATCCGGAATTATTTGGTAAGTAAATTTCGAGGAAGAAATTCTTTTTATTAGGAGAGAATTGTAGAGTCCAAGATTTTTACTTAGCTAGTTAAATAGTAGTAGTAATAGTAATAGCTAGTAGTAGTTATAGTATGTTTTTAACTGTGGATTTTGGTTCAAGCCGGGAATTAGTTGGAAACTCGTAGCAACACTTGTAGATTTCATAAGTTTAACCTATAGTTTGAGAATATTAATTATAACCTAAGGTTTTATTAATATGACTGATTATGAAGATGATAATTATTATACTATAAGGTTTAGATAGACCCAATAAGGAAATGACACTTGTCATGTGTATGTTTAATGAATAATTAAATATTTTTTAGTAATAGTTTATTAAGAGCAATATTTGAAAATCCTAGAGTTTGGCAGCAACTTTGAAATTGTTAAAGGACTTAGTCGAGGATGTTTACTCAATTTAAATTAGGTTGAAAAAGTGTAATTACGTGTATAATATTTCTGCGTATGCCGATATATCACAACTCTAGGGGGCGATATATCGCCATACGAGGATACAAAAAACACGTAGCTTCGCACGAAAACCTCGACGAGCCTCGGTAGCATCAGTCCTGGCAATATATCGCCTAGCATGGGCGATATATCGGCTGTGGTGCATGGTTTTCAAACGATTTTGAAACCAAGCTCATTTTAATCCTTAACCTCTTGATAAGTCTAGATCCTTTCTGGCCGAGTCTTCAGCCTCTGCTGAATGGTTATTCATATGTTTTTTAATTAAAAAGACATTATTTTATTCAAGCTAAATGAAGATCTTTTCATTCTTGAACTCTACAAATAGGACCTAGTACCCATCCATTTCTTCATTCATCAAGCTGAGTTCAGAGCCTACAAGCTGCTAGGATTACTTTAGAGTGTTAAACACTTGCGTTGGGGATATAAGCTTTATCATTATAAGCTTACTAAACACTTGGGAAGTAAGGTTTATAGTATATTTCGGTTTCGAGGTGTAGTTCAGTCATAGAAGCATTCAAGGTATTCCTATTCTTAGTTCCTTTCACTACTGTTTCATTAAATTCATATACTTCTACTCTACTCAAATCCTAACTCAGTCTTCTCTATTCTTGGTTAGGCATCTAAAATCTTGAACTTGAGGTTCTTGTTGGTAAGTATCTTTTCAATGGAGTAGTTCATTCTTTTCATCTCCTTTCTTTAGTATACTCACCTCTCTATTATGGTTTTTAGGAGTGTTCCAAAATCCCGATCTTGTTCTCACAATCCGATATTTTTGGTAAGGAAAATAGGGTAGTTCTTATGTGATATATGTTTATATAAAAGTGTTATGATTATGCTATAGTATGTTTCTATGTGTTATGATATATGCATGCTTGGGGCTTATAGTTGTTATATAGCAACATTTATGTTTTGGGGCTTATAGTTGCTATATAGCAAACCCCAATAGTTAAATGTTTTGGGGCTTATAGTTGCTTAACTAGCAAACCTCATTATAGTTCGAGGCTTATAGTTTCTTAGTTAGCTAACCCCAATAGTCACCATGTACATGGGTTAGAATTGTGATATATGTGTTATAGTATATGATATATGTTCATAGTTTATGTGTGTGATATTGTTTCATGCTTGTAGTAGATTTTTCCTTGCCGGGCATTAGGCTCATTCCTTTATGTTTTATATGTGCAAGAAAATAGTATGGAGGCGGAAAAGTTCTTGGCAGCTTGGGAATGTGTATTGAGGCAGAATGGAATCGATGGACTGCGTAAATGATTCAAGGATGAAGTGTTTTCTTGTCTTTTAAAATTATGCTTTATATGTATTTTCCGCACTTTGTTTTGTAACTCCTTTTAAGATTTAAGTTATGTTATGTTTTATTTTCAAAACAATGGGATCCCATACCCTAACCGTATTTTTATGTATTTAACTTTTGCTTTACTGTTTATAATAAAGTCATGGTTATTTCATATGTATGTTTTCTTAAGATTAGTATAGTAGTATCTAATGGTCCAACTTTAGAATAGTTGGGTCGTTACAAATATAATTTCCCAACATTGGTTAATACATCTTCAACTATGCCCCGAGGCTTCTTGATTGAACGGTCGACCCATTGTAGCACCACACATGTGGGCTTGATTTCTCCTAAACCCATTTGCAAGTATATTGAGTAGTGCATGAGATTAACACTTGCGCCTAAGTGAAGGAGAGCTTAACCAAGTCCTTGTGTCCCAATTTGGAAAGATATTGTGAGAAAACCAGGATCTTTGTATTTGATTACTGTCTTTTGTTCGATCACCGCACTTACTTGTTCTGCCAATAATGGTGTTTTCTTGACATGGTGCTTCCTTTTCATGGTGCATAAATCCTTGATGACCTTGGCGTATGCCGATATTTTTTATATCACATGCAAAAGAGGCAAGTTGATATTCACTTGTTTCAAATTTTATAGGATTTCACCTTGATTTTCCAATACTTTTCCCTATGGATTTCAAAGCATGAGGGAAGGGAACCTTTACTGGAATGCTTAATTGCACATCATCATCTGGAGTGGGCATTGACGTACACATTGTTATTGTTAACGGTGAAACTGTACTTTTACCACTTCAAGTAGTGATGGCATTAACCTCTTTGAGGTTTTTCTCTGCCGAGGTGGATGTTTGTGATATGTGTTGTCCTTTTTGATGGATTAGAGGTTGGGCGAGAAGTCTACCACGCTCTTGAATCGCCAAAGAAGTGTTTAACTTTGTCGTTTGACTTTCCATGTCTTTCTTTTCCTCCACAATTTGTGTGAAGCACGATTTGAGCTCTTAGCATGAGGCCATTTATGTTTGCACAAGCATTTGAAAGGTATTCTCAAGATAATTACTAGACTGCATGTTATTTTGAGGTGTAATGTACACTTTTGGCGGTTGTTGTTGCTAAGGCCTCCATTGACTCCCAAATGCTTGTGTTGAGTCCTTCCAGTTGAAGTTAGTTTTTTCGCGAACAAGGATGGTAAGAGATTGAGTACGGAGTGTAGGTCGTATTGTATAAAGAATTACATTGCTCCTTCTACACACCTTTAATTTCGCTAATGGTAGGACAATCTGATGCTTGATGTTCAATTCCACCACACAAAAAAAACAAGGCTCTCGTTGCTCAGCTTTTTAAACCATGTGGATTCCTCTACCTTCTTTGGTTGTAGGAGCCTCAAATTTTCTTGTTAGAGACTGAATTTTGGCTTTAAAGCTATCCTATTCCCTTAGTTGGTAGACGCCAGCTTTTCAAGAAATACTTGTGCTTTAAGTAGCACTAGGTTCAGTCCATTGCATATCATCTCCATGAATTTGAGCTCTTGGTAAGTGTGGCCTTCATAGAAGTAGTTGACCAAGTGCCAACTTTCATATCCGTGGTGGGGACATTTACTGTGCAAATCTTTGAACCTTTTCCATGATTGGTAAAGAGTTTCATGTTCTTTTTGAGTAAAGGTAGAGATTTTTCTTTTCAGGTTGTTAGTCTTATTGTGTGGAAAGTATTTAGCAAAGAAAGCAGATGTCATTTCATCCCACGTTCCAATAGTTCTAGGCCTTAAATAATACAACCAACTTTTAGCTTTGTGTTTGAGAGAGATGGGAAAGAACTTCAATCTCACAATGTTGGTTAAATTAGCTCGGTTGTTGAATGTATCCACCACCTCTTCGAATTCCCGAGTGTGAACATACAGATACCCATTTTCCAAGCCATGGAAGGTTGGTAAAATTTGAATCATGCCGGGTTTGAAATCAAAATTTGTCATATTGTTGGGATACATCATACATGAAGGTGTGGCTGTACGCGTAGGATGTAAATATTCATGCATCTTTCTTGGCTGGACTTCATCTTGATGAGCCAGCGTAGGTGGTTCAGAAAGTCTCGGTGAATTGGGTGAATGAGAACGAATGGAAGAAGACTATGAGTTAGGAGAGTTCTCTAAAGCTTCTACTTGTTGTCTCATGAATCTCCCTAGTGCGTCTCTATTTCGTGACATTAACTTTTTTTATTTATTTTCTATATAAGTATTATAAGCGCAAATGTGTAATAGTGTAATAAGTATAAACCAAAAAGATTCTGGGGCCAATTTAGAAGGCCGCAAAGGTACCACTTTAGGCTCAAGAGCTTTTCTAGAACTCCGCGGGTTCTTAGAAAATGTTGGAGCGTAACGCTAACACAGACCTTATTTAATAACCAATTTTTCTAAGATAGAACAAGTTTTGCTTTTACTAATTTCCAAAATTACACAAATGTTCTCAATACTTTTTTTTTTAAGTTTTATACTTTAAAATTTTATGATTAAAAGTTTTATGCTTTTTTTGGAAAAAAAAACAAAATCAGGAAAATAAATCTCTAAACCTAAAAGTATGAGAAAATAAATAAATAAAATAATAACAACAATTAATAAATAAAAAGAAACTAAAAAATAAAAATTAGTGAGAAAAAAATTAAAAGAGAACATAAAAAATTTGTATACTATTATTTCTAAAATAAAAAATTAATTCACATTGCAAACATTTAATTGTAAAATTACCTCCCCGGCAACAATGCCAAAAATTGTTATAAATAAGTGACAAAAATGAGAAAATATTTTGAGAATTTTGAACAAGAGTTAAAAACTTAAAAATGTTGCAAAAGTAATTCAATGAGAAAAAGTAGTTAGACAAAGATTCACTTATGTTTTGTATCTTACAGGCAAAATAATTCATAATCTATGGTTATCTTGAATAAATTAAGCCTTATCATTAAGTACCAAATGATTATCAATATAAGATATCTAAAAAGTGACAAAATACTCTTCATGGCAATTTTGCACTAAAAGATAATCCTATATAATAATACTAGCAAAATACTCATATGGCTAAATTTGGTAAGTAGAGCATGACTAATGCTTATATAAAATATGATATAATGCTTATATTAAATAAAATGAAGAAGATGAAGAAGACTTAAATAAATTCAAAATGTGAACATTACAATCAAGAAAATCATTTCACATATAAAATATTGTAACATAAGCTCCTCTCTAGACACAACAATGAGAAAATTAGCCTATAGCCTATAGTGTTCATATTATTTCAGAAGCTCTAAAAACAAAGTATGAAAATAGTAGAACAATCAAAATAAAAAGAACACTAATTTTTGCTCTCAAAAAGTGTATTCCAAAGTGTCCCCCAAATCTTTTTCTTGAGTTGCTGTTTATAATAGATTTTCAATAAACAAACTATCATTTTAGGTGTACTGTGATGGAGAAAGTGCTCCAAAACTTAAGCAAAAATGGGAGAATTGGCTTCCAATTTTATACAACGTGGGACACGTGGCTATTTCTGAGAGGCTTGAGATAAATGGTGTTGGGGGGTGGGATGCATCAAGGCCACGTGGCATACACTGGTTCGCTCTTCCAGAATGGTGGCAGCGGATGGCATGAACCACAGGGAGTAGCTAGGACCCGCGTGGACACGTGTTGCCTTGGTAGGAATTTCGTCAGGTGAGTGGCAACGTGAGTAAGGCAGCAGGAGCACGTGACACATGTCTATTTGCAGGGATGGCTCGGCTAGTCTTTGGCTTGGTTCAATGAACCGGAGGGTGCCACTTGAAGCTATCGGACTTGCTAAGCTTGGTTTGTGCTTCTTTCGGGCCTTTCAATTAGACTTTGCCATCTTTTTGTTTATACCACTTCTCAAATCTAAAAAAATACGAAAAAAATAAAAGAAATCAAATATTTTTTCAATTAAATAATCTAACAATTAAACCCATAAAAATAATTAATTTAAATTGATTTTATGTACACAATTCATGCCTTAAAATGTATAAATTTGAGCATTAATCAAACGTCGACAGGGTTGGTGTGACAAAGTCTTTGGGCTTTAGTTCTCGCACAATGCAATCTGTAAATGGAGTCTTGTCAATACGTATCAGGCCTAAATCTACGACATCCATCTTGTAGGAGGACCTCCCTTCTGAATACTTTTATAGAAATTCTTTCATCATCTCTTCTTTCTAGCCTTCCAGGAGTTCATTTCCCTGTTGGTAATCTTCAAAATTTTGTTGATTTTTTAGAACGTCCCTAGTATTACAATCTTGAGGCTAGCACTGACAACCTTGCTGGCGGTAATCTTCATTCGTATCAGCGAGAGTTTCAGTTCATTGAACAAGTTTTGCACCCACTTGTGTACACTCGTTGGCAGCGTGGCCGTTGGGAAGCACATTCAAATTAATATCATCATCGTTGCTTTCTAGAACATGGACGAGCACTGATTATTTCATCGAAGGACAGATTCTACTTTTCAATTCTACGTTTTCTTTCCGGAGCGTTATCATTTTCACCTTCCATCTTTTATTGGATTTCTTTCAAACACTGTATTACTTCTTCAAAACGCTTATGTGATGCTTCCATTATTTTTCGCATTTGATCCAGATGTTCGTTGATGTCTGCTGTGTTAGTAAATGCATGGGCATTGGTTTTTGGAGCCATTACTTCTTGTTCTCTATTAAATCTTATAGTTATCGCCTGGAAATTTTTGATGACTGTCTCATGAAACATCCACGTTCCCACAGACGACGCCAATTGTTGATGTCAAAAAATTCATAGGGTAATTTCATAAATTTATCTTTCTTCTTCGGTCACTTTGACTCTCTTGTCTTATTGGATTATTTAGTCTCTAAAATGAACAAAGCAACTGGGGTTACTTGCAAGAAAACTCTTCGAATCTTAAGTGAGATGAGGGTTTATTCAAGGAGAATAACTGTAAATGCCCGACTACCCTAGAGCCATTACCATTTGATTTTAAAATGTCACGTTAGCTATCTAATCAAGGTATTAGACCAAAAAGTATGGTTAATTAAAACAAAGACTCATTTAAATAAGATTGGTTATAAAAGATTTGGACATTCATTAAAATCATAAAAGTTACACATTTGGGATCCCAAAATAATGTTTGAAAATGTATTACAACTCAAAATGTGAACATCATCGTCCTAAGTGAAAAAATCAGTCATTTACATCAAAATCCTCAAAATAGCCCTGGCCGTGGCAGGAAGGCAAACATGTAGGCAATGCTCCATGCCCTCCAACTCATGATCGATAGATCTTTTCCTTGCCCTTACCTACAACACAGAGCCCCCGTGAGCCGTGGCCCAGCAAGAGAACTTCATAGCACAACATACAATAATTTTATTCCAATATAATACACACTTAAATCAGGACAACAAAACAATTACAAGTTTCTATTGGAACACAAAATAACACAGCAGTATAACAACACAATAGCACAACAATTCAGTAACATAGCAGCAGCCTCCTCCGATCGAGAAGCGTTATCAGGTACCAAGTCTGCGGTCTTAACTGAATGGGTCTATACAATACCCTTGAGAGTCTCGCCCTGGCAGCCTGCATTCAGCATGCTTAACACTGATCCCAGCCCTTTGCCGCTCCTTGCTATTGCCGCTCCTGACTCTTACCGCTTCCGGCTTTTGCTGCTTTCGGCTCTAGCTGCTTTCGGTTCTCTTCGATTCTTATGTGAGATGAGGGTTTATACAAGCAACATAAATGTAACACCCTACCACCCTAAAGTCGTTGCCATGTGATTTTAAAATGTGTCATTAGCGCGCTAATCGAGGTACTACACCAAAAGTGTGGTTAATTAAAATAAAGACACATTTATATAAGATTGGTTATAAAAGATTTGGACATTCATTAAAATCATAAAAGTTACACATTTGGGATCCCAAAATAATGTTTGAAAATGTATTACAACAGAAAATGTGAACATCGTCGACCTAAGTGACAATATCAGTCATTTACAACAAATTCCTCAAAATAGCCATGGTCGTGGCAGCCAGGTAGGCCAAACATGTACGCACCGCCACATGCTCTCCAACTCATGGTTTATCGATATTTTCCTTGCCCTTACCTGCAACACAGAGCACCCATGAGTCAAGGCCCAGCAAGAGAACTTCATAGCACAACATAAAATAATTTTATTCCAATCAGATACATACTTAAACCATGACAACAATCAATTACAAGTTTCTGTTGGAACACACAACAACACATCATTATAACCGGACAATAGCACAATAGTTCAGTAACACAAAAACAACCTCCTCCGATCGGGGTGCGTTATCAGGCACAAGTTTGCAGTCTTAACCAAATGGGTGTGTACAACACCCTTAAGGGTCTCACCCTGGCGGCTTGTATTCGTCATGCTTAACATCGATCTCGAATCTTTGTCGTTCTTGGCTCTTACCGCTTCCGACTCTTGCCAATCCCAACTCTTTCCACTTACGGCTCTTGCCGGTCAGACACAATCACAAGTATGACATAATAGCTATAAACAATACACATAACACTATACACCACATAGCTCTACAGGCACAAATAGTTCTCTTACCTTGTGACTTGAGCTGACAACCTAAAGCGATCCCGAGCACGATTCCTAATCCCGAGCCTGAGTGATAAAACCTAGTCAAAATGCCATAATAAATACACATTCATTAATTCCTAACAAATTACAAAATTTAGATTAAAATAATAGCCTTCGGGACCTCGAATTCTACTAAACTGGGTAGTAGAGTCTTGCTCAAGCCTTAACATTTGGGTCCCCGAGCATAAAACCCCAATTTGATCATTTTCCCTAATTTGAGCGGCAGCCTGCCCCCTAGGGCCCCTGCCCGCTGTAGGTCAGAGAGCACGACTCTCTCATTTAGGAGACACAGGCTGCGTTGCGCCTTGCTTGCGCCGCGATGACTGGGAAAAACCAAAGTTTTCCCAAGCCTCTTCGCATACACGGGTTGCAGCGCCTGAAGAATAGGGTCGCGACTCGAGCCCAAAACCCAGAAATCCTCAAGCATTTTTATGAGTCAATCTCTTCAAAACCCACACAAATCAGAGCCTAGAGCTAGAATTTAATCTACAATTCATACTAAAGCAACATCAGCAACATAACCACTCCAAAACTTGTCCAATGAACACATCAAAACTCACAAACTCAAACCAAAGCTGAAACCTTAAAGCACTTAAAGTAAACTGCAGAATTGAGTAAGAAAACTTGTTTTGAATCTTACCTCAGTGACATTTCCAACCTTAGACTAGTTCCCCAGTACTTCGATGTTGCTTTCCCCAAATCCCCAGCCTTAAATTCTCAACTTCTAGGCAATTGTTTTTAGAATTCTCAAAGATTCTCCACAGACCAAGAGAGGGAGAGAGAGTTGTGTGAAAGAGAGAGAGATAGGCTGAGATTTTTCTATTTTGTTTTTCTTTAGTTATAGTTACCTGTTCAACTTAAGCCTATCCTTAATTACATAATGTCCAAGTACTCTTAAGTCTATCCTTAATCCCTTAATGCCTTCAAGGGCAATCCTGTCATTTCCCATATCCCACTAATTCCTCGAGTGTTCCTACAAATCCCTATTTAATCTCGACATACTTAAACAATCACAAAATCTCTACCCGTTACACGATAATCCCGATACCCCTAGATTCCCCCCGAGCCGGGTACTCGGCCTCGTTGTGACTATTTCGCTACTCCACTCCCTAGGTCTATCTTGGATCACACATCGCAAATGTATCACCACAATCCTGTGGTATTAAGCACAACACGCATATAATTCACATTTATTCTCTCAACAGGCCAAAATTACAATTATGCCTATATTATCAAAAATTGGCCCACATGCATATCTAATTCACCTAAACATGCATCTCTACTCACATAATCATTTAATCCACGTAATAACATAATTCAACCAGTTATTTCCCTCTCGGCACACTAATCAAGGCAGTAAGCCTTATCAGCGAATTCGGGACGTTACAATAATATTGCAAGAAAAATAAAATTCCTTTGTTGTTTACAACATCATCTATTTATAGACTTCGAGAAGAGTTTTCAAAACTAGTGGGAGTGAGTGATTGGTTAAAATGCAACCAAAAAAATAATAACACAAATTAAATGAAGAGGAAGAGATGACATTTGAAGAGAAAAAGCCTAGTTACATAAAATCATAAGTATATGATTTTATGTAATAAATCAATGGAGATGACTAAAGGCTTAGCACAAATAGAATTGTTGTCCAAAAATCTCTATTTACAAGAAGGAATGATATTGGGATTGGCAAGCCTTGTTCTTCATATAAGTTAAACATTCTTGATGAAAATCTTGGAGAAAACTAGTACTCTTTGTGAGTTAGAGAGAGACTGGAGAGTGATCAAATCACAAAAATCTCATATGAACCCCCTAAGTAGTGTAAGAACCATCATTAGGGTTTAGCAATGAGATATTGAGCATTTTAAATTGAGTTTTGGAGCCAAAACACAAAACTGTACGACTCCGTACGGAGGCGACTCATCGCCTGGCAAGCGATGCATCGCCATCCTACAGGCGAGGCAATGCGTCGCTTGTCTAGGCGTTCGTTAGACAAGCAATGCATCATCTCTCAATAGGCAATGCAAAGCCCCTTCCACCAACCTTTAACCTTGTACGTCGACTCGAAACAAATAAAAATTACGAAAAACTTTTTAGGCACACTTATATATTCCAAAGAAACACTTTGGACCAAAAAAGATAATTTTTAGATGCCTACAACAAAAGTCAACTTGCTCATGTTGAATTTAGTGAAATTGTTATGGATTTTGCACCTCTTTGTGCATAACCGATTTCACTTATGTATTTAACCAATCCTAACAATATATGTGTTGATATGTATGAATCAATTGATGGTTTTTATTTTTTTTGAATGCATGGTTGAATGAATCAGCCCCATAAATGATAACAAATAATTAGAGAAGATAAGTTAAGTAAACGACACAAAAATTTATAGTGGTTCGGCCCCAAGATTTGGTAATGACCTACGCCAACTTGCACTTCTAATGTTCCTATGTGGGTTTCTTTCATTTGTTATATATGTTGAGAGTATAGCTTATCATCACAAAATAATATTGTAATTTAAGAGAAATAAACAAAACATAACCACATAAACAAAGAAAGAATAACACAAATTAAATCAAGAGGAAGAGAGGATCTTTGAATAGAGAAATCCTCGTTCCATAAAACCATAATTTTAAGATTTTATGTAATAAATCAATTGAGATGACTAAAGTCTTGACACAAATAGAATTTTTGGTTAAAAATCTCTATTCCTAGCCTCCAATTAGAGATTGCATGAAGCTACTACAAGGTGGAATGAGATTGGGATTTACAAGCCTCGGTCTTAATACAAGTTAAATTTTATTGATGAAGATCTTGGAGAAAACTAGTAATTTTTGTTAGTTAGAGAGAGGAGTGGAGAGTGCTCAAATCACCAAAACCTCAAATGAACCCCTTAAATAGTGTACAAACCATCATTAGAGTTAACCAATGAGATTAGAGCATTTTAAATTGAGTTTTGGAGCCTAAACACATAATTGAACCCAGAGGAGTTCATATATACGTATACATTAAATCTTGTTTGGGTTTCTTTCATTTATTATATATGATGGGAGTATAGCTTATGATCACAAAATAATATTTAAATTTATGAGAAAAAAAGAAAACATAACCACATAAATAATGGAAGAATAACAAAAATTAAATCAAGAGGAATAGAGGATCTTTGAAGAGAGAAACCTTGGTTACATAAAATCATAAGGTTATGATTTTATGTAATAAATCAATTGAGATGAAAAAAGGCCTGACACAAATAGAAATGTTGTAAAAAATCTTTATTCCTAGCCTCCAATTAGAGATTGCTTGAAGCATCTACAAGGTGGAATGAGATTGTGATTTACTAACCTTGGCCTTCATACAAGTTAAACACATCATTGTATGGCTCCATGCAGAGATGATACGTTGCCTAGCAGGCAATGCATCACCCTCCTACAAGCGAGGTAATGCGTCGCCTTTCTGGGCTTTCGCCTCTCAATAGGTGATGCAATGCCCCGTCCACTAACTTTTCATCTCGTACATCAGCTGGAAACATCTAACTATGCCTGAAAACTTTTTAGGTAATCTTATATATTCCAAAGAAACACTTTGGATGCAAAAAGATAATTTTTAAATGCCTACAACAAAAGTCAACCTACTCATGTTGACTTTAGTGAAATCGTTATGGTTTTTGCACGTCTTTGTAAATGACTGATTTCACTTATGTATTTTACCTATCCTAACAATATATATATATGTTTATTTGTTGACGGCAGAAACCCGTCAACAATGTTAGGTCAGAAAACCCATAGGTTAGTAAGAAGATGGCTGGATAATATCTTAGAATAGACTTAAGGAGAAATGTATGCAGATCAACAATGGAGTAAACATTCATATATTGCTTATTAACCTCAGCATACAATGAATTTTCTAACCCCCTTCAACGGTGAAGTGAGGCTCTATGTATAGGTGAGCTCTAATGGTTCTTGATACATATCCCAGCTGCAGGTTGTAGTGTTGTCGGAGGATTGGTGGTTGGCTCCAGTATGTGTCAGGGGTTTGCAAAAGTACTCCTGCCATGGTACCATGTCGTATCCCCACTACTTGTCGGGTACGAACGACATGGGCATGCTAAGAGGGTACTTGCCATGTACCATTCTTATACGACCAGTACTTGAAGGGTATGGGTGTTGTACACTATCTTTGTTCCTTTTGTCTTGTTTGTACCTTCCGTACCTATATGTGAATTCCATCCACTTTGTCACTTTAATGGAGTGCATTTATGTCTTGAGCTCCATCATATTTGGCTAAGTAATCATACTTGGGAATTCCTTTGGAACCTACGTGTGAGGCCAAAATGGGATAAGGCCTCTTCAGCAAGCTACATGCCTCAAGGCTACGCGCGAAGCACGCGGTTCTTGCAGAGGCACAACATGGTGGCAGCGCGCGAGGCCCTCCTGGCCAAGATTCTAGGTGCGAGGCACCTTGGCCGAATGCAAGGCGGGATGGTCTCGTTGGGTACGCAAGTCTCATGGAGGCGCAAAATGGTGGCAGCACGCGAGGCCTTCCTGGCCGAGATGCCAGGCGCGAGGCCCTCTTGGCCAAGACACTAGGCGTGAGGCACATTGGATAAATGTGAGTCGGGATGGTCCCGTTGGGCAAGCGGGTCTCGCAAAGGTGGAACATGGTGGTAGCACGCGAGGCCCTCCTGGCCGAGATGCCAGTGCGCGAGACCCTCCTGGCCAAGACGCTAGGTGCGAGGCTCCTTGGCTAAATGTGAGTCAGGATGGTCCCATTGGGCATGCGAGTCTCTCGGAGGTGCAGCATGGTGGCAGCGCGTGAGGCCCTCCTAGCCAAGATGCCAGCGCGTGAGGCCTTCCTAGCTGAGACACTAGGCGCGAGACACCTTGGCTGAATGCATGGTGGGATGGTCCCATTGGGTACGCGGATGTTGCAGAGGCGCAACATGGGGCGTGAGGCCCTCCTGAATGAGATGCTAGGCGCGAGACATATTGGTTGAATACAAGGTGGGATGGTCCCATTGGGCATGCGGGCCAGCGCGTGAGGCCCTCCTGGCTGAGATGCTAGGCACAAGGCACCTTGGCTGAATGCAAGGTGGGATGGTCCTGTTGGGCATGCGGGCAAACATGCGAGGCCCTCCTGGCTGAGATGCCAGGTGCGAGGTCCTCTTGGTCGAGACGCAAGGCGCAAGGCGCAAGGCACCTTGGCTGAATGGGAGGCGGTGGCTTCGCGAGGCGCAAGGGTGCGTGGTGCTTGGGCGTTAGGTGACTTGGTCTTCAGCAAGGCAGAGACCTACGGGGCTTTGAGAGTTTTTGCCAGAATGTGGTCTCGTAAGACCTTTTGGCATGAGCCTGATAACATGACTAAATGACCCATAACCATGTATTCAAACTAGGGACCAGAGATTTTTTTTCCTTGGTGGATTTTTGGCGTCCACATTATTTTACATAATGAATGGATTGTTTTGTTTTTTCAATGCATGGTTAAATTATGGATCATTAATTATATGGTGATATTTTACTTTAGGCTTTGAATTGATTTTCTAGATCTTGTGTAAACCTTTATGAGGCGTAGGAATTTTTTTTTTTAATTTATTTTAAAATAAAATTTATTGTAAAAATTCTTCATAAGAGAAAATTGGAGTGGAGGATCCCGAGCACAAGCACCGGTAGCGCCCACCCTAGTCCCTCGCTGTAATGCCCTAATTTCTCATAGATTACCGAGAACACAGTGTTGGATCATAATTCATAAATATTGCTCTTTTATTGAATAGAAACTTGAAGATAAATACATATCCATGGTTTTACAAAAATAAAATAATTGTCTTTATCACAAAAATGAGCAACATTTAAGTAAAACTTTAAGATAACATGCTTTTATAAAAATAGGCCCGTTTGATCTTCCTCGACTATATGGTCCCCACGAGTACATCATGAAGCTCATAGGTCCCACTCGCCACCGGCCTTTCTATCCTTAATTGCCTGAAATAACATCATAAGGAATGAGCTTCTAAGCCCAGTAAGAAAAATACAAACAAAAGTTAGTCATATAATCATATAATCAAACAAATCCTAAATTTCACCAAAGTCATACCAAAACTTGTTTATACTAATTGTACAAAAATAAATTCTAGGTCATTTCATTAACTAAATCATATCATAAATCAAAATCTAAGTCATAACCATAAATCATATGTCATAAGTCTTACTCATAATCATAACTATGGGTCATAAGTCATAATCATAACTATAGGTCATAATAACAAGTCAGATATAATAAAAAGATAAGTGCTTATACAGGGTTGGCAATTAAGCCCAGGACAAAAGTCCATCATATATCGGACATCACTTAGGTCCATCATAAAGTTTTGGCAACTGAGCCTACCGAACATAGCTCAATCATACATTATTGGACACCTTAGGTCCATACACACTTACCCCTTTATTGTACCCAAAATGTTAGGTCATATAAAACACAAACTAAATCATAAACTAAACTACCTAATTTTCCTTACCAAAAATCAGAATATTGGAAACAAGAGCGGGATTGAAATTCCTAAAACCAAACATAAAGAAACCATAAGTCCTCTAATGAAATGAAGATGAAGAGAAGATCAAAACCATCGGGATAAGAACTTACCAAAAACTTTAAGTTTCAACAAATTTAACACCTCACCAAAAGTCATTATAACCAATTAGTATTTGAAGAAAAAGAAAAGAATAAGAAGAATTGAAATGGACTAAACCTGAAGATAAAGAATACCTTGGATAGCTTAAAACCATGATCTATACCCCGAACACCGAAATCACACAAAAACTTACTTCCCAAGTGTTTAGAAATGCTTTGGATTGAAAATCCTTAACCCCAAAACCCTAGTGTTTGTCTCTAGAATAAACTTAGCAGCTTGGAGGCTCTAAACTATGCTTCAATGATGAATAGAATGGCTGAGTGAAGGGTCCTATTTATAGATTTCAAGGATTGAAACTAACTCCTTTGAAAATGAATATATAAATTGTTAAAAATTGAATAAATTTGAATTATCTGTTCAACAGATGCCCAGAACTCCGTCAAAGACGTTCATGGACAAGTCAAAGTTGTTGAGGGTTGTCTCTAGTTCAGAATTCTACGAAAAGTCAAAAATGGGTTGTGGAGCCGATATATCACCTAGGGTAGGCGATATATCGCCCCTACCTATGCCCCGAGAGTTTGTAGTTTCGTTCGTACGAAGTCGACGTATTTTTCGTATCAAAGATAGGCGATATATCGACCCCTATAGCTGCGATATATCCACATACAATGATATTTTAAATACATTTTTGCACAATTGAATTTGTTTAAACCATTTTGAATGAGTAAAACATGATCCTAACAGATAATGGAAGGTTCTAGAGTTTCTAGATCTTTCTTTTAATTAAACTATTCATCAAAAATACTTAAATCCTTAATAAACATACATGTGACAAGTGTCACGCTCTTAATAATTCTGTCAAACCTTAGGTTATAATAAATAATATTCTTAGGACCAACTATATTAATCAAACCTTATGTTAAAATTAATATTTCTAAACCATAGGCTAAACTTATAAAATCCATAACTATCTCTATGAGTTTCCAACTAAATCTCAGCTTTGACCAATATCCACGAAAACTAAAATTCTACAGCTACTACTACTCTGACTACTACTACTATCTTGCTAAGAAAAATTCAGGGACGCTACACTCTCATTCCGTATGGGCAACCTGAGCTTCTAGCTCCCTTCCAGTCATACCAGCCAACCCCTGCCACACCACCCACCTAGGCACATACCGTAGGTCCAAGTCACCAGCCCTATGGTGCCCTAAGTGTCATGGATCTTAGCCCAAAGCACACCTAAAACCCTAATTATTTTTCAATTTTATCTTTTATACAATTAATATTTTAAAAAATTGTTTGAATTTTAAAAATTATCATATTTTAATTTTATTAGAAAAATAAATCTTTATATTGGTTGGTGTTGACTTTTATTTTGGCCAACTGACACGGAGTCATATTTGCTTGACGTGGACAAACACGTTGGAAAGAATGTGATGGCGAAATGATAAAGAACACAAGGGTTTATAGTGATTCGGCCCCAGAATCTGGTAATAACCTACGTCCACTTGAATTGTTATTGATATAGGATTCGAAGGAGTAATCAAAGAACTAGGGTTCAATAAGTTTCAACAACCTCTGAAGATAAATACAATATATCAAATAGGATAACTCTAATCTCTAATGATCCAAAAGCAAGAAAGAAGAAGAATATCCTTTTTCCTTGAGCCCTCCTTCTCTATTTATAGGCTCAAGGAGGATTTACATTAATTTGTTACAGATATTATTTCCTAAATAATAGGATACTCAGGAAATCATGGGAGATAATTTCGGATACTATCATAATTGCATAAGATCTTTTACACGTATATCATTCGTATGACCAGGCTGGTCGTATAAAGAGATCGAACATCGTGACACTAGATGTATTCCTGGTCGATAGTCGAACACGAATTCTGCCAGATGTTAGCCATGTGTACTAAATGTTTGCCATGTCATCCATGCTTGTTTTTTGGATAACATTTGCCCCCCAAGTTTGTTTAGTGCGACCAACAATAAAGAAACTTTAAGGAAGCAACCGTTCATATCCCCACGATGCGTGTCAGCATCCCCGTGCGTTTTTTAAAATCGTGACATAATTATGTCTAATCAAGCCTTTTCAGTTTTCAAGAAACAAATTGACGGCTTATACACTTCCCCAAGTTTCGAGAATTAAAAAATAATGATTGTTACATTTTAGCCATACCTCGGTCTCCATAAATACCTCATTTTTCTTCTCAAAAAAGTTTTTCTTACCGTCTTTGTCAAGAACTTCAAGAACTTTGCCTTCAGAGCTTCGAAACCAGACAGTCGCCTAGCTGAGGACCTTCCTGACTCGAACTTTTTCATCCTCTTCCGAACCTCCATCTTTGCTCAAGTAATCACTGTCTTTCTAAATTTTTTCATTATGCCATGCACGCCGTTTCTATGCTCTGTGATTTCTGTGTTCTCGAATATGGTTTTATGAGGATTTTTTCTTTTGCATAAACCTCCCATTGCTAAGTAATAGGGCGTCTTTACGCCTTGTACAGGTTGGGACCTAGTTTGATAGTTAGGATCCTAGGTTTAGGGCGTAAGATCGACGTAAAAATTCAATCTTTAAGCTAGGTGAAAAAATTGCGTTTTTTCCCGCCCTTTAGGAGACGAAACAGTTCTCTTTCAGAAAACGGTTTATTTCCTCTTTGATCCATTTTTCAAAATATTAGTGCCGAATCTTAGAGTAGGAGTAGGATGCTGCTGGTTTTTTAGACGCGAGCAACGTTATCCCAATCCTCCACACTACTTCGCAAATTGTGTCTTATCTCCTCCATTGTCTATTTGCAGTTCTTATGCAAGACCCTTGGGGAGGAGAAAGACCTATTGAAGACGATCTCTTGGCCCAACTACTCGAAGGCGAAGAGAACCCATCCCTTGATACAAGAAATCCCTTTTTCTGGCCCTAATTCAAACCGTCCTCCAGTTCCCAACCAAAGAATGGCCCGAACAAAAACAAAAGCCCGAAAAAGGAACAACCGTAACTCCCCAGGCCAGCCTTCTGCTGATGCCCCCTCGACCAGTGGCCGAGGCAAATTCGCTCCAGAGACCAATGTCCAAAGGCGTGCCTGCCCCCGCCATGTTGACCAGCCAGACGTTGCGTGGCACGTCGTCCATCAAAGTACGTTGACACTGCGGATGATTGCCAACTATTTAAATAGATACAATCTGACGGGTGTGACCTTAGTCAAACCATCTATCGACCAACGCGCCAACCTGCCAGGCGGGGCTTACAGCGCCTGGTCGAGGTTCCACATTGAGGCAGGTGCCACCCTGCCTTTTCACTCATTTTTTCAGGGGGTGGCTAATTATTTCGGTGTTGCCCCCTTTCAAATCACCTCAAAAAATGGCCAGTACCTTCCCCCCATGAGGTCAATTTTCTCTTTGACCTTAAAGCCAACCCCAACCAAGATGGTACGGGGTTTTTTCACTTCTGCCATTAGGAGTCCGGACGCACTTTTTTGCCCGACACCACCCATATCTCTAATATGGAGAAGTATCACCACGAATACTTCCTCACTCCTGACCTTGCTGCGGACAACCTGGCTTTCACCCGAGGAGGTAAAAATTCTTACGCGAGCAGCTTCTTTACTTAGTGTCTTTCTGTCATAATATCTTGACATCTATCATGTTCCAGGCCCGTGGCTACATCCAACCCCTACTCCAGGTATGGAGTCAAGGGCAACACTCTTAGCCAGCATGCCAAATGCTGATAAGAGTGTAAAAAACTTTTTCAACGAGGCCAACTTTAGACTGGTCAGACTTTGGGGCTCTCAATCTGCGACGAACGAACCTTCTGTGGGCGATGTTCATGCCTACGCGAAACCCGAACAGGAACCCGAGCAGCAACCTTAGGCGCCTCCTCGGAGGCGGCCAACTGGGGTTACGATCAGGGAACCTGCCGTCCCCCCCCGAGCAGAGGAACCTTCTATCCCCAAGGGCAAGGGAAAACAAAAGGCTGTCAAGCCTACCGAACTTTCTGACGATTCGTCGGATGTAAACGGTACAATAATCTCACTTTTAAATAATTTGTCAATTCCCTCTCATCTATTTGATGGGGACGGCAACTTTAGGAATGCTCCCTCTTTAAACTCTGATTTCTTCCAGGAACTAGGTAGTTCAGTAAATATTGGTACAACCAGTAGTTGTAGCTTGGGTCCTTTTACTTTTATCTCTGTTCCCCCTATGACCATTTAATCTCACTACTCGAGTTGTTTCCCTTTGTACAGGTATGGACTCTGGAGACGTCTTTGCTCATTACGAGGCTGTCGCTGCCTCTTCTGTCCCGAAGAAGGATAGCAAGAGGGTTCGAGGGGAAAGCAGTAAGACCCCCTCGAAGAAGGCTCGAACAGAAGATACTCCAACTGCCGTCCCTTCCAAGGAGAACATGACACCTCCGCCCCCCACCGAACAATCGACGCCCATGCTTGTAAATCCACAGCCCTCCTCTAGGGCCGCTGACAAGGAGACATTGAACAATCTGTCCGAAAGCTCCCTGTCCAGCCTTGTGGTCAGGTCGGCCAGGGAGCGAATATATAAGCTCTCGAAGCACAGACGCAGCCAGGCCGCCATCAATGAAACTGCCTCAATGGAGGTCGACCAAATCATCAACAGAGGGTTGAATGAGATAGTCAGCGTAAGTCATCTTCTGCTACTTCATCATTTATGTCTGACTTCTTTTCCTTACTTTATCTCATTCTTTGTCTTCAGGGGCTGCTGTCTTTAACTGCTAGCTGGCGCTGTGCCAGGGTGTTGGTTTCTCGGGGACAGAACTTCGACTCCAGGCTTGCCCAGGCTAAGCAAGTTCTTGCACATGAGAACAACAAGCTGCTCGAGGAGAACAAGGAGCTGTCCAAGCTGAATGAGCATCTGTGCGAGGACCAAGCCACTCTCACCAAGCACCTTCAGGACAGCCAAGGGGCCCTAAAAAAAGCCAACGAGGAGAGACAGAAATGGAGGGAAAGTTCTGTACTTGTGACCCAAGAGTGTAAGCAGCTTAAACTCGATCTGACAGCCAGCAGGGATGAGGCGAAGAAGCTCGAGGAGCGAGTGTGGGAACTTGAGGGGCGAGTGCAGGAGGTTGAGGAGGAAGGGGTCATGAACTTGAAGAAGTACAAGGAGGCTACCCTCCTCTGCTTTTATGACTTTTGGAAGCACAACCGGCAGGCCAAATTCAACTATCTTTCCGAGTGGTTAAAGAGAACTTTGATGGCGCAGTGCGCCACCCGGTTGGAGGCAGACGAAAAGGCTAAGGCTAAGGCTCCTTCTGCTAATGCTGAAGCTGGTCCTCCTGCCGACCAGGGCACTCCCCCTAATCCTCAAGACCCTCCTGCCCAGTAAAATTTTTTCTTTTATTTTGCTTTTATGTTCCATGGGTCTGTTTGTAAAGACAATTTATTTTTATTGCTGCAAGGGCATATTTTTTACTTATAACTGAACGATTACATCCGAGTGATACTGCTCGCGGTGTAAAAGCTTTTTACTTTTATTTGAACAATTACATCCGAGCAATACTGCTCGCAGTGTAAAATATTGCCTTATTGATATTATAATAATATTTTTTTTTATAATATCTGTTTGCATGACTGAACTTAGCATAGTACTTGGGTTTGATTTAACAAAACATAAATTTTGAAAAATATTCTAAGTACCATAGCATGCTTTCACTTATTTTGTTCATGTGTTTACATACCCTTTGGTATGCTTTGCTATTGATGTACCTTATGTGCCCCCCAAGTGATCAAGGAGCTTTAGGTCCTTGGTCACTTGCCTTGACCATGGCTTGTGCGAACATTACTGCTCGATAGTAAACATAACACTTATAATACAGCAAAAAAAACACACGTAATGAACAAATACTTGTAAAAATAAATTTACAAAGGTTGGCAAGAATGACTGGCTGCGCACAGTCCCTTATAATCTCGTATTAAAATGGACTAATCATGTCTTTACGAGTGATCTTAAAAAGATCTTACACTTATAAGAGATTAGCCATACAACATGGCTAACCCTTTTTCGAAACTTGTAAAAAGTAAAAATTAATACAAGCCAGTCCTTTAAAAAGGACTGTTTATTGGTAGTACTTGCGCAGGTGTTCACCGTTCCAATAGCGTGGAACGAGATCTCCATTTAAGCGTGCAAGTTTGTAGGTGCCCGGATGAAGGACTTCCTCAATCTGGTAAGGTCCTTCCCAGTTTGGTCCGGGCACTCCAGCAGTGGGGTCGCGGGTATTCAAGAAAAATCGTCGTAGCACTAGGTCACCAATGTTGAATTTCCTTTCTTTACCTCTGAGTTGAAATACCGGGCGACCATTTGCTAGTACGCAGCAACTCGAAGTTGGGCTCGTTCTCATATTTCTTCAATTGAGTCTAGGGACTCCATCATTAGTTGGCTATTCTGGATCTGGTCGTATGTAATGCGTCGATGTGAGGGGGGATCTAACTCAACAAGTAACATAGCTTCATATCCGTATGCTAAGGAAAATGGGGTATGACCTGTCGCTGTTCGATGAAAAGTTCTATACGACTAGAGGACTTCAGGCAGCTGTTCTGGCCATGCTCCTTTAGCGTCTTCAAGCCTTTTCTTCAAGGTGTCCTTAAGCGTTTTATTCACTACTTCGACCTGCCCGTTTGCTTGTGGATGTGCGACTGAAGAAAAGCTTTTCATAATCCCGTGCCTTTCACAGAAGTCGGTGAATAAGTCACTGTCAAATTGGGTGCCGTTGTCTGAGACAATCTTTCGTGGCAAGCCATATCGGCAAACAATGTTCTTGATGACAAAGCCAAGAACCTTCTTGGTAGTTATGGTAGCGAGGGTTCAGCTTCGGCCCATT
This sequence comes from Humulus lupulus, assembly GCF_963169125.1. Lineage (NCBI taxonomy): Eukaryota > Viridiplantae > Streptophyta > Magnoliopsida > Rosales > Cannabaceae > Humulus > Humulus lupulus. The sequence continues at coordinate 210,524,998 of NC_084795.1, forward strand.
TGGTGAAGTAGTCGACTGCTACAACTGGGTACTTTACTCCGCCTTTTCTCGTTGGCAGGGACCCAATCAAGTCTATACCCCATACTGCAAAAGGCCAAGGACTCTGCATCTGTTTTAATTCGTTTGGAGCTGCGCGTGGGATTTTGGAAAATCTCTGACACTTATCGCATTTTTGTACAAATTCCATTGAATCTTCGTTCATAGTCGGCCTGAAATAGCCCTGCCTTAGAATCTTTTTCGCCAAACTTTGCCCCCCAGCATGATCCCTGCAGAAGCCTTCATATCTTCATGATGATTTCGGCAACACTTTCCTGGCTAGCCCTCAGATTGGCCAGTTCCTCGTGCAACGCCCCTAGGGTTCTCTTCAGCGTGGCGTCGTCCATTTCATCCTCATCAAATTCCAAATGTGGCTCATCTTCCGCCACGTTTGGAGGAGGAGGAGGTGGGTGAGATGATGCAGCGCCGGCCGCTTGTCCAGTTTTCCTGGTAGTTTTCGCTATTGATCTTCTCAACGATGCTGTATCAAGCTCTCAATAAAAGCGCCAGAATGTTGACTCTGATTTTGGCCAACTGACACGGAGTCAAATTTGCTTGACGTGGACAAACACGTTGGAAAGAATGTTATGGAGAAATCATAAAGAACACAAGGGTTTATAGTGGTTCGGCCCCAGAATCTGGTAATAACCTACGTCCACTTGAATTGTTATTGATATAGGATTCAAAGGAGTGATCAAAGAATTAGGGTTCAATGAGTTTCAACAACCTCTGAAGATAAATACAATATATCAAATAGGATAACTCTAATCTCTAATGATCCGAAAGCAAGAAAGAAGAAGAAGATCCTTTTCCCTTGAGCCCTCCTTCTCTATTTATAGGCTCAAGGAGGATTTACATTAATTTGTTACATATATTATTTCCTAAATAATAGGATACTCAGAAAATCATGGGAGATAATTTCGGATACTATCATAACTGCATAAGATCTTTTCCGCGTATATCATTCGTACGACCAGGCTGGTCGTATGAAGAGATCGAACATCGTGACACTAGATGTATTCCTGGTCGATAGTCGAGCACGAATTTGCCAGATGTTAGCCACGTGTACTAAATGTTTGCCATGTCACCCATGCTTGTATTTTGAATAACAGTTGGGATATTTTATGTTTCAAGTTTGAATAATAATTTTATAACTATATTGATAATTTAAATTTAATTAAATTAAAAAGATAATAAAATGGTTATTTAATTAAAACAATCAGTTTTAATTAAATAAAAGAAATGATTAAAAATATTATTTTTAATTAATTAATGGGTTGGGCCTAATGCCTATAAATCATGAAGAAAAACGTCATGTGTAAAAGAAGCATCTTTGTGAAATATGTATTTCTAAACCCAAATTTTAATTTTATTTAATTCTAATTTTTCAAGGAGTTGTGAATTTAGAAATACTTATTAGTTACTCAGTTCATCATTTATCGTTTATTAATTGTATTTATTTAAATAAAAATGTTCATTAATGTGGTAGATAACATGATCATGCATTAGTCTATTATATGCCATACATGAAACTCCACATAGTTTAATTCACCAAGCATCTCATATGTAGAAACGTGATTATTTAGGATTTTCCTAATTGTTTATATGAGTTGTTTTGACGAAATCAATTTGCATGTAAACAACTAAGTTAAATAAATTTGTTATATCACACCATACTATAGGCAAACATTTAAGTTATGCCTTTTAAGATAACCAATTTTAATTAAAAAGTATTTTATTAATGTTTGGTGAATGTAATGGTGTAATTAATTATTAAAGTTCACCTAATTTATAGTTAGGCTCTGCAATGGAATAATAATATATTAATCATGTTACATTCATATGGTTATCATAAACTAGCAATTAATTTAAAACTAATTGATTAGTTTAATAAATACATTTAATTCTAAAATAGTAAGTGGGAAAAGAATGACATCATAATGTGACATATGCTCTCAATTATTAGACAACATCTTGAGATATGGTTCGGGCCTCAAGGCGGCTTTGAATCTGTAAACCTAACAAATTTTTTAATCATATATATATCAAAGTTGGCTTCTTACGAAAATAGGAAAAACATTATACATTTTAGGCTTGATCGACCCTAAGACAATGTTACGATTGGTTAAAATACAATGACTAAGTGCTTTTACACAAGCTAGGTATAAAACACATAATAATTTCGCATGGTGAAGATGTGAAATTTGAGTTTCTATTGTAGGCACTTAAAAATTATGTTTTTGGGTCCAAAGTGATAGAATGAGGTCTCTAAGGATGCCCAAAAAGTTTTGGAGCATTTTGAGATGTTTAAGGTCAATTTCAGAAGTTTTGTCATGTGGGAGTGGCGCTGCATCGCCACCCTTGTTGTGTTGCTTGCATGAAACCCTAGGCGTTAAGAGATGCCCAGCACGCGGCGTATTGCTTGCTATCCATCACCTACTAGCAGCCGTCGCGTCGCATAAGGTGTCCATACAGACACGTGTTTAGCCTCCATATGATGTGTTTTGAGGCTCTAATCCCATTGGTTAGACGTAATGATTGTGCCTACTCTATAAAAGGGTTCTCATAGAGTTTTCATAGATTTAATCACTCTCTCAAATCTTTCTCTAACCTCTCTCTCCAGCTTTCAAGATCTCAAGTTTTATCGAAGAAATTCATAAAGAAAATGCTTGTTTTTGTGAATTTAAATTCTTATTCAATCCCAATTCTAGTTTCCTCTTCGAAAGACCTCAAGCATTCATTAACGGCTAGGAAATAGAGAATTTTGACAGTGACACTCCTTGTATATAAGCCTTGGTTGTGTTTTATTGAAGAATAACTAGTCCAATGTGGTGTTGTACCAAGGATTTGAAGCATTCAAGAAGATCCAAGAAGTTGGTCTACAATATAGTGTTGTCATCCTCTAACTCAATCTTTTGTCAGTCTCTGTCAAGGACATTTGTATGTAGACCCTTAATATTGTGGTGGTGTAATCTCACTCTCTCCTAATATTCAAATTTTCTTTTATCTAAGATACATCATCATGAAGATATGGAAACATTGCTAAGGACCAGTTGTATGATCTCTACACCAACACAAAGACCGCTAAGGGGATATGGGAAGCTTTGGAGAATAAGTACCAAGTGGAAGAAGAAGGTACAAAGAAATTCATTATTACTCAATTCATGGAATTTAAGTTTTATGATATGCCACTCTTTCCCAAAGCTATGAATTAAAATTATTCTAAATAAGCTATCTACCCTTAATATTGTATTACCAGAGCAATTTCTTGTTGGTGCCATTATAGCGAAGTTGCCTCCATCTTGGAGGGGCTATAGGAAGAAAATCATTCACAAGAATGAGGATATGTCCTTGGAGGAAATTCTCAAACATTTGAGGATTGAAAAATTAATCTCGTTGAAGAAATAAGAATGAGGAAGAGCTAATGGAGAGACTTCTAAGGCCAATGTGGTGGCTAATCCTATCAATAACAATAACAAATGCAACAAAAATAGGAAGAATAAAGGCAAGGGTCAAAATCCCTTGGGGCCTAAGAAGAATGAATGCCAATTCAAGAGTTCCAAAGGATCTTGTTTTGCGTGAGAACAATGGCCATTTTCAAAGAGAAAGTAGGTTCAAGAGGAACTAATAATGAAGCAAGAGTCAACTCAACTGAAGAAAAGCTAATGGGATAAGAGAATTCCTACTATTATTTCCTTTTTTTTTTGTTGATTGAACAAATAATTGGAAAATAAAACAACAAGTACAAAAATGAGTAATAACCCCCAGTAGAGACAGGTACGATTCAATTTCAACATTTTTTTTTTCGTTCGGGTTTGATTGTGTCGTAGCTCTATGATTCACATTAGGTTTATCATTGAATGAACTGCATTGCTGATATTGACCCAAAAAAACTAGTCGCAACACTAAGTGAGATAAATTCCATACATGGAAAGGTAAATGGGTGATGGTATAATACTTGTTCTACCATCCATGTTACCTATGATAGAACTATATTCAAGATCTGTGAAGCTTCAAAGGAAGGGCATGAAAACAAAATGGGCAATAAGAAATGGTCCAAGGTTAAATGAAAGGGAACTATTGATTTATTTTTCACATTTGGCAAGAAGGTTTTATTCACTAATATTTTGTATGTATCAAAAATGAGTACAAACCTTGTCAGTGGCAATTTACTTGGTTAATAGGGAATCAAGGTTGTGATAAATTGCAACAAGCTTACATTGTCCAAGGGGAATGTATTTGTGGGGAAGGGATATGCTTGTGATGGAATTTCAAACTTTGTACCTCCATTGATAATTTGAACAATAAATATTCTAGTTCTTCTTGTTATATGCTTTACTCAAATTAGCGCAATTAAAAGAGCAAATAAATGAGAACTGATTGATTTTGGTAATGTTGAGCATGATAAATGTGAACTATGTTTTAAATCTAAAATGGTAAAGAAACATTTTACTAATGTTGATAGAAATTCTAAATTGTTAGATTTGAAGAATATTGACTAGAGGAGGAAGTAGATATTTTATTATATTTGTAGATGATTTCTCTAGGTTCACATATGTATATTTGCTTAAGAACAAAGATGAAGCATTTAATGTGAAGAGTATGGAATAATTCATGAATGTACTGCACCATATACTCCACAACAAAATGGTATAGTAGAAATGAAAATTGAACAAGTCTTGAGATGATTAATGTTTTGCCATTACATTCAAAATTGAGTTTTAATATGTGGGGTGAAGCCTTGCTATCCGCTTGTCATATTTTGAATCATATTCCCATGAACAAAAATAATATATCTCCATATGAGTTATGGCAAGGAAGGAAACCAAACGTTGGTTATCTTAAAGTGTGGGGGTGTCTTGATTATTTCAAGAATGCGGATCATAAAAGGACTAAGTTGGGTCCAAAGGATATGAGATGTGCATTTTTTGGCTATGCCTCAAATAACAAAGCTTATAAATTATTCAACATGGAGTCTAATGTGATAATTGAATCAATAGAGGTTGTGTTCTTTGAGAACATGTCATGTTATAGCAACAGGTTAATAGAACCTAGTCAAATTAAAGACCCTCAAGAGGAGACTCCTAATCGGTTGGTGAGAAACCTTTATTGCCTAGAGATATTATACCTTATAGAAGGAAAAAATGAGATAGTCACTTGGAAATATCCAATAGTACATCAATTAGAGGAAGATTCCAAAACTTTTAAAGAAGCTATGTCCTCAAGGGACTCCGCTTTTTTGAAGGAAGCAATAAATGAATACATAGATTCAATTATGTCTAACCACACTTGGAAATTCATTGACCTTAAAAAGGGGTCTAAGCAAGTTGGGTGCATATTGGTATTTAGAAGAAAATACCATACCGATTGCACCATACAAACCTTTAAGGCTAGATTAGTGCTCAAGGGATTCAAACAAAAAGGCGGAATAGATTTCTTTGACACATATGCACATGTAGCATGAACCACTTCTATTAGATTTTTATTTTCCTTATCATCTATATATAATCTTTATGTTCATCAAATAGATGTTAAAACAACATTCCTAAATGAAGATCTCGAGGAAGAGGTCTATATAGAACAACCGGAGGGTTTTGTTCTTCAAGGAAATGAATATAAAGTGTGTAGACTTGTCAAATCATTATATGGTTTAAACAAGCTCCAAAAAAATGGCATGAGAAGTTTTGTAAAGTCGTTGTTTCAAATGGATTTGGACAAAACAATGCGAACAAGTGCTTATACTCTAAGACTTGTGATGACTACGTCATATTAGTGTGTTTTTATGTAGATCATATGTTGATTCTGAGTAATGATATGAAAGGTATAATAGAAACAAAGAGGTTTCTATCTTCTAACTTTAAAATGAAGGACCTTGAAGAGGTCAATTTTATTCTAGGTATCAAAGTTAGAAGAAATAGTGGGAGGTTTTCTACTGAGTTAAACCCATTATGTCGAGAAAGTGCTTGACAAATTTATTCATCTCAAAATAAAATAGGCAAATACACCATTCTATTCAAACATGATGTTTGAAAAGAATGAAGAAAGAGCAGTGGCTCAATCGGAATATGCAACTGAATAGGAGCCTAATTTACGCTGCTCATCGCACAAGTGCGGACATTGCATATGCGGTTAGTAAACTTGGTAGGTTTACTAGCAATCCAAGTATCAAGCATTTGAAGGCTATTGAAAGGATTATAGTATAATGTCAGAGTACCAAAGAATATAGCCTTCACTATTCAAATTTTTTCTAGGATACTTGAAGGATATTACGATGCTAGTCGGATATTGGGAGTAGGAGATAATCTCTCCACTGTTGGTTGGGTGTTTACTCTTGGAGGATGTGCTATCTCTTGGGCTATGAAGGAGCAAACTTATATATCAAACTTAACCACAAAAACATAATTTATAGCTCTACCGTCAACTGGAAAAGAGGCCTAGTGGCTTAAGGATTTCATGTTGGATATCCCTTTTACTAGAGATATGGTATCAATAATTTCTGTATATTGTGATAGTCAATCTACTCTTGCTAGAACATATAATAATGTGTACAATGGGAAGTCTAGACATATTAGTCTAAGACATGAATATGTGAGACAATTGATTCAAGATGGAATCATATCAATCTCTTATGTTAAGGCAAGTGAGAACTTAGCAGGTCCATTTACAAAACCTCTTATGAGAAGGTTAGTAAGTTCCACTTCAAATGAATTAGACAGAAACTCCTAGAATAAGTGTAATGACCCAACTACTCTAGACTTTTGGACCATTAACGAAACTATACATACAAATCCTTAATAAAGCTTATATTGCGAAAATACCATAATTTTATTAGGTAACTTGTAAAAATAAGAGTTACTTACAAAAATATCAAGAAGGATATGGGATCCCATTGTCTTAAAAACAAAACATAATTTAAAATAAAGGAGTTACATAGAAAGTGCGGAAAAATTACACATAAACCCATAAATAAAAGACTACATCCTCGAAATCGAACTCTCGACTCCTTGAATCCATTCACCATCGATACACAATCCCAAGCATCCACGAACCTTACCGCCACTATAGCTATTTTCCTGTACATAAAACAAAAAGGAATGAGCCTAATGCCCAGCAAGGAAAATCTAACACATACATCATGTACATAAATTTCATAATAAACATAAAGACATAACATAACACTTATTACATACACATACTATAATGGCCATTATTACTTGGGGTCCCATAGACTAAACAAGTCATATGCCCATGAGATTAGTGGGGTCCTACTAGCTAAGCAGGTCATATGCCCATAATCTATTTGGGGTCTTGTTAGTCTTATGGGTCATATGCCCAAGCCTACAACATACATATCATAACACTTATCATAACGTAAGAAACATAAGATAACATATAAAACATATAACATATGAATTTCTATCCTATTTTCCTTACCAAAGTTACCGGGATAAGAGAACAGCGTTGGGACTTTTGGAACACTCCTAAAACCATCTATAACAGGGTGAGTAGATTGAAGAAAAAGTAATGAAAAGAATGGAAGGAATGGAATGACTAAACCTTTGAGAAACATACTTACCAAAAACTTATGAACAAGTTCTTAGATTTCTTAACCAAAATGAGAATAAGGTTAGAAGACTGAGTAGAAGACTATGAGAAGGAAAAATAACATAAAACCAATGAACTAGAGAGTGTGGAAATACCTTGAAGACTTGTAGACCAATCTAAACCTCGAACGGAAATACTATGAAATCTTACTTCCCAAAGTGTTTGATAAGCTTATGGTGATCAAGCTTATGATTCCCCAACCCAGGTGTTTACACTCTCACACTCACTTAGCACTTGCAGCCTCTGGACTTAGAGCAAAAGATGAATAATGGCTGGGTACTAGGTCCTATTTATAGAGTTTAGGAATGAAAATATCTAAATTTTACTTGAATAAAAATAATAGCTTTTTAGGTGAAAATAATTTGAATAATCGTTCAGCAGAGGCTGAAGACTCGTTCCAAAAGATGCTGGACTTATCAAGAGGTTGAATGGCTGAATGGAAAAAGAATTCAAAACTTTTCAAAATATACTGAAGGAGGCGATATATCGCCCCCTGTAGGTGATATATCGCCTGGGCCAGTATGCCCGAGGATGTCGTGCATCGTCTCGTGTTTTCCGTATCTACGTGCTGCGATATATCGCCCCTATAGCTGCAATATATCGGCACACGCTGATTATTTAAACACAAAATTACACATTTTTAGCTAAGTTTGAATGGAGTAAACAACCTTGACTAAGCCCTCAACGTATTCAAAGCTGCTGACTGACCTTATAGCATTCAAACTTTTACCCTTATTAAATTTAATCCTCAAAATACTTAATCCTTAATCACCCATTCATAACATGTGCTTAAAATCCTATTGGTTCTTATCTAAACCTTATAGTATAATAAATATTATCCTTAATATCAGTCATATTAATCAAACCTTAGGTTAAAATTAATATTCTTAAACTATAGGTTAAACTTAAAAAATCTATAAGTACTACTATGAGTGTCCAAATAATTCCCGGTCTGAACCAAAAATCCACAATTACAAAGATAATACTATAAATACTGTAATACTACTATCTAACTAGCTAAGTAAAGTTCTTGGACTCTACAATAAGAGATTCACCAATGATGGTAACCTAACTCCAACCTTGTTAACATGAAGGAAAAGAGTTCAATAGGTAAGAAAAAGTCATTGATTAGTGAATGTTTCAACACTCAAACTTTTGTGAGTTCCATCCAAGTTGGTTAGTGTTGGTTGCTATCGAGTGCGGGTTACGCCTAAGACATTTAATGAAGTTCATTTGAGTGCAACCAGTATCAAGAAAGGTAGCAAAGATGTTGTAAGAACTTTACCTTTGTGGACTTAGAGATTGTGTAACCTCTTATGGGAGTTGGACTTTGTCCCAGGAAAGTTCATGAAGGGATGATCACATGGCCAAATGAGTGCTAAGGGAGAAAAGTGGCAAAATGAAGGATGTAGTAGAGGTGTGAGAGGTATCACCAGCTTTATGATAAGGAATACCTGGCTTAAGCCTTTAAGCAACCAATATTTTTGATAAGATTTTGTGGTATTTTCACTAAGGTAAAGTTCAAGTCGAAAGGCACATTACTTTAGGCACCAATACTATTTTGAGATAAAGTTAGAAGTTTGTATTTAACCAAATGGGGGAACGTTATGATTGGTTAAAAAACAAAGACTCAGTGTTGTTACACACGTTAGGTGTAAAACACTTTATAATTCCACACGGTGAAGATGTGAAATTTGTGTTTCTATTGTAGGTACTTAAAAATTGTGTTTTTGGGTCCAAAATGATACAATGAGGTATCTAAGGATGCCAAAAAAATAGGGAGAATTTGGAGGATTTTAAGGTTAATTTTGGAAGTTTTAACCTGCCAGAGTGGCATTGCATTGCCTGAAACCCTAGGGTTAGTCATGCACAACAGGTGATGCATTGACTGCTGGTAGGCAACGCATCGCTTGATGTGTTTGTACAGACATGTGTTTTAAGCTCCAAATGGTGTGTTTTGCGGCTCTAATCCCTTTAGTCAGATCTACCGACTGTTCCTACTCTATAAAAGGGTTGACTTAGTGTTTTGATAGTTTTGATCACTCTCTCAAATCTCTCTCTAACATCTCTTTCTCTAGCTTTCATGATCTCAAGTTTTCTCCAAGAAATTCATGAAGAAGGTGATTGTCTTTTTGAATTTAAGGGCTTGTGCAATCTCGATTCCCATTTCCTCTTAGAAAGGCAACATACATCCACTAAGGGCTAAGAAAGAGAGAATTTGTACAGCAATACTCCTCGTGTATAAGCCTTGGTTGTGTTTTATTGAAAAAGAAGAAGTTCAAGATGGTGTTCTAGCAAGGATTTGAAGCTTTCAAGAAGATCCAAGAAGTTTGGTCTGCAAACTAAGGTTTGCATCCTCTAACTCAATCTTTTGTTGGTCTCTATCAACAAAAGATAGAGATTCTGTGTAGATTCTTAATGTTATGGTGGTGTAATCTCACTCTCCCTAAGCAGACACCACTCTGTAAGTTAAGTCATGGACTTCAAAATTATGGGTTACACTTACAAAGATGCAATTAAGCTTTTGCGATGGATAATTTTCTCTTCACCAAAAAATGGTACTTTATTTTTAAAATAGAAAATATGAGATATTTCATGTTTTAATTAATAAAGATAAGACAGTCTTAAAAATTCTCTAAAATCAATCTGTCCGACCTTGAGGTGACACTTTAATTGTTGGGTAGTTCAATCGTGGAATAGTAAATGTCACCTTTATGTGTTTTAATTTCTACATTCATTAATCATGTTTACTTTCAAAAAATTATGATATTTACTTCCATTGTATTGAATTAGGTATATTTCTTTCAAATAATTAAAATGTCTACTCTAGAAATCCATGTTGAAACTCAATTCAATTGTTATAGATTGAATGATGATAATGGTTCTCTATGGATAACAAACTTAAAAATTGTCCTATGTTTTTGAGAATGTTAAAATGTATTATGTGAGGAATGTCCTCCCATACCTAAACCAAGGTCATCCCAGAAGGGTAAAGACAAATATTTGCATCAGAGATCCGTTCAAAAGACTTGCATAAACAATTGTTCAAAAGAAATAAATCTCCATGTCAAATTGAGAGATCCGTTCAAAATATTTATGGAGATATGCGAGATTTCTGGAATGAGTCTTTTGAACTCCAAAGATTTATATGACATAATCAACTCATCCTGAAAAGAAAGGAACACAGAAGAACTGTCTTCCACTGTGGAGTTGATGGTCACTGAAAGAAAGAGATTGTGATAAATATCTCTATTAACATAAGAAGAAAAGGAAGGTAAATTTAATTTACTTTTCTCTTAAGCTTGCATAGTGGAAAACGAAATTTCGTCCTAGATTTTAGATTCAAAAGCCACTAACCATGCTTATTTTTCCTTGCAAATACTTGAGTCTTCAAGAGAGCTTGCTGTTAGCAAGATGATGAAGAAAGATGGTGGAGGAGAGCATGTTTAGGAAGAAGCATTTAGGGCAGTCTGTTTAGTTTTGTTTAAAAAGGAAAAAAAAACTATTTGTTGTTTTGAACAAAGTTTTTAGTTGATTTCATTTACAAATTTAATTTCCTTTTATTGCATGAACAATTTGTTTTTCATATTTCTTTAAATAATAATATGACTGTTATTTTCATGATTGGTTTCAATTTCTTAATCCATGCAATAGGAAACATACGAACTTTAGATGCTTAGATAAACTAAACGAATGAATTAATAATTCCAATTTATTCAAAATACCTAATCCAAAAAGAAATAAAAGACAAAAGGTTTCTGAAGAAGATGACATGTATCTTTGGCATCTAAAATTAGGTCATATTAATCTAGGCTAAATAAATTGATTAATAATGGATGGACCTTCGAGGGAACTAAAAGTTGGAACTGTTCTGGTTTGTGAATCTTGTCTAGAGGATAAAATGACGAAAAGACTATTCTCAGCAAATGGCAATAGAGCCAAAAAACCACTAAAGCTTGTGCATGGTGATAAATGTGGTAAATAATTAGACAAGCTAGAGGTGGTTATGACTACTTCAGCACATTCATTGACGATTACTTATGATATTGTCATACTTACCTAAAGTTTAAGAAGTCTAAAACTTTTAGCGAGTTCAAAGACTTCAAAGCTCAAGCTGAGAAGCAACTAAGTAAATCCCTTAAAACATTTTGATCTAATAGAGGTGGTGAATAATAAAATTTAGATATGAAGAGTTCTTGCTAAAGAATGGCATTCTATCCCAACTCACAGCATTTGGAACACCACATAAAAATGGTGTTTCAAAAAGGAGAAACAACACCTTATTTGGTATGGTTAGGTCTATGGTAAGATACTATGTGCTTCAACTTACTATCTACGGTTATGCACTTCAAACAATGACCTACATTTTGAATGTAGCCCCATCTAAGACAATAAGCAAGACACAATAAGAGTTATGGACTGGCACAAAACCTAGTCTGTGTCACTTTCATATGTGGGGGTGTCCAACTCATGTTCTTAGACCTAAGTCTAGGAAACTAGACTCAAAAGTCATAAGTGTGTGTCTTTGCTGGATATGCTCTAAAGATAAGAGGTGCTTACTTTTATAGGCAAAAGGATCAAAAGGTGTTTGTGTCGACAAAAGAAAATTTCCTTGAACATGATTGTATGGTAAATTATAAACCTCGGAGCAAGGTAGTTCTTGAGGAACTGGCCTCTGAACAGATAAAAAAAAATCCATCATCATCATCATCAAATGATAAATAATAAAACAAATAAACAATAGTTACTAAATAGGAAGCCCAGTGCATCCTCGTAGTTGGAGGATTGTACGACAACCTGTTCATTTTGAACATGAAGCACATGTCCTTGTGTTGGACATAATGAAGGACGATTCATTAACCTTTAAAGAGGCAATTGCTAATTATGAAAAGGAGAAATGGCAAGGAGCCATGAACCAAGAAATGGAATCGATGTATTCCAATTTTGTCTAGGATCTTATAGATACACCTGAAGATGTCAGGCCCATTAAGTGTTAATGGATTTAGAAAAGGTGTGCAAATGAGAAATTAGGGACTTTCAAAGAAAGGCTTGAAGCCAAGGGTTACTCTCAAAGGGAAGGTGTTGATTATGAAATGACATTCTCTTCTATTGCAATGTTAAAGTCCATACACATTCTTTTATCCACAGTCGCTGCTCAGACAATGAGATACGGCAAATGGACTGTAACGCCCTGGATAGCCAAGACCGCTACACTGTGTACTTATAAAGGTGCAGGACTTGCTAATCAAGTCATTAACTTAAAAACGTGCCACTAAACACGCATGAGCTAGGGTCTCAAAAGTTACACTTTATATAATTAAGCAGTTTAATACATGGGATCCCAAAAAGAAACAGAGTTTAAAAGTTTGGTTTACAGAATCTCCAAAATACAGACAACCATCAGCCATACTAAGGCAAAATAGACATTTCTGGTTCTCACGTCCCTGCCTAAACCCCAACCGTGGCGGCTGAGTAGCTGGTCATGTACATTCAACTCACAGAGCTCTCCAAGTTAGGGCTGATCAAGCTTGCCCTTGCCTTTACCTGCACCACGTAGCACCCGTGAGCCAAGGCACAACAAGAAAATATAATATGCAACACAACCAACAATAATAAATAATCAACTCTTTAAGCATGATCAAACACTTAATACTCCACATTAACCACTCAGCACATATACATAACCAATGAAGCAACTAATCACAATTAACAATTAGGTCACATAATAATCAGGGCCGACAACTTAGTCTGCACCCTCTGTTTACCCCACTGACTCCGGCTCGCTTAAACCGATCTCAGTGCATAATAAGCTGTCCTTGGCTACCAGTGGCCAAGCCACGCCCTGTGCGCTAGTGTAACCCTTGGCACTCTTAGGTCATTGGTTCACTGTTTACATGGCATAATACCATCCTTTCAAGCATACATATTAGGGAACCCTTAGTCCCATTGCAAGTACACAACTGGGTGCAGTTTTCTTACCTTTATTATTTTACGTTCACTGATTACGAGCGACACTCCTTGAGCACGATCCGTTCCCTTAGCCCGAGCTTTAGCACCAAGTCACAACCAAGGTACTGGATTCCATAAATATTCAAGTAAAGGTTTCCGGGTACAATACTATCTTCCGGGTCATCGAATTCCACCAAGCACGGTGGGGAAATCGATCCCGAGCACCCTAGGCTAGACTCCCGTGCCTAAAATCCCCAAATGTTCAAGAATGCACCTAAGGGTTGCGGCCCTTGAAGCCTATTCGCGGCCCACCTCTAAAACAGAGCCCAAGGCCCCCAGCAAGCAAACACGCACCGCGGCCCTGCCCAAGGGCGTCGCGGCGCTCTCCCCTGGCCGAGCCTCCCTGGCTCTCTTGCTTCGTAAGGCAGCAGCGCTCTAGAATAAAGTCGCGGCCCTCCCCTTCGTGCCAAAAAAAACCACCATTTCTAGCATCCTAACCCCATACAAAACCATTCCAAAGCATCCTAACTCAAAACCCACTAATCACAAAACTTTTATCCTGACTTTAACAACATAATCCAACATAAATTCAGCCTAGAAACCTACTAAAACTCCATTTTGATTCTCTGAAACCCAGCAACTCAAAACACCAAAACCAGTCTTGCAAAACTCAAATTTGAACCTCTAAATTACAAATTGAAGCTTACCTCTTTTGCTAAACCACCTCCTTGACAATCTTTGAGCTAAAACTCAAGCACTTATCTTCAATTCAGCCCTTAAACATCAAAATCATAAATACCTTAATATTCAACCAAAAACTTAGAATTATAACACCCAAAAACACAATTCAACTCTCACCTTAATCTTGATTGAGTGACCCTTAGTCTGAGCTAAGCTAAGCCTTCATGAATTCAACTCAAACACAGAGTTTTCCCAGCTAATTCCCTTAGGTTTTCTGTAGTTTCTTGGGAGAGAAAGGAGAGGAGAAGAGGAGAGAGAGAGAGTATGAGTCGGTTTGTGTTTTGTTCCCCTATTTTTTCTTTAACTTAATCTAATCCTGGCCAGTTAAGTCAATCCCGAGGCTCGGGGTACCGGAAACGTCCCCGAGGGCAAAACGGTAATTTTCCCCAATATTCCCGCCTAAGCTTTCTATCCTCAAATATATCTCCATATATTTATTTCCATAACCCGATAGTCTAAATAACTACCCGATACTTAAAATACCCCTGATTTATCCAAAGTCAAATACTAAGCCCCGTTATGACTTTTCCTGCTCTCTAGCTTCCTAGGATCGCCTCAAGTCGCTCACTACAAATCTACCCACATGATAATGTGGTTCTCACAGATATAATATTTAACCACATTTATATTCATATAATCATACAAGCATGCCCATCATATAATCATGCATTAAATCAATAAATTCACTCATAAGTCAATTATGCCCTCCCGGCACACTAATCAGGACCCTTAAGCCATATTAGTGATTTTGGGTCGTTACAACTTTCCCCTCCTACTGAGAATTTCGTCCTCGAAATTTACCTGAATAGCTCGGGATACTGATCCCGCATCGCTGTGTCCAACTCCCAGGTCGCTTCCTCGAACTTGCTATTTCTCCACAACACCTTAACTAACAGAATTGTCTTATTCCGTAAAACTTTGTCCTTCCGGTCCAAAATCTGAACTGGTCGCTCTTCATAGGACAAATCTGGTTGTAACTCCAAATCCTCATACTTCAACACATGTGTTGTATCTGAAACATACTTTCGCAACATGGAGACATGGAATACATCATGAACTCCTGACAGTGACAGTGGCAGGGCCAACCTATAAGCCACTTGTCAAATCCTCTCCAGGATCTCAAAAGGTCCAAAAAATCGAGGGCTTAGCTTGCCCTTTACTCCAAATCTCCTTACCTCTCTCAATGGTGAGACTCGTAGAAACACGTGGTCCCCAACCTGGAATTCCACATTCCTACGCTTAGGATCAGCGTAGCTTTTCTGTCTACTCTGTGAAGCAAGCATTCTGGCTCTCTCAATAGCCTCATTAGCCTTCTGAACCATATCTGGTCCTAAGTACCTCCTCTCACCCATCTCATCCCAATGAATGGGTGATCTACATTTTCTCCCATAAAGCATTTCATAAGGAGCTACTCCAATCGTGGATTGATAACTGTTATTATACGAAAACTCAATCAATGGTAGATACTTACTCCAAGATCCCTCAAAATCAATCACACACGCCCTAAGCATGTCCTCTAACACCTGAATCGTCCTCTCAGACTGTCCATCAGTCTGAGGATGAAAAGCTTTGCTAAACTTCAGCTGGGTCCCCATAGCTCTCTACAGAGCTCCCCAAAACTTAGAGGTAAAGATAGGGTCTCGATCAGATACAATAGACTTTGGAACCCCATGGAGATGAACTATCTCCCTCACATACAAGTCTGCGTACTGTTCCACTGTATAGGTCGACTTCACTTGGTGTATCTGTCTACTATCACCCACACCGAGTCACAAAGTCCCACTGTCCTGGGTAATCCTCCCACGAAATCCATCGTGATGTCCTCCAACTTCCATTCTGGGATACCCAAAGGCTGAAGCAATCCCGCTAGTTGCTGATGCTCAGCCTTTACCTGCTGACATGTCAAACATCTAGACACATACTCTACCACATCCTTCTTCATCCCTGGCCACCAATATAATGCCCATAGATCCTGATACATTTTTGTGGTACCCGGATGAAGTGAGTATGGCGTAATGTGAGACTCATCCAGTATCTCTCGTCTAATCCCCTCATCTGCTGGAACACTTCCTACTAAGTTGTTTGAGGGTCACATGTGAAATATGAGATTAAAAGACACGCCTCATTTTTCCTTAAGGGAAAGTGGGAGATTGTTTGGGTTAGTGCCCTAAAAGCATGCAATAAGATATTTTATTTGGAATAGAAAAAAGTACATTTTCTTTATAATTGATCGTTTGAATTATTATTGAGTAATTATTATAAATATAATCAATTTCCATATTCATTAATGGGACTATGATCTTGTATAAGTACAAGGGGATTAAGATCATAGACAATAAATGAAATTGTGAGCAACATGTTAAAGTATAGAGTATTTAATGAATAATTGCTATTACGGTTTATTAAGCATTTTCTTAATGCATGTGATCTAGATTCGTATTTCTGATGTTGATAGACATCTTAGTAAAAGTACATTATACAATTAGATTATATATGACTAGACTAATGTGAATTGTTTTCTTTATAAACCTACCATTTTCCATAACAATTTAATTCATATCAATATGATGATTATATGTAGAACAATATGAATCCTCAGTAGTCATGAACTCATGTTCATGTTTATTGGGTCTTCTGATTCACTCATTATGCTCTCTTAGTATAATGATACTAAGGAGTTTTGTTTTGGAGATTCAATAGTATGAATGGCTGGGAACATGATCTCACAAGAATGGAATCCAAGCTTTCGTAATGTATTGAATATTGACTCCCTTAAGGACTAATTCTTGAACTACATAGTTATTGAGCTAAAATTTATCATATGATTATAAATTAACTATTCACTAGTAATTCAATGGACTTAACAAACAAGAGGTAATTAGAAGGATAAAACTGTAATTTTGACCAACTTTAATGTAGAAACTAATAATTGGAGGACAAAACTACATAAAATCATTATATTAGTTGATCGCACAAGATAATTCTGTAAAAATAAGTCTATAATCACCAACAATGCAATTCCATATTTATAGTGGAGTAATAATAAAATTATTTAATAAGATGATTTAATTAAAGTGTTTGATTAATTATTTGGTTACTGGAGCATATTATTACAGGTCCACGGTCCCTATGTCACCTCTATACTACATTGGAAATGGTGTGGATATGATTGACAAATTAAAAGGAAAAAATTGCATAATTGACAAGGAATTAATGTTCGGGGCTAAGTCATAATTATGTGATAATTATGTGTAATTATTTAATTAAATTAACTATTATGTTTTATTTGACAGTTATATATTAGTTTCAATTTGAATAAAATATGAATTAAATAACTATATTTTAAACCTAATTCAGTTATGACTGAATCTAAGTGGTTTGATTAATTTCGGTTTACAAAAATCAAAAGTTGATTGTAAAAAATTATGCAATTGATATTCAGTGTTTAGAGAAAACCCGATACTCTGTTAGAGACTTGTCTTCTCCAAACCTATTTTGGTCTCATGTGTTGAGAACATGAAGACAACCTAAAATTTTGTCAACAATATCCTACATGCTCACACACATCCTTGTGTGTTGAGGATTGGCTTGGAAGTTTTTGGTGTGAATCTCAAAGCTGTCACATTGGATTGGATGATCGTTAATGTTTTATGAGTAGATAGCAAAGATTCTTGATAGGCTATGAGATGATTCTATCTTTTATGAATCTTGATTTATTGTATGGGTTTGTATGTGATTGTAACGTCCTGCATTTTCGGGTACCTTTAAACGACTCGGGTCGAGATTTTTTCCCCAAGTTAAGAATATCATTTTAAATAATATTATATTTGTTGGGAAATTATTCCATGAGTTATTGCTAGCCAAATTATGAATTTTGTGATTTAAAAGTCAAGATGAGACTTTCGGTCCTGGACCGACACAAAAACCCTTATCGGGTAAAAATCTCGAAAAATAAAATGAAAGGCTATGGCAAATATATTTTGGGCATAAAATACATTAATAAAAATTAAAGTTTGGTCAAAAATAATAAACCTAAGAGAAAATGGAAATTTTAGGGTATTTTTTGCTAAATGCTTAATTTTACCGAAATGAATAATTTTATTCCATAAATGGACCTTAGGTAAAATTTTATTAAATGATTAATTAAATTAAATGTGAGAGACATTAAATTTAATTATTATATATTAAGTTTTGTTTTTAAAACTTAAATTGAGTAAAAAGTAAAGAAAGTCAATTTGGACTTTTCTTCTTAGGAATATTGATTCACCTTTATAAAATAATATATATATATATAAATGAAAATATAGGAAAGTTTGGCCAGCCATGTGAGGCTTTAAAGTGTTTTGAAAAAAAATTAATTAACTTTTAAATCTCATTTATTTAAATGTTAGGGATAAAGGCAAGTGGGTAAAACACTTGAGTGTTTTAGGTTATAATTAGAGTTGTATAAACTCTTCCAACTCCTTCCCCAGACCAACCACTCACTCTCTCACTTTCACTATCATCTTTTTTTGAAAACTCTCTCAAGTTTTCTCTCCATATTCAACCTCAAGAACACTAAGGAGACTTGGAAGCTAAGCCTTGGTCTAGGAAGGGTTTTCTCTAAGGTAAAGTTTCAATAAACTAGACTTTTGTAAAGTTTTAAACCATGGATTTTCAAATAGCTCATTATCTATGTTGTTTGGGGGAGTTGGTTAGGGTTTTTAAAAGGTTTTGAAGGAGCCAAAGCTGGTAGGAAGATCCACATCTTAAGCAAGAACACCAAAGAGGTAAAAAAGTTTACTTTTATGGTTGTTATTCTATGATTTTTAGTTTTAAGCATTATTTTGTATAGTTAATGCCTAAAGTTTCTCATTGGTGATGTGATAAGGTTATGGTAGTTGTTTTATAATTTTTGTGATGCTTATGTGTTGATTTTTGAAATAGGGATCAAAACCCCCAAGGGTTTTGTAGGAAACCTTAAAACAAAATACATGTTTTGAGCTATGACTTGCAAGGGGTCAAGCACCCACAGTATATTGATTTTGTAAAATTTAATCGTACTGTGATGTTGAGATTGAGTACATAAAATTGACCTTTTGAAACACTCAAAAATGTTTAAAAATGAGTGAGTTATGCTATTTCAAAGTTTAGGTAAAAAACTGTTTTTTTTTTTATTCTTATTTTGGGAACAAAGTTTGGACAACTACTGTATAGGGAAAATGAACCCATTTTTTTCTAAAATTAGGTGGAAATATTATTTACATAACCTAGTATTCCACTGTAAAATTTGGTAAGAAAATACAGAACGGTTTGAAAGTTATTGAGTGTCAAAGTTGGGAAAAATTAAGGACTTGAAAATAAGGTCATTTTCACATCATTGTTTGAAAATAATTTCACCAATCAAAAATGCTCATTTTGACCTAAGATTTTACAAGACCTAAATGGCATACCAAAAATGGAATTGGGAAATTTTGGTAACAATTGGGTAAGTAAATTTCAAGTTACGAACTAACAAAGTATGTAGTTAAAAATGTGAAAAAAATAGGGTTTTCACGCTTAGTGCAAAAAAATCAGAATTTGGAACTTATGGTAAAAAGTAAAAATTTTGCTTATTGCAAGATAAAAACTTGGTAAGTCTTGAAAACATATTTTGACTAAAATTCCCACTTTGAGTATAGTGTGAATTATTTTTATTAAAGAATTTTTATTCTTTTTAAAAATAAAAGATTTAATTTATTAATAGTTAATAAATTAAAAGAGGGTTTAAAACCTTATATTTTGAGAAAATAATTAAGTGGATTATTTTCTAGTAAGTAAACTTGATTAATTGATTTTAGAAAATTATCTAGTCAAGATGGGAAATTTTTAACAATTTTCCCAATTAAGATATATTAGGCCATTTTTCTTAAAACAGTTGTTAGAGATTAAAACGTTAAGAAAAATAAAAGGAAAATTAAGAGTTTATTTTCTTTAAAAATAATTAAGGAATTAATTAGTATTTTCTGGATATAATACCGGTTAAAATCTTCCATATATTTAACCGACTTGTTGACAGTATGGATCAATAGCGATGCGTTTAAAGAACAAGATTTTTAGCGCATTGTGGGAAAATACTATTTTGTTACCCGAGCCTAGGTATCGAGACCATAGGATAGGTCTCCCTGAGACTTAGGGTTTAGTCTCAAATATTTTTGTATGAATTTCCTTAATGGGTTGAAAAACCAAATAAGGATCATTAATCCTTTCCCTTGATGGGGACATTTATTGGCTAGATCTTAGTGTTGAGACTCGGTTCTCTCTTACAGATTAGAATTTATGTTCGAAGTTGTGTTATGCCCGAATTGTTGGAAGTTATCGAGCATTGGTCTCTAGTTTTATTGTGATATTATATATCTACTTGCTCTGCGATTTTTTGAGTGCAGGGATATATTTGTTGATAAGATATAATTGTGAAATAATATATCTACTTGCTCTGGGATTTTCTGAGTGCGAGGATATATTTGTTGATAAGAAATAGTTGCGATATAATATATCTGCTTGTTCTGGGATTTTCTGCGTGCAGGGTTTTATCTGTTTATATGAAATAATTTATCATCGATTATCAGGCATGACCATAATTTTTCCAGGACACTTTTGCGTTCTTGAAATTGATTATGTAGGGTCCGGATGGATCCGGCACTCTTATTCTCTGTATGCTTTCTTTTAAGGTTGAACTTACTACGCGTTTTCACTTACCTAGTTGGTTTATGTTGTAGGTAAGACAAAGGGAAAGGCAGAGCAGTGAGCGCTGGAGTCTACCTTGCAAATGTACATGGGGACTGACCTTTTGGGAAGTCGTTTTTGTTTGGAAATATTGTATAATTTTCCTAAGCTAGGCTAACTCTACTCTTTATAAAATATGTTTGTAATTAAATGTTAAGTATGGCCATACGACCTTTAAAAAGTTTTTTTTATACAGGTTTTGAGACATTTTGTTAAATGAAAATATTTATATTTTCGCATTATCGAGTCTTGAAAATCCGGGTCGTTACAGTTATCTTGGCTTTGGGATTGGTTAACTTTTTTAAAGTCACTCTTCTGCTGCACACTCTTATTTACACAATCAATACCCACAAATTCAACTTCTACCTAGATCCTTTCTCATATGTCCCAAGTACCTTCATGAATCTAGTTACAGCATGACCCTACGCCTCATGAAAGAAAAGACTATCATCTGCAAAGAAAATGTGAGATCTAATAGAACCACTCCTACCACAAGCCAATGTTTTTAAGGGGACTTTAGCACTATCCTTAAGAACCAAACAGGACAGACCCTCTACACATATTTGAAACAAATAAAGAGAAAGATGATTTCCCTGTCTAAGATTTCAAGAATATGAAAAGGAACATCGAATCCCCCTATTGATATGGAGTGAGTACCTCACCGAATATTTACATACAA
This sequence comes from Humulus lupulus, assembly GCF_963169125.1. Classification (NCBI taxonomy): domain Eukaryota; kingdom Viridiplantae; phylum Streptophyta; class Magnoliopsida; order Rosales; family Cannabaceae; genus Humulus; species Humulus lupulus. The sequence continues at coordinate 210,546,752 of NC_084795.1, forward strand.
ATGCCTTCTTCAGCAAGAGCCAAGAAAAAAAAAATTCCCATCATTTTCCATAAGAAATATCTTTCCACTCTGTCATATGCTTTAGCCATGTCGAGTTTAATGGCTAAACTACCACTTAAAACCCAGGGGGCCTCTTAAGTTCATTCATGCATTCAAGCCCAATAAAAGTGTTATCAATTGTCAAGTGACTTGGTAGTAACGCACTTTGCTCCTCCAAAATAATATAACCCAAAGTCTCCTTCATTCTATTAGTCATAGTCTTTGTAGTAATATTATAGAAAACATTAGAAAGGCATATGGGTCTAAAATGAGTGGGGTACATGGGAGAATCAACTTTGGGAATTAAAATAATGATAGTTTCATTAAATTGTTCCAAAGAGCGCTCACCATTAAGAAACTCAAGGCATGCACTGATAACATCTTCTCCCAATATTTATGGTAAAACCTTGTCGTTATTGTAGGCTTTTATTTGGATGAATTTGAAACACTGCTGCCTTTATTTCCTCATCATCGAATTGTTGGAATTAGTGTCCTTAAAAGAACAATGTTTTATAAAACAAATAATTTAAATGAATTTTTTGCATTTATTGATTATTCATTTTTATTATTAGAATAATATTATATGAATATTAGAAAATTCTCAAGTTCGTTATTGTGACTACATTCTTGTATTGGTGTGAGAGGATTAAGATTGTGGGGAATGAATTTAAATAGTTCTGAGTAAAAAAATGTTCTATGGAATCTTTGGATTAAATGCTGTAAGTATGTCTCACTTCTATTATGAAGACATGTATTATCAATAGGACCTGATATGTGCATAATACTTAATTATATCGTTTACTTCATAAGTTTTAATTAAACATATCAATAAGATGATCATATACAAATTGATCTTAATCCTAAAGATATTATGAACTCTTGTTTATGTCAAATGGCTATGGACATAATATATAGATATGGAATCTATACCTTTCCAAGAGGAATTGAATAATGGTTCTCTTAAGGGATGACTTTTTGAACTGAAAGGTTATTGAGCTCAAATTCATAAATCAACTTACGAATTAACCTTCAGTAGTAATGTTAATGGTACTTATGGAAACAAGATGTATTTAAGATGTTAAACTATAATTAATTCCTACTTTAATAATGAACCATTGATAGATGATTGAATTGTATGTAGTGAATGAATTGGTGGACACTTTTTATAAGTAAAAGTCCTCAATAAATAAAAGCGTATATTTACAAGAGTGCGGAGTCATATTTTTAGCGGAATATATTGAGATTAATAAATTAAGGTTATTAAAATTAAAAAGTTTTAATTAATAATATAAATTTATTGGAGCTTGAAATTATAGGTCCACAGGTATCTGAGATGGCTCTATCAGCATTATATAAGGTAAGAATTGAAATTGGGAAAAATCAAGGAAATGACATATTTGGAAGAAATTTGTTCTTTAGGGTCAAATATGTAATTAAGACAAATTCATTAATTAATATATTAATTTTTTAAATTAATTAATATAATTTTCAAAAATAAATTTTTAAATAAAATGGTATTTTCCAAAATGGCATTAAATAATTAAGATAATTAATTTTGGATTGATTAGTTTTCTTTATTTAAAAATTGTGAAAAAAACTATTTCTGATAATTCAAATTGGATTTTAATTTGAAAGGATATTTATTATTTAATTAATATGATAATATATGTTATTAGGTTTAGATTTTTTTTGAATAAATGATTATTAAATAAAAGTTTTTAAGACACATATCTCGAAAATTGGGATATGCTACATGCCAATCACAGTGTGACTAGGTCCAAAACTGGGTCGTGGATATTTCTTTGATTTATTTGATAATAAGTTTATAATTTGAATTTTGAATTTTGAATTTAATTAATTATTTTAGAAATCTATCTAATAGAAATTAATTTCCAAAGGATTCTACAGAATTCTAAGTTTTTTACACATAGAGAAAAATATATCGTATTATTTTTTTTTCTATACCTGAAAACTGTCTCATACCTAATATTCCAAGATCTCATGAGTTGAGAATATCTTGTGATTCAAAAAATTTCCAACCATTACTCTACGTGCCCACACACATCTTGAGGAGTAGAGATACATCTTCGTAGTTTTTTGTGTGAGTATTTACAAGGTTGCTTTGGATTGGATGTTCATTGGAAGTACTAGAAGATAGTGAGGATTCTTGATTGTTCTACAACTGGTAAATCCTCAAAATTTTATTTCTCTTTGGTTAATGTATTGCATTTTAATAGATCCAGTTATTTAAAGACCGTTTAAATAAATAAAAATTCAAATCTCTGGGCCCACCACCCCGTTACCCTTTAATTCCCGGCAACGCTCTAATCATTAAAATCACCCCAAGACTCATCCCAAGCCCCGAACCTAAACCTGTTATGACTATATCGCTAATAAATAATCCATGATCATCTCATACCGAATAGCTCGAACAAACCCACATTATAATGTGGTCTCAACATATATCGTCAACATGCATACAGATATACAATTATACCCTCAACAGGACAAATTACCATCACGCCCCTGTAATTAAAATGTGGACCCACATGCATGCATTTAACATTATATTATAATATAATTCACGTATACATGCATTTATCAACTAATGGCATAATTAAGCAAGTATGGCCCTCCCGGCCTACTAATCCCGCCATTAAACCACATCGGAGAATTCGGGGCATTACAACTATCCCCTCCTTACAGAAATTTTGTCCTCGAAATTTCCCTGAACAACTCGGGAAACTTTCTGCATATCTGACTCTAGCTCCCAGGTCACCTCCTCGACCTTACTGTTCCTCCACAATACCTTAACCAAAGGTATCGTCTTATTCCTGAGGACCTTGTCTTTTCTGTCAAGTATCTGAACTGGCTGCTCCTCAAAGGAGAGATCTGGCTCAAGCTCCAGATCTTCATAACTCAAAATATGATTCACATCAGATACATATCTTCAAAGAGCTGATACATGGAACACATTATGCACGGCTGACAATGCTGGAGGCAAAGCCAATCTGTAAGCCACTTGACCAACCCTCTCCGGGAGCTCAAATGGACCTACAAACCTAGGGCTCAGATTGCCTTTCTTCCCAAACCTTCTCACCCCTTTCCATGGCGAGACTCTAAGGAAAACATAGTCTCCCACTTGGAACTCCACGTTCCTGCGCTTGGGATTTGCATAGCTCATTTGTCTACTCTGAGAAGCGAGCATCCGAGCTCTAATCTTCTCAATAGCCTCACTGGTCCTTTGAACTGCCTCAGGACCCAAGTATCTCCTTTCACCTGTCTCATCCCAATGAATGGGAGATCTGTACTTCCTACCATACAACATCTCATAAGGTGCAACTCCAATGGTAGAATGATAACTATTGTTGTAGGAGAACTCTATCAAAGGCAGATACTTACTCCAAGATCCACCAAAGTCCAGCACACATGCTCTCAGCATGTCTTCCAAAATCTGGATCGTCTTCTCAGATTGCCGATCTGTCTAAGGATGATAAGCAGTACTGAACTTCAATTGTGTCCCCATGGCTTTCTGCAAACTCCCCCAGAACTCGGAAGTAAAAGTAGGGTCCTGATCTGACACGATCGATCTAGGTGCTCCATGGAGGCATACGATCTCTCTCACATAGAGATATGCATACTGGTCAACTATATAAGTAGTCTTCACTGGCAAGAAGTGAGCTGACTTGGTGTAGCGATCCACTATCACCCAAATAGAATCATGCTGACCAACAGTCCTGGGTAAGCCCACCACGAAATCCATCGTGATGTCCTCCCACTTCCACTCTGGGATATCCAGAGGCTGCAATAATCCTGTTGGCCTCTGATGCTCAACCTTGACCTATTGACATGTAGCCACATACTCTACCACATCTCTCTTCATCCCCGGCCACCAATACCATGATCTCACATCCTGATACATCTTCGTGGTGCCTAGATGAAAAGAGTAAGGTGTAGTATGAGATTCATCCAGAATCTCTCGCCTCAAAGAAGTGTTTAGCAGAACACATATCCGCCCTTTGTATCTCAACAAGCCCATCTCAGACACTGTATAATCTCTGGATGCTCCAGCCAGAACATCCTCTCTGATCTTGATCAGCTGTGGATCACTCAACTGACCCTCCTTAATTCTCTCTAATAGTATAGACTGTAGCGTAATATTAGCCAACTGGCCCACCAGCAACTCTATACCAGCTCTGATCATATCATCTGCTAACTCTCTGGCTATCAGCCTCATACCATGAATCTGTCCTGGACCCTTCTGGCTTAAAGCATCAGCTACCACGTTGGCCTTTCCTGGATGATACATAATCTCACAATCATAATCTTTTACTAACTCTAGCCAACGCCTTTGGCTCATATTCAAGTCCTTCTGAGTGAAGAAGTACTTCAGGCTCTTGTGGTCTATGTAGATCTCACACTTTTCTCCATAAAGATAATGCCTCCATATCTTTAACGCAAAGACCACAGTGGCTAACTCAAAATCATGAGTAGGATATCTCTTTTCATACTCCTTCAACTGACGAGAAGCACAAGCAATTACCTTCTCTGATTGCATCAGAACACAACCCAAACTCTGATGAGAAGCATCACGATAAATCACAAAGTTCTCCTGATCTGCTGGAAAACTCAGAATTGGAGTTGTAATCAATCTCTGCTTCAGTTCCTGGAAGCTGTTCTCACATTTATCTGACCACACAAATTTCTGACTCTTGCGTGTCAGCTCAGTCAATGAACTAGCTATCTTTGAGAACCTTTCCACGAAATGCCTATAATAACCTGCCAATCCAAGGAAACTTTAAACTTCAGAAGCATTCTTTGGCCTTGGCCAATCTCTGACAGCTTCAATCTTTGCTGGGTCTACTTAATCCCCTCCTTACTGACAATATGCCCAAGAAAGGATACCTGAGATAACCATAACTCACATTTCTTGAACTTTGCAAACAATCTGTGTTCCCTCAGTCTCTGTAGAACCAACCTCAAATGCTGCTCATGCTCTGATTTAGATTGAGAATACACCAGAATATCATCGATGAAGATGATCACAAACTGGTCCAGATAATCCTTGAACACTCTGTTCATCAGATCCATAAAAGTAGCAGGGGCATTAGTCAATCCAAAAGACATGACTAAGAACTCATAATGCCCATACCTGGTACGAAAAGCAGTCTTTGGTGTATCTCCCTCCTTGACCCTCAACTGATGATAACCAGAACGAAGATCGATCTTAGAGAATACCTTCTTACCTTGCAACTGATCAAACAGATCATCTATCATTGGCAAAGGATACTTGTTCTTAATTGTCAGCTTATTCAGTTCTCTATAATCAATGCACATCCTCAGAGAACCATCCTTCTTCTTTACAAACATAATTAGCGCACCCCAAGGTGAGAAACTAGGTCTGATAAAACCCAAGTCTAACAGTTCTTGCAATTGCACTTTTAACGCTTTCAACTCAGCTGGGGCCATTCTATAAGGTGCTCTAGACACTGGCTCTGTCCCTGGTGCCAGTTCTATAACGAACTCAATTTCTCTGTGCGGTGGCAACCCTGGCAAATCTTCTGGAAACACATCCAGAAATTTGCAAACAAGCATGGTATCTTCTGACTCACTGGCATGACCTGAGTGGTATCAACCACACTGGCTAAGAATCCAATGCAGCCTCTTTGCAATAAATCCCTAGCCCTCAACATAGAAATCATAGGTATGCGAGGTCCATGCACAGCACCAACAAACACAAAAGGATCCTCACCTTCAGGCTCAAAGGTGACCATCTTCCTTCTGCAATCATTGGTTGCCCCATACTTTGCCAACCAGTCCATACCCAATATCATACCGAAGTCAGTCATAACCAACTCTATCAAGTCCACTGATAACTCTCCACCCTCCACTTTCACAGGCAAAGATCTGACCCATATCCTGGATACCACTAACTCTCCAGTGGGTAAAAAAGTTCCAAACCCCACAACATAAAAATCACAGGGTCTACACAGTCTATCAATAACATTACTACCAACAAAATAACGTGTAGCACCATAATCAATCAACACATTATAAGGGGTTCCAACACTAAGAAGCTGACCTGCAACAACTGAGGGAGAAGCCTCAGCTTCTACTAGAGTCAATGCAAACACTCGAGCTGGGGTCGAGCTGTCCGCTTTCCTGGGTTCTTCCTTTCTTGCCTGAGGGCAATCTTTCTTAAAATGACCTACCGCTCCACACGAGTAGCAGGCCTTTGCCCTATACTCTCTCAAATGACGCCTCTTGCATCTAGGGCATTCAGGACGAGTCTTCCAGGCTTCACTACCCCTTGGACGACCCATAGAAATACCACGGGGCTGCCTACCAGGACCTGAAACTGGGAAGGTGTTAGGAACCCTCCTCTTCTGCCCACTGGGGCCTATAACCCTACCGGAACCAACAAATGGAGGACCTGTCCTCCTAAAATCCTTTCTGGCTGCACTGTCATGCCATATCTTATTCTCTGCACTCTCAGTTGTGAGTGCATTCTCAACCACCAGTGCATAGGTAGTAACCCAAGCCACAGTGGTGATACGTACATCACGAGCTAATCTGGGTTGAAGCCCCTGAAGGAATCTCTCTCTCCTGGTCCCATCAGTGGGCACCAGCTCCATGGAAAACTTTGCCAAACGATCAAATTTCAAGGCATACTCAGTGACTGACAAACTTCCCTGAAGTAGCCTAATGAATTCCTCAGCTTTAGCTGTCCTAATGGCATCATTATAATATTTCTGGTTGAACAGAGTCTAAAACTCTTCCCAACTCAAGGCATTCACATTCTTGGTCTGGGTAATCACTTCCCACCAAATTCAAGCATCCTCTCGAGACATATAAGTGGCATAGGCCACCCTCTCATTACCAGTTACCCTCATGAAGTCAAGCATAGTGGTAATCATACTCATCCCTTATTCTGCCTTGGCAGGATTTGCACTGCCCTCAAATACAAGAGGTTGTTGCTTACTGAACCTTTCATAAAGAGGTTCCCATTTACTTCCCACCTCAGGTAGCTGCTCTGCCGCTGGCACCAACACAGGGGATGCCTCTAATACACTGGCCACTACATGCACTTGCTGTTGTCTCAGGAGACGAAGCTCTTCCCCCTATTTCAACACTGTTGCCTACAAATCATTAAACAACTGCTGCCAATTTGCAGGAGCTGGCTGTGGAATCTGTGACTAGTCATTCTCCTGACCCTAACTGTTATTATTATTCTGGCCCTGATCACTTTGGCTAGCTGAAGTATCTGTCTGCCCTGGATTTATTCTTATCTAACACCTTGCTGAAATATTGATCAATACGGCCAGTTAGGTAGTAATAACTAAACCTCTTGCTGCCTTACGGTCCAAGAACAAGCAGACAATTGTCATATTCCACAGTCATACAATTATACAGGCAGATACATGTTTATAACATTTAACACTCAACATGTATTACATAATAATTCACAATCAACATTACTGATGGGTATGTTCCAGCAATTTCAGTACTAATTAGCACAAGTTTGCTGAGAATATCATATTTCAGGGCACAGGTTTAACATGGCATCTCATGCATACAAGTAAAGCTTATATACTATATTTAAGCAGTTATAGATATAACTACATAAATAGTTACCAAACCATGAGTCGAGCTTAACTTCAGTGATGTGTGTACATGCCTAGCCAGCCTACAAGAACCTTAACCTTGGCATGCTCTGATACCAAGTTGTAATGCCCTGGTTACCCCAGAATAGTTACAGTGAACGGTGAACCGAAAATTTGACTCGCTACCCGAGTCCTTTGGTTAAAACGTGCATCTAAGTGTTATTAACAAGCTAAGGTGGAAAATCAATAAAAAGGAAAGGATATATTTTATTAAGTACATAAAGTTGTCCATGGGCCCACAAAATCTTTTACAAGTTATTTACAACTCAAAAAGGTCATTACTGTTTCAAAATAACAAACCCGCCGACCTAAGCGGCAAAAATAGAGTAAACCCCTAGTTCCTCTGAGAACTCCTTGGCTGTGGTGGTCAAGCGGCTGCATATGTACACATCACCACCTAAGCTCTCCACTCAAGGTTGGGTGAGCTTTTCTTTCCCTTTACCGGCACCACACAGCACCCATGAGCCAAGGCCTAGCAAGAAAAGATAGTATTGTATATAAACATTATCAAATGATTATCATTATAACCACACAGAGCTTATAGCTCTTAGACAGATGAGCGACTGATGGGTAAGTCACCAGCCCTAAACAGATGAGAGACTGATGGGTAAGTCTCTAACTTAACAGATGAGTGACTGATGGGTAAGTCACACAAGCGCTTATAGTATTCATCGACCTTTAGGTCGGTCCGGCATTAATGCTCTTTGAGTCATCCAATGAAGATATCGATTTGATCTAATCTTTATTGGCTTGCGTTGAACACGCTAAGGCCGTCATGACTTATAAGTCAGCACTATGTGACCAGTGCACATTTCCACTACCGAACTTGACTAATAAGTCACAGCTTCACAGTCGATATTGACACCTTTGCCAAATCTGACTAATTAGTCAGTACCATGCACAAGTGAGCAATATTTGCTAAGCATTCAATAATCAATCCATGTCCAAATTTACACAATCAACATGCCTCATGAACAACCATGCATGTCACATATGGGGTGCAGTTCTCTTACCTCTGGTTCGAGCGAGAAATAATAATAAGAACGACTCCTGAGAACGATCGAACTTTAATTCATTAGCGGTCACCTAATCATAACCAATTATAACCTCCATTAATGAAATTCAACAATGAAAGGGTCTTAACCTAAGCACCACTCTCAGGCCTCGAAACATGCCCACACGGTGAGTAGATTCGATCCCGAGCCTTAAGGATTGAAACCCCAAGCCAAAAACCCTTAAAAACACTCAAAACGGGAGTTTGAAGGAACATAGTAGCGCTATAGTGTTGATCCTTAGCACCCCAGCACTATACTCAGAACTCCCAACACACCCAAAAGACCCCTGTGTAGCGCTGTAGCGCCCTAGGGTGGGCGCTATAGCGCTACCTCTAGACCAGATGCCCCCTGAAACCTCCTTCTTCATCCCCTTTGATTCTAACCTGATTCCAATGCTTCCAAATCCCATTTTTGGTGCCAAATGAACCCAAAAACCATTCCAACATACCCCAAACATCACAACCATAAGAACCCAAGCCAAAACTCCCAACAAAACCAAGTATTCAACCTAGAAATCTCAGCTGTAGAACATAACTAAAATAGGGCATACCAGCGAATTCAATCGTTAGAAACTTACCCAAAGCTCAGCTTATGATGCTCTTCAACGGAGGAACACTCTCCCAAACTCCCAAGGCTTACTTCCCAAGCTTGAATCCTCAAGAATGGTTCAAAAATCTCAACGGAAACTGAAGAAAAGATAGGTACGGGAGAAGCTTCAAGTAGACTCTGTTTTTCTACCTCTTTCTCAGCTCAAAAATGGTTATATCTATCCTAGGGGTGAAAAGACCAAAATACCCCTAGGTCAATTAAAAGTTTCTAAAGGCTCCCAAGGGAAAAATTGGTATTCCCCACCTATCTCGTTAATCATAATTAACGCTCTCCAATTCTCGCTATTCCCAATAATCTCAAACACCAATAATTTATATCTTGTTACCCTTTAATTCCCGGCAACTCTCTAATCATTAAAATCACCCCGAGACTCATTCCGAGCCCCGAACCTAACCTTGTTATGACTATATCGCTAATCAATAATCCATGATCGTCTCATGCCGAATAGCTCGAACAAACCCACATTATAATGTGGTCTCAACATATATCGTCAACATGCATACAAATATACAATTATACCCTCAACGAGACAAATTACCATCACACCCCTGTAATTGAAATGTGGACCCACATGCATGCATTTAACAATATATTATTATATAATTCACGTATACATGGATTTATCAACTAATGGCATAATTAAGCAAGTATGGCCCTCCCGGCCTACTAATCCCGCCATTAAACCACGTCGGAGCATTCGGGGCATTACATATTGGCTTTATCTAAATCTTAGGTTATAATAAATAATATATCTAGGACCAGCAATATTAATCAAACCTTATGTTATAATTAATATTCTTAAACTATAGGTTAAACTTATAAAATCATTAACTATTGCTATGAGTTTCCAACTAAGTCCCGACTTGAACCAAAATCCACGGTAACTAACATACTACTAACTAATACTAACTACTACTTCTACTACTACTACTACTATCTAACTGGGCTAAGCAAACATTCTCGGACTCTACACCTTGAGAGTCTAGAACCTTCCTTCAGCTGTTAGGAACTTGTTTTACTCAGTGAAAGTGGTTTAATCAAATTCAAGTGTGATGAAAGTATGCAAAAACATGTTTGATATATCACTGTATGCCGATATATTGTAGCTATAAGGACCAATATATCGCCTATGATTGATACGGAAAACACGTCAACTTCACACGTACAAAACCACGGAGGCTCGGGATTATGGGGCAGGCAATATATCCCCTGTAGGGGGTGATATATTAGCTCCCTTTTTCATTTTTGAAAATCTGTGGAATCCGATCTAGAAACAACCCTCAACAACTTGGACTTGCTCTTGAATGTTATTGATCGTTCTGGGCATCTGTTGAGCAAAAAATTAAATTTTTATTCAATCATATATTCATTTTAAAAGGAGTTAGTTTCACTCCTTAAACTCTATAAATAAGAGCGATCACTCAGCAATTTGCTTCCTCATTCAAGCAATTTCCAGTGCCTCCAAGCTGCTAAGTTTGCTCTAGAGAGAAACACTAGGGTTTTGGGGTCAAAAGCTTTCAAATCTAAGCTTTTATAAACACTTAGGAAGTAAGATAGAGTGTTATTTTGGTATTGAGGTGTAGGTCAAAGTTCTAATCTATCTAAGGTACTCTTTATCCTCAGCTTTAGTTCTTTATAGTTCCTTTTATTCTTTTCATTTTCTTCAAAATCCTAACTTGTTATAATGTCTTTTGGTTAGGTGTTTGATTCCTTTGAAACTGAAGGTTTTCGGTAATTTCTTATCATGATGGTTTTGATCTTCTCTTCATCTTCTTTTCTTTAGAAAACTTATGAATCTTACTGTTTGGTTTTAGGAGTTTCCAATCCCGCTCTTGTCTTCAATATCTCGGTTTTTGTAAGGAAAATAGGTTAGATTTTATGTGTTATGATTATGTATGTATGTATGTATGTATGTATGTATGTATATGTTTTATGTTGAAGTCGCTTGCAAAATATGGTTGCTTAGATAGCAAATAAGAAAATCCAATGATTTTTACCATTATCGTAGACTATAGTTATGTTTAAACCTACCTCTAAATAGTAGCAAGAGGACCTAGATGTTTTATCATATACAATATTTGTGTCTAAACCTACCTCTAAATAGTAGCAAGAGAACCTAGATGGTTTCTATCACATACTATGGTAATGAGTTAATGGCCATTAATTTGTAGTCTTATGCTTTATGATTTATGTTTTTATGTCTTATGTTTTATGTTATGTTTTAGTATTTTTTTCCTTACTGGGCATTAGGCTCATTCCTTTTTTTTAGATTGTCCAGGTAAATGGGCATGGAAGGCGGGATGGATTCATGGCGGCTTTGCCATGTGTATTGGGTGAGAACTAAATAAATGGACTGATGGGAAAGATCGAGGATGACATTTATGTTTTGAGTCTTTTAAATTTTGTATTATGAATTTCCGCATTTAGTATTTGAACGATTAATAATAAAGGTTTAAGTTTTCTTTATGATTTTATGTAATAACAATGGGATCCCATATTTTAGATTTTTATAATAAAGTTCTATTATTTTATGCATGTATTCGAAAATATTAGTTATGTCTTATTCTTTTTTAATGGTCTAAGGTCTTTAAGTTAGTCGGGTCATTAAAACGTCTTTTCCTGGTCGCATAAGGATATCGTGGGAATCAGTCCAAGTGTAATGATGCATAACTAGATTGTGATGAACCCTGTGGACCAAGTGCACACTAGCTTCATAACTGAACATAACGTATACTGCTGCAAGGTCATGACATTCGGGCGAATGAACGTTGGTGCAACATATCAAAGGCTGGTCAACAAGATGTTCGTCAACCAGATTGGGCAGAACATGGAGGTGTATGTCGATGACATTATCGTCAAGTCAAAGACTATAGATAACCATGTATTCAATTTGGAAAAATGTTTTGGCTTGCTGAGAAAGTACAACATGAAGTTGAACCCCTAGAAATGTACCTTTTGGGTTTCATCAAGGAAATCATTAGGCTTCATAGTCAACGCGAGGGGGATCGAAGTAAACTTAGAAAAAGATCATGTCGCTATTAGAAATGCCTTAACCAAGATCGCAAAAAGATGTACAAGGCCTAATTGAAAAGGCTGTGGCCTTAAACCAGCTCGTATCGAAGTCCAAGGATAAATGTCTTCCCTTCTACAAATTGCTCAAGGGAAATAGACAATTTGAATGGATATAAGATTGCGAATAGGAATTTAAGATTTTAAGACTCATCTAGCTGAGCCCCCTATGTTATCAAAACCAGTTTATGGTGAATATTTGTACTTATACCTAGCCATAATAGAAAATGCAGTTAGCGCTGTGTTAGTTCGAGGATAAAATCTGACATAGAAACCAATGTATTATGTGAGGAAGAGGCTTGTGGTAGCAAAATCCAAATATCCATTAATTGAAAAACTCGCGTTCTGTTTGATTTTGGCCTCAGGAAAGCTCAGGTCCTATTTCAATTCCCACATTGTACACGTCTTAACCGATCATCCTTTAAGGCAAGTCATGCAAAATCTTCAAACATCGGAATGTTTGTTAAAGTGGGCCATTAAGCTGAGTCAGTTCGAGTTACTATATAAACCACAAAATGCAATCAAAGGCCAAGTACTCGCTGACTTTGTAGCTGAATGTGTGGGGTTCCAGGACGAACCAATGAGGGAACCAGTATAAGAGTTATGGAAAATCTTCATTGATGGATCGTCAAACAAGAATAGATCTAGATCTTGAATAATCCTAATCTCACTCGAAGGACATCGCTTCCATATGACTCTCAGATTTGGTTTCGACGCTTCCAATAACGAAGAAGAGTACGAGACATTATTGGCTGGAGCTCAGGTGGCGAAGGCGCTAAAAGCAAGATCAATTCAATGCTTTAGTGATTCTCAACTCATGGTTAGTCAGGCTTTAGGAGAATAGAAAGCTTGACAAATCAAAATGGCAGCTTATTTAGCTAAGGTTAAAGGTGAACTGTCAGAATTAAAGTTTTATTTCATCGAACAAGTCCCCCGCGAGCAAAATATGAATGTAGATGCTTTAACCCAACTCGCCACAACCAAAGAAGCGGACATATTAAATGTTGTCCCCGTAGAATTCTAGGATAAACCAAGCATCTATGAAGAGCTAGTGGAGATCAGTGTGATTTTTGATGAACAGACCTTAACAACTCACGAAACTTGTTGTATCAGGTCCCGTAGTACGTTATGGTCGAGCGGATTCTCTACAGGCGAGGTCATTCTTTGCCCCTCCTAAGGTGCGTTTTGCCCGAGGAAGCGTATGCTATCCTCGAATAAGTCCACGAAGGATTTAGTGGGCATCACCCTGGTGGGCAAAACATGGCTCTAAAGGTACTAAGGCAAGGTTATTTTTGGCCCACGCTGAAAAAGGACTCTTACTCATATGTCCTTAAGTGTGGAAAATACCAACGTTCTTTTACCATTGCCCGAGCTGCAACCATGGAGCTAACTATGATTTTCTCTCCCTGGCCATTCACTATATGGGGGATTGACCTAACTGGCCTGTTGCCTACTAGAAACAGAGGAGTTTGCAACATGGTTGTCACATTCGACTATTTTACTAAGTGGGTTGTGGCAGAGACTCTGGCAACTACAACCTTGAAGAGAGTACTAGATTTTGTCATGAAAAGTATAATATGTTGTTTTGAACTGGTGGACAAAACCCCTCGCCTTAATTGCCCTAGTTGGAGAACCTCCAGCTCCGAGGGCAAACCTCAGACAGTAATCTACTAAAGCACCCACGATCCACTATCAAAGGAAAAATATCACCTAGGAGGACCCTTGCTCCAACTAGAGGCCTCGGGTAGTAACATAACGTCAGATCCAGTCACTGAGGATTGCCATGTGTCAGAGGTGAAAATACGGACAACAATTTATAAAATCGTTCATAAACACCACTCAAACATTAAAAAGAATGAAACTCCAGAATTTCGTAGTTTTCATAAATAAAATAAAATAAACAACTAAAAATCCAATCCATTAAACGAAAACATCATTCTAAAATAAATGCTTAGTAAATTTCCAAAGTAGGCCCGATCCCCTATGATCGTTAAATCCTTGAAATGTACGCCCTCCCCCGAAGCTCTCCAACTTATTCCGTTGTAACCACCTCTTTGCCTTTACCTACAACACAAAGTACCCATGAGCCAAAGCCCAACAAGAGGAGTTGTGTAGGACAAAACCCCATAACCTTAACCGGGAATTGAAATCAATAACAGTAACAATAATATAACATAAATCAAAACTCATGAAAAGAAAACGTAGACCAAGTTGAGTTGGAAAAGTATCGTATAACGTAAGCATGCATTTTCATCATATCATAAGTATGCATCTTCGTAACATAGACATACATTTTAAACATAGGCATGTGAGACAGTTATCACATACACATAGAGAAAACATAATCATAATTCATATAAGCTCATTAAACATAAACATTCACTAACATAATTATGCATTAACATAAACTTAACTCATAAATAGTTTCTACCATAGAGTACATCAAGCATACACCCTGCGTGCAGGTGTCCACTCTTCTTACCTTAAATGCAGTAGCGATCTACACACCCTAATACGTCTCCTCAAGTATCCATGGTGAGCCTAAACATAACATATAACATTAAGGCTTTGAAACCGTCGACCAAGCAAAACCATAATTAAACCCACTAAAATAATTTTTAAAACTAACTCCTCACCATTATACTTAAGAAAGTCTTTAAAAACCCTCTGCATATGTCCCAACAATTATAAACTTATATCTAAAGGTACATAAAATTATCCTTAAAATCACATTTATGGGCAGCTGGCGCGGTCATGCCTGTGCCTCGGCGCGGTCACGCTCACAGAGAGCAAGGCCAACCTAGGCAAGTAGTGTGGTCGCACCAGCGCTGGGTGCTGTCACGCTAGGTCTATACTTTCAGAGATCGCAGTGCGATTTCTAAACTTGAAACTCGAGCCAAATCGTAAAATCTCAAACTCAAACCCCCGAAGCAGGTATCCTAACATCTTTCTAGCCCCATGAATCCAGATATTAACATCCATAAACCTATATTAAACATTCATCAACCCAGAAAAAATAACAGCAGTCTTAGATCTTTAAGACTTACATTGACAAAACCTTAAACATAAGTTTGAACATTTACAGATGAAAATCCAGCCACCAAAATCTTAGATCCTTGACATCTATGGGATCTCCTAGCCTTTCAATATTCTAGATTGATGATCTCCTCCAAACCTCAAGCATTAAAATCTTAGATCAAGAACTAGAGAATGTTCTTGGTTTGCTGCCCTGTAGCCTATCACACAACTAGAGTCTGAAGAAAATAAGACATCTAAACCTATATTACTTATTAATTCATTATTTAATCTAACTTAATTCGTGTAAAAACCAAATGACCTTTCTATATCCAGCCATAAATTTATTCTTAATAATCACTTAGGACCCTTATTGTAATTTCCATCCAAAACTAATAGCTTTAATTTTTCATAATTACGCTTTCTATCATAAAACCTATAATTCTACTTTGGCCCCCAGTACACAATTCCTATTACACTTTGGCCCCTAACACTTGAAGATAATAATGTGTGTGGATTTCTTGTTATAACATATAATAAAACATACATCATAAATCATGCATATCATAAATCATAAAATTAAACACATAATATCATACAATTTACCATAATACCATTACTAGTAAAAGCGGATATTACAACTATTTCCTCCTAAAGAGAAATTTCATCCTCGAATTTAACCTAAAAAATTATGGGAATTGTTCCCTTATATCGGTTTCCAACTCCCACGTTGCATCTTTGGTAGATCTATTTTTTCCAAAGGACCTTGACTATCTCGATCATCTTATTCCTTAATGCTTTTTACTTCTTATCAAGAATATTTACTTGCTTCTCTCCATATGATAGGCCTAGTTGCATATCCAACGCCTCATAACTAAGAATGTTAGACGGGTTTGAAACATACTTGCGTAACATGGACACATGAAAAATATTGTGCACTCCTGACAAAGTTGGACGCATGGCTAACCTATAAGCCACTTCCCCAACTCTCTCTAAAAGTTCGAATGGTCCAACAAATCGAGGACTTAACTTTCCTTTCTTGCCAAATCTCTTAACTCCTTTCATAGGCGAAACACGTAGGAATACATGATTTCCTACTTGGAACTCAATGTGCTTACGCTTAGGATCAACATAGCTCTTATGTCGATCCTGTGAGGCGATCATGCGCACTCTTATTTTGGCAATAGCTTCATTCGTTTCTCGTACTGCCTTCGGGCCTAAATACTTACTTCCACCTATCTCATCCCAATGAATTTGTGACATCCATTTTCTTTCGTAGAGCATCTCGTATGATGCTACTCTAATGGTTGCCTGATAAATATTATTATACGAGAACTCTATCAATGGAAGGTACTTCCTTCACGATCCACCGAAATGGAACACGAATGCTTTAAGCATGTCTTCCAGAATCTATATTGTTCTTTCTGTCTGCCCATCTGTCTGGGGGTGGAATGCTGTACTGAATTTCAACTTCGTACCCATCATTTTATGTAATTCTTCCCAGAACTTACATGTGAATTTTGGGTCTCTATCCAAAACGATTGTATTTGGCACACCATGAAGTCTCACAATCTCTCGCACATAAAGCTCTGTATATTGTTCTAATGTGAATATTGTTCTGACGGGTATAAAGTGTGTCAATTTTGTGAACCTCTCAATGATAACCCAGAATGAATCATGTTGCTTGGTGGTCTTAGGTAACCCCACCACGAAGTCGATAGCAATCTTTTCCCACATCCATTCTGGAATGTTTAACGGTTGCAACAAACTACACAGTCTTTCGTGCTCTGCTTTAACTTGCTGGCACGTGAAGCACCTTGTGACATATTCCACTACGTCCTTCTTCATCCCAGGCCAACAATATAATATTTTATAGTCTTGATACATTTTTGTAGTCCCTAGGTATAAAGAATAAGGAGTAGTATGAGACTCATCAAAAATCTCCTTCTTAACTCCTAGATCCGCTGGCACACATATTCGTTCCTTATATCCCACTGTTCCACAATTACTGAGAATAAAATCTTTGCTACTTCCATCTTGCATTCCTTGTTTCTACCTTTGTATTTGTGTATCTTTACCCCGTCCTTCTGTAATTCTGTCTAGCAAAGTTGAATGCATAGTCAAATTTGTTAAACCCTCTACGATAAACTCTATACCTACTTGTTCTACTTCCTCCGTCAACTTGGCAGGTATATTTCTTATAGCCATGACTTGCTCTTAGCTTTTATAACTTAGGGCGTTGACTACCACATTCTCCTTCCCCAAATGATACAATATTTCACAGTCATAGTCCTTGACTAATTTTAACCATTGACGTTGCCTGATGTTTAACTCCATTTGAGTAAAGAAGTATTTCAGGCTCTTATGATTCGTATAAATTTCACATTTCTCCCCATAAAGATAGTGGCACCATATCTTCAGTGCGAACACTACTGCTGCCAACTTCAAGTCGTGTGTTAGGTAGCGTTGTCCATATTCTTTCAACTGCCTAGATGCATATGCTATAACCTTCTCCACTTGCATCTATGCGCACCCTAGTCCCTGCTTCGAAGCATCACAATATACCTCAAATTTCTCATTATCTGTGGGTAGACTTAATACATGTGTCGTGATAAGTCTATCTTTCAACTCTTGAAAACTCTGTTCATAATCCTTAATCCATACAATCTTGATAACCTTTGTGGTCAGTTCTGTCAAAGGCGTAGCAATCTTAGAAAACCCTTCTACGAATTTTCGGTAATACCCTGCCAACCCAAGAAAACTTCTCATCTCCGAAGCATTCTTTGGTTGTGGCCAATCTTTTACAACATCGATCTTTACTGGGTCCACCTTTATACCATCCTCACTAAAATGTGTCCTGTGAATGACTCTTGCGTTAACCAAAATTCATACTTCTTGAATTTTGCATACAATTGATGTTCCCTCAACCTCTGCAGTGTCAATCTTAGATGTTCTTCATGTTCCTCTTCAGTTCGAGAGTAGATTAGAATGTCATATGTAAATACTATCACGAACTTATCAAAATTTTCCTTGAAGACTATGTTCACAAGGTCCATAAATGTCGTCGAGGCATTGGTAAGTCAAAAAGATATGACCAAGAATTCATAGTGGTCATACCTAGTACGAAATGCTGTCTTTGGAATGTCCGCTTCCTTCACCCTTAACTGGTGGTATCCCGGCCTCAAGTCTATCTTTGAGAACGCTGCCTGTTCTTAGAGTTGATCAAAAAGATCGTCTATCCATGGAAAAGGGTATTTTTTCTTGATGGTTGTTGACAGTAACAACTCGTCAACTAAGTTAGATCAAGAACTTTTTGAATTGTAAAAAGAGTGAAGTTAAACTGACTAATCTTCAAATAAACTTATGTATTATTGCAAGAACACAAAATGTAACTACTAGAGCTCTAAAGTGAAAAATAGAGAGAATGTTGAGTGTCTGTTCTCATTAACTATAATTGGCTACAAAATTATCCACAAATCCGACCCACTTCTCAAGTGTAGGGAGGTCATATTTATATTAGAGCACTATTGGCTCACTGTACATGGTGGTCCCTGGGGACACAAACCTACATATGCATCCTATAGGTTGTAGTGGTGCCAGAATCATGGCGGTTGGCTCCAGCACACGCCAAGGGTCTGCGGGTGTACCTCAATTCTAGTACCTGGTTGTACCTCCACTATATTTTTAATACCATTTTCATAAATTAACTGGGAAAGAACACGTCAGGTACCTTGCGTGTACGACCACTACTTGTCTGGCATGGGGATAGGGTCTGTCATCTGTGATTTTCAGGGTTGTACCTCCATATGTATTTCGTACATGGAGTGGATAAGGTTCACCACTTGTCCGCACATCCCTCACATGTACTTGCTATTCTGGTCATGCGCAGGTTTCCATCCTCTCTGTGATTCCTATTCTCTTACCCCTTATACATCGAAGTCTTTTCCGGTCCTCATGAAAGCTAATACCCTAAGGAGAATGGAAGGCAAGATTCTCCCGAGGCCCGTGGTGCGAGGCTCTTGCACGCGAGACGGAGCCGTGGTGCAAGGGGCTCCTGCTCGCGAAACGCCATGGTACGAGGCCATGCTTTACGAGGTGGAGTCGTGGTGTGCGAGGCTCATGTGCACGAGATGACATGGTGCGAGGGGCTTCTGCCCACGAGACGCCATGGTATAAGGCAATGCTTCACTAGGCGAAGCCGTGGTGCATGAGGCTCCTGTTCGCGAGACGCCGTGGTGCGAGACCATGTCTTGCGAGGTTGAGCCGTGGTGTGCAAGGCTCCTGCGCACGAGATGCCATGGTGCACGAGGATCCTACATGCGAGACGCCATGGAGCATGGGGCTTCTTCACGCGAGACGTCATTGTGTAAGGCCCTTACACGTGAAATGGAGCCGCGGTGAGCGAGGCTCTTGCGCGCAAGAATCTATGGTGTGAGGCCATGCCTCACAATTTCCTCGTGCCAGAAGCACGCTTGTTGAGTGAGACAGAAGCTTGTGTCGCAAGGCCGTGCCACACGGGGCCTCGACGCGAGGTGGTCCATTATTAGCAAGACATATCTACCTCCTTGGGACCCTCAGTGCGAGATGCATCGTTAGCCTTGAGGGATGATCCTACCTGAGCTTGTGCACAAAGTGAGGCTCTGTAAGAGAGGCGCATGCCTTATGAGGCCTTTGACGCAGGGTGCAAGGCCGGTCTTGGCTATTTGCATTCAGAGCCTTTATTATGAGGGTCACGAGGCGGGGCCTTGTGCAACTAAAATTATCATATTAACAATTGCCCCCTGTTTATGGGAGGGCCTTTAGGTGCTCCAATAAAATTTTTGGTATGGTGTCTTCGAAGCTTAGGTTGTGTTAGCATGTTTCTTTGCTTATGTGGCATATAAAAACACACTTTGGAGGTAGTGATCCTCATAATACCTTAAAATTGAATGTGAGCCTATCATTTGGCTTCGTGGATCCCAATGTAGGTGTTTGGCTCCATTTTTTACCATAGATCAAGCATTGGATTTGACGGATAGGATGAGTTTGAGCTTCTTATAAATAGATCTTCATCATAAACATAATTACTACACTTTCTCTTCTTAGCTTGGTGGTACTTGTGTCTTCTCATCCTCCAAGTGGTAAGTGGTTCCATCCCTCATAAGGGCATTTTGGCTTTCTTTCCTCCTTATTATTTTTTATTTTTTTATATGTCAACACCTATATAGGTGCTAAGAGAGTAAAATACCTTTCTCTATTCTTTTTGTTGATGTGTACTTTCGACCCTTGGTATTTCTTCAACTGCGACGGTGCGCGATTTTACCCGTTCAAGGTACACTTTCTTCCTTTCTTATTTTCAATGGTTCTAAATTAGCAATACTTAGGATGGGTTGCGATGGCCAGAGCACCTCGTGAGCTAATCAACATATATGCATCCAGTTGCCCATATACCCTCCCCTGTACCCCGTAGTTGGTCGTTTCAAGCACTTGTGTCTAGAGGTTTTGAGCTTATTCCTTTGTGTTTTGTAGCACCCTTTCCATCTACACTTGCACCCATATTACCAACAAGACGCAGTTTTATGGCATGTGGGGGGTCGTCTAGCACTCCTCTGGAGGTCGAGTTTGTAGACTTATTTTCAAACTCGGGATCCCCTGAAAACAACCCTAACCAAGACTATGACACCTTGTGGACGGCCGGTATATGTTACCTTGAGTGCACGGCCAAGCTTAGGTGTAAAATCTGGGTGGTGGAGAGTGAGATAGATTCAGTTTTTAGGGGTGATGGAGTCCCTTTAACCTTTGACCTTAATGACCACATTGCAACCCTTAGAGTGGACCATTTTAATCTACAAATGGAGTTGAAGTTCATTGAGGGAAACCTCCCTCCTGAACCTCTTACCCCGTTCTCTCCCTATAGTAGCCCTGAGGTAACCCCTAGTTCCCCTCAACCCTTGTCTTTAATCCACCCATGTTCGATGCTTCCACACTCAATGCCTCACTGGAAAACTCACGCAAGAAGGAAAAAGTGGAGGGTAAAGTACCTTGTTTTGACCTCACCTTTTTCCTTTGGTTCTGCAGATATGTCAAAGAGAATGAGACGAAAGGTGGCTCTCGAGAAGCCGGACTCTGGTCCTTTGTTGGTGTCCACCATCAATTCCAACGTGTCAGAAAACCAGCTGTTAGAATTATCCAAGAAGTACCACATTAGCAAAGAGTACAAGTTATACATACCCTCCAAACAGTATCTGATTGATAATCACCCCAGAGCTACGTGGCCATTAGGAACCATATCCTGAAGACGGGTGGGTCCATTCCCTTACACTCGTTCTTCGTCATGGCCCTCAACCACTTCGATCTTGCTTTACTTCAGCTGGCACCTAAGACCTGGATGACTTTAAGTTGCCTATATATGGTGTTTGTGAAGCTTAACGGTCATGTTCCCATAGCCCAAGAGTTGCATTTTATGTACAATTGCATACCCACTCCTATCCAAAGGATTCTACTTCCTACAAAAAGATAATTCTCAGGTCTCCTTGATAGAGGGTTCTGTGTCTAACCCGAGTTCCTGGAAGCAGGACTTTTTCTTTGTAAAAGGTCCCCTTTCCGTCTGCTAACATTTCAGCTGATCCCCAAGTAAGTATTTCAAGTTTTTCCTTTTATATTGAGTTTGCTATTTTGGAACTTATACTCATATTGATAACTGAGTTGATTGTTCAAAGAGCTTCATTATCCCCGACGTTCCTGAGTCAGAGGCGACACCAGTAGACGTCTTCCTCGATGCAGACCCTGCAACAAAAATGGCCGCCCATCTCTTTACCATGGCCAAACTCAACCACTATGGTTTATCCAGGGTTTCAGAGCCCGACCTACTATGCCATATTTCTGAGCGAAAAAAGAAAGCGACTCCAGCAGAATCTCACTCAGACGAGGGTGATGTTGATTGGGTGCCTCGGGAGGTTTCCCCATAATCTAAGCATCCAGCTCAACTATCTCCGTCCTCCAGGGGGTGCCCCCTTTGAAACCCTACAAACCGTGACACGACCTCTCATTATTGCGGTCCACAGACCATGCAAGGGTGCTTCGTTATTCCTTTCTCTAATGAATATGACAATCTTCCCTATGCTCTAGCTAGTCATGGCCATTCAAGGTACCCTTCTTTCGATGTTACTGGGCCTCCTCCACCTCCTTCTGTGAGAGGTCTTTGGAATTTTACCATGGCAGAGCTTGGGGAGACCATTGTGCACTCCACAACTTGGGTGAGTTCATGCGTGTTACATTGGTCTTTCTTTTTTTGTGTTTTGGGTTCTTTTTCTGTTCATTTTTTTTATTTTTTCTTCCTTGCAGGCTTTTCTGGTGGCTCAACACTTCGCAGCTCGACACAGGGCCTATCTTCATCAAATGCTGGAAGGGACCGTCAAGTGGTCAGAGTTCAGGAGCTCGAGGGCCAGATTGCTGACATCAAGTTCAAGCTAAAGAAAGCCTTGGCAAAGGCCTCTTCGTCGTCAAAGAAGAAGAAAAGAGCAGAAGCTAAGGCTAAGGTGTTGTGGGAGAGGGTCACTCTCCTTGAGGCTAATTTGGCAGAGGTTGAATATAAGTCCATAGAGTGCACCCTTTATGGAATGTGGAGGAAAAATTCTAGCTTCAATTTCTCCCACTTTGGTGACCATGTCGTTGCCAAGGTGGCTGAGTGGAATGCTCGCAGCGGGAGGCCTTGAGATTTCACTTTTACAAATTTTACTTTTCACTTCTATTTGGTTATATTTTTATTTGAACCTCATTTTTTTTTGGGAACTTTTCTAAGTCCTGCTGTGGCTGATGTCGATTTTATCCTACAACATTATCGCAACTTTCTTTCTTATTTAAATATATATATGTGTGATCATTTGTTTTTGCTTTTCTATGCTTGAGGTTCTTTCGAGCCCGCTTAAAGGGGTTTGATAGGTCTCTCTTTTTTTTTCTAATAACATGTCAATAATCTATTTGGACAGGCAGTGATGGTCTCATTGGTGCACCTTAATTTTATTTGTAAGGATATGTTAACCCTTTGGGTTCTAGCCATCCATTTATATATTTTTACGCGCTCTTGTTATTTCTTGCGAGAAGCGTCCTTCTCATCATTATTCATATTACTATTTTTGCAAGGGCCTCTTTTAGGATCCTTTTTGGCTAGACAGCTTAGTGGCCGCCGCTCTAGGCTTATTGGTGGATGCTCTCCTTAAGGCCTTTCCTCTCGTGGAGGAATCAACCTTAATTAGGAGGTTTTTCCTGTAGGACCTTTTCACTCTTTTGATGTTCATAAGGGTAGCTAATCCTTGTGAACTTAAGAGATGCTTTGCAAGGTTTTCTTCTTTAATTCTCTTTTTTTACAAGACTCTTTTAGGACCCTTTTTGGCTATATGCTCTGCCCCCTAAGTGGCTGGCAAGATTTATCTCGTCGGGCACTTTGATAATTTTTCTCATGCATTTTGGTAATTTCAATTGGGGATAGGTACCCAAGAGTTAGATGACTTGTTACATAAATGAGGAGTGTGACATGCTGATAAGAAACATATCCATCCAAAATGAGGTGAGTACATATGTATTTATGGAAACAATGTTCCTACTTCGTACCATGGCATCTAAGTTACCCCTCTAATTCAAAGCTATTACACTTAAATTTGCATGTTTATACAAAGCAATAATATTCTTGCCTCAGACGTGAAGGTCTTACTGATAATATTTTTCTAGGTGCTCTGCGTTCCACGCTCTGGGTACCATGGTGTCATCCATACGTGCCAACTTGTAGGTGTTAGGGGGCACCACCTGGGCAACTTGGTAGGGTCATTCCCAGTTCGCCCCTAGTACACCCGCACCGAGGTCGCGAGAGTTTGGCAGAACTTTCCTTAACATGAGGACTCCGACCCTGAATGTCCTCTCTTGCACCCTTGAGTTAAAGTATCTTGTGGCCCGCTGCTAGTACATTGCCAACCTCAGCTGTGACTTTTCTCTCCACGCCTCCAACGGGTCCAAATTTTCAGCCAATGCTACGTGGTTAGCTTGGTCATCGTATTCTTCTATATGGGAGGAGTTGATTTTCATTTCTATTGGAAGAACTGCCTCGCACCCATAGGCTATGGTGAAAGGCGTTTCTCCATAAGTGGAACGGGGGGTGGTCCTCTAGGCCCAAAGCACATTGGGTAGTTCTTCGACCCAAGCTCCTTTCAACTTCTCCAATTTTGTTTTTAGGTTCCTTTTTAGGTTCTTGTTGATGGCCTCCAGTTTTCCATTGGCTTGCGGGTGTACAACAGTAGATAAAATCCTCTTGATCCCCCTTTCTCTACAATATTCGTCGAATAATCCCCCTTCAAACTGGGTCCCATTGTCAGAGATTATCTTGTAGGGTACTCCATACCTGCAGGCTGCAAACCTGTTGAAAAATGTGGTGATTTTCTTAGCCTTTATATTGACTAGAGGCTCTACTTCAACCCATTTAGTAAAGTAATCGACTGCTACAACTGCGTACTTCGCTCCCCCCCCCCCCCCCCTTCCTGTTGGTAACGCACCAATCAAGTCTATCCCCCACACAACAAAGGGCCATGGACTAGTCATGCTCACCAGCTCATTTGGTGACTGTCTGGGTAATTTGCATGTCATTGGCACTTGTGACATCTTCTTACGAAACCGCTCACATCCTTTTCCATGGTAAGCCAATAATACCCTTGTCGCATGGCCTTTTTTGCCGTGGATTGCCCCCAGCATGATTTCCACATTTTCCTTCATGTATCTCTTGCAAAACCTTCAAAGCCTCCTCCTTGTTTATACACCGTAGGAGCGGGGTGGAGAAGCCCCTTTTATACAAGACTCCATCTACTAGGGTGTATTGGGCGGCTTTGTAAATCAGCTTACGGGCATCTTTTTTGTCCAAAGACAATGTTCCATCACTTAATTACCTCAAGATGGGTGTGGACCATTACTCCTTGGTAGTATTTACCATGTGAACCTCCTCTTCTGCTATGCTTGGCCTGGAGAGGTATTTGACAGGGATGGACTCAAGCGTGTCTTCGTCTCGGGTAGAGGCGAGTTTTGCGATAGCATCAACATTCGTGTTTTGCTCTCTTGGGATCTGTAGTATGGTGCATTTTTTCAAACTGATCCAAATACCCTTTTACATTGGCTAGGTATGCAACCATTTTTGGGCCTCTAGCTTGATATTCTCCCTTCACCTAAAATACTACTAACTGTGAGTCACTAAAGACATGCAAATGTGTTACCTTTAGCACCCTGGCTAGTCGTAGGCCAGCCAAGAGTGCTTCATATTCTGCTTCGTTGTTGAAAGCTTCAAATTTGAATCTTAATTCACAATATATCTTATGACCCTAAGGTCCTGTCATTACTATGCCAGTGCCGGCTCCTCCTTCATTGGACACCCCGTCCCCATGGAGGCTCCATCCTTTAGGCTGCTCTTCCCCTCCACAAGTTAGTCCATTCTCTTCTGTTTCTCCCTCCTCATAGGTCGGTAGGCAAACTCGACTATAAAATCTTCTAGTACTTGGCCATTGACCGAGGTCCTTGGGGTATAAATGATGTCAAATTGACTTAACATAATTGACCATTTTAGCAACCTCCCTGAAGTCTCCGGTTTGTTGAAGACTTGACGCAAAGGGGTGTTGGTGAGCACTTCGATAGCATGAGCATGAAAATAGGGCCTTAGCTTTCTTAAAGCCACTACCAAGGCATGTGTTAACTTTTCTATTTCTGGGCACCCGGTTTCTACGTCTACCAACCGCTTGCTAACATAGTATACGGGCTATTGATGATTCTTTTCTCCTTTGACTAGGGCGGCGCTTATAGCATGCTCTGACATTGCCAGTACAGGTACAATTTTTCCACTTTTTCTGGCTTAGCTTAAATGAGTGGTTTTCTGAGGTGTTCCTTTAGCTTAGCGAAGGCTTCTTGAAAATCTTCATCCCAAGCGAACCTTTTGTTCCCTTTTATGATGTTGAAGAAAGAGAGGCACTGGTCGAAGGATCTGGAGATGAACCTATTGAGAGCAGCTACTCTCCCCATCAAGCATTGCACCTCCTTCTTATTTCATGGTGGGATCATTTCCAATAATGCTCTGATTTTGTCAGGATTGGCCTCGATACCTCGGGAGTTCACCATAAAACCAAGGAACTTCCCAGACGAAACACCAAAGGTGCACTTGAATGGGTTTAGCTTCATTCTGAATTTTCGGAGGGTGTTAAACATCTCATAGAGGTCGCTTGCGAGCTCTTCTGCCCTCCTTGTCTTTACCAACATATCATCTACATATACTTCCATATTTCCTCTTATCTGATTTCCAAACATTTTGTTTACCAACCTTTGATAAGTAGCACCTGCATTCTTTAACCCAAAAGGCATCACCTTGTAGGAATATAGCCCCTTGTCTATTATAAACGAAGTGTGCTCCTCATCGGCCGGGTTCATGGGTATATTATTGTACCTGGAATATCCATCCATGAAGCTGAGTAGCTTGTGCCCAGCCGTGGCATCTACTAATTGATCTATCCTAGGAAGCAAGAAGCTGTCCTTAGGGCAGGCTTTATTGAGCTTAGTAAAATCCACGCAAGTCCTCCACCTTCCATTGGGCTTCGGGACTAAAACTGGGTAGGATACCCATAGTGGCTAGAATGCTTCTTGGATAAACTCATTTTCCTTCAACTTGTCAACTTCTTCTTTCAGGGCTGCGTATCTATATGGATCTAGTGCCCTTCTTTTCTGCCTCATAGGTCTAGCTTTTGGGTCGATGTTCAAGTGATGGCACATGATTGATAGATTTATCCCCACCATGTCCTCTTGACTCCCAGCGAACACATCGAGGTTAACTTTTAGAAATTCTATCAGCTTTACCTTCACAATATCCAGAAGGTTTCTCCCTACCTTCAACTTCCTTAACTACTCATTCATAATTATGACCTCTTCCACCTCCTCTACTGGCTCGGCCCTGGGTTCCTCCGCAATTCACGGGTCCAATTTGAGTGGGTTTGTGCTTCCATGTACTACCATAGCCATAGGCCCTGACGGTCGTATGGATGTGTGGAGGGATGTGTTGTAACATTCCCTCACTTCCTTTTGCTCCCCTTTCATGCTCAATATCCCCCCTGGAAAAGGGAATGTTTTTGGCCAAGTGATATACTGAGGTTGTCGCCTTCAATTCTCGTAGGGAGGGTCTTCCTAGTACTGCATTGAAGGCCGAGGCACATTCTACCATGACAAAGTTTTCCATTATGGTGGTTTGTCTAGGTTGTTCTCCCATGGTGAGGATAACTCAATTGCACCCATGGGCTATATCGAATCTCCTATAAATCCATACAGGGACGTATTGTAGGGCTTTAGGTTCTTGATGTTCAGTCCCATCTTCTCTAAAGCTGGGTGATATAAGATGTCTACGAAGTTTCCATTGTCCACCAGAACTCGATGCACCCTCATGTTAGCAAGTTGTACAATCAACACCAAGGGATCATTGTGAGGGAAATGCACACCCCGTGCGTCTTGTTCGGTGAAGGTTATCAAGTCGTTCTCCCCCATAAAACTCTTTGGGGGGCGTTGCTCCAAACTTAAGACGCATGGAGGTGGACTTCGCCTGGCTTCCTTGGCATACTTGTCTTGCCCCTTCCTCGATTCGCCTCCGACCCCTGGCCCTCCAAAGATGGTCCTAACTTCTCCTTGCACCTCTGGGGCTAGGTCTAGTGCCCGTGGTGATGGTACTCCTTCTTCCGGTCTCTGGTTTCTTCGCAGACATATCTACCCAAGTGTCCCCTGTGTATAACCTCTTCGATTTCTATCTTCAAATGAGAGCATTCTGCGGTGGCCAATGTCTTTATGATACTGACAATATTTACTAGGGTCTATTTTTTATCGATCTTTCTTTATTGGTGGGGGCCTCCTAAAAGGGACCTAATTTTCATTCGTGACGAAGATATGCTCCCTAGCGTGCGTTAGGTCAGTGTAAAAGGTGTAGGAGGTCTGTTTGCGCTCATCAATGTGTTGGGGCTTCTGAGGCCAATCATCTCTCGACCCTTCGTGGACCCTCTTTTTCTTTTCGCTACATAGGTCCTCCTGGATTGAGAGTTTTGGAGGTGACCTACTTTTTCTGGCCTTAAGGCTCTCGTGACCATCTCTGACACGAATATATTTATGTGCTCGTTCATAGAAATCGTCTAAGTCAGTGACCTCCCTTTTAAGCATGGTATCCCACAGCTTACTACCCGAGCGTGGTCCGGCCGTAATGACCATTTTTAATTCTCCACGGGTTAAGCTTCCTACTTTGGATGCCTCCATATTGAACCTATGGATATAGCTCTTTAGGCTCTTGTTTTCTCCTTGTTTCATGTTAGTGAGGCTAGTGCTTCGCATAGTGTAATCACGCACGGCGTGATGTTGTTGGAGAAATTCATCAGAAAATTGTTTCCTAGACCTAACGGACCCTAGGCAGAGTCTTTTGAACCATTTGTACGCAGGTCCCTTTAACGTGACAGCAAAGTAGTGACATCTAACCCTACTAATTCCTCTCAATTTCATTAGGTCATTGAACATGTCCAGATGGTATTTGGGATCCATATTTCCTTTATAAGGGGTCATATGAGGCTCTTTGAAGTTGGCAGGGAGCCGAACGACTTGGATTTCCCCAATGAAGGGTGATTCGTAATAGAACTTTTTGTCAACAGCTTGCCCTCCAGATTCGGTGAATATCTTGCTCTGGAGGCTCCTCATTTCAGTGTCTAGGTCTTGTCTCCTTTTGTTCAAGGAATCTCTCAAGTTGGATGGGTTAGCCTTTCCTTTCCTTTTGTCTTCCCAAGGAGCCATAGGAGGTGTAGTCCTTACGCTCGTCCTTTTCTTGTTGATTTTTTCCCTTAAGTCGGAGGGTGTTTCCCTTGAAGTGACTTCGACTTTGTTATGAGGGTTAGTGTTGTTCTTCTGCTCTGGCCTCTGGGGCTGATTCGCCTATCCGGGACGTTCACGCTGCTTTGTCTGAGGGGTATTGCTAATGGAGAGTTGAGTCCTCCCATCATCCATAGGGACTCTGGTTTCTACACCCTCCTGGCCTTTCTCCTATGGTCAAGGAAGAGGCATGCTTGATTTTCCCTGCAGCAGGAGATTCAACGCCTGTTGCATATTCTCTAAGGAGGTTTCTAGTCATTTTTCTTCCAATGTAATTTGCGTATCTCCTCTTCATAAAATCAAGTCCTGGAGCTCGAGCTTATGGAATGTACTAGGGGAATCTTGTCTGGCTTGTGCGTTGATGGAGTGGGATCTCGTCGGCCGGAGTTCAACACCTGTGGTGGCCTTGGGGGCAGAAACTCTCCGGCATCTCTCGTGGGAGTTCAAAGCCAAGGGTCCGCGGGTGTACCTCAATTCTAGTACCTGGTTGTTCCTCCACTATATTTTTAGTACCATTGTCAGAAATTGGCTGGGAAGGACCACGCCAGGTACCTTGCATGTACTACCACTACTTGTCAGGCATGGAGATAGAGTCTGTAATTTGTGGTTTGTAGGGTTGTGCCTCCATATGTATTTCATACTTGGAGTAGACAAGGTTCACCACTTGTCCGCGCATCCCCCACATGTATGTGCTCTTCTCATCATGCGCGGGTTACCATCCTCTCTCTGCTTCCTATTCTCTTACCCTATATACATTGAAGTCTTTTCGGGTCCTCTTGGAAGCTAATATCCCAAGGAGAATGGAAGGCAAGATCCTCCCAAGGTATGTGGTGCGACGCTCTTGCGTGCAAGATGCCATGGTGTGTGGGGCTCCTGCGCGAGACATCATGGTGCGATGCCATGCCTCACAAGGTGGAGCTGTGGTGCGCAAGACGCCATGGTGCGAGGGATTCCTGTGCGTGAGACGTCGCTGTGCGAGGCCATGCCTCACGAGACGGAGGCGTGGTGCGCGAGACGCCGTGGTGTGAGGCCATGTTTTGCGAGGCAGAGTCATGGTGCGGGAGGCTCCTGCGCGCGAGACGTCGTGGTGCAAGGCCATGTCTCGCAAGGTGGAGCCGTGGTGGGCGAGACACCTACGCTTGAGACACCGTGGTGTGAGGGATTTTGTGCGTGAGATGCTTTGGTGCGAGGCCCCTGCATGCGAGACAGAGCTGTGGTGCACGAGGCTCCAGCGCGCAAGACACCGTGGTGCAAGGCCATGCCTCACGAGGTCCTCATGCAAGACACACGCTTGTAGAGTGAGACAGAAGCTTGTGGCACGAGGCTTTGCCTCGCTGGGTCTCGACGCAAGGCAGTCCATTATTAGCAAGACATATCCACCTCCTTGGGACCCTCACTGCGACACGCGTCGTTAGTTTTGAGGGATGATCCTACCTGAGCTTGTGCACAAAGTGAGGCTCTGTAAATGAGGCGCATGCCTTGCGAGGCCTTTGCACAAGGTGCAAGGCTGATCTTGGCTATTTGCATTCCGAGCCTTTATTCTAAGGGTCATGAGGCGGGGCCTTGTGCAACCAAAATTATGATATCCAAAATGGTGACCTTATTAAGTTCCCTATAATCAATGCACATCTGCATTGACCCATCCTTCATGTATACGAATAAAACTAGTGCTCCCCATGATGAGTAACTTGCCCTAATGAAACCTAGGTCAAGTAGTTCCTGTTGCTAAACCTTTAACTCCTTCAATTCAGCCCGAGCCATTTCGAGATTGGAGTTGTTTATGGTGGTAGCTCGATCGTGAACTCAATTTCTCGATGTGGTGCCAATCCTTGTAATTCTTCCGGAAATACATCCAAGTAGTCAAGTGCTATCCTCGTGTCATCTGGCCTCTGCGTCCCCATTTCGTCGGCATTAACCACATTGCGAAAAATCCCTTGCATCCATGTTGTAACATCTTTCTAGATTCTAACGCTGAAATGATTGAAATTCGTAGTCTTATTGCTTTTCCAATGAATGAAAAAGGCTCCTCTCCATCAGGATTAAACACCACCTTCTTCTTCTTACAATCGATGGTAGCGTAGTACTTCATCAGCCAATCCACACCAAGGATTAGGTCAAAATCAGACATATCCAGCTCAATTAAGTCTACATATAGCTCCCTACCATCTACCCTCTAAGGCAAGGCTCTAAACCACTTCCTAGATATTACCACCTCCCCGGTTGGTAACATGGTCCCAAAACCCTTAGCATGCATCTCATGAGGTCTATTAAATCTATCGACTATTCTCTTAGCAACAAATGAATGAGTGGCTCTAGAATCAATTAAAACGTGGCAATCAATTCCATCGATAAAAATCTAACCTGAGAGCACAGAAGTGCTTGCTTCTGTTAGAAGTGTGTCCTAAAAGCATGTAAAATGCTACATCATTATCCTTCTTACCTTTCTTATCCTTCTTGCTAGCTTCACTCATTGAGTGTTGTTGAAACGACCCTTAGGGACTCTAAGCACAAAAACCATGCTATATGCTCTATACATGTAGATAGGGCACTAAAACAGTTAAGGACAATATTCATGTAGCCAAAACAACATAAATAAAGCTTACAATGCAATGACTCGAGCTTGTCTTCAGCGACAAGAGTACATGTCATGATAGTCTATAGGAAACAAAACTATTGCTCTGATACCAACTGTAACACCCTAATTTCTTGAAGCATTAATTTTAAAATTACCATAATTAAGGTTTAAAATAAAAATACTCTTTTATTTATCTTGACTGCCTTTTTCGCTATCAACCTTAAGAAGAGTGATTAAAGAAATAAGTAATAAAACACAAGGATTTTTATGTGGTTCAGGTTATTAAAGAACCCTAGTCCACGAGACTCTGTTATTATGAGGATTGGAATCTTGTGATGGCAAGCTCCCAACCCTATTTATGGAGGCTGGGGTCATTAATACTAATCATCAGTAATTAATACTCATTCTCCCCATTATTGGGGGATTAATACAAGTCCAATGCATTGGGCTGCATTGAATAGAGACCACATCCCAAATGATATTTGCGGGGCCCACTGCAGAAAAGCACCTACTTTATAGGGAACATGGCCAATGTACTGTTAGAGGGTGTTGTAAGTACCTCCATGTCGAACGACGTAGTGGGAGTGCGACTTGTCGAGTCATACACTCGACAACACTGTTGACACATCTCCCATAAAGGATGTCATAAGAGCCTCTAGCCCTGCAAACCTGCATTTGTTGACACGTTGTGCCTTATCTTAGGTCCAAGAACCAGAACCTCAAACCTGGGAGATGACTTGGGGATGAGATCCCTTGCCTTCATTGCCTGAGCTGGAGAACCTCCAGCTTCAGGGGCAAACCTTAGAGAGTAATCTACTAAAGCACCCACGACCCACTGTCAAAGGCAAAGTCTCACCTAGGAGGACCCTTGCTCCAACTAGAGGCCTCAGTTAGTAACATGTCCCGATGATGTCTATCAATGTCTGAACTAATCATTGGGGGTTGCCACATGTCGTAGGTGAAAATACGGACAACATTTTTCCCCAAGTCTCTACTCGTCCTCGGGTAGTGGAGAGTTAACTTAAGGGTGATTTGAAAAAATGGAGGGTTAAAATGTTTGGGCTTTCCTCTGACATCACTCTCAATTGCAAACCGATGTATTAACACCCCATTGCTGGGCCCATCAGTCCGTTCATTTAATTAGGATTTAACTCCAAGATCCCAAACGTCTACTCTTCACCCGAGGCATCCTTTCCCAAAGATATAATGATTGCAATCCACCCCTTTTGAATCGTGACCGTAGGATCCCCCTCATGACCTCACCAGGGCAAGCCATCCAATGGTCATGGGGAAGTTGCTTTCCTCGTAAGTTTTACTTTGTATAAAAGCCCAAGAAAACCATCTTCAGCATAACAAAACAACCATACGAAAATCAAAAACCCTCTCACAGAACACTCTCTTCACTCTTCCCTGCCCCTCATCATCAATCATTTTTTTCAGGAGCTCTGGATGACTGGCGTGAATCGTCGTACTTCTGGGCAGATGACAAATAATACTTCAAGGTTAGGAATCACCTCAACACCTACCATCATTCGACCCACCTTTCAATTTTTGTGTGCGTTTGAGGTTTTTCTATATATGTTTAGGAATGTCAGTGGAATGGAATTTTGGAGTCTGTTTCTAGTTTTCACGAGTCATTTTTTGCACAATTTGATATTAGGGACGTCCAAAATGACCCTCAAAAGTCTTGTTTATCAACTTTGCATTTTTCAGCCTGTGAGTTTTAGATTCTGGTAGGTTCATCCCCTCCGACTTGTCCTTAGGCACTGGGGATACCTTAAATTTCCAAAAACTTTCTCTTCTCCCCGAGCGGTATCCCTAGAGTCGTCCGTGTTTTGACCATCTTTCCCTCGGTAAGAATACTAACTGCTTGGTTTTTGTCTCAGATATTTGAGGAACTCCAACAACTGCACAAACACAGATTTATCTCTTCGACCATGAGATTTTTGGGTAACACAAGGACAGGAGCCCAAGAGCCAAATGGGTAGTTAATCGTTCATCCTAACTCCCAAGTGGCGGAGAGGCCTAAAACTCTTGAAGACATGGTTTAACCATGGAGGAGGTTAAGATGACCCTGCTTCCACACCCTACACAAAAGTATGAGGGCGATGCGTTCGAAGCAGAGGATTACCACACTCTGCATCGTCATTATGATGCCATAGACGCCATCATGAGATACTACTTGGTCGTAGAAAAATGCCTCATTCATCTTTGTCGGGAGTCCGAGAAGGCGCACCGCAGCGTCAACAGCCTGAGTGCCTGGAGCCAGGCCCACTTGATGGCAGAGGCTATCCTACCCCTAAAATAGTACTTTGTGAACTTCCTAAAGTTCATAGGGATAGCCCCTTTCCAGATTTCCCCCAACAGCTATAGAGTGCTCGCGGGGATATACATTCTTCACTGGAAGTAGAAATGGCCCGAGCCTACACCGGTAGAGGTCCTTTACTTCTACAACTTCTGCACCACTCCTCGATAGACAAGCTCCAAACAAGACGGGTACTATGCCCTGGTGCAATAAACTTATTGAGGTATAGACAAACAATCACTCGAGCCCCCGAGCATAGTTGTAATTATTGTCCCATTTAAGATTTATGTAGCTTGCTCTGCTTTTTATTTGGTTTGCTTCTATGAATTCACAGTGACTTAAATTGCCATGAGAATAAGCACTCAAACCTATCTAACCACTTGGTTCTATAAGTCCAATGTGACTCAACTGCCACGAGAAGAAGAACTCGTGTCTGCTTTTAAATAGTTGGTTCTACAAATTCAACACAACATGATGCCACGAGAACAAGAACTCAGACCATTTTATACACTTGGTTCTATAAATTCAATGTAACATGAATGTCATGAGAACAAGTACTCAAACCATTTTATACATTTGGTTCTAAAAATTCAACGTAACATGAATGTCACGAGAATGAGAACTTAAACCGTTTTATACACTTGGTTCTATAAATTCAATGTAACATGAATGTCACAAGAAAAAGAACTCGCATCTGTTTTAAACAATTGGTTCTGTAAATTCAACATAACACGAATGTCATGAGAACAAGAACTCGCATCTGTTTTAAATAGTTGGTTCTATAAATTGAACGTAACATGAATGTCATGAGAAAAAGAACTTGCATCTATTTTAAACAGCAGGTTCCATAAATTGAACGTAACATGAATGTCATGAGAAAAAGAACTCACATCTGTTTTAAACAGTTGGTTCTGTAAATTAAACATAACACGAATGTCACGAGAACAAGAACTCGAATTTTATTTAATAGTTGGTTCTGTAAATTCAATGTGACACGAATGTCATGAGAACAAGAACTCACATCTGTTTTAAATAGTTGAATCTGTAAATTCAACGTAACAGGAATGTCACGAGAACAAGAACTCAAACCGTTTTACAGGTGATTCCCTCGATTAGTCCCATTTAGGCTCATAGTCCTAGAAGTTACTTTGATGCAAAATTTACCATTGCTCCTAACTCAGCGTCCTATGCCCCTATAATCAAAAGATTTAGGCTTTCAGAGTTTCAGCACTTGAAACCACCTGCCCCCTGAATATGCGCTACTCGGGAGGCGGGCCGAGGGTTTCAACACTACTTTCTGAGTGCATATCTTGTCATTTCAAGACCATCTCGCACCTCCTCAAAAGGTGATGTTAACGAGGTCCCCAAGCGTGGGCTACCTGGGTATTTCACCATCTCTCGCATATTAGGATTTGTTTATTACTTTCCGGGCACGCACTGTCCTCATGAGGTAACAAGAATTCTTAAGTTTGTGTTATATTGGGTTTTCTAGCTATGGGATATAGGGACATTAGGGGCACTTCACTCGTCGACTAGCCAATCTCCCTATGTCACGGATTTCCCGAGGCCCAGTATGGGATACTCAGCCTCCCGTTCTCATCTCGAGATCAAGAGACTTGGTCAGAGCTCCTCGGGCTCGGTGTCCACGAGAGGTGGCAAAAGTCTATTCTCGCGCTACTTGGGTTATCTAGCTCCTAGGTGCTAAGCTCAGTTCTACTTGGAACAAGCTGACTTCTAGGCTAGACTTGACTAGTTTCCTAGGATTTCCTATTATTGGGGTGGCGACGCTAGGCTTACTCTTTAACAAGTTTAGTTTCCTATGTCATTCCCTATGAGGCAAGACAATGCCCTAACTCCATGCCCCCCAAGTGATCGGAGACTAGTCTGCGATCACTTGTCCAGGTGAGCGGGTGCTCTAACATAGCACTAATAGAATATAAAGGAAACCAAAGAAAATAAGTAGACAGTAAATTTCTTATTGTGTTTTAAATACACGATTTGCATTACATGTGCCTGACGGCTACAAGGGGTATTGAAAAAATAGACAATGTTTGGTGCTCATTTTACTGGTAATACCGGTGAAGATCCTCGACATTCGAGGTGTGAGGAATGACCTCCCTACTTAGTCAGGAAAACTTGTATGTTCCTGGACACACAACACTCTCGACTTTGTATGTGCCCTCCTAGTTGGGTTCTTGCACTCCTGCACTGGGGTCGCGGATGGCTAATGTAACGACCCAAATTTGTTAATCGGGCTTAGGGCCTTGATTAGTGTGCCTGGAGGGCAATAAATGATTTATTATGCTTTAATGTGTTAATGGGTGAATTAATGTGAATATATGATAGTGATGCATGTTTAGTGAGTTAAATGTGCATGAGGGCCCCGCCTGGATATTAGGGGCGTGAATGTGATATATGTTATATATATGTGAAATGTCTGTGCAGCATGATCCGAGACAGTCCTGGGGAACGGTTGGACAGAGGGTCACAACGGGGTTGAGATTCCGACTCAGGGCGAGTCGAGGGGTAATTTGGGTACTAGGTGTGTTATGGGATTATCGGGACATGAAAATAAATATTTGGAGATATATTTGAGGATAGAATGTCTAGGCGGGAATATTGGGGAAATTTACCATTTTGCCCTCGGGGACGTTTTGGTACCCCGAGCCTTGAGGTAACCCTTTAGACTTAAGTCAAATAAAACAAAAAAGAGGAATTAATTAGAACCTTGTGGGAACCAACTTATACTTTCTCTCTTAGCTGAGATAGCTCTCATCTTCCTCACTCTTTCACTTTCTAAGATAAACACAAGGAAAAACTAAGGGACTCAACTTGAAAGTCTAAGGAGTTCAGCTGGGTTTTAGGGAGCTAGGAGCTTGGGGGAATTAAGGTTCAACTTCAGGAGTTTAACTCAGCAAGAGGTAAGCTTTTTCATGGTAGTTATGTTTAAGTTCTAGCTGTGTTTTCAAGCTTTGTATGTGGGTAGAATCTAACATGTTATTAGGGTTCTAATTCGATTTGTGTAGTAGACTTTGATGGATTTTGATGTTGTTATTGAGTTATTACTGAGCTGGAGTATATGTGTTAAATATCTGGGTTAGATAGGTGAGTTTTGGTGAGGTTTGGCTTGAAGAAAAGGTAGAAAAATGATGAAGAATTCTGGGTTCGGTGAGGAGGGCCGCGACCCGTGTGCGCGTGCGACCGAGGATGGCCGAGAGTTCATGCGCGCCGCGGCGCTTGGTGCGCGCGCCGCGGCCCGTGTGTGTTGCAGGGTTGTGCTAGCCTCTGTTTTGAGGCTAGCCGCGGCTCTTGTGGGTGGGGCCGCGGCCCTTAGTGCCAGTATACATTTTTTTAAGGGTGTTTAGGTCTGGGAATTCAATGGTTAAGGCTCGGGATAGATTTTATCATCCGGATTGATAGAATTCAAGGTTCCGGAGGTTAGGTATGTGGTTCGAAGTTATTCATTGGATTAGAATTTGATGAATGAATACTGGTGATGTGTTGTGACTAGGGATTTCGACGAGGCTCCAGTTTGAGGACTGTGCTCGGGACATCGGTGCTCAGAAAGCTCGGAACTCAGGTAAGAGAACCCTTGTTCCCATAGAGCTTGTGTGTAGGGCTGAGCCCAATGTGTTTGAATGGACTGATATGCAGGGCTCAGCCAGTGTGTTTGAATGGATTGACATGCAGGGCCGAGCCCAATATGTTAGAATTGCGGGGCGTAGCCCTTTATATGATTATACTAGAATTATATGCTTGCTTTTTATACTTTGTGAATTATGATGTGAATGGTTGGCTTGAGCTTGGAATGGTGTAGACCGAGAACGGCGAAGGGCTGGGAACGGCGTTGGGCACGTTGAGTGCAAGGCCGAGAACGGCAAGGGGCCGGGAGCAGCGCTGAGCACGTAGAGTGCGAGTTGCCAGGGCGAGTCCCCAGAAGGATACTTGGGATATCCTCACGGCATGGTCCGCGAACCCAGGGCTTGGTAAATGCCTGGGACGGCTAGGCCGTACCTGTTTAGCCATTGGTGGCATGTTTATATGTTCGATATATGTGTTGCATATGTTATCTGCTTGTGGGTTCTCTTGCTGGTCTTTGGCTCACAGATGCTCTGTGGTGCAGGTAAAGGGTACAGGGGTGATCAACCAACCATGAGTACAGCAGGCGTGAGGCGGTGTGTACATGTTTGGCCAGCCTGGCCGCCACGGCCAGAGGATATTTGGGAGATGCTTGTAAATAATCTCTGATTTTGTCGTCTAGTCGACTTGGTTTAATTATTATGTTGTAAACATTTCTAAACTGTATTTTGGGATCCCAAGTGTAAACCTTTTATGATTTTCTATGGGAAATTAATATTTCTAATGTTTTTCCTCTGTTTAAAGCTTAATTACACTGTTTGAACTAAAACCTCGATTAGCGAGATGAAAGCACGTTTTTAAACCCACTTAGTAACGGCTCTAAGGAAGTAGGGCATTACAACTTGGTATCAGAGCGAGCCAAGGTTATTGGTTCTGGAGATTGACCGAACATGTACACACGCAGTTAGTGACAGGCTTAACTCGGGGTTTGTTGGTAAGATTGGTTAATATGTCAGAATATGTATTTGAATGCCTTGTTTTCCTGCTTATCTTATATAGAGCATGATGAATGAATTAGCATATGCATGAGATACTAATAGGGCCTGGCCCTTGATTATTGCATGATGAGATTGGGGTATGCTGAATAGTGTTGCTAATGCATATGGATGAATATTGGGATAATGGTTTGCATACTAAGTGTGTGTGGTTAACTGCCTAAATTGAATTCATATGTAATATCTGTTTATTGGATTGTAGGAGGCATAGTGAAGCATGAGTATACTTAGTTGTGATATAATTGGGTAGCTAAAGCATGGTTCGCGGTCGGGTCATACGTATCCCGTCGGTGTGTAGAGATTGCTGCTTCAACTAGGAGCATAGCCTCATACGTGTTGGCCAACGAGAAGGGAGAATGGTTGGTGGAAGTCTTGGTAGTGGTATGGTAGCTCCACAATGCCCAAGGTAGCTACTTGGACCAAGCTCCTTTGGCCTGCTCCAACCTTTTCTTCAAAGTGGACTTGAGTGTCTTGTTTACTACTTCTACTTGGCCATTGGCCTGCGGATGGGCCATGGAAGAGAAGCTCTTGATGACACAATGCCGTTGACAGAAGTCCGTGAACACTTCACTATCAAACTGCAATTCGTTATCAGAGACTATCTTCGTCGGAAGCCCATACCGGCAAACAATGATTTTAATGACGAAATCCCAAGCTTTTTTGGAGGTGATTGTAGTGAGTGGCTCGGCCTCAATCCATTTCGTGAAGTAGTCGATGGCCACCATGGCATATTTTACTCCTCCATTCCCTGTAGGCAGGGACCTGATAAGGTCGATGCACAGACGGCAAAAGGCCATGTGCTGGTCATTTGCGTAAGCCCATTTGGAGGTGCTCAGGGGATATTGGCAAAGCGCTGACACTTGTCACATTTCTTGATGTAATACATTCCGTCTCAATTCATGGTGGGACAAAAGTATCCTTGCCTTATGATCTTCTTGGAAAGGCTCTGCCCCCCAGTGTGATCTCCGCAGAAAACTTCGGTACCTCTCGAAGTATTAAACTGACTTCTTGCTTGGACACACACTAATGCAAGGGCAAAGAACAACCTTGCCGGTAAAGCCTATTTTCCATGGTTATGTACCTCGGTACTTGATACAGCAACTTCCGAGCTACCTTCTTATCTTCGGGCAACTCTGTGAGACAAGGTATTTAACTATTGGCTCCATCCACCTATCTTGGGGATGTATAGATTACACCTTTTCTGGAGCCCAGATACTCGGAGTCTCCAAGTAATCAATGGGGACCACGTTGATTAACTCAACATCTTTGGTCGCGGCCAGCTTAGGCAGGGTGTCAGCATTGGAATTTTGCTCCCGTCGTACCTACCGAATAATGAATCTCTGAAAGTTATGCAGCATTTCTTGAACCTTTGCCAAGTACGCTAACATCTTTGTTCCCCAGGCTTGGTACTCTCTGAGAACTTGGTTCACCACATGTTGGGAATCCCTAAAGATCTCGAGTTCCTTGGCCTTAAGCACCAGTGCCACGCGGAGCCCAGCAATTAAGGCTTCATATTTCGCTTCAATTTTAGAAGTGTTAAACCCAAAGAGGAGGGCACTATGAACCCTATTCCCCTTGGGGGAAACAAAATTAAGTCACGCCCTGGCACCATTTTCGTTCGAAGACCCATCTATGAATAGCTTCCAGGCTGGACTGAACACTGGGGTACCTTTAGTCTTCTCCAAATTCCATGTGCACTCGGTGATGAGATCAGTGAGTGCTTGCCCTTTATGGTAGTCCTCGGATGGTAGGAGATGTCAAACTGACTCAGCTCCACCGACCACTAGAAGAGCCTTCCGGACGACTTAGGCTTCTGAAGGACTTGTCTGAGGGGATGGTCTGTGAGGACCTTAATCGGATGCGCCTGGAAGTAGGATCTTAGCGTTCGCGAGGCCACCATTAGGCAAAATTTTAACTTCTCCATCAGTGGGTACCTATACTCTGCCTCAAGGAGTTTTTGCTAACATAATAGACAGGTTGTTGAACCCGACTTTCTTCCCTTACCAGTGCGACACTGATGGCCTCTTCCAAGACAGCCATATAGAGCAGGAAAGGCTCTCCATCTACTAGCTTGGATAAAAATGAAGGGTTTGTCATGTGTGCCTTAAGTTGTTAAAGTACCTATTCACATTCTTCCATCCATTCAAACCTCTGACTCCCTCGGAGAACATTAATGAAAAGGATGCACTTGTCTAATGCCTTAGAGACAAAACGGCTAAAAGTTGTGATCTTCCCCGTCAAGCTTTGAACGTCTTTATGTTTCTAAGGAGATGGAATCTCAATTAGGAGCTTGAGATTCTCAAGGTTCACCTCAATTCCTCGAGCACTGGCAATGAAGCCTAGGAACTTTCCAGAGGCAACCCCTAATGTGAACTTTTGGGGGTTTAGCTTCATCCAAAACCAACGAAGCTCCGTGAAAACCTCAGTAAAGTTGGCCACATGGTCAGGGGTGGCCTTGGACTTGATCAACATATCATCCACATAAACCTCCATGTTCTGCCCCATTTGGTTCTTGAACAACTTGTTAGCCAGTCTCTGGTAGGTCGCGCCAGCATTTTTGAGCCTGAAAGGCATCAAATTATAACAATAGACATCGTTATCAGTTCGAAAGCTAGTGTGCTTCTCATCAAAGATGTGCATGGATATTTTTTTATATCCCGATTATGCATCCATGAAGGATAGCAACTCGTAACAAGAGGTGGCGTCGACCATCTGGTCTATCTTGGGGAGTAGGAAACAGTCCTTCGGACAAGCCTTGTTAAGGTCAGATAAATTCATGCATGGCCTCCAAGTGCCATTTGGCTTTGGCACGAGAATAGGATTGGATAGCCACCTGGGGTATTGGTCTTCTCGGATAAACCCGTTGGAGAGTAGCTTGTCCACTTTAGCCATGATAGCCTCTTTCCTAGTTTGGTCAAACGCTCGTTGCTTCTGCTGGATGGGAGGAAAGCTTGGATCGATATTCAAGGCATGGCATATGATATTTGGATTAGTACCAGTCATGTCGGAATGTGACCATGCAAACACGTCTTGGTTTTCTCAAAGGAAGCCCACCAAAGCCTCTCAAACTTCTGTTTTCAAGCTTCCCCAAATTTTTATTTTTCTATCGAGGTGGAGGTATCAAGAACTACCTCCTCCACCTCGGACCTCTCCTCTTGAACCCTCGGGTCCAACTCATTGGGCTCGATATCCTCGATAACCATTACCTTTGAGGCCTTGGACTTCTCGGGGCCTACCTCCCTTACCATCATCATGGGAGCCTTAAGGGAGAGATTATAACACTGTCTTGCCTCTTTCTAGTCAACACGGACCGAGACAATTCTTGTATTCGTGGGGAACTTCATGCACAGATAACAGATGGAGATGACAGCTCTAAACTCCACTAGTGCAGGTCGTCCCAAGATAGTGTTGTACGCCAAGGAACAATCTACCAGCACAAAGGTGTAGTATTTAAAGGTTTGGCAAATCACCTCTCCAAGGGTCATAGGGAGCTTTATTTGTCCCATCAGGATGAGGGACTCTCTCGAGAATCAGTATAGTGTTGAGGCGCACGGGGACAAATCTTCCATGGTCAGCCCTATGTACTCGAAGTTTGACTTAAACAAGATGTTCACCAAACTCCTGTTGTCTACTAGAATCCACACCACCATTTTTTTTTAGATTTGGCTCTCACTCACAACTGGGTCGTGATGTGGGAAATGCACTCTCCGAGCATCATCTTCGATGAATGTTATGACTTGGTCCATCAGTCGTGGAACTTGGGCAGGCAGCTGGGCCAAAGCCATGACCTCATCATTATGATTCAAAGCTCACACATACCTATTCTACGAGCTTCGTGAAGTGCCCCCCAACTGAGGACCTCCTGAGATGGTTCCTACCCGCCCGTTCACCGGAGGAGGTCCTTGGGCTGCAAGATGTTGGGGAGCTACAGGACCTACTGCTAAAACTTATGGTGCAATAGGTGGGACCACCGGTCCGGTCACGAGAGGTTGTGCTTGACACGCTCCACCCTTGGCATATTGGTGGAGGTGTCCCAGCTTGATGAGATTCTCAATCTCATCCTTGAGTAGGCAACACTCATTGGTGTGGTGCCTTTTGTCATTGTGGAAACGACAAAATTTGACAGGGTCCCGCCTATCCCTGTCTCTTTTGGTGGGCTACGGCTTCCTGTAGTGAACGTGTTGTGTCATGGGCACGAAGATATGCTCTCAGGTGTCTACCAAGTCGGTGGACTTGGAATAATGTGAGACATATTTCTCGCCAGATGTGACTCCCTACTAGGTCTATGTGGTTTTGTTTCTCCTGGTTATTCGGCCCTTACCTTTCCTTTCACACCTCCTGCTGTTGGGAGCTCGACTGGACTAGCCAGGTTGGGAGGGAGAAACAACTCTAGCACTGAATGTAGGCTAAAAAGTGCTATATCCAGTGGGCGTTTCCCTGAACCATGCTGGATACTGAATTCAGGA
The DNA here is from genome assembly GCF_963169125.1 of Humulus lupulus. NCBI lineage: Eukaryota > Viridiplantae > Streptophyta > Magnoliopsida > Rosales > Cannabaceae > Humulus > Humulus lupulus. Next base: position 210,590,064 of record NC_084795.1, read on the forward strand.
GCGGAGACGACAGTATAACCGGTAGGTGGGGCGCTTTGGCCGGGTTTGACTCCCCCTAAGCTCTATTGGATTCCTAAAGCCACATGGCCAGGCGTGACTGAAGTAGGGAAAATGGTGGATGCTTTGAATGCCCCAATCTGGGCATCCTCCCAGCTAATGTATTCTTGTAGTTGACGAATAAAGTCGTCGAGACACCGGCATCCCCTCCATTGGAGATCAACCAAAAGTGGGAACCCTGCGCGGATGCCAGCTTGTAATGCCATCAATTGCTGGCCATCATCGACCCTTTTTGTTCTCGCTGCTTCCTCCATGAAGCGTTTGATGTAGGCCTTGAGGGTCTCGAAAGACCCTTGCTTTATGTTGGCCAAGCCATTGGCCTCAAAGCTTACCTTCCGAACTCCTATGAATTTCTTTTGGAAGGCGAATGATAACTGATGCCATGATTGAATGGACCCTGGTCAGAGCTTTTTAAACCATTCATATGTTGTCCCTATCAGGGTGATCGGGAACACATGACACTTAGCATCATCGGAGACCCGATGCGCCAACATTAACATGTTGAACTTAGACAGGTGGTCTGTGGAATCCTAGCCACTGTCATAGGGTAGCATGGATGGCATTTTAAATCCTGGTGGAAACAGGGCCTCAACAAGGTGAGGGGCACATGGCTCCACCTCCTCGTGCTCCAAGTGAAGCTCATGGACTTGTCTCCTTGCCATCCTGAGCATTATTTACTTCAGACTTTCTAACTCTGCACGGAGTGGGTCACTATCCCGGTTGATGCTCTGAGCTGGATTATCTCTTCAATGAGCATTGAGATTATCCCAGAGGTCTAACAGACCTCTCCCCACAGTCATGCGTCCTCCTGCCTTATTGCATCTTTAGGCATTGACGTTGTCTCGCAAGTCAACTTTTCCTTGAAATGTATCGTTGCCCTCAGGACGAGCCACTTCTGTTTCTCCATCACACTCGACATTTTTCATTTACCGAGATATTGACGCCACGTTCTTGGTTTTGTGAGGCATTCCTCAGGAGGATCCCTAGATTGTTATCCATACGTGGTTGATTAGGTCCCGAGGGGACACCAACTTCAGGCCTTGCGCGGTTTGTATGGGCGCGTCAGAGTGGAACGCCCTGAGCTCCACAGGCACTGACTGCCTGGCGGGGCCCTCGGCCCCCTGGGTCATTTCCTTTGCCAGCCTGCTGAGGAACCTGGTGGCCTTCGGGTTCTTGACGAGTCCTCTTTTGCCTTGGAGCAGGATTTTCATCAGCCTTTTTCTTTCCACGGCCTTGTGGTGACATCGAGGCTCCAACTTCTACTGGGTGCCCAGCTGGCACCTCAGCTAGCAGATCTCGTGCCTCTGTAGCCGGGTGCTCTGGAGGCACTCTAGTAGCACTGACTGGTGGCACTCCAACAGGGTGTGCATGTGGCACACAAGTTGGGTGCCTAGGACGTACGTTGCCATCGAGGTCCACTCGGAACCAGTGGGCTGCAAGAGTGGCCTTCATGGAAAGTACCATCTTCTGTAGGGTAGCGATGTTACCCTCTTAAGGATTGATCTTTTGTTGTTGGGTGGCCACCTGCGCACGAAGCACCACCACCTCCAGTGCCTCTTTCGAGTTCATAGGCTGAGGGTAATCTTCCTCGTAATTCCCCTAGAAAACACCATCATCTTCAACGTCGTACTCAGCATCTTTGTCATAGTCCTCCATCATCTTAGGCACGTCCTGATGTGGCTACTGACAGGGTTCTCCTCCTTCAACTCTAGTAGGAGGGAGCACGCCATCTGTAACATTTCTTTATGTAGTTACCATGGCTGTAAGTGTTTCAAATGCTTTCTTCAAGATCTAAATGAAAGCACCAAAATGTTGACTGCCTTTTTTGCTATCAACTTTAAGAAGAGAGATTAAAGAAATAAGCAATAAGAGCACAAGGATTTTTACATGGTTCAAGTTATAAAAGAACCCTAGTCCACGAGTCTCGTGTATTAAGAGAATTGGAAGCTTGTGATGGCAATCTCCAATGGTGTATTCTCATGCAGCGTTTAGATTGCTCTAAGTACAAGGTGTTTTCTCTCTAAAAAACCGAACCCTTTACAATGATACTCCCAGCCCTATTTATAGAGGTTGGGGTCATTAATACTAATCATCAGTAGTTAATACACAGTCTTCCCATTATTGGGGGATTAATACCAATCTAATGCATTGGGCTCATTGAATAGAGACCGTGGCCCAAATGAGATTTGCAAGGCCCACTGTAGAAAAGCACCTACTTTATAGGGAACATTCCCCAGCTCCCCATACCTGTTAAATTCGATTTACCAACATGGATAATGTACACTAGGCTGGAGGACCCGGTATCTCATAATCACAACTTTGAACTACAGACTGATTTACAGGCAGTTCAGGATGATGCTAGGTGTAAGATCTTCCCAGACAACCTCTCAGAAATCGCCCAGCAATGGTTCTTCAAGATACAACCAAGGTCAATCACATCATGGGATGGATTTGTATGATCATTCTATTCCTAATTCTCCTTAGCAATGCCCCTTCCCAAGAGCCGAATGACTTGGTGGACATACACTAGAAAGATAATGAACCTTTGAAGGATTAAATTGAACATTCTATGCGGGAAGCCACCAGAGTGAAATCCCTTAGCAATGATAGTAAATTAATAGCCATCAATTTTAGAGTTAAGGTAAAGAGTCTGTTCTGGAGAAATTTGAGAAATAAGTCTGCACGTACCACTCAAGAGTTCCTTGATTGGGGAGAGGAATTCATCAAGCTATAGGAGGCCGAGCGGAAGGTAGAAAATCAAACTGAGGGGACTACCGAGCAGGGGAAACCAAATGCGGGGAATACCACCAACCCTGCCGATGAAGGAGAGAATGGGGATAAGAATGGCAAACGTAGTAATGGGGTTGGAAGTAGCGATAACCAGAATGACAACAAGAATCCTAAGACCGTCGAGTTGCCCAAACCATGGGAATATGTTCCTAAATTTACTACTTACTCTATACTGTTAGAGAACGGGAGAATGTGTTTAATGCCACGCAGGCTGTCGTACCGTACAGAACACCTCCACCAATGAGGAAGGATGTTAATAGACAGGATATGAAAAAGTTATGTCAGTTTCACAATGACTATGGTCATGAAACCAATTAATGTAACCACCTGAAGGAGGAGATAGAATTCCTCATTAGACAAAACAATGCTCATCTAAAGTGGTATGTACGGCTGACTGCCGAGCAGCATTTTCAATAGCCTCCTCAGCAACAGTCTCAATAGATATGGTGGCAGAAGGATTCTTGGTAGCTTGGCTTGTGTATTAAGGATGAAGGGATTCAATGGACTGTGTGATGATTCGAGGACGACATTATTTTTAGTCTCTTTAAATTATGTTCTTTTATGTATTTTCCGCATTTAGCTTTGTAAACAACTTCATTTAATTCAAAGTTATGTTTTATTTTAAAATAAAGGGATCCCATACCACTTATTTATGTATTTCAATATTTACTTCAGAGTTTTAATAAAGTTATGAATATTCCTTGTGTATGTTTTCTTAAAAATAGTGGCTATGTATAATAGTTTTAATGGTCCAAGGTCTTAGAAATTGTTGGGTCATTACATCATGGAAGTTATGACCCCAAGGAGAATGGAAGGCAAGAGCCTAATGAGATGCTGGCGCGAGGTAGAGGCCATGGTGCGAGATTGTGTCCACAAGGCCCTTGGCATGAGATACAAAGGCATGTCCGCGAGACCCTAGGCACGAGGCGAAGACCATGGTGCGAGATGGTGTCCGTGAGGCCTTTGGTGTGAGATGAAGGGCATTTCTGCGAGACCCTTACCACGAGATGCAAAGGCATATCTACGAGACCCTAGGCACAAGGCAGAGACCTTGGCATGAGGTGGTGTCTGCGAGGCCCTTGGCGCAAGATGCAAGGGCATATCCATGAGGCCCTTGGCCCAAGGCGGAGGCCATGGCACGAGATGGTGTCCAGAGGCCCTTGGCGCGAGATGCAAAGGCATGTCCACCAGGCTTGGCATGAGATGCAAAGGCATGTCTGCGAGACCCTAGGTGCGAGGCGGAGACCATGGCACAAGGTGGTGTTCGCGAGGACCTTGGCACGAGGCGGAGACCATGGTGCAAGATGGTGTCCACGAGGCCCTTGGCATGAGATGCAAGGGCATGTCCATGAGACCCTAGGCACGAGGTGAAGGCCATGGCTCGAGATGGTGTCTGCGAGGCCCTTTGCGCAAGATGCAAGGGCATCTCCACGAGACGCTAGGCGCGAGGCAAAGGCCATAGCACAAGATGGTGCTTGTGAGGTCCTTGGCTCGAGATTCAAAGGCATGTGGGCAAGGCCCTTTTCCATCCCAAGCCTATATTTTGAAGGTCATTAGGTGAAGGCCTTGTTCAAGCGGAATTTTGGTATTCACTCTTGCTCCCCAGTCTATGGTAGGCCTTTAGGCATTTCGGTAGACTTTTTGGTATGGTGACTTCAAGCCCCTTATGGTGTTAGTGTGTTTCTTTGCCTTGGTAGTGTGAAGTAACACACATTGGGATGGTGATCCTCATGATTCCTTGAGGGTAAATGTGAACCTATCATTTGGCTTTACGAATCCCAATGCGGGTGTTTGGCTTCATTCTTGAGCATAGATCAAATATTGGATTCAATGGCTAGGATAAGTTTGAGCCTCCTATAAATAGGTCTTCTTCTCAAGGATAACTACTACACTTACTTCTCTTAGCTTGGTGGTGTTTTTGTCTTAAGAGGTTCCAAGAGGTGAGTGGTTCTATCTTTCACAAGTTCACTTTGTCTTTCTCTTTTTTTTTTTTATGTGAATATCTATAAATATGTTTGGAGACTAAAATATCTATCGTCTTTCTTTTTGTAGGAGTGTACTTTTGACCCTCGGTACCTTTGTAGCTGCAATGATGCGTGACTTCACCTACTCAAGGTATGCCTTCACCCTTTCTTATGCTTAATGGGTCTAAATTAGCGTTATTTGGGAAGGATTACCTCGGCCGAAGCTCCTCGTGAGCTAACTTACGTATATGCACCCATTAGCACATATACCCTCCATTGCACCCCATAGTTGGTTATTTCAAGCATTTGTGTCTAGAGGTTTTTAGTTTATTCCATTGTGTTTTGTAGTACACTTTCCACGACTTTATGGAATTTGAGAGGTTGTCTAGTGTTCCTCTGTGGGTCGAGTTTGTAGACTTGTCCTCAAACTCGGGGTCCCCCGATAACAACCCTTACCAAAGCTATGACACCTTAAAAAAGGCTCGTATATGTCACCTTGAATGCATGGCCGAGCTTAGGCATGAAATCTAGGTGGTGGAGAGCGAGAGAGACTCGGCTTTGAGGGGTGATGGAGTCCCTTTCTCCTTTGATCTTAATGTTCACATTGCTAGCCTTAGAGTGAGCCTTCTTGGCCTACAATTGGAGCTAGAGTTCATGGAGGGAAACCTCCCTCCTAAACCTTCAGCCCCGTGTTCTCCCTATTGTATCCACGAGGTTGTTCCTGGTTCCCCTCAACCCTTGTCTTTAACCTACCCGTGTCTAATGCTTCAACCCTCAATGTCTTGATGGAAAACTCTCGCAAGAAGAAGAAAGTGGAGGGTAAAGTACTTTGTTTTGACCTTAACTTTTTCCTTTGGTCTTGCAGACATGTTGAAGAGAATGAGGCGACAGGTTGCTTCCGAGAAGCCGGACTCCGATCCTTTACTGGCATCCACCATTATTTCCAACGTGTCAGAAAGTAGACTGTTAGAGTTGTCTGAGAAATACCATATTAGTAAGGAGTACAAATTGTATGTACCATCCAATAAATGTTGGGCTGATAATCCCCCCCAGGGCTACGTTGCTTTGAGCTAACATATTTCAAAGGAGGGTGGGACCATTCCCCTACACCCGTTCTTTGTCATGGTCTCGAATAACTTTGACCTTTCTCCACTCTAGCTGGCCCCCAACAGTTGGTTGACCTTGAGCTGCCTGTATATAGCGTTCATGAAGCTTAACAGTCACGCTCCCACGACCCAGGAGGTGCATTTCTTGTACAATCTCATGCCCACTCCTAAATCAAAGGGTTTCTACTTTTTACAGAATGCCAACTCTCAGGTCTCTTTGATAAAAGGTTCCGTTTCTAACCTGGGTTTGTGGAGGCAGGACTTTTTCTCTGTGAAAGGTCCCCTTTTTGTCTGCGAACATTTCCACTCTTCTCCAAGTAAGCACTTCAAGTCTTTCCTTTTACATTGAGTTTGCTATTGTGGACCTTATACTCATATTGATAATTGAGTTGATTGTTCAGAGAGTTTCCGTATCCCCGACGTTCCTGAGTCAGAAGCGGCGCCGGTAGATGTCTTCCTCGATACAAACCTTGCAACAAAAATGGCTGCCCACATTTTTGTTGTGGCCAACCTCAATTATTATGGTCTATCCAAGGTTTCAGAGCCCGATCTGCTATGGCACATTTCTGAGCGAAAGAAGAAGGAAAGTTTGACAGAACCTCACTCAGATGAGGGTGTTGTTGAATGGGATCTTGAGGAGGCTTTACCTGAATTAAAACGTCCATCTTGGCTATCTCTAGCCTCTAGAGGACGCCCTTCTTACGCTCATATGGAATGCGGCATGGCTTCTCATTCTCGTGATCCACAGTCCGTTTAAGGGCTCTTTGTTCTGCCATCCTACAATGAGTATGACAGTCTCCCTCATGCCCCCGCTAGTCATGGATATTCCAGGCACCCTTCTTCTAATGCTCCTGAGCCTCCTCCTTGCTTAGTTAGTGGGTCATCTATCCCTGCTCACCCAGATGCTGCTAATTTGGAGGGGATGTCCTTGGTGAGTCGCACATCAGCACCTTACGTGCGAAGGTATACCCGAGTTGCCAAGGATATCCTAGGGACCGAGTGGAGAAGTCTCAAGAATTTCAATATGGCGGAGCTTGGGAGACCCTTATGCACTCCACTACCTGGGTGAGTTTGTGCATCTTACGTTAGTCATTTTTTTTCTTTTTTTGTGTTTTAGGTTACTTATTTGCTCACTTTTTTGCTTCCTTGAAGACTTCTCTGGTGGCTCAATGCTTGATAGACTCGGTGCAGGACTTATATTCTTCCAACACTAAAATGGATCGCCTTGCGGCCAGAGTTCAAGAGCTAGAAAGACAGCTTGCTGATGCCAATCTCAAGCTGGAGATAGCCCTGACGAAGGTCTCTTCATCATCCAAAAAGAAGAAGAGAGTGGAAGCCCGGGCCAAGGTGTTTCGGGAGAGGGTCACGCTCTTGGAGGTTGAATACAAGTCTGTGGAACGCACCCTATATGGATTGTGGAGATTGATTCCTGTCTTCGAATTTTCCTCCTTTATTGATAATGTCGTTGCTAAGGCAGCGGAGTGGAATGCTCGCCGCAGGAGGCCTTGAGATTTCATTTCTACAACTTTTATTTTCCATTTCTATTTGGTTGTATAATTATTCGTACCTTATTATGCCAAAGAGGTTTCTCCAGGTTTGCTTTTTCCTTCGGGAACTTTTTTAAGTCCTGTTGTGGTTGGTGCTAACTTTATCCTACAGTATTATCAGGACTTTATATATATATATGTTATCTTATGTTGTTGTTTCTTTATGCTTGAGGACCTTTTGAGCCCACTCCTGTATGCCGAAGCAAAAGGGGTTCAATAGGTCTCTTTTTTTTCAAACAACTCGTTGATGTTTTATTTGGACTGGTAGTAATGGTCTCTTTGGTGCACCTTGATTGTATTTGTAAGGATATGTTGACCCTTTGGGTTCTAGCTATCTTTTCATATATTTTCGCACGCGCTTGTTATTTTTTGCGAGAAGCGTCCTTCTCGTCATTATGCAGAGTACTATATTTACAAGGGTCTGTTTTGGGACCCCTTTTGCTAGACGACTTGGTGGCCGTTCTAGGCTTATTGGTGGATACTCTCCCTGAAGCCTTTCCCCTTATGGAGGTATCAACCTTTATTAGGAGGTTCTTCCTGAGGTCTTTTCCCTTGTGAAGGTATCAGCCTTTATTAGGAGGTTCTTCCAGTAGGACATTTTGACTCTCTTGATGTTCATAAGGGTAGCTAATCCTCATGAACTTAAGAGATGCCTTGCAAGGTTTTCTTCTTTATTTTTTTACAATGGTCTCTTTTAGGACCTTTTTGGCTTTACACCATGCCCCCCCAAGTAGTTGGTGAGATTTATCTCGTCAGGCACTTTGATCATTTTGCTCATGCACTTTGATAATTCCAATTGGTGATGGTACACGAGACTTAGATATTTGCTCACGTAAATGAGGTGTGATGTATGACAATAAGAAACATATTCATTAAAAATGAGTAGAGTACATAGTTATTAATGACAACAATGTTCCTACTTCGTACTAGGGTATCTAGGTTACCCCTCTAATTCATAGTTGTTTCTAAGGAGAGCAGTCACAACTATGTTGGGATACTAACTATGGTAACCCCTTTGATTCATCGTACTAAAAGTGGAGCTTTACCCGATGTTCCCTCTCAGGCGTGTATGCACTACCATCGATTCTAATCTCCTTAGTAACTCAGGGGTCTAACTCATGCGGGTTTGTCCTCCCATGCACTACCATCGCCATAGGTACTAGAGGTTTCATGACTCTGCAGAGGGACGTGTTATAACATTCTCTTGCTTCTTTTTGTTCCCCTTTCACGTTTGCCACCCCCCCCCCCCCCCCAAGAGTTGGGAATTTTATGGCCAAATGGTATACTGAGCTTATTGCCTTCAATTATCTCAGGGAGGGTCTCCCTAATACCGTATTGAAGGCCGAGGAATTGCTTACTATGACAAAGTTTGTAATTACAGTGGTATGTCTGGGTGGCTCTCCCATGGTGAGGGCCAACTCAATTGTGCCTAGAGGTTGTATCGAGTCTCCTGTAAACCTATAAAGGGAGGTGTTGCAGGGCTTTAGGTTCCTGATGCCCAATCCCATCTTCTTTAAGGTTGGGCGATATAGGATGTCTATAGAGTTCCCATTGTCTACCAGAACCCAATGTTAACCAGCTATACACTTAATACCAAGGGGTCATTGTGTGGAAAATCCACACCCCGTACGTCTTCTTAGGTGAAGGGTATTGAATTGTTTTCCCCTTTAAAGTTTTTCGAGGATCGTTGTTCTAAGCTTAATATGCATGGGCGTGGACTTCGTCTGGCTTCCCTGGCGTATCTATCTCACCCCTTTCTGGATTCTCCTTCGAATCCAGGTCCTCCAAAGATTTTCCTCACCTCTCCTTGAACTTGTGGGGCTACATCTCGTGCTCGTGGCGAGGTTGGTCTATCATCTGATCTTTGATTTTCTCTTCGGACGTATCTACCCAAGTGCCCCTACGTATGAGTTTTTCAATTTCCACCTTTAAATGAGTGCATTCCATCGTGGTGTGGCCAATGTCTTTATGATACTGACAGTACTTTCTGGGATCTCTCTTTGACCGATCTCTCTTCATTGGTGGGGGTCTCCTAAAGGGGACCTGATTCTCGTTGGCTACAAAGATATGTTCCCTAGTATGTGTTAGGTCAGTGTAGAAGGTGTGAGATGTTTGCCTAGGGTTACCTCCTTGTTTGTGCTTCCTATGGTGGTCATTTCTTGGCTCTTCGTACACTCTGTTCTTTTTTGCGTCATTCAAGCCTTCAGGGGCCAAGGGCTTGACAAGTGATGAAATTTTTCTTTCCTTTAGGTTCTCATGGTTGTCTTCGACATGAATGTACTTTTGTGCCCATTCGTAGAAATCTTATAAGTTAGTGACCTCCCTCTTTAGCATGTTATCCCAGAGCTTACTACTCGGGAGCACTCAGGCTGCAATGCCCATTTCTAACTCCCCTTGGGTTACGCTTCCTACCATGGCTGCATCCATATTGAGCCTATGGATATAGCTCCTTAGGCTCTCTTCTTCTCCTTGTTTTACATTAGTGAGGGTGGTGCCTGGCATGGTGTAATCACACACAACGTGATGTTGCTGGAGAAATTCGTCAGAATTTTTTTGCTAGGACCTGATGGATCCTTGCCACAGACTCTTAAACCACTTGTACGCAGGACCCTTTAATGTGACAACAAAGCAGTGGCATCTGGCTCTGCTAGTATTTCCCCTTAGCTTCATTAGGTCATTGAGTGTGTCAATATGGTATTTTGGATCTGTATTTCCCTTGGAAGGGGTCATGTGAGGCTCTTTGAAGTTGGCTTGGAGTCGGGCGGCTTGAATTTCCCCAATGAAGGGTGATTTATAATCAAAATCGTCGTCAACAATGTGCACCCCAGACACGGTAATTATCTTGCTCCATAGGCTCCTCATCTCGGTGTCTAAGTCTTGCCTCCTTTTGTTCAAGGAGTCTCTCAAGTTGGATGGGTTGGCATTTCCTTTTGTCTTCCGGGGGAGCCACAGGAGGTGTGGTCCTCTCATTCATCCTTTTCCTATTGAGTTCTTCCCTCAAGTCTGGGGGTGTTTCCCTTGAAGTGGCCTCAACTTCGTTATCAGGGTTAGTGTTGTTCCTCCGCTCTGGCCTCTAAGGCTGCTTTGCCTGTCCAGGACGTTCATGCTGCTTTGGGCGAGGGGTATTGCTAGTGGAGAGGCATGTCCTCCCATCGTCTATAAGGACTATGGTTTCCCCTCCTTCATGGCATTCCCCTTTTTCCATAGGAAGAGGCATGCTTGACTTTCCCTCTAACAGCCCATTCAACACCTCTTTCATATTTCCTAAGGTTGTTTCTAGCCTTTGATTTTTTTAGTGTAACTCGCGTATCTCCTTTTCGTAGAATCGAGTCCTAGAGCTCGAGCTTATGGATTTTACCCGGAGACTCTTGTCGAGCCTGCGCGTCGAAGCCTTGGATCTTCCCGGCTGGAGTTTGGCACCTGCGGCGGCCTTGGGGGAGGAGACGCTCCTGCACCTCCCGTAGGGGGAACCCGCTGGTCCTGGATGGTTTTCATCGGGCTGAATAGCTGGGGATGAAGCCTCCCTTTCATCTTCAGGAGCCCTGGGCTCCTTTGGTGCATCCACATTTTTGGGTGGTGAAGGATTCCTTGTGGAGGCTTTGAGCTGATCTCCGTCCAGGCAGACCTCAACCTCTCGTGGTTCTCTCAGACGCTTAGAACGTCTTGGCATCTTTCTCTGTCGGAATTAATAGAAGAACAGTGTCTTGACACTTATCCTTCCCACAGACGGTGCCAAACTATTGACGGTAAGAACTTGTCAACTATATTAGATCAAGAACTTTATGAGTTGTAAAAGAAGTGAACTTAAACTAACTAAACTTCAAGCAAACTTCCTTAATTTCAAGAACACAAAATGTAAATGCTAGAATTCTAGAGTGAAAAATAGAAAGACTGTAGAATATTTGTTTTCATTAGCAATAACTGGTTACGAAATTCTCCAAAATCGACCGCCTTCACAGGTGAAGGGAGGTCATATTTATAGTAGGGCATTATTGGCTCACTGTACATGGTCGTCCCTGGGGACACGACCCTGCATATGCAATCTATAGATGGTAGTGCTACTAGGAGCATGGTGATCGGCTCTAGTACACGCCAAGAGTCTGCGGGAGTACCTCGATTTTAGTACCTAGTTGTGCCTCCACAATACATTTAGTACCAATGTCAGAGACTAGCCGGGAAGGACCATGTCAGGTACCTTGCATGTACGACCACCACCTGTCTAGCATGGGGTTAGGGTTAGACATCTCGGGCTTTCAGGGTCGTACCACTATACTTATTTCATACCTGGGTGGACAAGGTTCACTACTTGTCTGTGCATTCCTCACATGTACGTGCTCTTCTGGTCATGTGTGGGTTTTCATCCTCGCAATGCATCCTATTTTTTTAACCTTTAAATGTTGAAGTATTTTTGGGTAATCATGGAAGTTATGACCCCAAGGAGCATGGAAGCAAGAACCTCAAGAGATGCTGGCACGAGGCGGAGGCCATGGCACGACATGGTGTCTGCGAGGCCCTTGGCACGAGATGCAAAGGCATGTCTATGAGACCCTAGGTGCGAGGTGGAGACCATGGCGCAAGATGGTGTCCGCGAGGCCCTTGGCACGAGATGCAAGGGCATGCCCGCGAGGTCCTTGGCACGAGATGGAAAGGCATGTCCCCGAGACCTTAGGCGCGAGGTGGAGACCATGGCGTGAGGCCCTTGGAGCAAAATGCAAGGGCATGTCCTCGAGGCCCTTGGCACGAGATTCAAGGGCATGTTCGCGAGGCCCCTGGCGCAAGAAGCAAAGGCATGTCTACGAGACCCTAGGTGTCAGGCGGATACCATGGCGCTAGGTGGTGTCCGTGAGGCCCTTGGCAGGAGATGCAAGGGCATGTCCGCGAGGCCCTTGGCGCAAGATGCAAGGGCATGTTCGCAAGACCCTAGGTGCAAGGCGGAGGACATGGTGGGAGATGGTGTCCTCAAGGCAATTGGCGGAGATGCAAGGGCATGTCTGCATGACCCTAGGCATGAGGCGGAGGCCATGGCACGAGATGGTGTCCGTGAGGCCCTTGGCGCGAGATGCAAAGGCATGTGAGTGAGGCCCTTTTCCATCCCTAGCCTATATATTTAAGGTCATGAGGCGAAGGCCTCATTCAAGTGGAATTTTGGTATTCACATATGTTTTTACGTCTTATGTTTTATGTTATGCTTTAGAAGTTTTTCCTTATTGGGCTTTAGACTCATTCCTTTTTATTTAGATGGTGTAGGAAAGTGAACATGGAAGGCGAGATGGATTCTAGGTGGCTTTGGCATGTGTATTGGGAGAGGAATGTCGGAATAGACTATTGGAATTGATCGAGGATGACATTCATGTTTTGAGTCTTTTTATTTATGTATTTATGATTTCCGCATTTAGTATTTGAGCATTAATTAAATGTTTTGTTTTATGATTTATGATTTCCGCATTTAGTATTTATGATTTTATGTAATAACAATGGGATCCCATATTTTGGATTTTCTATAATACAGTTCTATTATTTTATGTATGTATTCGAAAATAATAGTTATGTCTTAGTAGCTTTAATGGTCCGAGGTCTTTAAGTTGGTCAGGTCATTACAGTTGGTACTAGAGCCACGGTCCATATGCATGAAGTTCTCCTCGATACACATGCAGAAGCTCCGATCTATTCACCAATGTAAGTTTTTATGTTATGAATGTTATGTTTATGTTAAAAGCAAAAGTTTTACTCGCTATGTTTTCAGTCAAAATGAATGGAGCTTTGACTTATCAAGATATCTAAGCCATTAAGGCATTGAAAATGGTTACTTTTGTTTTTCTCCAAAACTTCTCTAAATTTTTCCTTCTCAATCTTGAATATTTTCAAAATGTGAGACCTAATTGTATTCCTTGACACCATTTGAAACATAGGTGAAATAGTATTCGAATAGTCTATAAAACTACTATGCTCTACCATCAACAAAGGGTACTCATGTAGAATGATCATTTCAGCCAACATTTTTCTTCCTAGTTTAGGATCAAGATTGAAGGTAACTGAGGGGCTTGCATTAGGATTCTTGGAAAGTTGGTTCTGTCTTACTGGACATCTTTTCATGTGAAGAAGTAAGTGTTTAGTCCCCTTACTACTCTCTGCCACTAATTTCCTCCCACAGTGATTGCAAACCGCTTTTATTTTACCATCAATCTTTTGCAATGTAAAATGATCTTGTAACGACCCAAATTTACTAGTAAGGCTTAAGGGCCTTGATTAGTGTGTCGGGAGGGCATAACTGGATTATATGTGATTTAATTATTAAAAGCATGTTGTACGAATATTTGAATATATGTGATGCATGACTATGTGTATTAGAATGCATGTAGGCCCTGATTAGGTTAGAAGGGCATATTCGTAATTTTAGCCCCTTGCGGGTATAAACGTAAATAATTGTAATAAATTGTTGAGACCACATTATTATGTTGATATATTTGTAATCTGTGACTTGAGGCGATCTTAGTGAGAGGTTCAGCGAAAAAGTCACGACGGGGATATATACCCAACTCAGGGCGAGTCTGGGGGCATTTCTGGGAATTTAGTGAATATATTGGAGTCTATTTTGATATTGAGGAAAATAATTGGTGATTAGTTAGGTGTCGGGAAGTAGGCGATAAATATTAGGGACACTCGAGGAATTAGCGGGAATTGGGTGTAATGACTAAAATGCCCTTAAGATGTTTAAAATTTTAGATATAAGTGGAGGGCAATATGGTCATTTGGCTTATAGGGGATAAGATTTAAGTTTTCTTTATGCCTTAGTGGAATGTCTAGAATTTGAAGGAATTCTGAAAGAAAAGAAAAGGAAAGAAGGAAGAAGGAGATAGAAGTTTCTCTCTCTCGGTTTAGGTTTCTTCCTCATTTCTTGAAGGAATTTGGAGCTGAAACTCAGGGAGAGTCTGGGCAGGAGCTTGAGGCTAGGATCCTTGATTTGTCTTGAGGAATTGGCAGAGGTTACTCATCATTTGAGGTAAGGTCTTGAGGTTGTAACTCAGTTTCTGGTTCTTAGTATTAATATGGATTTTGAGCTGAGTTTTGGTGGGAATTCTAGGGAATTGAGTCTGAAGCTTTGAGGAGGAGAAGGCTAAGCAAGTGTGGAGGATAACCTAGGTTAAGCTCATCCATTATTGGTAAGAAACACTGGTTTAAGTTTTGTGATTTCAGTTGATTTCTATTGAGTTTTGAGCTCTAGGTTCAACCATGGTGAATTTTGTGTTTTGGGGTGCATGTGATTGAATTTCTTCTAGATGGGACTTGTGGGATGAAATGAGGATGTTGGGAGGATTGTTTTGAAGTTTGGTTGAGGTTTTGTTGAGTTTTGTAAAGGTTTGGCTTGGGAAAGTTCGAAGGAGAAAAATCTGTGTTGGGTTTTGTTGTGACTAGCGTTGTAGCGCTAGTCACTGGGCACTACAGCGCTAGGCCCTGAAGTTCCAGAGCCTTTTGGCCCTACTTGTAGTGCTATAGCGCTCTCCTTAGGGCGCTGTAGTGCTACCCTGTTCCCAGAAATGGGTTTTTGGGTTATTTCTTAGGGTTTTTGCCTGGGGGCTTGGGGTTTGATTCCACCACCCCATTTGGTGGAATTAGGGCTTCCCGAGGCTAGGTTTTGGAATTAAAGTTTGGAGTTGATTCTAACTTGTGACCGTGACTAGGTGTATGCTAGGGCTCAGGCGAGATCGTGCTTGAGGATTGAATTGAACAAAGGTAGCGAATCTAAAGGTAAAAAAGCTGCACCTAGTTATGTGTTTGTGATGGGACTAAGAGCTCCCTATATCTGTATGATGTCGTAGATGGTATTAGGCCATAGGACACGTGATAAATGGCCTAAGGGTGGTGCCATAAATAATACTTACGCACAGGGCGCGGCTCGGCCACTAGTAGCTGAGGACAGCTTAATATTCACTGAGCTCGGTTTAAGCGAGTCGGAGTCAGTTGGATAAATAGAGGGTGCAGCCTAAGGGCGTTAACACTGGTTATCATATGCGAAATGATTAGTGATATGAAATGATGTACTTGGTATGCTGAATACTTGAATGACATGAATGTTTAAACTGTTGAGTACTTGTTTATATTGTATGAGTTGTCTAGTTGTTGCTTGATGATTATGCTCAGTTATTGTGTTTTCTTGCTGGGTCTTGGTCACGGGTGCTACGTGGTGCAAGTAAAGGCAAGGGAAAGTTGGACCAGTCCTGTGATGGAGAGCTTTGGGGCTGAATGCACATAATCAGCTGATCGGCCGCCACGACCGAGGAGTGGAACAGGACGAGAAAAGCCTATTTGTCTGTGTTTGCCTTAGAGTGGCTAGCAACTGTATTTCAATCCTGAATCTTTTGTAAACGGTCTTTAACTTTACTGTTTCTGGGATCCCATATAAAGGAAATGTTTGTTTATAAGAAATGAAGCTTTTGAGACCAAAATCTTTCAACCCTATTCTTTTTATACTGTAGACACTCGATATTCCACGCCCAAAAAAGAACTAGGACATGCGCTAAGGTCCCTTGAAGGCCCAAGTGCATGATTAAGCCACGAGGCAATCGAGCCGCCACCCTCTCGCAACGGCCTCGCAGGCCTAGAACCATGCCGTGCAAGGTGATCTCGCGCACATAGGTGCACGCCCCAGTGCCCATGGGCTTGCGTCCAAGCCCGCATGGCCTCGCTGGAGTGCCCTCGGCGTCGCACCCATGGCCTCACTGGAGTGCCCTCGGCGTCGCGCCCATGGCCTCGCTGGAGTGCCCTCAGCGTCGCGCCCGTGGCCTCGCTGGAGCATCCTCGGCGTCGCGCCCGTGGCCTCTCTAGAGCGTCCTCGGCGTCGCGCCCGTGGCCTCGCTGGAGCGTCCTCGGCGTCGCGCCCGTGGCCTCGCTGGAACATCCTCGTCGTCGCGCCGCATGGCCTCGCTGGAGCGTCCTCGGCGTCGCGCCCCTAGCCTCGCTGGAGTGTCCTCAGGGTCGCGCCCATGGCCTCGCTGGAGCGTCCTTGGCGTCGCGCCCGCATGGCCTCGCTGGAGCGCCCTCGGCATCGCGCCCATGGCCTCGTGAGCAGCTAGAGAGCCGCGTCGTCAATAGGCCCTCCAAGGGGGCCTCACGAGGGAGTAGGAGCCACGCCACCTGATGGCCACGCGAGTGAAGCCATGCATCAAAGAAGCCACCCCACCAAGGGGGTCGCATGGAAGGCCTTTCGCCACACATCCTAAGACATTCGTCAAGGCCACATGCCTATCGCCTATGCTCATGGGTGACCTCGGGGTGCTTCAGGCATCTCATGTCAAGGACCCGAGACCCCCACCTCACGCCACGACCATTATACTCACCAAGGGTCCCATTCCTTACACTTTGAGACCCCAATGCTTAGGGGCTCCAGTACGAGTCAAATGGAACATACTTGTACGATCTAGTACTGGGTACGGACACCTGTACCAGTGGGGATGCTAGAATAAGAGTTATGGCCCGTACGTCTACGGCCAGGAGCCAGAGTCGACACCACTACCACCTGCGCCACTAGGACTGCCACCACTCATCAGACATGGGTACGGACAAGTAGTGGAGACATCCTCCTGACACCTGCTCCTATACTGGATGTACGACCACAACCTCTGAAGCCACTCCCCTGACATAGTACTTATGTACCACTTGGTCTCCTGGACCACCATGTACCCAGGGCCATTAGAGCCTACTATAAAATGAACTCTAACACCACCTGAATGGGGGTTGGAAGTTTTACTGTAGCAAAGGCTTGAGAGTGAATGATAGATTGATTGATTTCCCCATTGTTACTCTGTCATTGTTCTTGAGTTATTACTTTGATTTCTATAGTTTTTTTCTATTGACGATCCTTACTTGTTAATTTTTTCCAACTCAACTTAGTTGACGAGTTCTCGCCGTCAACATATACTTTTACTCTCAATTTCATCACTTCTATTATCAAGAGATTGCACTTCTTGTAAATATGTTGAAGGAACAAAATCAACATCATCCTCACGATTAGACTCGGTAACATCTTGGGTAGACATACTTATAGTTTGATTTAACCTACATTACATCCACATTATAAAATATATCAAAATAATGATGCATGCAAAACTTTTAAAAAATGATAACTAGTTCTATAACACATTAGACAACATTTCCCCTATTTTTTTGACATAACCATATGTCAATATCAATTAAAACAATCAAACAACACAATAGTTTTCAACCTTATGTCACCACAACACACAAATTTCTCTGAACCTACATTACTTAGACACACAAGTTCTCAACCTTTCATTATCACCACAGCACACAAAAATCTCATAACCTACTTCACCATGGATGAATATATAAGATATTCAAACTCTTCTATATTTTATAAAATATTAACAAAGAAAATGAAATTATAAAAAATAAAATCATTTAAATATTATAATGGCACAAATCATACATATTATCAAAATTGTTGGAGCTCAGTTCTAAGTGAGTGATATAATGTGTGAGAATATAAGCAATGACTGAATTATCTTATATAGATATCACAGTTAGTTTCTCTGTGTCCATGCAGAGTACATGAGAGTGACCAATGATGTAACAGCATGCCAAAATCAATCTGTTATGTAGTGATTGAGACTCCTTAGTTACCAATCATTTTCTCTAATTTAACCATTTATATATATGTATATATGGATATAGGTTCTATTCTAGAAGCACTACTTTTGGCCTTGTCCACGTGTTAAAAGAAGACTTATTACAAGATTGAAAAAACTTTTTCCTTTACCAAAGTAAAGTAGTGAATATATGAAACAGAATGAAGTGTATATATAGCTTTGTACGTGTTGATTATAAATTTTACATAACTGATTAATGTATGGACATCGATAGCTAGATCAGCATCAGACTTAGCAAAATTTGTAATAGCGGAAAAAGCAAGCAAATTACACCAAAGGCATCTTAGCTTTACTCATTGAATAATTGCCCAGTAACGACCCTATATCATGCTAATGCCAAACCAAAATAACCTCTTAATTCAAAGCAAAGCTCTTAATTTCATTTGCTCAACAAACAACAAACAAAGCTAAAACCAATATGCTTTTAGAAAAAATTCAAAAGCAATAATAATTTTTATAATGATTAATTGATTATGATTATGAAAGTTGAAAAATATAAATTATATTTAAATACCTATACATTTATAGGGGAATTCTCCTATAGGGGCTTCACTTTAAGCCCTACCGGTAGGGCTCTTAGTGTTTACAACCCGTGAATAGTTTTCGGCGCGATTTATTTTATGACCATGTATATTGTAGCTATTTAGAGCATCCTGCAGATTTTCAGAAAATTCCGAATAGTTTACAGTACCAAAAACTAGGTTCAAACATGTTGTTGCACGCGTGACTAATTTTTTTTATGCGCGTGGAAAACAACATGTTTGAACCTAGTTTTCGGTACTGTAAACTATTCGAAATTTTCTAAAAATTTGCAGGATGCTGTAAATAGCTACAATATATGCGGTCATCAAAAAAGTCACGCCGAAAACTGTTCACGGGTCGAGAAACACTGAGAGCCCTACCAGTAGGGCTTAAAGTGAAGCTCTTATAGAAGAATGCTCCTATATAGGGGAATTCTCCTATAGGGAGGCTTCACTTTAAGCCCTACTGGTAAGGCTCTCAGTGTCCTCAACCCATGAACAGTTTTCGGCGCGATTTTTTTTTATGACCGTGTATATTGTAGCTATTTAGAGCGTCTTGCAGATTTTCAGAAAATTCTGAATAGTTTACAGTACCGAAAACTAGGTTCAAATATGTTGTTGCACGCATGACTAATTTTTTTTATGCGCGTGGAAAACAATATGTTTGAACCTAGTTTTCGGTACTGTAAACTATTCGGAATATTCTGAAAATTTGCTGGATGCTCTAAATGGCTACAATATACACGGTCATAAAAAAAGTCGCGCCGAAAACTATTCACAGGTCGAGAAACACTGAGAGCCCTACTGATAGGGCTTAAAGTGAAGCTCCTATAGAAGAATTGTTTTATATATATATACTTCTTAAACCGCTAACCTTTCTACCAAGAAAGTGCAATTTCAGCCACATGCCTTGAATTTAATGGATAGTATTGTATGTGTATGACCTTTAAAGGCTTTGAAGTTTCCATTAAAAAAAATGAAGTCAATTTCTGCTTTGGTGATGAAGCTACCTTTTATTTATTTTATAAAAAAAATGAAGTGGAAATAATATCATTACAGATGTAAAAGCTTTTATGTAGTTCTTCTTGGTGCAAAATTAATTAATATGGGAGGGAATTGTGAAAACTCAAATTAAATATATAATATTGATTCTTATCATGATAGTCAGATAGCATAACGGGGCACAAAAATAACACAACTAGTAGTAACACAACAGCCACTAATGTAAGCCTCAGCTTAAGAAAGGTCGTTTCATTTTGGCACCCCAAAAACCATAAGCAATTTGTGTGTTGAGAATTTGTGTGTCTTAGTGAAGTAGGTTCTGTATTTTTTGTGTGCTGCGGTGATAACGGAAGGTTGAGAACTTGTGTGTCTTAGTGAAGTAGGTTCTGAGAAATTTGTGTGTTGTGGTGACATAAGTTTGAAAACTTGTGTGTTGTTTGATTGTTTTTATTGATATTGAAATGTTGCCCAGTGTTTTATAGAACTAATTATCATTTATTAAAAGTTTTGTATGCATCATTATTTTGATATATTTTACAATGTAGATGTAATGTAGGTTAAATCAAACTATAAGTATGTCTACCCAAGATGTTACCAAGTCTAATTGTGTGAATGATGTTGATTTAATTCCTTCAACAAATTTACAAGAAGTACAATCTCTTGCTAATAAAAGTGATGGAAATATGAGTAGAGGTATAAAAAGAAAGAAAACATCTCCTGCATGGGATCATTTTACATTGCAAAAAATTGATGGTAAAATAAAAGCAGTTTGCAATCACTGTGGGAGGAAATTAGTGGGAGAGAATAGTAAGGGGACTAAACACTTACTTCTTCACATGGAAAGATTTCCACTAAGACAGAAACAACTTGCCAAGAATCTTAATGCAAGCCCCTCAGTTGCCTTCAATCTTGATCCTGAACTAGGATGAAAAAAGTTTGCTGAAATGATCATTCTACATGAGTACCCTTTGTCGATGGTAGAGCATAGTGGTTTTATACACTATTCGAATACTATTTCACCTATGTCTCAAATGGTGTCAAGGAATACAATTAGGTCTAACATTTTGAAAATATATAAGATTGGGAAGGAAAAATTTAGAGAAGTTTTGGAGAAAAATAAAAGTAGAATAGCCTTAACCACTGATATGTGGACTGCCAATCATCAAAAGAGGACATATATGGCTATGACAGATCACTTTATTGATGACTCTTGGAAGTTGCATAGTCAGATTATAAGCTTTAGATATGTGTCATGCCCACATGATGCTCCAACACTTACAAAAACTCTAAGTTCTTGCATGTCTGAACGGAATATTGAACACAAGATTAGTACGGTGACTGTAAATAATTGTACTACGAACAATGCAATGATTCCACTTTTCAAGGAACAATTTAATTCTAAGTGTTTCCTTTTAAATGGAAAGCTGCTTCATATGCATTGTTGTGCACATATTTTGAATCTAATTGTTAAGGATGGCTTGTCTATTATTGTTGACAGCATTGACAAGATTCGAGATAGTGTTGCTTATTGGTCAGGCACACCAAAGAGGTATGAAAGAATTGAGGACATTGCTCATCTTCTCGGAGTGACATGTACTAAAAAGATGCCACTTGATTGTGTGACAAGGTGGAATTCAGCGTACTTGATGCTCAAAATAGCTTTATTTTACAAGAAAGTGTTTGAACGATCAAAACTACGTGATCCAAAGTATAAATGTCTACCATCAGAAAATGATTAGATTAGTACTCAGAAATTATGTGACAAGTTGGAAGTGTTTTATGAGGTGACAGAGTTATTTTCTGGAACTAAGTATCCTACTGCTAATCTTTTTTTCCCAATGATATGTAAAATTAAGATGAAAATTGAAGCATGGATGACATCAGATGAGTTGTTTATTAAGAATATGGCAACTCAAATGATGTGTAAGTTTCAAAAGTATTGGGAAGAGATTCATTGGCTTATGACTATTGCAGTTGTTTTGGATCCAAGGTACAAATTTATGTTGATCGAATATATTTTTCCTAAGCTTTATGGAAATGATCTATATGAGATTGAAATTTAGAAGGCCCGCAAGCTTTGTTATGAGCTATTAGATGAGTATAAGTCTAAATGTCCTGATTTGAGTGAAAGAAGTCAGCAAATGGATAATGCATCATCATCTTTTTCAACACATGATGATCTATCTAACTATGATACATATGTTATAGTTGCATCTGGTACAGAGAGTGTGAAGTTAGAGTTAGATGCCTATTTGGATGAGAAAGTGTTACCTAGGACTGATGAATTCTTTGATATATGCAATTATTGGAAGGTAACAGGATTTAAATATCCCATGTTGAACAAGATTGTCAAAGACATATTTGTTGTGCCTATTAGCACTGGTGCTTCAGAGTCTGCATTTAGTACTGGTGGTAGACATGTGGGTTCACATCGATCGAGACTTCATCCAACTACATTGGAGGCATTGGTCTGTACTCAAAGTTGGTTGGTGAAAGACAAACAATGTATTTATACTTATCTTTTGTTTTATATGTATAACCGTTTTTTTTAATATTTTGATAATTAATGTTTTATATTTTTTTTCTGCAGGAGCGACTAAATTAGTCACCATTAATGATGATGATAATGACGTAGATCCAATTATGGTAATTATTTTAGTTTTTAAAATAAAACAAATAAATTATTAAACTTCTATTATTAATATTTTTGTTTCTTTTCTTTGCAGGACTCATACCTAATAGATCTTGAAAATTAGGGTAGTTTATGAAAGTTTTATAATTGATTTATTGTAGTTAATATACTTCATTATTAGTATATGTTGGTGAATTCTTAATATAATTAATGACATAATGATATGATTCAATCAAATATATGATCCATACAATAAAATAAAATGTAAATGAAAAAAAACTAAAGACAAATTAAATAAAATGACATATAGAAAATAACTTCAAATATAATTTGATTTTATATAGATGTTTTCCTGGGTCGTCACTAATGCCAAGATAACCAAATCCATCTATAAGATTCATTGCATTGATATAATAACTTGTGTCAATAGTGATATGGATTTTACAAATTTAATTTTTTTTTTAAAATGTCCTTTATACTTTAGGACTTTTTAATAGTCATATGATGTGATTATACATAAAAATAAAAAAATCCTTGTCATATCGAGTCTGATCCGACCCGGTCCGATCTGGTCCAAACACTTATCTGGTCGGATCAGGGCGGGAAAGTAGTCTATTCGGGTCGGGTGGATGTTAGGAACGAGCTTCCTAATATGCAACAGAAAGGTGGTGGGGTTGGTCTAATGTACAACAAAAGTTTTGTAACATATTTAAACTACCTTTAAATATGCCGATCCATTAATATACATACATTAATCATAAGCAAGTTTAGGATAGAATTCATACCTCTTGAAACCTATCAAGTGTCCTTGCTATCTTTTCGTATTTAGAACGATCTTCCTATCCAAGCCGCTCCCACGTACTCACAACAAGATCTTCCAAAGCGTTCTCAACACCTCAAGAAGTGTGTGGGCACATAGAGAATGAAGGATAGTTTATTTGTGATTCTACTTGATGTACTCAACACATGAGATCAGGAGAATAGGCCTGAGAATTGGTTCTTTATTTTTAAGGGAGAGAAATCTATCGTTCTATTTTTCACAGAGCGAATGTTCTGAGTTGTCTCAGATATCTGAATATTTTCTGATTAGTCATACTTGAAAGTAAATATTCAAATTTAAAAAATAAATATGTAACCAACTTACAATTTACTTTTTAATTAATTAATTATTCTATTAATGAAAAAAATCCAAAAACTAATTTTTGAAGTATCCATTAATTAATTAAATAAATAAATAAAAATGAATATCCTATCCCCGAAAAATAGCCCTACACGCCACACACAGTCCATGGACTGTGTGTGCACGTGTAGCATCCCTATTTTTTGGGATGTTCGTTTTTTCAATTTTTATTTAATTATTTATTCAAACTACTTTGTCACATAAGATTTAACAACTGATAACTAATTCAAATTTGAATTCAAATTTAAATTAATTATCTTTTTAACTAATTATCAAATATAATTACTTATTTGAATAAATATTAATCTTTTAAATTCAAATCCAATTTGAATTATATCACACTCAAATAAAGATATTTAATTAATTCTACCAATTAATTAAATCCAATACTTTTGAAAACAAATATTTAATTTATTATAATTTCGAAAATTATAATTAATTAATTATTTCATTAAATTTCGAAATTAATTTAATTATATAATATAATTTCGAAAATTATACAATAATTAAATATTAATTAATTTTGTTAACTACAACTAATTTGTAATTAATTAATTAATCAATGTTATCATATAATTACATATTTGGCCTGAAGAACAAATTTCTTCTTAAATATGTCTCTAAACAATTTTTCCCTTCATATCAACTCTTACCTTGAATAGTGTTGATAGAGCCGCTTTGGGGACCTATGGATCTATAATTCCAAGCTCCAATAAATTTGACATTATTAACTAAACTCTTTAATTAAATAATCTTAATTTATTAATCTCATGATTATTCCACTAGAAATATGAGACTGTACTCTTGTAATTATAGACATTTCATTTGCTGAGTACTTTATAATCATAAAGCGTCCATTGATATAATCATTGCATACAAATTGACCCTCTAATAATGGTTCATAATTAATCGGGAATAAAATTACCGTTTTACCCTTTTAATTTCTCTTGTTTCCTTAAGTACCAGGGACTTTACTAGTGAAGGATAATTCATAACTAAATTATGAATTTGAGCTCAATAACCTTTCAGTCCCAAAAGTCAACCCTTAAGAGAACCACCATTCAATCTCTTGTGAGAAGGCATAGATTCCATATCTGTATATTATGTCTCCAGCCATCTACATTAATGAGTTCCCAAAACAAAAATTTATAGCCTGATCATTCTGACAGATCCTAACAAGTTAATCGAAGAACTCATATAACATAAACAGGAGTTCATAGTAACTTCAGGATTAAGATCTATTTGTATAAGATCATCAGCTGATATATTTAATTAATACTTTGAAACGACATTTAAAAAAGTATTAATGTAACGCCCTGGATAGCCAAGACCGTTACTCTGTGTGTTTATAAAGGTGCAAGACTTACTAATCAAGTCATTTAATTTGAAACGTGTCACTGAAACTACAGTTGAACTAGGGTTAAAAGATTTTGGCCTCAAATGCTTCATTTCTTATAAACAAATATTCTTCCTTACATGGGATCACAAAAGTAGTAAAGTTAAAAGACAGTCTACAAAATTTTTGGGTAAAAGTACAGTTTTTAGCCACTCTAAGGCAAAATAGGCAATTAAGCTTTTCTCGTCCTGTGTCACTCCTTGATCGTGGCGGCCGATCAGCTGACTATGTACATTCAACCCCGCAGCTCTCCATCTCAGGATTGGTCCAACTTGCCTATGCCTTTACCTGAACCACGTAGCACCTGTGAGCCAAGGCCGAGCAAGAAAACACAATAACAGAGCATAATTATCAAGCAAACAACTGGATAACTAATACAGTATAAACATGAACTCAACAGTCCAATTATTCATGTTATTGAAGTATTTAGCATACCATGTATATCATTTCATATCAATAATCATTTCACATATGACAACCAAGGTTAACGCCCTTAGGCCGCACCCTCTATTTATCCCATTGAATCTGGCCCGCTTAAACTGAGCTCAGTGAATATTAAGTTATCCTCAGCTACCAGTGGCTGAGCCGCGCCCTGTGCGCAACTATTATTTACGGTACCCTTAGGCCATTTTTCACATGTCCCATGGCATAATACCATCTATGACATCGTACAGATATAGGGAGCTCTTAGTCCCATCGCAACCACATAACCGGGTGCAATTTTCGTACCTTTAGATTTCGCTAGCTTTGTTCAATTTGATCCTCAAGCACGATCCCGTCTGAACCCTAGCGTACACCTAGTCACAGCCATAGATCAAAATCATCACCAAACCTTGAATCCAAAACTTAGCCTTGGGACCAATCTTGAGCCCTCGGGAAGCCCTAATTCCACCAAACGGGGTGGTGGAATCAAACCCCAAGCCCCCGAGCAAAAACCTAAGAAATAACCTAAAAACCCCTTTATGGGAACAGGGTAGCACTACAGCGCCCTAAAGTGGGTGCTACAGTGCTACAACCAGAGCCAAAAATGCCCCAAACCACAAATCCTTGCGCTGTGGCGCCCAAAGTCTAGCGCTACAGCGCTAGTCACAGCACAGCAAACCCTACATTTTCTTCCTTCGAATTTCCCCGAGCCAAACCTTACCAAAACTCTTCCAAACCTCAACCAAACATAAAAACAAGCCTACCAACATCTCCAACTCACCCAAAATGACCCAACCACAAGAAATTCAATCACATGCACCCCAAAACATAAAATTCACCATGGTTGAACCAGAGCTCAAAACTCAACAAAAATCAACTGAAATCACAGAACTTAAACCAGAGTTTCTTACCTTTGATGCATGAGCTCAACCTAGGTTATCCTCCACACTAGCTTAGCCTTCACCTCCTCAAAGCTTCAGCCTCAACTCCCTAGAATTCCCCATCAAAACTCATCTCAAAATCCATAACAATACTAAGAACTAGAAAAAGTTACAACCTCAAGACCTTACCTCAAATGATGAGTATCCCCTGCCAGTTCCTCATGCCCAAACCAGGGATCCTAGCCTCAAGCTCCTGCCCAAACTCTCTCTGAGTTTTAGCTCCAAGAAACCTCAAGCATTAGTGATGAGAAGCCTAAACCGTTGAGAGAAAACCCCTGCTTTTCCCTTCCTTCATTTCTCTTTCTTTTCTTTTTTTTTTCTTTTCTTCAGACCTCTACTACCTTCTACACACTCCACTAAGGTATAAAGTCTAGTAATACTTATCTCCTATAAGCCAAATGACTAATTTTCCCTCCCCTTTATAACTAAGCTTTTAAACCTCCTAGGGGCATTTTGGTCATTACACCTAATTCCCACTAATTCCTCGAATGTCCCTAATATTTACCGCTTACTTCCTAACACCTAACTAATCACCAATTATATTCCCCAATATCAAAATAGACTCCAATATATTCTCTAAATTCCCATAAATACCCCCAGGCTCGCCCCGAGCCGGGTATAAATCCCTGCAGTGACTTTTTCGCTAAACCGCTCACTAGGATCACCTTGAGTCATAGATCATGAATATATCCACATAATAATGTGGTCTCAACAATTTTTTGCAAATATATATAGTTATGCCCTCAACGGGCCAACATTACGGATATGCCCTTCTAACCTAGTCAGGGCCAACATGTATACTAATACACATAGTCATGCATCACAGATGTTCAATTAGTCGTATAACATGCTTTTAATCATTTAATTCACATATAATCCAGTTATGCCCTCCCGGCACACCAATCAGGGCCCTTAAGCCTTATCAGTGAATTTGGGTCATTACAATTAATAAACATATCTAGTCCAGTTCTATATATTCTATAATATATAAAGCACCTCCACTAAAGTGTCCTACCATGCTAGTGATCCGGATCTAGATCACATGTATTCATAATACTAGTGGACCGTACTTACAGTAATTAATCTGAAGATTCCATAACTTTATTTTACAGCGAACTATTCAAGTTCATTTATCTCAAAAACAATCCTCCCGTACCTATACGTGTTTGAGATCACAAATATGAACTTAGGAATTTTCCTGATATTTACATAATATTATCACAGAATAATATAGTCCATAAAATATATGCATAACAAATTCAATTTATTTATATATTTCATAAAACAATGTCTACTGCATATGCTTTCAGGGCACATTTCCAACAATCGAATCACTACCGGAGCGGATCAGAGCCGCCCCATTTACATCCCTAACATGAATATTGTTTGACAATATTCTGCCAAATGTTGACTTCCCATGATGTCAATTCTGTTTTTTATTTCTGCAAAGGTAGAAAAGAAAATTTATTTTCTTATCGCCATTTCTTGCTAAATACACACATTATGATCCATAGGTTCTGAGAGAAAATGTCTTAACCTTTATAAATATCTTATAATTAGAGTTTTACTGTGATTATGTCATTTCTACGTCATTTTATCATCTCTAAACACCCGAGATACTAGAAAAACTCATAGAAAAATAGTAAAAACCCACAACATTTACCCCCATTTTCGGCATTTTCCACCTCTGTCTATACAATCAGACCACCACGGGCTGACTAGAAAACTAATCCGACAAAAATCTCAAATACAAAAACTTATTTATTAGTCCAAAGCATAAAAAAAAATCTCTCATTTTTCCATTTGATTTTTCAAAAACTGGTTTACAGTTATTTTTCTTGCAGTTTTGCTCTTTGTCAGAAATCTATGAACTGCAACTGGCCAATTTTAGGCCAAAAATCTTTTTTAGATGAATAGAATCCTTCTAAAAACAATGTAAGTTCTAGATTTTATATAAACTCTACGCTTCTTGAAAAAATCAAGAATACTTTATTTTATGTTATAGATTCCGAGCCCTTTTAGGAATAGTTCCCCAAATGAAAACCGTAGGAAAAGTAATCGAGGTAAAAATTTCAATCTTACACTTTATCCCAAGGTTTTTCTTCATGAATTGGGATTTACAAAGTGTTATATTATTTTATAATATAATGTTTTAGATTAAATAAATGTGACAAAGAGTGTTACATATTGTAACATATAAAAGAGAGTTATAATATTTGGATATATGTGAATATTTAAATATGTAACATATTTGGTGTTACAAATTCAGTAGCAAATTTGTAACTCTCAAATATTGCCAATTATTGTGTAGATTTGTTGTTACACTATTTTGAGTCGAATTTTTTAAGTCTTAAGTAAAATGGTTGTTGGAGACTTGGTTTTAACCCCCATAATGTGTTTGGGAGTTACAAAATCAATTAGGAATGATTTGAAACCGTTTAGAAAAACAACACAATTTTGTGTGCTGAAATTGGCTAGTGGCCGCGGCCAGGAGCACTGGTGGCCGCAGCCTGGGTGACAGAGAGCCACGGTCGCGGCCAGCAATGCCCGTGGCCGCGGCCAGGAGGGTTGGCTACCAAAAATTTCAGTTTTTCCAACTTTTTTGAACAGCTCTAACAACCCAAATAACTCCAAAATCTCCTTTTTAATTCCATAAATATCCAATTAATCATTGGTAATAACCATGGAGATTGGGGGAATTTGAAATTTAAAGGGTGTGTCTAAACTCTATAAGTAGAAGTCTATTACTCACTTGTAAGACACAATTTTTCTATCCATTAGAGCACTTAGCTAGAAAACATCTATAGGCTTGATAATTTCATAAAGCTATTTCAAAAATTGTGAGAGTTCCCTTAGTGCTTAAGTTCGGGGAAATAAACTTTTGGACAAAGATTTCAAACCTTGTTCAAGTTGGTGATCCCCAACGCTCTTCACTTTGGTTGTGTGAGTGAGAGTTTCTTGTTCTTACATTTTCTACTATAGATTTCTTCTTATTCTTCTTGTCTTATTTACTTGTCCTTGTTATTTAAAAGTTGTAATCTTTTATTTCTTTTTGTTTCAAAAACTATTTCTTTATTTGTATCTTTTATTTAGAGTTGTAATTTTCAATTCTCTTCTTCTACTTCTTATTTTATTTGTATGTTTCAGTCATACAATTGTAGCATTATTTAATCAATCATTGTTTACTTGCATATTTTCCTTAGAGTTGTAAGTTCTTTTTACCTTTTCAGTTGAGTGAATCTATTTTTTCATAACAAAAGTACAGTATATGTTATCTCATTTTCTCCCTCTCTAGTGAGATGTTGGTTTTTTCTAACGAGGCAAATGATGCCATGAGTAGCTGCATTTATTTATATATTCATGATTAATCATTAGCTCAGTTTCTCTATGTTTTTCTAAAGCTTAGTATTAGGTCTTCTCAACTCATAACCTAATCGTTCTTTTTGGGAGCTGCATCAAGATTACTTTCTCAAGTAGAGTAACTGTTCAATTGATATCATTACTTGACCTATTACGCTACTTGCCATATTACTACGAGTCTCAGGCAATAGGACTTCATCTTTGGTTCTGATAGTCCATTCATTAAGATTACCTACAAAATTTAACAAATAATTTAATTAATGCACAATAGTTAAACAATTGTTTAAACAAACGGAAATTCTGATGTATCAAGACAGATTGCTGATGAATCAGAATATACGAACAAAAATCTAATAAACTAACAGTTACGTGACACAAGAATTATTTTACGTGGTTTGGAAAACCTAGTCCATTGGGCCACGCCCAGAGATAAATTCAATTAGTAATGTCTCAAGAATACAATAAGAGATTTACTTATACAATTTTAGACTCCCTCTAAATCCTTGTCGCGACCTTGAAGTACTCCACTTTAATAATCTGATTTTGAAAAACCCCAAGAACACAAAATCCATTCTGAACTTGATGAGTGCTCGCTTCCTCTCAAAGTGAGTCTTATTGAAATCTTCTCCCGAAGATTGTGCGTCACGTTCACAAACTTTAGGACATGTTTAATAATAAACAACACAAAGCAAAACAAACAAACAAAGAGATAGTTGAACAAAGACTACTTATTAAATATAAAAGATCTCTTCAATGCATGAAACGTTAGAAGGGTGAAGAGATTAGAATGGTTGCTGCTTAGGTCTACTATTTATAGAGCTTAGAAACCCCTAAGTCGGCCAATCTCATTAATAGCCCAAATCAGACCAAATCGGGAAGCTACTCCAAATAACTTCTCATTTCATTAACTGCTGAAATTTCCATATGTGATTGACAAATATTCTGTAGCATCAAGAAATGGACGAACCTGGTCTTAAAACTAAACAATGGTTCATTTCAAAATTTCAAATATTTTGTAGCATTGAGATACAGTCCACTTACTGACCCAATATATCATTTCAAAAAATACCAATTAAATATTAAAATATATTTGTTAAAAACTTTAGCCAAAATAGGATTTTACAATCTCCCCAATTGGAAATTTTTTAGACAAAATATATTTTCTGCAATATGAGCTCAAAAACCTGTAACAAACACTTTGTTAGAAAAAATAAAAGTTCCTAAGAACTCCCCCTACAAACAGGCATACTAACAAAGATATGATTTGTCAACTTTTTAAAAAAAAGTTTAACAAGACATACCACACAACTCCCCCTAAAAATAGGGTCCAGAGTTGTACACAACATAGTTAAAAATATACAAATACTCCCCCTTTTTGTCTATCAAGGAGCCAAAGTCACGAAAAACAATAAAAGACAAGTGAGCAATGATTGCTTGTTGGGTGACCTCCGTGGTTCCAACACGATTATTATCCATTGCAAGATCAGATTTGACAGCGAGAACCTCTGATGTCTCAAGAATAACACCAAATAGAGCAGAGGAACTGAAAGCATCGGCAGAGGGTGAGGGATAACCGACGGTCTTGGTTTGAACCATTGATTCCTACACACGAGGAAGCACAAGAAAGAAAAACAACAGAGAAGAACCAAGGAGAAAATAACCAAAAAATGATAAAGTGAGTAAATGGGAGAGTGATAGAGTGATCGTGCGAGTGAGGTGCCAAACATGGGATATAGGGAGAACAAAATAAGTAGTTACCCGTTCTATGAGAGAAAAAGACAACTTTTGTATTAATTGTGACCAAACCAAAAATGCAACAAATATATATTTTTTAAGGAAATTTTCAATTTGTCTTTTTCTTCACACATAACACAATTAATAATTAGACAACCTTAACTTTAGAGAGAACGATGACAAAAATAACACAAAATCATATTGGAAAAAAAAAAAACAAGCAACGAAATTCAATATACCCCATGAGATTCAATTGGTTTACTCTTCAAAAAAAAATTATTTGCTATTTCATTTTATATATATATATATTATTTAATAAATGACCGAAATAAAAAAGTTATGTTGTTATCAAAAAATGTGAAACATGAGAAACAATAACCAACCAATACAAAATATTAAAGTGAGTACTGATAATGCTAGAAACATTATTTGATTTATATCACATATTGGAGAGTGTTGGAACAAAAATAATTTTTTCAAGAGTACAAACTATTTTTAGGAAAGACATTAAAATAGAGGATGAGACTTACACTTTTTTACTTTTTCTTCATACAAAACAAGTATTTGTGTGTGAAGTGTAAAAATAGGGTCATTGCCCATGTTGGCAATTTTGGCCGTTTTCTGTTGTTATCCCTCAAAAATACGAGGATGACGTGGAGGATGAGAATGTGATGCATGACATCACAAATCAGGGAAAAAATGACAAAGTATTGAGAAAAGACCGACGGGAAAATAAGATAGGTCTAGGACCCATAGGGAAATCAAACATGCCTAAACTCCCTAGGGGTGGTTGGCCTGATCCCTACCCCTAGGAGTGGTCGGCCAAAGCAATAGGAATGCATGACAACAGTATCAGAGAGTCCCAGGAGAGGAGTAGGACCCCAAGGACACTCTCAGAACCACTTTCCCAGAGACAGGATGAAGAGGCACAATCCAAGACTGACTCCTCCATGACTAAGAAGAATAACACTTCATCTCTGAGTAGGAGTATTACCAACCCCAAGGCCCCCTCCTAGGGGGACCGAAGAAACAACGCAGGAGATGAGGGTCAAACATCTGAGAGGCATGATAGGAATGGAAATGGCCACTCAAAATCTCAAAGTCATGTAGGAGGAGAGGCTTGGGGGCAGGGTCGCACCGACAAGGACAAGGCGGAACTACCACCCCTACACCCTCAGTCCTGCAAGGGAAAGGAACTGATGAATAACATTAATACTATGTTCGATAGGCTAGGGAAAGATGCGCAACCTCTGAATCTAAGGGAAGTCATCAATAGGGGGACCAGCGCTTAGGAGGGGGTACCATGGACGTCTGCCCTACCTGGAGCAGCGATCCCACCAACAGTGCAGGCTCAAATAGATGCACTCGTCATGACTGTCCAAGGTCTGACAAAGAAACTTTCCAATATCCAGTTGGCACGTCGAAGTGGGAGCCCCTTCAGTGCTAATATTCAAGCTGCTCAACCACCACCGAAATACAAGACCCCGGAACTCCCAACATACACTGGGAAGGAGGACCCAGTACGACACATTGGGAAGTTCAAGGATCAGATGGAGTTACTCGGTGTGGAGCATGATTATAGGTGCAGAGTATTCCCTACCACTCTCTTTGACTTGGCTCAGGAATGGTATTGGAAATTCAAACCTGGATCCATCACTTCCTGAGAGCAGTTCAAGAAGGAATTCTGGAAGGTCTTTAGTGTCGGGTAGATTCAACCAATTTAAGCCAATCAGTTACTTGACATCAAGCAAGGGAAAGATGAATCCCTGAAAGACTACATTCAAAGATTCATGAGAGAGGCAAACCGAGCGTCCACGGTAGGAGATGAAGGGAAGTTTGTTGCCATCTCGGCAAGAATAATTTATCGTAGTCCCTTGTGGGATAGTATACATAGGAACCCTATCAACACCTTGCAAGAGTTCCTGGGCCGAGCCGACAAATACATGAAGCTAGATGATGCAATCATGAAGGAAGAAAAAGGCATAAACAATCCAACCACTTTCAAGGTAGATAAGAACGGCACAGACCCTCACGGTGGCAGTGGGGGAAACAGTAAGAAGAGGAATACCTCAAGTGCCAAGCAGGGTGGAGAGAAGAAAGCTAAGTCAGCACCAGTCGACAAACAGCCTAAGCATCAAGCCTACCAGCCCAGGTTCACCAATTATACCATCATGATGACCTCAAGGGCTTAGATTTACTTGGCAACATACCAGGAGGTACCATACCGAAAGTCACCACCCTTGCGTTCAGAAGGAAAGAAGGACAAGAATAAGTTTTGTTGTTTCCATAATGATTATGGGCATGACACAAACGACTGAAAACAATTGAAGGATGAGATAGAGTTTCTTCTCCGATTAGGAAAACTCTCGAGGTACCGAGTCTAGACCGAAACCCCAAGCAGGAATCCAAAATTTCGAAGGCAGAGGAGTCCACCACTGGAGCCGGTAGTTGTAGATTTCACACTGGATACCATATATGGAGGGCCCAACATAGCTGGTAACGGTAACAATGCTCGTGAGTGATATGCAAGA
Source organism: Humulus lupulus (assembly GCF_963169125.1). Taxonomy (NCBI): domain Eukaryota; kingdom Viridiplantae; phylum Streptophyta; class Magnoliopsida; order Rosales; family Cannabaceae; genus Humulus; species Humulus lupulus. Next base: position 210,623,912 of record NC_084795.1, read on the forward strand.
ACCCTCAAACATGAGGTAGAGGAGTATTCCTAGTGTATGGCAGTCGAGGAGCGTTCTCCAAAAAATCCAGAGTATGAAAGTGAAACTCTCACTTTTACCGAGGATGACGCCAGGCACGTGAAGAACCCCCACAATGACCCTCTGGTCCTTACCACTCAAATCATCAATGCTCGAGTAAAGAGATACTTGGTGGATATGGGAAGCTCAGTAGACATCATCTACAAATCATCCCTCGAGAAGATGAAGCTCATGGTCATGGACCTGACACCGTGTTCCCAAGTGATATATGGGTTCACGGGAGAATGCCTAGCACTAGCAGGAACTATCAGACTACCGGTCAAGGTGGGGGAGATTTCTCATCCTCTTACAATGTATTGCTCGAGAGATCCCTCCTGATGGCGTTACATGCAGCAATATCTATCTGGCATCTATCTTTGAAGTTCCCCACCATCGCAGGGCAAGGATGCATACAGGGTAACCAAAGGGAGGCACGAGAATGCTATAATGCGTCAGTGGTCAAGGCAAAGAAAGGACCATGCATAAACAACATGATAGTAACCTGCTGTGAAGAGAATGAATGAACCGATGAGGTTGTCAACATGGAAGTTGACATTGAAAGAAGCACTCTACTAGAGTCGGGGGCTACTTTTAATCAAGATTTGTTGTTATAGCAAGTTTCCCAAAGCGAGGGAAAGGACATCAAACCTCGCTTTGGGGATGACGTCATGGGGGTAGGACCAGTCAAAGATCTTGACGAAGTCCTACTAGATGATGAGGGCCCGACTAGAGTAATCAAAGTCATGAAGACGTTAAAGGTGGAAATTAAAGCACGTTTGGTGGACTTTTTGAAGAAAAACCAGGACATCTTTGCCTGGTCACATAAGAACATGGTTGTAATTTATCCACCCTTGATAAGTCATGTTCTCAATATAGACAAGAACTATCCACCAGTGGAACAAAAAAGGAGACTGCTTGACAAAGATCGATCTTAAGCCCTGAAGGAGGAGGTCGAGCGGCTCAAGGAAAACAATATTATAAGGGAGGCCAACAACCCAGATTGGGTGTCAAACCCAGTGCTGGTCCCAAAGCCAAACAGGAAGTGGAGAACATGCGTGGACTTCTCATATCTGAACAAGGTCTGCCTTAAAGACTACTTCCCACTACCCAAAATAGAAAAACTTATCGATGCAATGGCAGGACATGAAATACTGTCATTCATGGATGCGTATTCTGGGTATAATCAAATAATTATGTTCACTCCCGACAGGGAACATACCAGCTTCCGGACAGACAAAGGATTGTACTATTATAAGGTTATGCCATTCGGCTTGAATAACGCAAGAGCCACCTGTCAGCGCTTAGTGAATGGCATGTTCCGAGACTTCATTGGCAAAAATATGGATGTATACGTCGATGAAATGTTGTTCAATTCCAAAGAAGCTGGAGGGCATGTTCAAGACTTGAAGGAATGCTTTGTAATACTTAGAAAGTATAGCATGAAGTTAAACCCTCTCAAGTGCTCATTTGGAGTTTGCTCTAGTAAGTTTCTCAGATACAGAGTCAATTCACGTTGAATTGAGGCTAACACTGAGAAGATCAAAGCATTGATCGACATGAACTCACCTACCACAATCAAAGAAGTGCAAAGCTTAACAGGGAGAGTAGCTACCCTTAGTTGGTTCAAATCAAAGTATACAGATAAGTGTGTCCCTTTCTTTAACTTACTGAGGGGCAGCAAGAAGATCCAATAGATCGAGGAATGTGAGGAAGCTTTCCAAGCCCTGAAGGAGCACCTCGCCCAACCTCCCATCCTAGCGAAGCCAATATATGGTGAAGTACTATTCATCTATTGGAAATCACAGAGCATGCAATCATTGCTGCTTTGGTAAAGGAAGAGAACAGGGTACAACACCCTGTATACTATATCAGTAAAAGGATAGTAGGTGTGGAGTCTAGGTATCCCCCTCTTGAAAAGCTAGCCTACTATTTAGTAATCGCATCTCGAAAGCTGTCTCCATTGAAGCTAACCGATCAACCGCTGAGATAGGTTCTCCAGAAACCAGAGGCCTCATGACGATTACTCAAGTGGAAATGGAACTAGGATATATTGATATCACTTATCATTTGAGGACAGCGATAAAAGGACAAGCATTGGCAAACTTCATAGTCGAAGGCACCAACCTTGAAGACCCTTCCTACCAATCGAAGAATAGAGATACCGAGATGGAAGGACATGCTCCTGTATGGAAGCTATATGTTGATGGAGGATCCAATGAGCACAACTCAGGCGCAGGAATCATATTGATCACTCCAGAGAATCATCGAATCCATTGCGCTCTTAGATTTGGATTCCACGCTTCAAACAACGAGGCTGAGTATGAGGCATTATTAGAGGGATTACGCTTATCTCGGGATGTGCATGCACAATCCCTGGAGATATTAAGCAAATCCCAACAAGTAATGTACCAGGTACTGGGGGAGTATCAAGCCAAGGGACTTAGGATGGTGTAGTACCTGAACAAAGTGAAGGACTTGTTGACACAGTTCAAGAGAAACTCGATTGCATAAGTCTAGAGGGAGCATAATGCCAATGCTGATGCCTTAGCCAAGCTTGCCAGTACCAAAGGTGCAGACACCCTGAATGTCGTTCCCATGGAATCCTTGGCAGAAAGAAGCATAGGCAAGTAGGATGCAAATGTATTATTTTCGAATTATCTGTGTAAAATCCATTGTGCTTCAATGCATGAATGAATTTAATTTCTAAAGTTTCACTTAATTCTTTAAATTTCTTTCAACGAGGAACTTGTCCTTTAGACCGGTCAACTCCATCGGATCACGTTCAATTCTGGTCCTTGAATGACCTATCGACCCATACGATCTAAAAGAGAGACAGATCTTAGGACCTTGTCGCCAAATTAATGGATCATGTTCGATCTTCATTCTTGATAAGCCTATCCACCCATAAGATCCAAATCAGAGACTGGTCTAAGGACCTTGTCGCTAAACTATTTAATCATGTTCGATCCTCGTTCTTGAGGAACCTATCAACCCACACGATCAACAAGAGAGACAGGTGCAAGGACCTTGTCACCAAATTAATGGATCATGTTCGATCTTGGTTCTTGATGAGCCTATCGACCCGTAAGATCCAAAAGAGAGACTGGTTTGAGGACCTTGTCGCGAAACTATTTGATCATATTCGATCCTGGTTCTTGAGGAACCTATCACCCATATGATCAACAAAAGAGACTGGTCCGAGGACCAGTTGCCATTATTTGACATGCTCGATCCTAGTTCTTGATGAACCTATCGACCCATACGATCAAAAAACAAGAGACTGGTTCGAAGACCAGTCACCAAATCAGATCATAATCGAATCTTGTCCTTGAGGGACCGAACGATAATTTGATCTAAGACTTGTTATAGGCTCGATTAGCCCATCTAGACTCGGTTGGTCCAACTTAGACACTTCTGTCTACAATCATTATAACGAGTACACAAGAGATTACATAGATCCCGATCGACACTTGCTACACAATATGCATCTGTGTATAGGTATCATTACTACTGAGTATGAAACCATCACCCGGCTACCAATGAGGGACAAGCATTTGCTTCTTGCGTATTATGTTTCTAAATGCTCGAAGCAAGGCATGGTCAAGTAGCAAGTGACCAAGGATTTTAAACCCATCATTACTTGGGGGTCATATAGTATATACCGGTTGGGGTATACACGAGCAATGAGGGCGTGACCTTAAGTACTAAGCAAGCTCTAGTTTTTCTAGGACATTTGTTCAACATATGTTTCGAAAGTGCAAAAAACAAAAACAAAAAAGGCATTGGTAAGGAGATTCCTAGCCATGTCCCTTATGGGGTGGTTAGCCTATCACCCATAGGGTGGTCGACCTTACCATTTTGTTCACGGTACATGGTGAAGTATCGTACTACTCACATTACCATGGTTGTTAGCATGAAAAGTGTAAAGGAGTAAGGTTAGTATGGCACGTGAAATATGTGTTCAAAGTATACTGATACGTGAACCAATGAAGGTTGTGAGTTGATATACTTAGTAAGCATTGGAAATAAAAAATTTCAATCAATACACTGGGTACTCATAACAAAAAAGCATAAAGGAAAAAACTGTCATATAAAAATTTTCAAGTATAAGGTGCCCCACCAATGGCATTGAAGGAAAGACAGAGTAAAAGACCAAAAGAAGACTAACTAGGGCGAGGAGTGCCATCTGAAAGACTACCCTGAGCCTCGGTAGACTTACGAGCCAGACACTTCCTAAGCTCCTTTGCTCGCATCTTCTTGGGAAGAAAATCCAAGTTCAGATCTTTGTTGGACTTCCAGATCAAGTAGAAGCAATAGAAAGTTGTCTCTGAATACTCATCTTGAGCCTTGTCTCGAACAGCTTTGACCTCTTCCACAATTGGTCCATGTTAGAAATCAACTTCTCTTTCTCAGATTCAGATTGTTGGAGCTGATCTGCAAGTTTCCCCTCCATCTGGGTTATCCTGAGAGTCAACTCGATCACTTCTTGTTGTTTGAGCTCCACGATACTACGGAGGGTGTTGATCTCTTAATCCTTAGAAGCAATGTCAGCATCCGTAGAGCCAAGAACGTGCCTAAGGTTTAGCACCTCTTGGCAGACAGCTTCAAGCTCAGAACGAAGATTGGAGAGCATAGAGGTATACTCCACAGACCTACCACAAACATGGGAGACTAGCATCAGTGCCTGTAAAAAACATACAGGTGTAGATAAATGTTAGAACACAAGCTAACTAGACAAAAAGAGAACTGTAAAGGACCCACACTCTGAATGTCTAGGAGTGACTTCGTTAGAATGGTGCTTAAGTCCTCCTTGTTAATCCCATTATAAGTTATTGTCATTTGCTCCAGATGAGATGCTCGGTCCACCAGGCCACCTAATTTCAGCATAGCAGACTAATGTGGCTCAGATAAGGAAGTAGGCGCAGAACAAGAAGCAACTGTATCAGTGAAAATGGGAGGAACTGGTGTAGACAAAGATGGCTCTACCTCTGCAATAGGACTAGATTCCAAAAGAATTCGACTATGCACCAAATGAGTCAGAGGAGACACCTTAAGAGGAACCTCCAAGACCGACTCAGCGTCAACCCTTTCCCTTTTTGCTACTCAAATAGAAGGACTAGCCTCGGTAGGAGTCGACCTCTGCTGGGTATGAAAAAAACCAAACATGTCTTATCCTACAAAAGAAGATCAAATTTTAGAAGGATATTAAGCACGGATGAATCCTAAAATAAAGGTGATAAAGTTTCGAACCTTCTTAATGAGATTCGGCTTTGAATGTAGTCTCATCAAAGTCGTCTGAAGCAATAGATGAGTACGCGACTGATGCACCCACCTCATCACCCTCATGTCCGGCTGGCACCGGCAAAGAAAGTACCTCCTCGACATGAATGGGTCTCAGGGAGTCTTTGGCGATCACGGGCTCGGGACCATCGTCATCTGGAACATCGGCTATAATAGGAGGAAACAACCCCACCATCCTAAGGTTCTCTGAAGTAACGAGGGTCTTGGCATTCTTCTCCTCAAGGGTCATGGAAATCAAAGCCTTGGCCCTAAATGTCATAGCCTGGGTCAGGAACGGTCTATAAAAAATCTCAATGAGCTAAAACTTGGAGTAGTTGGCCTCTGCATCCTTAGTAAATAAATAGTTGTTGGCGTATCTAAATGCCTTGCTATTTCCAAAGATCACTTGGAGTAGTTGGCCTCTACATCCTCAGTAAAAAGATAGTTGTCAGTGTTTCTAAATGCCTTGCTTTTTCCAGAGATCTCTTCCAAGAAGGTTTTGGTACCCTCGCTCATATAATGGTGGAAGTGGAAATACCCCGAGTTGCGCTGAGAATGGTTTGTCTTCAGGTCAAACAAGCAGTGGATCTCGTGAGGCACTGGAGCAGCCCATTTTCTGCGGTGATAGATAATGTACAATGCAGATAAGTCTAAGATTGCTTTAGGAGCCAGTTGAGACTGACTAATACCGAAATAACCTACAAAACTACGAAAGTATGGATGAAGAGGAAGTAGGGCACCAGACTTAATGGCATAATGTGTCCAAGTGCACATGCCCAGAGGGGGGTCCTCAGCTCTGTCATATGGACCAGGGATAGTAATAGACATGCCTGAGAGGTCAAAGGTCTTCCTTAAGTTCTTTACCTTCTCTTCAATCATGTCAGAGGCGGCCCCCTTGAACCAAAAAACCTCATAATCAGCAGGGCGAGGCTTCTCAACCGGTTTCCATATGATCTCACTAACGAAGGTGGCCCCAGAATCTGATGAATGGAACTCCTTTTGTCATTCCTTCTTTTGCGCAGCTGGTGAGACTGTCTTGCTCTTGGAAGGAGGGAAAACCACCTTAGGCCGGAACTGGTGAATAGAGCGCTCTTGAGAAGTAAATGGATGAGGACGTTGCAATGAGTCTCGCTAACCTGACCTATCCCGCTGAGAAGAATGACTTCGTTGAGATGTGTCTTGAGAGCCGCGGGGCGTACTGTGTTGAGAGGAAATCTGAGAAGAGCTAGGCAAAGAGCCCTGAGTGATGTGTCTAGCAATATGAGGATCATCTTCATAGGGTTGCCTAGTCGTCTATTTTACTCTCGCCAGTGGGCAGTACCTTTTCAAGAATTCTTCTTCATTAAACAAATAGAAAGCGAAGCGAGGGAGAATCCTTTTCACCCTATCTAAGAACTCCTGGGGAGTGCGCTCGCTCACTGACTTGTCTGGTGAAGAGGAGATGGACATCTCCAATAGAAAAAAAATGAAGATTAAAGTTAGTAAATGAGCATATTGAAGCCAATAGCTGAGGGCATATCAATGAACCAAGGTGTAAAAATGAAGAAATGAGGAGTAAAGTTATATATAGAGGGACGGCCCAGTGAGCCTAAGCCTGGGTCGACCACCATGAATCCATCAAATTGTGAAGCAAGAAAAATGGGGCATAGGTGGTCGGCCTACCACCTCAGGCCAGCCACCCCGGGGATGCAAGCCTAAGAAAAGTGCCAGAGGAATGTTCAAGTCTCTAGAAAAATTAATTTTTACAGTACAAGGAAGGCCCCCAAGGAGATCAATTGAGGTGACAAAATTATTTTTAGGGTCCCTGGTGCTCGTCTTATGCTTGGGCTGACAACCTTGAATCCCTGAAAATTTCCTAAGGCAAGAGAAAGGAGGTACTCGGCCCATGAATCTCTAGGGGTGGTCGGCCTAGCCCTAATTCTAGGCCTGGAAATCGCCTAAGGAAGGGAAAGGGAGTACTCAGCCCATGAAGCTCTAGGGGTGGTTGGCCTCACCCTAAGTCTAAACCTAGAAATCGCCTAAGGCTAGGGAAGGGGAGCCCTAGAGGTGCTCGGCCCAAACATTATACATAAGCCTGGAAATCACCTAAGGCAAGGATTAGGAGCCATGGAGGTGCTCGGCCCAAACACTTTTCCTAAGCCTAGAAATCTCCTAAAGCAAAGGTTGGAAACTCTAAAGGTACTCGGCCCAAACCTGATCCTATCCCTGGAAATCACAAAAGGAGAAGCCAAGAGGTACTCAGCCCATGATTGGGTGCCATGGAGGTGCTCGTCCCAAACCTAATCCTATCCCTGGAAATCGCAAGCACTAGAGTTTAGAGTCCCAGAAATCGGCAGAACTAGTGAGTGGTTGGCCTAGGGTCTTGCATCCCTGGAAATCCTCCAGTCTGGGGTTTATAACCCTGGAAATTGCCCAGACTAAGGAATTTTACAGAGAAATCTTGATTTTAGTAAGTAAATTATTTTTTATAATGATACAACAAAACAAGAAGATTCAGACAAAAATTCCTCAAAAATGCAAAGTGTATCTTATAAATCTAAGCACATTTAAATTAAATGATGTGAGGATTAGAAGAAAGTACTTACCAAAGATCTAAGTTTGATGAGGAACTGGAGAAATCAGACTTGGATCTTATTTGAAAGTGGCGCATAGAGCAGGAATGAGAGGAGAATACCTACTTACAACCTCTAAGGCAGACAAGATATTTTTAGGAATTCAAATTTCCTTGAAAAATATCTAATATGGTTAAAATTTAAATTCCTTGAAAAATAATTTTTACTTTTAGGAATTAATATCCTTGAAAAATATATTATATTTTTAGGACATTAAAACTGCTTGAGAAATATGTTATATTTTTAGGATTCCAAATTTCTTTGAAAAATATATTAGATTTTTAGGAAATTAATTTTCCTTGAAAAACCTAACTATTTTTAGGAATTTCTAATTGTCCCTAAAGAATTCGTACCGAGCAAATTATTGATAGTTAAAAAAGTACTATCAAATGTCTCGAGGGACTTGACAATTTAAGTATTACTACGGTATGTTTCTCAGGCCGGGATCAAGTTTACCATAATGTTGAAAACATTACAATAAACTTGGGGGGGGAAATTTTATCCCTCAAAAACACGAGGATGACGTGGCGAATGAGAATGCGACTCGTGACATCACAAATTAGGGAAAAAATGACAAAGTATTAAGAAAAGACCGACGGGCAAAAAAGATAGGTTCAGGACCTATGGGGAAATCGACCAAGCCTAAACCCCCTAGCGGTTGTAACGCCCTACTTCCTTAGAGCCGTTACTAAGTGAGTTTAAAACGTGCATTTAACTCGCTAATCAAGGTTTTAAGGCAAAAGTGTGAATAAACCTTAATCAGAGTCATAAACTTTTTAAATAACTCTGTTTACTGAAAATCATAAAACGTTTAACATTTGGGATTCCAAAATACTGTTTAGAAATATTTACAACTCAAAAATATAATCAGAGTAGGCTAAACGACAAAATCTAGTTTCAGTACAAACATCTCCAAAAATACTCCTGGCTGTGGCAACCAGGCAGGGCAAACATGTATGCGCCGCCTCCGTACTCATGGTTGGTCGACTTTCCTCTTGCTCTTACCTGCACCACAGAGCACCCGTGAGCCGAAGCCCAGCAAGAAAACCCTCACAAGTAGATAACATATGCATATAAACACTTAGCATATAAACAGGCCATCAACAGGCTATACAAATACGGCCATGTCGTCCCAGGCGCTTTACCAAGCCCTGGGTTCGCGGTCTGCACCGTAAGGATATCCCATGTATCCTTTAGGGTCTTGCCTTGGCAACTCGAACTCCGCGTGCTAAACGCTGCTCCCGGCCCTTGCCTCACTCTGCCTTGCACTCCACGTGCTTACGTCGTTCCCGGCCTTGCCGACCTCGGCCTGTGCCGTTCCCGGCTCTTGCCGAACATTCGCACAATTGCATACATAGTATAATAAAGCAGATACTGAACATGTATAAAATCAATCAAAGGGCTATGCCCGGCAACACAATCATATAGGGCTCAGCCCTACATACAAGCTCTACGGGAACAGTGGTTTTCTTACCTGTGTCTCGAGCTTCCCAAGCACCGCGATCGCGAGCACAGTCCCCTATCCCGAGCCTCGAAGAAATCCTAGTCACAACTCATGAACCATAATCAACCATCACTATCTAACCCATTAAATAGTTCCAAGTCATAATTCAAACCTCCGGGACCTTGGTTTCTACCAAACTGGGTAGCAGGAACCTTCCCGGGCCTTAACGTTCAAGTTCTCGAGCTAAAAACCCTCATTTTGCCAAAAATCCACATTTGGGCCGCGGCTCAGCTTCCCTTAAGTGTTGCGCCGCGTCCCTAGACAGAGGCAAAATTGCCTTATATCTACCAGCCTAGGACCAAGGTGCCCAAACCTTGCGTCGTGGCGCTTGGGAAATTCCCTCAAAGGCCACTAGCCTAAAAATGCAAGTAGGTCGCGGCACTAAAGAACAGGGTCGCGGCGCGAGCCCAAAACCCAGAATTCCCATGCAAACTTCTCGAGCTAACACCCATGAAATCATTCTAAACACATCTCAACAGAAGAATTGAGTCCCACACTCATACTAAGACACTTTAAGTTATACATAACCTTAGAGAAACCAATCAATATCCTTCCAAAACTCAAACTCAATTGCCTAAGTTATAACTCCTCAAACTTCAATAAAATAGAGAAAAACTTAGATGAAACTCAAGCTTAAATCCTTACCTCAAGAACAATTCAACCCTTAGTTGTCTTTAACCTTGCTCCTTGCTTTGATTCCCCAAATAGCAACCTCAAATCCCAAGCTTTCCCTCAAAATTCCCTTGGCAAGTTGAGAGAAAACAAGAAAGGAAGAAGAGAGAGAGAGAGTTTGAGTCGGTTTCTACAATTCTGAAAGTTCCTTGTATTTTATTTTATTTAACTTAAGCTTTAAGGTTACCTCAAGACTCGGGGTACCAAAAACGTCCCCGAGGGAAAAATGGTAAATTTCCCCCATATTCCCTTCTAAACATTCTAACCACAAATATATCTCCAAATATTTATTTCCATAACCCGATAACCCCATAAGATATCTAATACCCGAAATACCCCTCGACTGGCCCCGAGTCGGATTCTCAACTCCGTTGTGACTTTCTGGCTAACGGCTCCTTAGGATTGTCTCGGATCGTGCTACGCAGATATATCACACATATCACATTTATGCCCTCAACGGGCTAAAATTACAAACATACCCCTAATATCCAAACGGGGCCCACATGCATATTTAATTCAACTAAACATGCATCTCTATCACATATTCCCATGAATTCACATATTATATCCTTAATTCACCCATTGCCCTCCAGGCATGCTAATCAAGGCCCTAAGCCTTATTAGCAAATTTGGTTCATTACAGCGGTGGTGGACCCGACCCCTACCCCTAGGGTGGTCGGCCTAAGCAGGCCTAAGAGCCCTAAGGGTGGTCGGCCTGACCTCTACCCCAGGGGTGGTCAGTCCCAGTATGTCCAAGGATCACTAGGGGTGGTCTACCTGACTTGCTCAAGAACCACATGGGTGGTCGGCCCACCCTATTCTGCATAGGGTGGTCGGCTCAAACCCCTAAGTATACTTCACAAAGAAATACTCACTCTCGTTCAAACTGAGATCAACAGGTCAACAGGTCTAGCACCCAGAAGGTCACAGGCCTAGCACCCAAACTCGGGTCATCAAACCTAGCATCTATGTCTCATATACCAATAGAGACTTAACATCTTCCTAGAGGTTTTTATTGTGCATTATCCACCATGATCTAGAGAAACAATGAGAAGACCCACGATCTCATAATCATGGGGAGTGTTGGTTTTTATTGATCAAATCAGAGATTATGCGCAGCGGAACAACAATCAAATTGTCAGATTAATCCCATAAGATTTCTAGATCTACTTCTTCACACTCATATATATATTGAATCAAGGACAAGAATAAAAAGAAATACCTCAGGTCCTTCCTTGCTGCTATCTTTTCGTATGGCTGAATCCTTGAGATCTCAGACCAAGATCTTCCAAAATGTTCTCAGGCACACAAAAAACGAGTGTGGGCTCGCTATACAAATAATAGGCAATAACTATTTATCAGATGTTCTCAACACATGAGATCTGATAAAGTTTGGACCTAGGTTTTGTGAAGAACTATAACCTTTGTTTTTGTCACTGTTCTCTTTTCTCTGAGAGAATCCTAGATATTTTTCTATCCCTGAAAAATTACGTTCTGTGAAAACTGATATCCAATATTTAATAATATCCAATATATTAAAATATTTGTTATTTTAAACAAATTCAAAATAACTGATCAGTTATCAGATTTTTGTTTAAATAATAATATTTTAATCATATTAAAATATCTCATTATTTATTTATTTAAATAACTAAAATTGTGGAATCAAGAGACTAAGTCCATCTCTTATGCGTGTAGCACAGTGTTGTGCACTGTGCCACACGTGTACCACATGCCTGTGCAGGCATGTGATTTTTCCCAATTTTTATTATTATTTAAATACTAAAAATCCCAAAAATAAATTAATTCAAAATTAATTATATTTTTGTTAAATCAAATAATTAATTAATTACACATAATTAAACAATAATTATGTTTGACACATAGAAAAATATTTTACTTATCACATAAGTCCTTTTTGCCCATTTTTTTGTATTTGCCTTTGACAGTGATTGTTTGAGCCATTTCGGGGACCATGGACCTATAACATTAAGCTCCAATAAATTGAAACTAAATAATTAAACTCTTTAATTATAATAGTTAATTTATTAATTCTAATATTACTCCACTATAAATTCAGAATTGCACTCTTTATGTTATAGATATACTTTTACAGAAATCTTTTTCTTAAGTCGTCCATTGATATAACCATCTTACAATAGTTCAACCCTCTAATTAATTAGTTCATAAATTAGAATGGGAGAATTACCATTTAACCTTTCTAATTTACTTCTTATTCCTTAAGTACCATTAATTCACTAGTGAATAATTAATCTATAATCTAATTATAGATTTGAGCTCAAAATCATTCAGTTCCAGAATTAACCCTTAAGGGAACTAATATACGATCCGTTAGGAATGATTAGATTCCGTATTGTTGATACATGTTCCCAGACATCCATGATATTAAATCTCCAAAACAAAAGTCATTAGCCTCATTCTTTGAAGAGACCTTAACGAATGAATCAAAAGATTTAATAAACATGAACAGGAGTTCTTGAACACTCAGGATTTAGGTTGATCTATAAATGATCATCAGTTATGATATGAATTACAAGTCTTTATTGTTAAATGGTTTTTGGATAAAGACTTTAATTCATATCGGTCCATGTCATATATAATCATATTATATAAAGCACCTTTACCGAGATGTCTTACCACATCAATAATCTGAATCTAGATTATTTGTATCATTATGATACTCAGTAAACCGTACTTACAACTCCAATTAAAGAATTCCATAACTTTAATTTGTTGTTGTTGACTATTTTTATTCATTCATGTGATCTTAATTCTCTCGTACTAATACAAGATCACATCCTCAATAATGAATATGGAATTTTTCTGATATTTACAAAATTATTCAAACAAAAATTTAACAATTTAAATATGACAATAATAATAAAACATTGTATTTATTTATTCACAGAAAAAACAAATGTCTTTACATGCTTTTAGGACACACTCCTAACAGGGAGGTGGACACGTATCTCCACTACCTGATAATCGTGTACCAAACCACGATCCCAGTATTATTGGTAATGTAACAGCACCTGGGTTCTTTAAATAAAGGACCTAGGGCTTCATTTCAAATTCTCTCTTTTTCTGGAATTTTGGGGATAAAAATCTTTTTTAAGGAGAGAACTCATCAGTTCATACTTGTAATTGTCAATCAAATAATTCAATACCAAAGAGTAAGTGGATTAGGTTATTACTATTCATCAGAACAGGGCTGAACCACTATAAAATTCATGTGTGTTTACTTAAGATAATCGTACTCTATCGTTTATTCAATTTATTTCATTCAACAGGTGTCGAATACGGTACATATGACTGTTGGCCAATTTCACAAGTCAACATCTGTAGTACCCAAAAGAGACGTTGTCACACTACACCAGTGGTAGCCCTTTTCAATGGTAGTGTGTCCTCTATAATTACATAGCCTCAACTTACTCAAAGCTGGGTTTCACACATTGGCATAGGTAGCTCTATTCTCATAGAGGAACTTGAAACTTAATAAGATTTGTTAATTAAGCTCAATGCCCTCTTAGTAGGCATTTTTCCCAAAAATAAATTGTCAAGAAATTTTTATTTTGAAACTAATAAACTTAGCATGTCATATATCAAAAATAATTAATCTAACAAAAGGCACTCACAAAATTTTTGAAATTGTTTGCAAATCGTTTAACAGGAAAACACATAAAAGATAAACAGCTAGGATGGTCATGAGAAAATAAATAATTACATACTACAAACCCCCTAGGATTTCCTGAGGGAATCAAACCGAACATAATCCATGGACTTTGTGATAATATCTGTAATTCACTTGTCACTCTCAATGTATTCCATGATTAATGTCTTATTCTCAAAAAGCTCTCTAATGAAATGGTATCTAATATCAATATGCTTTGTGCATGAGTGTTGAACATGATTTTTAGAAAAAATTATTGCACTAGTGTTGTCACAAAAAACAGATAAAGTATCTAATTCAAACCCATAGTCAATCATCATTTTTTTCATCCACAATAGTTGAGTACAACAATTGCCAGGAGCAATGTACTCGGTCTCAGTAGTACATAATGAAATTAAATTTTTCTTTTAGTTGTGCCACGACACCAAGTTGTTCCCCAAATAGAAACATCCTCCACTTGTGTTTTTCCTGTCATCCTTTTCATTCATAGTTTTAATCCAAGACTCATCAATTAAAGCTTCTTTCACATTTTTTGGTTCAAGTGAAGAGGGAAAACACACATATTGGATGTGATTTGCATACCTTTTCCTTGTGTCCAAGCTTTCTTATAAATCTCCCAGAATGAGATCAGCTGGATGATTCTTTTTAACCTTGGCTGAAGGTTCTCCCTAAATTGGACAAGTGATAAATTTAGGCATTTGCGTCTCTATCTGTTCATGTGAGGATGTATCAGATGTGTCGGCTGATGATTCAGTTTCAGTTTCAGTTCCTGTGGCAACAGATGGAATTGATGATACATCATTCTAGACTTTTGATTGAACAGGAGATTCTTCCATAAATTTATCTATCTCGTCTTCTGTTGAAAATTTTGAAAAAATCTTTGCAATCGTCAACAACAACATTAGCATACTCCATAATAGTTTGAGTTCTCATGTTGTGCACACGATATGCCCTACAATTTATGAAATAACCAAAAAATACACCTACATCACTTTTAGCATCAAATTTTCCAACATTTTCTCAATCTCTCAATATGTAACACATACACCAAAAATGTGAAAATAACTTACATTTGGACACTTACCTTTCCAGATCTCATAAGAAGTTTTGGCAGTACTTGGATGCAAAAACACTCTATTTATTGTGTAACAAGGAGTATTAATAGCTTCTGCCCACAATATTTTTTATAGTTTCTTACTATTCAACACTACTCTTGCCATTTCCTGAAGAGTGTGATTCTTTCTTTCAACAACTCCATTTTGCTCAGGAGTTTTGGGAACTGAAAATTCATGAGATATTCCACAAGATTTACAGAATTCATCACACAAAATATTGTCAAATTATTTTCCATGATCACTATGAATCCTAACAATCTTGTCGATATTACAATCTTTTTCAACTTTTAATTTTAAACAAAGAGATTTGAAAGCTTCAAAAGTGTCAGTTTTTTCTCTTAAAAAATCATCCCAATTAAAACAAAATAAATCATCTATACACACAAAAATGTATCTTTTTTCATTTAAGCTTTCTTCTTGTATTGGACCTCTTAGTTACATGTGAAGCAATTCTAAGACCTTGGTGGTATTCACATTTGTGATACTTTTGTGAGTGATCTTTAACTGTTTACCAAGTTGGCAAGGTTCACACTTACTGGTAGATTCTCTACCCAGTTTGGGTAAACAATGAACAATACCTGCATTTGATAAGTTTTTCAAGTTTTTAAAATTAATGTGACCAATTTTTTCATGCCACAGATCTGTAGAATTGCTTGTGGCTGAGTGACATGACATATTTTGAGAGAGAGTATAGAAATTATCGACTGATTTCAATCCTTTTAGAACAAAATTTCTATTTTGATCAATCACACTACAATCATCACAAGAATAATTAACAGTGTATCCTTGATCATAAATTTGACTTATGCTAATTATATTAGCCTTCAATCCATCAACCAACAGAAAGTTTTTCAGTTTAGGTAACCCTTCCAAATTTAGGGTGCCCTTTCCAAGAACATTACCTGCTACACCATCACCAAAAGTCACTGTACCATAATTTACAGTCTTAAAATTGATGAGAATGTTTCTGTCACTGGTCATATATCTAGAACATCCACTATCAAAGTACAAAGAATTAGATATATAAGCTCTATGACAAGTAAATGCAGCAAGACAATTATTCTCATCCTTTTTAACCCATTTTTGTTTAGTGCAAGATGTTTCTTTTGCACCCTTTTTAAATTTTCATGATGAAAATAATTTGAATTGAGAAAAGTCGTCATTGTAAAATACTTTGGTCGAATGTGACCCTTGACCCCACAAAAATGGAAAGTGGGAATGAATTTCTTAGTCCTTTCATAGGACGTAAGATTCTTACCTATTTGTCTCTTTATTGATAAGACATTTTGAGATATTGATGGATCAGAAACCTGCAACGTTAGATCAGAAGAAAAAATAGGTAACAAACAGGCCTGAACAAACACAGTTTATCCCTTTGATTGAGACCCTTTAGATCCCAATCCAGCATTGTTTCGCTGACCTGCATTCTAGACCTCCTCAAAAATTGTATATCCTGGATTACGCATCTTAACATTTTTGTTAATAAGATCGTGTTTTTTTCAGACGATTAATTTCAGCATTTTTATCAAATACTTAGTTTCAAAAGCTTTAGCATTTGATTCAAGTTCATCATTTCTGTAAGAAAGAGATTTGATCAATTTTGCATTTGACCAATTTACAACACATAATTTAATCCATTCATAATACATTTTTTTGTAAGATTCTCTCAGTGAATCTTTATTGACTTCTGATTCATCAGAATTAGTGTCAACAACATTATCAGTGCTTATCGTATCATCAGTAACTTTATTTACTAAAACAATATTGTTTAGACAAACAAGTTTTTTATTTTCCTGCAAAAAAAAGGAAGACGAGAGAACACAGATGTTAAGGTAACATTTTCACCATCTTCATCACTACCCTCAGAATCATTATCACTCCAAGTAGCATTCATACCTTTTTTATTTATTTTCAAGGTATTTGCACATTCGAACTTAATATGACCAAAACCATCACATTCCCTGCATTGAACTCCTTTTTATTATCGGGAACAAAAGGATTAGAAGATGTGTTCCCTTTTAAGAATTTAGAAAAATTCTTTTTATTGCCCAATATTTTTATATATTTTTGAAAATTTCTAGTCAATATGGCTAACTCATTATCATCTTGATCATCTGAACTTACATTTTCAAAAAATTTCAAAGCAATAGATTTTTCTTTTTCTTTTACCTTGTTCGGATTTTATTTTTGTCTGATCTGTTATTTCAGTTCAAAGTTTCGTAGATAACCCTTTTGTTCTTCCACTTTCATAGAATTCAGATCTTTGGCCTCCTCCATGGCCATTAGTTATTGCTAAACCTGTCAGGTAAACACGAACAATTTTTCAAACTAAAACAGATTCATCTAGTTTTCACCTAAGGCGAAAAATTCATAAGCAACATCAGACAATCTCTCATAAAAATCAGTAAGAGTTTCAGTTTCAAACATTCTAAGATCCTCAAATTTTGTTTGTAACATAATGGACCTAGAACGCTTAGCATCAACAGTTCCTTCAAATTGACTTTGAAGGATTTTCCAAGCTTCTTTGGCCGAATCACAAGATGATATAAGTTTAATATACCCTTCACCAACACCAATGAACAAAGCGTGTAAGTCCTTTTTATTGTAACTGGACAATAAATCATCAGGATTTCACCAATTTAACTCAGATTTTACTGTTGTTTCACCATTTTTTGCGTCAACCTCAGTCGGTGTTGACCAACCTTTCAAGACAGATCTTTACGCCTTCTCATCTTGAGATTTGATGAAGCCTTTCATTCTAACCTTCTAGTAAGGATATTTTGAATCATTAAGCAATGGTGGACGAGTTATAGAACTCCCTTTTGCGAAAATGACATGTTGCAAACAGAAAATGAAACAAATGGAAAGAAAAACACAAGATCTCACTAAGAGTCTAGTCAACCGCTCTGATAGCAATTGAAATACTGTTTTCTAAGATTACGAACTGAATTTAACAAACAATTTAATTAATGTTGAATAGTTAAACAATTGTTTGAACAAATAGATATTCTGATGTATCAAGACAGAATGTTGATGAATCAAAATATACGAATAGAAAGTAAATAAACTAAAAGTAACGTGACACAAGAAGTTTTTTACGTGGTTCAGAAAAACTAGTCCACGGGCCACGCCCAAAGATAAAATCAATTATTAAAGTCTCAAGAATACAATAAGCAATTTACTTATACTAGTTTAGACTCCCTCTAAATCCTTGTCGCAACCTTGAAGTACTCCACTTTAATGTTAGAAAGGTTAAAAGATGAGAATGGTTGCTGAGTAGGTCTAGTATTTATAGAGTTTTGAAACCCCTAAGCTAGCCAATCTCGTTAATAGCACAAATTAGACCAAATTAGGAAGTTACTCAAAATAACTTCTCATTTCATTTACTACGAAAATTTCCAGATGTGACAGACTATCATTCTGTAGCATTTGGAAATGGACGAACCTGGTCTTAAAACTCAACCAGGTTCATTTCAAAATTTGCTTCCCTTAGGCACAAGTATCATTCAGTTTCCTCATTTTAAACCATATGAAATCAAGGAAATATACAGAGAAAAATTCTTTAATACACATACTCATTATAGACAATGTTGTCATAAATAATTAAGGAAACTTAACTATATATGAAATGCACTTAATAAGGAATTAATTCTTACCAAACTGAGATATAATCCACTCACTTACCCCCTATATAATTTTGAAAAATACCAATTAAATAATAAAATATATTTATTAAAAATGTTAGCCAAAATAGGATTTTATAGGTTCAGTGTTCCCTAAGTCTTCTTGCTTATAGTCTTTTGGTGGTGTGATATATGGAGAAAGAAGTTGTTTCTCAACATAACACATCTCAGAATCTAGAGAAACTTGGGGCTAGAAACTTTGGGAGAAAATCCTTGGGTGAAGCAGGAAGTGGAAGTTAACTAGGAAATGGAAGTTGACTAAAAATTTGAATCATAGGTGAACACCGAGGTAGATACATAACAAAACAACTTAGAGAGCTTGAGATATTTGGACATAGGTTTGTAGAATGTCTCTCGAACTAGAAGAAGATATTGAAGCGAATGAGGAAGAGGTTAAAATATGAGTATTTTTCAAGGTTTTAGGGAGAAGATGAGTGACAGGTCTTTAGAAAATAGATTATTTTGAAGATATGGAGTCTAAAAATAAACAAGAGACTAAAAGTCATGAAGGAGGGTTTATGGGGCATCCTTTTTATTTAGAAGAGAACTGTCAATATATTCCCAAGAAAAGGGCTTGGATTTTAAATGGACAATTAATGAATATAAAGCCACGGACTGTTGTACCCTTAAAGTACAAGATCAACTTTCTTGCTCGGGGTACACCTGGCACATAGTAATTAAAGGTTACAAGGCTTCAGAGATATCTCGTTAGCTTCAGAAAAAATAGCTCGAGGTTGTGTCACTGAGTCAGGGACAGCCCAGGATCCTTCAGATTCTTTGAAATGCTAATGACAAAAGATCAAAGTCTCCCGTTTCCAGAACGTCCTCATCAGGCCTGAGCATTATCTAAGTCAATCAGTTCTGGTCAATTTATATCCAGTTCGAGAGTGACATCTAGCTCAAGGCAGTTCAAAGATGCGCATATGGAAGAATCCCTACAGACTCGGATGCCCAATATGCGCATTAAATGCACATGATCGTTATATACATCTATTGATTGACGTAAATCGCAATAGGCTTAGTTAGGTTATTTACTTATCCATTTATTTAGGAAGTTACCAAATATTGTATGTTACCTTTTATAGTGTGGTTACCAAATATTTTCCACCACAATTCGCTATAAATATAAGTGGAATTGACACTAAAAGGGACCGACATCTTGTATACCAAAACTCTGCTGAAATTGTCATAAACAATCTCCTCAAGAGTTCCTAAGAAAGAATGAGAGTGACTCGTGGACTAGGTGCATTTTAACCACTGAACCACTTTAAAATATTATGAGTTTAGATTTTCGGTTTATTAACAACCTTAATCTCTCTAATTGGGATTCTTAACCCCTATTGGCAAAAATCTGCATCAACACAGATAAAAAAATGGAGATTAGCAAAGAATTAATATGGAGAAAGCCATGTTTTGGGTTTAGGTCCATGGACTACCCACTCCATACCTTATGTGGGAAAATATACCCACAATTTCTATGAAGGTAAAAGAGTATTGATGAGTGCATATTTTTGCACACATTTATATCTTTTATCTTAATTTGGTGTACTTACTTCAAGTTTATATGTGGATTTGATGTGATATCTTGATGTTTGTAGGAATCAGCTTAATTAATGATTTTGTGGTCAAATGGGAACTTCAAGATGAATTTCGACCAACATTCATTCATGTTTTGGAAAAACTCTAAGAAATAGAAGTTGTAAATCTTTCTCTTAGCTTTCCAGAACTTTTTTAATCGTTGTATTTGGAGTTCAAATAAAAAATTTAGGCATATTTTACTAAACAAGCTTGAATCATAGGGAAACAATGTGAATCAAGCAATGCATGGCCTGATAAGCTGCGATGCATCGCCACTTGTGCCACAAAAGTCAGGATTTATGTATTTTGCACACGTTTTTCACCTAAATTCAACCATAGGTCTTTCAAGGATGTTTCTAAAGGCAAGGGGACACCCAAAAGACTTATATAAGGAAAATAAACACAATTGGAAGGGGGAAACACATTGGAGGCAACTAGAGAGAAAAAATCAAGAGTTTTTCATCATTCTTCTTCTTTTCTCACCTTTTTGTTTTTCTTAGAATATTGACAATATTTTGATATTATGAACCACATCATGTGTGGCTAGTTTTCTTATTTGTTAGGGTGTATGCACTGACCCAGTAAAATCAACCAACATAATTGCAGAAAACATACATCACTTGCGGAAAACATCTTACTTTAATTTAGTTAAAAGACCCAAAAATTCGTACAAAAAAACTTTTAATTGCTTACTTAGTTTAGAAGCCTTTTCAAGCTTCAAAGAAGATTACAGTATTTGAAACTTTAAAACAACTTAAACATAAATGACATAAAGCTTTTACATAAATTAAAACTTGACAAAAGCGTAGCAACTTCCATAGTCAGACCACATGTACATTCCGCATGAAAGACTCCAGCGCTCACTAATCCATCTTGCTGTTTTGCTTACCTACAACATGAAACCACTAGTTAAGAAAAACACTTAGTAAGAACGACTTAACATACATAGCATAAAGAAGACAAACATGAAGCCGTAAAAATGATCATACAAATATTCAACCATAAATAAGGTTTCGGAAAGACCGAACCCTAACATACAATTTAATAACATGTGAACGTCCTGACAACTTATGGTCATGCCTAATAACTAGATTTCGTAACTAAGTAAAATTGCACGCAGAAAATCCCAGAGCAATTGTATATAAGATATAAATGCATAACAACATTCTAAAATGGCTACCAAAAATTACTAAAGGGCTACAAAAATATAATAAGGTGTTCGAGCACCTCTTAGATCACAACAACTAAATTCACTGAGTACTTACTACTTATTTAAACATTTCATTGGCCAATCATACTTCCCTTTACCACGGTCACCAGCTCGAGTGCCAGTATTACCGAGTAATCACTGGATTTACAATAGTGCGGTCCCAGTGCACACACTAGATTTCACAATAATACAACAATTTATCATCTCGGTTGCTAGCCAGATTCACATATCAATAATCCATTCACACACAAACCGGAATCCCCCTCTGAGTACCCCAATTAGAAATCAACATACATTCGACTGTGCTTCCCCTACCTCGGTCATCAGTCCATATTCAATCGACCATGCTTCCCCCTACCTCAGTCACAAATCAACAGACACTCGACCGTGTTTCCCCTACCCCGGTCATTAGCGCGAATACCAGTATTATCTAGTAATCACTGGATTTTATTGGAACATTATGTACACTTAATAGTACCCCCTAGCCATTACTAATTCAGCTCTTAATCAATCTAGTGTAAGGAACTATAACAGACAATACACTAACATGTTTCATGTTGTAGCCAACAAGGTCAAGATTAACTTACTTAACTTACTCAACACAAACACGAGTGTATAATTAAAATACACTGGAACTAAGACTCCTAGGGGAATTCAACATACTCTCATAATCTTAATAGTTTGATTCCAAAATCATCTTACATACATGTGTCGAGGAGTTTAACCGAACTCTTATGTCACAAGTTTTAAGTCGAACGTCTTATTTATATCGGTGACCATTCGAGCTTATTTACCAAGCCACCGGGGGCATCTGATGCTTTCTTACTTACTTATCGGGAGATACCCATATCTTACTTACTTGATACTGGTAGCTAGCCAGGTGTCATAATCATCATTGCTTACCTTATCTATGAGTATGTGATCCCCCTTAGGACAATGGTCTTGAGTAACCTTCTAAAACTAGTTTTTAACTATGTACTTAAGTCTTACATTAAAAATAGTCATATCATGTTGTAGCCAAACATTCATAAGTTATCTTACCACTTGTCCTTAGCGGATAGGCAGGATTCCTGAGTCTAGAAATGATCTTTCATGTGCAAATAACACTATAATGGAATCTATACAGTGACTCAGATTAATTATGGTGTTTGATTAAATAAGTTTATGTTTTTAAGTTGAGCAATTAGGGACAAACTTAACAAATTTTTAATACTTTAAATGCATTTGTTCTTAAATTTTTAATCTTAGACTAAACCCATGAATTTACAGTCTTATAACATTATTCATAAAAGCAAGCCTACAAATAATGGTGCCGGAAATTTGGAAATAAATTCTCAATTAGATAAAGATACACATTCTTAATCCTAAAGAAAACATTCATTACCGCTTTCTTATTTTCCTTATAAAATAAAAGTGTTAAACGATATCTCTCGCTTTATTAAAATTGTAAAGGAAAACGTTCTGAAATTAGAATTACCAAGTTTGAAAAATATATTTTTATTTTATTAATCTTGAAAATAAAAAATGTAAATTTTCAATAAATTAAGAAAACCATAAGTTTAATTATCCAAACATATTTTATGACAAATTTTAGTCCTAAGTGATAATTATATTTGTGAAAAAAAATGAAGTCTTTTCTCACACAAGAGTACTATCTTAAGATTTTTCAAAAATATATAAAACCTCCTTATATTTTAAGTCACTAAAATCTTAACTCTTAAACTATAGAAATTTATCTTATGTTTACTTCAAGAAAAAGAAACATGATTTGACTAGTGAATTATGACTTCAAGTTTAAAAACCAAATATGTCTCAAACATAATTTGATTTGACAACCTTGTTATAAAAAACAAAACTCACAATCTATGAGTTACTTCTTAGTCAAATCTTGCAGGGATTTTATATAATATAAAAAGAGTCTAAATAACTTAAACCAACTAAAAATGTTGATTTAAACTTGTCAAAATGTTGCTCAAAGATGCACTCTTCAAGTTGTCAGATTTTCACTCCATCTTGCACATCAATCACATAAAGCTTATAACATGACCTAGCCATAACGTTTTATAGTGTTTCAAATTGATAAAATCAAGTAATCTTATTAAATAATGAAATGAAAAAAGTCCCATTTCATGGTTTGACCATTAACCTAAGGTTTTGCCCGTTGGAAACCGCTGTAACAACATCATCTTGGCAGCAAACTGTTTTGAGCATCTAAGTTAGAGAATTTATAACTCAAAAAATATAGTCAATTTTTAAAAATCCTTTCATAGGTTTAATATCAAATATACCAATAACTTCCAGTAAAAAATTTAGCCACAAATAATTAGTTTATTCCAATCAAATCATTGCTCAAAGTCTCAGTATTAAATTTGTCAGTTTTCAGATTGCTCATGAAATCTCAAAATGCTCATTACTTGAGTTATACAAAATGTTTTTCAATGGTTAAAAAGCCTAAACTTATGTTCTCTTCCCATATTTAACAGTGGTAAAAAAAATTATCAAAACAAATTGTAAAATTAGGGTTTGACTCGTGGAAATCACCCATAAAATCTGGCAGCAAGAAATTTTTATAAACTTCCTATTGAAACTTTGGACTTCCACTAAAAGATCAACATAGCACATTTGCATGCATCATATAATAATATCAAACACCTTATTACAACATGAACAAGAGATCAAAACCTTCCATGCATCTCAAAAACTCAGACTGGAACATTAAACATAAACTATAACCAAAACACAAGATTTTTACCTTTGAAGTTCTAGGTTTTGTTTCTCTTGGGTACTTGAGCTTTTTGAACCACTCCTCTATCCTCTTGGGACCTTAACACTCATCCCAAACTACCCATGATTAGATTCAAACCAATCTTAGAATCAAGAAGGAAATGGAGAGATTTTGAAACCCTAAAGCTTACCTTGAAATCTTAGAATAAGGCTTGCATGCACAAGCTTTTAGCTCCTCTCCCTACTTGAAATGGATTCCTACTTTTTAAACATAAATAATCTGAGTTAGATAGAGCTCCAACTCAATCAAAAAAAATGACAAAGCACCCAAGGGTGCTCGGCCAAGAGAATGGAAGAAGAGCAAGAAATGTTCATGAGAACTTACCTCTTTGATAAGCTCAAGCTTGGAGATGCTCTAATGGAGTTCTTGTGAGGAGAGAGAGAGAGAGAAAGAGAGATTTTTTCAGATTTATAGTGAGATGTGAGAGCTTTTCTTGCTGAAATGGTGAAGAGAAAGAAGAGAAGAAAAAAAATGAAAGAGGAGAGAGAGAGAGAGGCTAGGCGTGTAGAGAGGAAAAGAAAGAGGAAGAATGAGTTGTTGGTTTTCCTCTTAGCAAGTTTAATGTAAGACTTGAAGTGACAATAGGAATATGATGACTCTATTACTACTCACAAGCCAGCCAACCCCTCTACAAGAAACTTATGCCCTCCTATTTTCTTTTATTTTTAAACAAAGCTACTTATTCCCAAGGCTAGAATAGTACTTGTAAAAATGTAATTTCTTATAGTTTTCAACTAAAGGAGCTTAGGAATTTTAATATAATTGAATGTCATACCAAAAATATTTGATGACATTAGTCTTACAAAAAATAAATATTACATCATTTTACTTAGGTGATTTCCTTTTGTCTTAATTCTACCTTAAGTAGCATTAAGTATTTTCCCATAGCTTGCACACATAGAATTTTGCAGGAAAATTTATTAACAATATTTGGTTTCCTTTATTCATAATTATTTTATGCTCAACTTAATTTTCCTTTTGCTATAATTCTTGGAGAATATTTTAGATCTGAGATTTTTACCCGATTAGGGATTTTGACATGGTCCGCGACTGCAATCTTAGTTTGATTGCATAACCAAACTTATTATGTAATAATCAATATTTAAACACATAACTTATTTACAAGGCATACCTTATTTCTTACAAGTATCAAAAAACTTGGAAATAAAATTTCTGAGAATAAAATTTCCTGTAAACCTGAATTTTACCCAGTGCCCTAAACACGGGGCGTTACAGTGTAGATTGATCTCTTGATATGATTCTTAGTTCTATGACTTAATGCAAAGTTTATTTTAGTCCAATATTGTTCTTGTGTTCTATTTTGATTCATTGATGCTATATTCATGATTTATATATTGTGATGCATTATATGACTATAATTAAGGTTTTATTTAGATTGTGAGAATCATTACTCGAGAGGGGAACATTTAAACAATCTGGCAGCAGGTAGAACAACTTAGGTTATGTGAGGTCAAGAGATAAACATGTATCTAGGTAGCTGAAATATATCTAGGTTGTGATATCGAGAGGTGGAACATTTAGAATTGATTCTAGAGTGGAACTTAACGATGGTAGGGATAAATGGCCGTATAGAGATATAAGTTAGGTATCACTCACACATTCTTTACACGGCACACGAGAGAGGGTACATGGATAAAAAAAAATGCTCTACGTTCTTGAGAATATTTTATTGAATTAGGAACATTAATAAATGGGATTAGAATAATTGAGTGAAGTTTGAGTTAACAATTGTCAATGTTTTGTATTTTTCCAAACTATAATTGATTTACTTTTGTAATTTATATTTTCTTTTATTTCTGTTTTCTTCCAACATTCTAAATTGACCGCATAGATAAAATTAGGAATTATTATCACTGTATTTAGTATTTAATTTATTTTTAATCCGTGTTGGAAGATATCATTCGCTTGACCAATTTATTACTTGTTCGACTTGTGTACTTGCAAGCCTACTATTTATTTTTCGCAACTAGTTTTTTGTGTCGTTGTCTAGGATTAAATAAGTTAAATTGAATTAATATAGTGAACACGTATTTTATTTTAATCTAAGTAGTCGTATATTATTGCATTTTTCAGTTTTTAATTGTCGTTTGTATATTATTGTTTTATTAAATTCATATAGGGAACAAGAGATACCAAAAGAAGAAAAAACTAGTACATGAAGTAGAAGATATGTATATAGAAGAGAATGTAACAGTCATGTGAAAAGAAATAAAAGATCCTATACATGCATCTATTTCTACATCAAAAGAGGCTAAACTAAATTTGTAAATTTCTTATTTTGTATTTCCTAAATTGCAAATTTTATTTTGTTTCGTAGGTGATGATATGTTATAATTTATAATCAATTAACTGGTCAACAACAATGTAGTGCATTTGACAAATGAAACACTCAACCATCGGTTGGTGTTGGATAGTTTCATTTGAGACTATGATAATGGAGTCGCTAATAATGGCAGTGCTTTCAGTTTTTTTTTCAAACAGTGAAGACACTGGTTAATTTAAGTTTGTGAGGAAAGAATTTTTATGATTTTTTTCCTTTTATGTTTGTTCGATTGGGTAGAGTCTAGATATGTTTATTTTGTTATTATAGATTACCACTAAACTAAACTGAGATGTGGACTATATGACTTGTGGACTTTGATAATGACTATTATGTTAACTCTTTGATGTCATCTGATATGTGTTTTGAATCTTGTTGACTGTGTGCTTGACTTATATTTTTTGTTGTTAATGTTTTTAGATCTATCTTTTGATCATATGTCTATCTATGATTCTTATGCATTACATGGATTTGTGGGTATTATAGATATTTGGATTCAATTTGATTGACATAGAGATAACTAGAACATACTTGAGTAACTTGTTGATGCAGATTCCTAGCTCGTTGTTGTCTAGATATGATCAAGGTATTTTCTTTGGACCGTTTGAGCCAAAAAGCGAACCTATGAATACATTTTCCCTTTGTTTCCCTTTTTGAGCCATATATTGACGTCTTATTATATGCTATTAAAACCCATCTTGAGCTTGTATTTTCCGATTTAAACTTTATTAATTTTATCCTTTTACCCTCTTTTGCACCATAAACAAAGGATTAAATTTTATTAATTTATGAAGTGTGTTGTAAAGTGGGGAATGAGATCTTTTATGATTGTATTAATCAGGAAAGTATAATGTGTTTTTAATGAGAAAAGTGATTTACACTCTAATTGTAACACCCTCACTTATTTTAGTTAAAATCATATCTGAGGTGTTACGTTTTAAAACTATATCATACTTTTAGCGGAAGTATGGATTTTTTTTTTTTTAAAGAAAACTTATTTCATATTATTTACATTAAACATAAAGTGTGTCTCAAAGATATTATACATAAGTATTAAATAACCAAATTTGTTTTCAAAATATAACTCCACACTTTATTACAACATACACACTGATAAACTGAAATAACCCACAAAAGGTTGATATGTTCATATATACAAATCAGGATCACAACCATGCTTCAGTTCTCCTTTGTCATTCACTCATTTCTTTCTCTATCTGCAACACAAGACAATTGTGAGCCTAAAGCTTAGTAAGCAAAGTAATGCATGTAATGCTAATTTTTTGTAATGACCCAACTAATTCTAAGACCTTGGACCATTAAAACTACTAGACTTAGCTACTATTTTTGAGAAAACATACATAAGAAATAATAACAACTTTATTAAAACTCCAAAGTAAATATGGAAATACATAAATGCGGGGTATGGGATCCCATTGTTTTAAAAAAAACATAACTTTAAACTAAAGGAAATTGTTTACAAAGTGAAATACATAGAAACATAATTTAAAGAGACTAAAAATAATGTCGTCCTCGAATCGTCATGCAGTCCATCAAATCCCTTCATCCTTAATACACAAACCAAGCTGCCAAGAATCCTTCTGCCGCCATAACTATTTTCTTGCATACATTAAAAATAAAGGAGTGAGTCTAATGCCCAGCAAGAAAAATCTACTAGCACATATAGCATAAAACATAAACATAAGACTACAAAACATATGACTATTAAACATGCATTATAATGGCCATCATACTTCTTGGGGCATGCTAGCTAAGCAATCATATGCCCATAAATTTACGGGGCTTAGTTATCTAAACAAGTCATATAAATTTATGGGGCTCGTTATCTAAACAATCATATGCCCAAGGAATAAATTATTGGGACTTGTTATCTAAACAAGTTATATGTTTGTTATCTACACAAATTATGTGATTGTTATCTCAACAATTTATATACTAAAAAAACTAAAAACATATCATAAATCATAACACATATCAAAACATAAAAGCATACGAAATCTATCATATTTTCCTTACCAACATCGGGATTTTTTAGAACAATGACGAGATTTGGAACACTCCTAAAACCAACAATAAGAATGGTGAGTATTTCTATAGATAAGAGATGATAAAGAAATGAACTAAACCACCAAGAAGAAACTTACCGAAAAGAAACCTTAAGTCCAAAGAACTTAAATACCTAACTAAGAATGGAAACGAGTTAGGATTTGAGTAAAGAAAACTAAAGGAAACTAAAGAACAATAGAGAAATGAACTTAAGATTAGGAATTCCTTTGAATGTACTAGAACCAAACTACACCTTGATATTGAAAACACACTATTTATCTCACTTCTGAAGTGTTTATAAAGCTTAAGATGATAAAGCTTTAATCCCAACCCAAGTGTTTATCACTCTATAGTAACCCTAGCAGCTTAAAGGCTCTGAACACAGCTCGAAGAATGAGAAAAATGGCTAGGTACTAGGTCATATTTATAGAGTTCAAGGAGTGAACTATCTCCTTTTAGCTTGAATAAAAATAATGAGTATTAATTGAAAAATATTTGAATATTCGTTCAATAGGTGCTAAAGACTCGGTCAAAACATTCAAAGGCTAGTCAAGAGTTTATGGAATGAATCAAGCTCGGTTTCAACAACGTTTGAAATTATGGCCCTAGGGCCGATATATCACCTGGCCCTATGTGCCGAGTGCTCGTCATTTCATTTGTGAGAAGTTGACGTGTTTTTCGTATTCCCCGTGTGGCGATACATCTGCTCCTATCCAGTGATATATCGCCATACGTGAATATATTAAACACGTAATTGCACTTTTTCAGCCTATTTTGAATTGATTAATTAGGTTTGACTAAGTAATACGAGATTCCAGTAAGTTCTGGAAGGGTCTAGAGCTTCTAGAAACTTTTATTTCTGAATTATCCACTTAAAATTTTTAAATAGTCAAATAACAAGATTGTGACAAGTGTCATGCTCTTATTGGTCTAGGAAGATTCTAGAGTTTCTAGAACTTTCTTTTATTTAAACTATAATTAAATCCTTAAGTAAACCTGCACACGACAAGTGTCATGATCTTATTAATTCTATCTAAACCTTGTAGTATAATAAATGACATCTTTATAATCAGCTACATTAACCAAACCTTATGTTATAATTAATATTCTTAAACTATAGGTTAAACTTATAAAATTTATAAGTGTTGCTACGAGTGTTCAACTAAGTCCCGGCTTGATCCAAAATTCATAGTAACTATCATACTATAACTACTACTAGCTACTAATACTACTACTACTACTGTCTAACTAGCTAAGTAAAGTTATAGGACTCTACACGTTTACCCAATGTCAATGGACATGCACAACTTCTTTTTAAATTTTGGCCCGCTTAATATTGTGCACACTGTTTGATTAGGCCAATGCCTGCAAGGCTTGTTACACATATAATATAAAATCCCATGGGTTCTTCTCCGGCTAGCTATCCCTACAGTAGAGTGCATTAAAAACCTTATTCCATTGTTGCCCCGTCGGGCTCATGAATTAAGGCGACCACACACTGTGGTGTCAATACATATAACAATAACTCATATGGAGGAGAAATAAAAATGGGAACATGGCAAACAATATGATTGGTTCACTAAAACCTAGCCCAAATTATTAAGCTGCCACTATGAGCCTAACTATAGGCCTCTGTTTAAACTTACTTACATGCTCATTTTCCTTTTCAAAACAGTGGCACTAAACTTAAACTTCTTATTACAACTTACTTTTAGGTTGCATAAAACTTGCCAAGGCATCACATAATTAATCATCATAATATCATGCATGGTCTTATATCTTACAATAATTCACCATATCACTATTACGCCATGCATACAAATTTATGATGACGTGTCAATGTATGTTAATACCACTTACTCACAACATATTCATAAAATGCATACTTTAACATAACATGTAATTCTTGTATTGCAATTGAGTACTTTACTTACCTTCTATCCAAAATATAGTTCACCATGTAACAAGTGGTGTCTTAGGTGTTGATGTGCTTATCCTAACAATGGCATGAATTTCACATCATAATGATTCCAGTAAGGCATTGAAATATAATTTAAAATATCCATAAAACATTATATCAAATTTCATATCCAAATCATGCCTAATGTCTTAAACCACTTAGATAAAGCATTAGATTTATCTTAGACACTTGGAGAAATTTTGATAGAGCTTCCCCTTAATTTTAGATATCCCCAAATATCAAAATCAATAAGTAATCATCATCAATTAACCTGCCATAACCACATATCCCAAATACCAACATAATTCATCACAAAGTTATCATATACTGATTTTGGTAAAATTCACATTTCCAAGATCATCACCCAAATTAAATGAGTCTCCATGTCTATTCAAATATTTATAAACATATCTACCCTCTTATAAACTCAATCAAGTAACCAAAAATCAGTTTGTACTCCAAGAACCACAAAACCTCATAAAACAAAAAAAAAATTCACTTACAGAGCAACTTTTTGGCGAAAATAACCCTTCTACCTTTTCTAAACGTCAAACCACTTGGAAACCACCAAGAAATATCTAGAAAAAAAAATAAAACACCATAGATAAGCTCTCAGCGAAATTCAAAAGCGTGGTTTAACTTCCAAGTACAAGAACTTACCATAAAAGGCCAGAACTAAGCTTAATCCACTTCTTTGGCTTTGATTTCAATTGGATCTCCTTAGAATCTCTTCAAGCTAGCCAAGAAATGGTTTTTGGTTTTCTTTTCTCTCTGTTTTTCAGAGTCTTGGTCGTTGAAAGTGATGACATTCCATTATTTTCAATGATTTGGCCTTATTGCATCAAAATTTGACACCTTTCACCTTATCATTTCAATTTTTGACTTATGAAAACCTTATCACTTCAATAATTTCGACTTAATCATCACTAGGCCCATTATCCTTATGTGTGAAACACTCACACCAAACCTTAGGTCCATTTGAGTTCATACGCAATAGTTAGGATTACCTGATTGAGCGTAGCGCACTTATGCCAGGCTCGTTTTGACTTTGCGTCAACACCACTGATTACGTATACCTCCCATAAAGACTTGATCTAATGGTTCTAAACCCATTTTTACCTCATCAATGAGACCTTAATCATACCTGAATTATATTTGGTAAATCCACTAATACTCAATTTTACACCGAAATACTAATAATCGACATTGTATGATTTTTCACCGCTTAACATCTTTTGCCTTCTATACCTCAATTTTCTCACTGGATTTCATCTCTTGTCCATATTTTTCATCATTTCTTATATCTTGAGCACATCAAACACCCATAAAAGACAACTAAAATGCCACAAGGTTAATAATGTTGAACATACACATAGACATCATATACACAACTTTTATACTTATACATGAAAACACTTATAAGAATATGCATATGCCCAAATTATACATACTTTATGATATGTAATACAATGCAATCATGTGATTATCAGCTATATTATATCAAAATAAAGTGGGTGCTACACTAATTGTGTTATATTGAAAAGTTTCTTATCAATGAAAAAAAATAGTAAAGAAAAAACTGAAAAAAATAAAATAAAAGAGAAAAAACAATGAAGAATAGAAACAAGTTTGGACGAGTTGTAACTCATTCGTACAAAATAGAAGCATAAAATGAAAAAAAAAATGAAGAAAATATTTGGAAAATGAAAAAAAAAATTATTGTAAAGTTAGTTGTTTTGTAAGTTTATGGTGTGAAAGTGAGCCAAAATGTATCTTTTTCATCCACCATTCACTCGAGCCTAATATTATAAGCCAAATAAAGTTCTCTTGATCTACATGATGTTTGATTTGAATTAGTGGAGAAAATTTTAACAAGTATGATTATGGTTGTTTTTTTTATTATCTATTAATTATTTTGTCCTGATGCACTTGAGCCACGTTTTGTTTAAGATTGATAAAGATGACTTGCACACACATACACAAAGATAAAAATGTTGAAAGTTGAGTATTGATAAGTTAAAATTCTACTCTTATCTTTTGATTCCCATATTGGGTGATTGAATAGCAATTTGGTTCTATATTCACACTCTAAGTTTTGGTTAGTATGGTATATTTTGTTTTAGGTTATTGAGATGAAATTTTTTGATGGTGTTCTTGAAGAATTAATAAATCATTATGTTTGGTACTTTAAGTCTTTCTTGCTTGAGGATAAGCAACCATTAAAGTTTGGGGGTGTGATGAGTGCATATATTTTGCACTCATTTATGACTCTTTTATCTTGATTTGGTGTGTTTACTTCAAGTTTTATGTGGATTTGATGTGTTATCTTAAAATGTGTAGGAATAAGCTTAATCGATGATTTTATGGCGAACTGGGAAATTCGAGCTAAATTTCGACTATTATTCATTATTGTTTTGGAAAAACTTTCTCTTAGCTTTTTAGAACTTTTTGAATCGTCATATTTGGAGTTCATATGAAATATTTATGCATATTTTTCAAAAAGATGTCAGGTCAGGAGGAAAAAATGTGAATACGGCGATCCATCGCGTGACAAGCAGCGATGCATCGCCACTTGCGCCACAAAAGTACGGACTTTTGTATTTTGCACATGTTTTTCACCGATATTCAATCATTGGTCGGTCAAGGATGTTTCTAAAGGATAGGGCATGCCAAAAAGACTTATATAAAGGAAAAGAAACACAATTTGATGGGGAAAAACACATTGGAGGCAACTAGAGAGCAAAAATTAAGACTATTTCATCATTCTTCTTCATCTTTTCTCATCCTTTTTTTTTTCTTAGAGTATTGACAATATTTTAAGATTATGAACCACATCATGTGCTGCTAGTTTTCTTGTTTGTTAGGGTGTAGATGGATCTCTTGTTATGATTCTTTGTTTTATGATTTAATGCAAAGTTTATTTTAGTCCAATATTACTCTTGTGTTCTACTTTGATTCATTGATCTTATATCTTTGATTTATATATTGTGATGCATTATATGATTGTAATTAAAGCTTTATTTAGATTATGAGAATTATTACTAGAGAGGGAAACATTTAAACAATCCGACAGCAAGTAGAACAACTTAGGTCATGTGAGGTCGATATAAGCATGGATCTAGGTAGCCGAAATAGTTCTAGGTTATGCACTCGAGAGGTGGAATATTTAGAATTGTTTCTAGAGTGGAACTTAATGACAGTAGGGATAGATGGTCGTATCGATATATAGGCTAAGTATCAGTTACGTATTCTTTATGTGGCACTCAAAAGAGGGTATAGAGATAAAACAATGCTCTAGGTTCTTGAGAATATTGGATTCACTTAGGCACATTAATGAATAGGATTAGAATCATTGAGTAAAGTTTGAAACATTAACAATTGTCAATATTTTGTACTTTTCCAAACTAATTTTAATTTATATTTTCTTTTATTTCTATTTTCTTCCAATATTCTAAATTGACCGCTTAGATAAATTAGGAATTATTATTCACTATATTTAGTTTCTTTAATTTATTTTAAATTTTTGTAGGACAATATCATTCTCTTGACCACTTTATTAATTGTTCGACTTGTGCACTTGCAAGCCTATTATTTATTTTTCGTGACAATTATCAAGACTTTCATTTGGAAAACAACAAAAAGACCTTAGACAAGACTACCTCAAGTTCAAAATTCAAATATGCATTAATCAGTAAATACTTGCAGGTTTTTTCTTAAGTATAGAAAGATGACAGAAGGAATAGATACAATTCAAATATTGTAAACTTCCTTACATATGCTATAATTTTGGATACTTGGATCATTTTACACATAATTGCAACAAAGCTAAAGTATGGGCATATCAACTGAACGGGAAGGTTGTTGCCTTATGTGGTCCATGGATAAAGGTTGAACAAAGTGTTACTAATTCTTTTTATTATGGTCTGTGCCTTAAAAGCATGTGAAAAGATATTTTATTGATTTAAATAAAATTACAATTTTATTATATTTGATTGTTGAAATTATTGTGTGAATAATTTATATATAAATATCAGAAAATTCTATATTCTTTTATGTGAATATGATCTTGTATGCGTAAGAGAGAATTAAGATCATATATAATGAATAAAATAGTCAACAACATATTAAAATACGAAATCTTTAATCAATGGTTACTAGTAAGGTTTACTGAGCATATGGGATGCAAGTAATCTTGATTCGGATTACTGATGTGGAAAGACATCTTGGTAAATGAACTTTTTTAAAACACCCTTTCTTATCTAACTTTATAAAAATATTATTTTTGATACTTATATAGAAAAATGTAAATAATATGGGCACAAACTTTTAAAAACAAAACAGAATGTCTTTACTGAGTTTTGTAGAAAATAAATGCAACGAACTTAGTTTAAAAATAAATAATAGATAGACTGATTATTATTCTATGGTGTTTCTGTATCGTCTCCTTCCACGGGCTCCCCACAGCATACATACTTATGACCATGGAAACATCCAGCTCACCATGTATGTCACACAAGTAACCTAGCGCCTAGCTGAAAGGGGAAAGTAAGGGGGTGAGCTAAAAGCCTAGTAAGGAAGTACAAACAATTGTTTATTTATTGAAATATAGCACACAGTCATTCCATTTCCATATACTTTATCGAAAAAATAAATACACAAATAAATAAAGTACAAATCTATGAGGAAACTAGGAAATAACTCTGGGAAAATTGATCCTCCTGTCCCCACTTGGGGGTGTATGGCACGTCATACCTAAGTATCTCATATGTTGTCTCATGTACATAACACTAACAATGTTGTTTTTGTTTGATACAATCATTCAATGGATAATGTTTGACTTTCAAACATTCATACAATATTTAGAGAAATCTAACTAACTTTCTTACCTCAAGTCTAAGCAAAAACAAGAGGGGGGAAAACATGACAACGAGCCTAGAATAATAGTCACAACACTTGTCTTGATTACATGTAAAACACATATGAACGTGTAAAAACATATTCCACGTGTGCATGGGTCATGCACACGTGGCATCTATCTCATAACAAGTTACACCACTTTCTACATTCAATCATAACTTACACAAAAAATCATACTTGCATGATATAAGGTTTGGTTTTGTGATATATGTTCATGGCTTGGGGATTGTGCCATAAATAGTTCTTCTTGTAGGGTGTTAGCTCGGAGGACTCTATGTTGCAAGTAAGTGCAAAAGCGTAGTTTATTGAGGAGATGAGGTCGATCAGGCTAGATCAGATGTGTGCATATCGTGATTGGTTGACCTAGGGATCAAGGGGTTGCTACTTATGCATTGTTTCTTTTAAAAGGTCTTTAAGCTTTCGTTTTATGTTGAGTTTTAAAACATTTATTTTTACGTACGTTATGCATATAAAAGATGATTTATTATAAATATTGAAATCTCGAGTTGCATGTTTATAAAAGATGCTTGTATTTTTGTAAAAAAAGTTAGTGTAGTAAAAAATTTGTTTTCTTAAAAATTTGTGTATATATTAATTTTCTTAAATACTGAGTAATTAGTAAATTAGTTGGTTTTAAGTTGGGTCGTTACACTTGGATGGGATCTAGGTTTCTAATCATATTGCATCTATCC
Organism: Humulus lupulus; assembly: GCF_963169125.1. NCBI lineage: Eukaryota > Viridiplantae > Streptophyta > Magnoliopsida > Rosales > Cannabaceae > Humulus > Humulus lupulus. Next base: position 210,660,076 of record NC_084795.1, read on the forward strand.
ACTTATCAATGACTTGTTATTACCCATTGAACTCTAGATTTGGTTTTCCTAACTTTGAGTTGGATTGCCATCACTGATGAATTTTATTCTAGGAGTTTCAATCCTATCCCTTTTGTAGTAGAACTCATCAAGTCCTTTGTGAGGGGCTTTGCAAGGGATCCACTAACTTCTCACTAGATCTCACATAAGATATAGATATGATTCATCTTAGGGTTGATGCCCTAAAGGCATGTGTAATTGCATTTTCTTTTAGCATTAAGTTATGTAGAGTCCAAGAACTTTACTTAGCTAATTATTTAGTAGTATTATAGTATGTTTAGTATTATCTTTGTAACTGTGGATTTTTGGTTCAGACCGGGAATTATTTGGACACTCATAGTAGTACTTATAGATTTTTTAAGTTTAACCTATAGTTTAAGAATATTAAGTATAACCTAAGGTTTGATTATATGACTGATATTAAGGATAATATTTGTTATACTATAAGGTTTAGATATCAACCAATAAGATTTTAAGCACATGTTATGAATGGGTGATTAAGGATTAAGTATTTTTGAGGATTAAATTAAATAAGGGTAAAGTTTGAATGTTATAGGGTCAGTCAGTAGCTTTGAATACGTTGAGGGCTTAGTCAAGGCTGTTTACTCCATTCAAACTTAGCTAAAAATGTGTAATTTCGTGTTTAAATATTCAGCGAGTGCCGATATATCGCAGCACGTAAATACGGAAAACACAAAACGATGCACGGTCGCCTCGAGCATACTGGCCCAGGCGATATATCGCCTCCTTCAGTATAATTCAAATGTTTTTGAATTCTTTTTCCTTTCAGCCATTCAACTTCTTCATAAGTCCAGCATCTTTTGAACGAGTCTTCAGCCTCTGCTGAACGATTATTCAAATTATTTTCACCTAAAAAGCTATTATTTTTATTCAAGTAAAATTAAGATTCCTTCATTCCCAAACTCTATAAATAGGACCTAGTACCCAGCCATTATTCACCTTTTACTCTAAGTTCAGAAGCTGCAAGTGCTAGGAGAGTGTGAGAGTTAAACACTTTGGTGGGGAAATCTTAAGCTTAAACATCATAAGTTTATCAAACACTTTGGGAAGTAAGATTTCATAGTATTTCGGTTGTGGTGTACATTGATCTTACAAATCTTTGAGGTAAATCAAAACTCTAGTTCATTTGTTTAATGTTATTTCCCTTCTCTTAATCTTCTACTCAGTCTCCTAACCTCATTCTTATTTTGGTTAGGAAATCTAAGCTCTTGAGCACATAAGTTTTGGTAAGTGTGACTTTCAATGGTTTAGTCTTCCCATTTCCTTTTCATCTCTTTTCTTCTTTAGACTCACTCTTTCTAATGGTTATTAGGAGTGTTCCAAAGTCCCAACACTGTCCACATATCCCGGTAACTTTGGTAAGGAAAATAGGATAGAATCTATATGTTTTATGCTTATGTTATCTTATGTGTCATGTTATGAAATATGTTATAAATATGTTATAAATATGTTATGATATGTATGTATGTATGATTGTAGGCTTGGGCATATGACCCATATGACCAACAAGACCCCAAATAGATTATGGGCATATGACCTACTTAGCTAGTAGGACCCCACTAATCTCATGGGCATATGCTTGTTTAGTCTATGGGACCCCAAGTAATAATGGCCATTATAATAAGTGTATGTATTAAGTGTTATGATATGTCTTTACGTTTATTACGAAATTTATGTTTATGACTATGTGTTAGATTTTCCTTGCTGGGCATTAGGCTCATTCCTTTTTGTTTTATGTGCAGGAAAATAGCTTTAAGAGGCGGTAAGATTCGTGGACGCTTAGAGGATGTGTATCGATGGTGAATGGAGTCAAGGAGCCGAGCGTTATTCGATTCGAGGATGTAGTTTTGTTTTATGTCTTTTTACATGTATTTTCCGCACTATTTATGTAATGTCTTTTTATTTTAAATCATGTTTTGTTTTTAAAGACAATGGGATCCCATATCCTTCTTGGTATTTATTTTGTAAGTAACTCTTATTTTTAAAAGTTACTTAATAAAATTATGGTATTTTCGTAAATGTAAGTTCTAGTAAGGATTGTATGTATAGTTTCGTTAATGGTCCAAAAGTCTAGATTAGTGGGTCATTACAAGTTATGTATATGCATGCCAAGGACGTGCTTATTAGCGCTGTTAATGTTTGTAAATGCTAACAACGTGCTTATCAGCATCTTGTTTGAATATGATCATGAATGGCCATGCTTATTAGCATGATTGTATATGTGTGAATCACTGGGATGCTTATTAGCATTTTCAATGCATGTGAATGCTTATTCGATCGGTTTTGAACCGTGGGTTGACATGGGAAATTGTAATTACTGCCTGATAAGTCAAGTCATTGATTGTAGATAGACTTGGAAGTATGCTTCCAGGGGAATCTAATGAGCAAGTCGGCGCTGAGAATCAGGTCGAAAATAATGACCAGGGTCAGATTCCTCTGCCATCCCCTGAAAACGGGCAGCAGATGCTTGTTGATATGCAAGCTAGGCGCAAAGACAGGATGAAGAGATTCGCCAATTGAGGCAACAACAGGTTCTGGTAGGGAACGCTGCATCAAGGGCACCATCTGCTGCTCTAGTACCAGTCATACAGCAGCAGACAGAGTTACATGTTTCGGGAGGATGCCCAAATATGGTGGGAGGCGGTGTCTTGGACTAGGGACGTAACCACAATGAACTGGAAGAGTTTAGAACTCTTTTCAATGAGAAGTATTATAATGAGGTCATTAAAGATGCAAAGGCTAAGGAATTCAGTAGACTGTTGCATGGGAGTATGTCAGTGAAAGAATACACCCTGAAGTTCGACAAATTACCCAAGTTCGCTGCAGACTTGGTACCCACTAATGGGATGAGGAAGGAAAGGTTCCTTCAGGGGCAACAACCTATGATAGCCCGGGATGTCATAATTACCACAGTACCTAGAGTGATGGTATACACTCAGATATAGAGAAAGCCCTTACTGTAGAGGGCGCTGAGAATAAGATCTGGCGCAACAACACGGCTAGAAGGGATATGTAGAGGACAAGACCTCCCTTCACAGGATCAGGTAGGGGCGTAGGCCCCACTGATCAAAAAAGGAAGACTCTAGATATAGTTTTGGCTCCCGGTCCTAATAAGAGGCCACTGGGTGTACAGATTGGCTGCCAGGGCGGCAATGAGAACTGGAGGACATATCCAGAGTGTGCCAGATGTAGAAGGCGTCATCTAGGGGAGTGTCGAGCAAAGGCCTACTTTTTATGTGGGATTGTGGGGCATCTCAAGAAGGATTGCCCAAGAATGAAGAAAGATGCACCGAAGAAGGCAGACAGCTCAACTGCAGCTCGAGTTTTTGCATTGACGTAGGATGAGGCTGAGGCTAGGCCCTCAATAGTCAGAGGTTAGCTTTCTAGTACTGGCATTTCTTGTACTGTGCTGATTGACTCTGGTGCTACACATTCTTATGTTTCTAGTAGGATTATTGATAGACTGTGTAGGCCATGTGATTATTATGTTGTGGGTTTTGGGACGTTACAACCCACTGGGGAGTTGGTGGTTTCCAGAAGAAGGGTAAGATCACTGCCAGTGATGGTGGACGGCAGGGAGTTTTTGGTTGACTTGATAGAGTTGGTAATGACCAACTTTGATATGATTTTGGGGATGGACTGGTTGACTATATATGGGGTAACCATTGATTGTAAGAAGAAGATGGTAACATTTGAGCCTGAGGGTGAGGACCCCTTTGTATTCGTTGGCACTGTGCATGGACCCCGAGTACCTATGATTTCAGCATTGTGGGCTAGAGAGCTACTGCAAGGAGGCAGCATAGGATTCCTGGCCAGTGTGGTGGATACCACTCAGGTCGTGCCAGTGGGACTAGAAGAGACTAGGTTAGTCTGTGAATTCCTAGAAGTGTTCCCAGAGGAGTTACCAGGGTTACTGCCACACAAGGATATAGAATTTTTTATTGAGCTAGCACCAGGGACAGAGCCAATGTCTAGGACACCTTACAGGATGGCCCCAGTAGAGTTGAGAGAATAGAAGGTACAACTACAGGAGTTGTTAGACTTAGGTTTTATTAGACCCAGTTTCTCGCCATGGGTTGCGCCAGTCCTATTTGTGAAGAAGAAGAAGGACGGTTCTTTGAGGATGTGTATCGACTACTAGGAAGTGAACAAGCTAACCATTAAGATGACTTGTTTGACCAATTGCAAGGTAAAATGGTGTTCTCGAAGAAAGATTTTCGATCTGGTTACCACCAAATGAGGATCGAGGAGAAATACATACTAAAGACAACCTCATGTATCAGATATGGGCACTATGAGTTCCTCGTTATGTCATTTGGTTTGACTAATGCCCCAGCAGCTTTTATGGATTTGATGAACGAGGCATTCATAGACTATCTAGATCGATTTGTGATCGCCTTTATCGATGATATCTTAGTATATTCAAAGTTAGAGGAGGAGCATGAGCAACACCTCGGGTTGATCTTGCAAAGGCTGAGAGAACATAGGTTATTTGTGAAGTTCAAGAAGTGTGAGTTCTGGTTACCTCAGGTGACTTTCTTGGGTCATATTGTTAGTAGAGATGGAATCAAAGTAGACACAACTAAGATTGAGGCTGTCAGGAATTGGCCGAGGCCAAGGGATGCCTGTGAGATTAGAAGCTTCCTTGGATTGGCAGGTTATTATAGAAAGATTGTGGAAGGGTTCTCAAGGATAGCTACCCCACTGACAGAACTGTCACACAAGAGCCAGAAGTTTTCGTGGTCAAACAGATGCAAGAACAGCTTCCAGTAGTTAAAGCGGGGTTTGATTACCGCCCCAGTCTTGAGTCTTCCGAGGCAAGGGTTAGGTTGTGTCCTTATGTAGGTAGAGTAGGTGATTGCTTATGCATCACGCCAGTTAAAAGATTATGAGCAGAGGTATCCTACTCATGATTTGAAGTTAGCGGTAGTGGTCTTTTCATTAAGGGTATGGAGGCATTACCTTTATGGGGAGAAGTGTGAGATATATATGGATTACAAGAGCCTCAAGTACTTCTTTACACTGAAGGATTTTAATATGAGGCAGAGGCATTGGTTGGAACTGGTGAAGGACTGATTATGATATCCTTTATCATCCAAGGAAAGCGAACGTGGTGGCAAATGCCCTAAGTCAGAGAGGTCCAGGGCAATTGTACAGTTTGAGGCAGATATCCAAGTAGTTGGCAGAGGATATGACCAGATCAGGGATTGAGTTAGTAGTGGGCCAGTTAGCCAACATTGCCCTGCAGTCTACTCTTCTAGAAAGGATAAATGAGAGTCAGTTACAATAGCCACAACTGATAAAGATTAGAGAGGACATCCTAGCTGGAGTGGCTAGGGACTATACATTATTACATATGGGTTTGCTAAGATATAAAGGTCGAATCTGTGTTTCGATGGATACTATTATCAGATAGGAGATTCTAGACGAATCTCATACTGCCCTGTATTCTTTTCATCTCGGCACCACAAAGATGTACTAGGACCTGAGAACTTTACATTGGTGGCCAAGGATGAAGGAGGACATAACTGAGTATGTAGCCAAGTGTCTGACGTGTCAGCAGATCAAAGGTAAACATCAGAGACCAGTGGGGCTACTACAGCTCTTAGACAATCCATAGTGGAAATGGGAAGACATCACAATGGATTTCGTGGTGGGATTCCCCAAGACAGTGGGTCAACATGATTCGGTGTGGGTGATTGTAGATAGATACACAAAATCAGCTCACTCCAGTGAAGATGACTTATACCATTGACTAGTACGCAGATCTCTATGTAAAATAGATAGTACGTCTTCATGGAGCACCGAGGTTAATTTCCATGTTTTAGGGAAGTTTGCAGAAGGCGATGGCACGCAACTGAAGTTTAGTACAGCTTATCATCCTCAGACCAATGGTCAGTCTGAGAGGACTATCCAAATATTGGAGGACATGCTGAGAGCATGTGTATTGGACTTTGAGAGGTCTTGGAGTAAATATTTACCTCTGATTGAGTTTTCCTACAACAACAACTACCAGGCGACCATACGAGTGGCTCCTTATTAGATGATGTATGGTAGGAAATGTAGATCACCCATTCGCTGGGATGAGATGAGTGAACGTAAATACGTGGGTCCTGAGGCAGTTTAGCCGACCAATGAAGCTATCAAGAAGATCAGAGCTCGGATGCTCGCATCACGGAGTAGATAGATAAGTTATGCGGATCCAAAGTGCAGGAACGTGGAGTTCCAGGAGGGAGACTATGTATTCCTTAGAGTCTCACCACTGACAGGGTGAGGAGGTTTAGGAAGAAGGGAAAGCTAAACAATAGATTTGTAGGACCTTTCGAGATCCTGGAAAGGATCGGTCATGTGGCCTATAGATTGGTGTTAACTCTGACATTGTCGGTCGTGCACAATGTGTTCCATATTTTGATGCTACGGAAGTATGTATCTAATGAGAATTATGTACTGAGCTATGAATATCTGGAGCTGTAGATGGACTTATCCTTTGAGGAGAAGCCAATCTAGATATTAGACAAGAAGGACAAGGTCCTGAGGAATAAAACCATACCTTTAGTTAAGTTATTATGGAGGAACAGCAAGGTCAAGGAGGTGATCTGGGAGTTGGAATCAACCATGCGGGACCAGTATCCCGAGCTGTTCAGATAAAATTTCGAGGATTTTTCTTATAAGGAGGGGATAATTGTAACGCCCCAAATTCCCTAATGTGGCTTAGTGCTTAGATTAGGGGGCCGGGAGGCAATAATTGTATTAATTATGTTCTTATGTGTTATGAGGATGTCATTATGTGAATTATACTATAAAATAATTATGCTTGCAAGTTTAGGAGTATTAAATATGCATGTGGGCCTGTTTCTTATTGGAAGGGAAATTTCGTAATTTTGACCCATTTAGGGTATAATTTTAAATATGTATGTGTATGATTGATACCACATTATTATGTGGATATACTTGGGGTATTCGGCACGAGGCGATCCTAGTGAGCAAGTTAGCGGAAAAGTCACAACGAGGTCAAATACCCGGCTCGGGGTAAGCCTAGGGGTATTGTGGTAATTTAGCACATTACCGGGGTTTATGGAGTAATGGGAGATTTAATGGTTATTATTTGGAGATAGTTGAGATTTATTTGGATATGTGTAGTCTATTAGGAACTAGAGGGAATGGTGTTAATTGACCAAAGTACCCTTGTGAGTATTGAAGGGGAAAATTGGGATTAAGGGTATTTAGGTCTTTTAGGTAGACCTTGGCTTGACTCAGCCAGCTTGGAAAGGTGTAGAGGACTAGAGAAACACTCAAAAAAAAAAAAAGGAATAGCTCTTACTCCGTCTCTCTCTCCTTGGTGACCTGAAGATTTTGAGAATTTGAGGAAACAAAGCTTCAGAATTGAAGGTTTAGTGTCTAGGAATAAACTAGGAGAAAATTGGGATCATAATCAAGCCATTTGAGGTAAGAATTTGTTCTGGTTTTGAGTTTAATTTCATGCGGTTGAAGCTTTTTCTAGAATTCTAGGCTTTGCTGGATTTTGGATTTTTGATGAGTTTTCCATCGAGTTTTAAGTTGAGTTTTGTTGTTGGGAAAATGTTGAATTTGTTATGGGGATTGAATTGAGCTTTTAGGTTTTATTTGGGGCAATTTTGATTGGGTTTGGCTGAAGGAAAACCTAAGAATTCTGGGTTCGAAGGGGTCAAGCTGCAGCTCTGTTCTTGGGGTGTCGCGACCCTATTGAACTGTAGAGTCCAAGAACTTTACTTAGCTAATTGTTTAGTAGTATTATAGTATGTATAGTATTATCTTTGTTACTGTGGATTTTTGGTTCAGACCGGGAATTATTTGGACACTCATAGTAGTACTTATAGATTTTCTAAGTTTAACCTATAGTTTAAGAATATTAAGTATAATCTAAGGTTTGATTATATGACTGATATTAAGGATTATATTTATTATACTATAAGGTTTAGATATCAACCAATAGGACTTTAAGCACATGTTATGAATGGTGATTAAGGATTAAGTATTTTTTAGGATTAAATTTAATAAGGAGTAAAGTTTGAATGTTATAGGGTCAGTCAGCAGCTTTGAGTACGTTGAGGGCTTAGTCAAGGCTGTTTACTCCATTCAAACTTAGCTAAAAATGTGTAATTTCGTGTTTAAATATTCAGCGTGTGCCGATATATCGCAGCTATAGGGGGCGATATATCGCAGCACGTAGATACGGAAAACACGAATCGATGCACGGTCGCCTCGGGAATAATGGTCCAGGCGATATATCGCCTATAGGGGACGATATATCGCCTCCTCTAGCATATATTCAAACATTTTTGAATTCTTTTCCTTTCAGCCATTCAAACTTCTTCAACAGTCCAGCATCTTTTGAATGAGTCTTCAGCCTCTGCTGAACGATTATTCAAATGATTTTCACCTAAAAAGCCATTATTTTTATTCAAGTAAAATCAAGATACTTTCATTCCCAAACTCTATAAATAGGACCTAGTACCCAGCCATTACTCACCTTTTGCTCTAAGTTCTGAAGCTGCTAGTGTTAAGTGAGTGTGAGAGTGTAAACACCTGGTTTGGGAAAAATCATAAGCTTATCAAACACTTTGGGAAGTGAGGTTCTATAGTATTTCGGTTGAGGTGTAGGTTGGTCTTTCAAGTCTTTGAGGTAACCAAAACTCTAGTTCATTTCTGTATTATGTTATTTTCTTTCTCATAGTCTTCTACTCAATCTCTAACCTTAATCTTCATTTTGGTTAGGGAATCTAAGTTCTTGAGCACATAAGTTTCGGTAAGCATGATTCTCAAATGGTTTAGTCTTCCCATTTTCCTTTTCATCTCTTTTCTTCTTTCAACTCACTCTTGTTCATTATGGTTATTAGGAGTGTTCCAAAAGTCCCAACTCAGCCCACATATCCCAGTAACTTTGGTAAGGAAAATAGGCTAGAATCAATATGTTATATGCTTATGTTATCTTATGTTTTATGTTGTTAAATGTGTTATGATATGTATGCATGTATGTTTGTAGGCTTGGGCATATGACCCATATCACTAACAAGACCCCAAATGGGTTATGGGCATATGACCTACTTAGCTAGTAGGACCCCACTAATCCCATGGGCATATGCTTGTTTAGTCTATGGGACCCCAAGTAATAATGGTCATTATAATAAGTGTATGTTATATGTATTATGTTAAGTCTTCATGTTTCTTATGAAGTTATGTTTATGACTATGTGTTAGATTTTCCTTGCTGTGCATTAGGCTCATTCCTTTTTTTTATGTGCAGGAAAATAAGCTTTAGAGGCGGTAAGATTCGTGACGCTTAGAGGATGTGTATCGATGGTGAATGGAGTCAAGGGGCCGAGCGTTATTCGATTCGAGGATGTAGTTTCTGTTTTATGTCTTTTTACATGTATTTTCCACACCATTTATGTAATGTCTTTTATTTTAAATCATGTTTTGTTTTTAAAGACAATGGGATCCTGTAGAGTCCAAGAACTTTACTTAGCTAATTGTTTAGTAGTATTATAGTATGTTTAGTATTATCTTTGTAACTGTGGATTTTTGGTTCAGACCGGGAATTATTTGGACTCTCATAGTAATACTTATAGATTTTCTAAGTTTAACCTATAGTTTAAGAATATTAAGTATAACCTAAGGTTTGATTAATGTGACTGATATTAAGGATTATATTTATTATATTATAAGGTTTAGACATCAACCAATAGGATTTTAAGCACATGTTATGAATGGTAATTAAGGATTAAGTATTTTGGAGGATTAAATTAAATAAGGGTAAAGTTTGAATGTTATAGGGTCAGTCAGCAGCTTTGAATACGTTGAGGGCTTAGTCAAGGTTGTTTACTCCATTCAAACTTAGCTAAAAATGTGTAATTTCGTGTTTAATTATTCAGCGTGTGCCGATATATCGCAGCTATAGGGGGCGATATATCGCAGCACGTAAATACGGAAAACACGAAACGATGCACGGTCTCCTCAGGCATACTGGCCCAGGCGATATATCGCCTACAGGGGGCGATATATCGCCTCCTCCAGTACGTTTTCAAACGTTTGTGAATTCATTTCCGTTTTACAGATCCCATATCCTTCTTAGTATTCTATTTATTTGTAAGTAACTCTTATTTTACAAGTTACTCAATAAAATTATGGTATTTTCGTAAAAATTGTAAGTTTTATGTATAGCTTCGTTAATGGTTCAAATAGTCTTGATTAGTGGGTCATTACATGAACTTAGGGGCCATGGAAGGGCTCTGATGCAAGGGCGCTCCACAGGGCCTATTAAGCAGCGCCGCGGTACGTGTTCAGTGAAAAGGAGGCCGAAGCCTCTAATTTGGGCAAGCCACAACACTTAAGGGGTTTTGAGCGTTGAGAAGGTTTTTGAGTGCGGGAACTCAACCCTAAGGACTCGGGATCGATCCTACTACCCGGTTTAGTAGAATTCGACGTCCCGGAGACTTGGACTTGATCCGGAAGCCTTTATTCACTCATTATTAATGGGATCCTATATTGTGGTTGTGGCTAGGTTATTGCTAGGTCTCGGAACAAGGATCGTGCTAGAGAGTCATAAATTGATAGCCAATACTTGGACCAAAGGTATGAAAACTACACCCGATATGTGAGATACATGTTTGGGGCTTGGCCTAGTTAATAATGTAATATGATGTGGGTTGGGCCCATTTGCTAAATGTAAACGTGATTAGGGCCAAGGCCCAACTAGTGAGCATGATTACAATTATGCATATGTATTTTTGCTTCGGTGTATTGTGAAGCATTTTCCTTGCATGTATTATGTGGATGTTTGTTCTGGCTAGGAATCTCGGTTGATTAAGGCTTGACCTATTAGTCGAGGGTATATTTTATTATAAAGGGGCTCGGATTATAAGTCGAGGGGTTCCCAAGGCTCGACTTATAAGTCGAGGATCCATAAGGTTCGACTTATAAGTCGAGGATCCATAAGGTTCAGCTTGTAAGTCGTGATTGGCACTATGCGTGTCGAGTGCAGGTCACTATGGCTAGGCCACCTCGAAAGTGCCATACGCACCTGACTAGCTCGGATGCCATATGAATAAGTGGGAGTGTGACACACACTGATGTGACCCTATGGTCACTTATTCGTACAGTGTTTATGCTTTATTCTAGCTATTACTACTAAGCACATTGTTATACTTTCTAAATATCTTTTCATTCTTAGTCTTTTAGCTCACGAGTGCTTTGTGTTGGAGGTAAGGGTAATGAGAAGCATGGCCAACCATGAGTTGGAGAGCGATAGCGGGGATGTGTACATATGCAGACCACTCGACCGCCATGACCGAGATATCACAGGGGAGCTAGGGTCGGACCCTGCTTGGCCTCTTCGGTCAACTTATTTTGTAATATCTGGATTGTAACAATCTTGTAAACTTGTATCTTGGGATCCCATGTAAAGACTGAAGTTTTCCTTTTAATGAAAATGTTTACTTTTTTACCAAATTTTTTAATACCTGAACCCTTAGTATCTTAATCACATGTATTAGTCTAAATAACTCGTTAAGTGAGTTCAACAAAAATTTTAAACACACATGGTAACAGACATTAATTAGCAAGGTGTTACAACAAGACTCAATGTAAGAAAACTAGCACATGCACCATGGATAGGGAAATGACCCCGACTATTGAATGCGGTTATAACTGTTTGTTGATTCTGATTAGAATTATATATTCTTGTCATTGTGATTTCATCTGTGGTATTTTTTGTCATATATTTGTTTGTGTGAGATTGGTAAGAGGGACATAATCGACGATAATCATGTTGAATGTAGGTCGTTATGGCAGGGCCACTACTGGGGTGCAGTATGCACCTATTTTCCATAGGGCGTATAACTTGTTGGAAAGTTATTCTGAGTATTTATAATTTGTGAAGCATATAATTGGTGTTGATGCTTAATTGAAAACTTGTTTTGCCTAGTTGAGTTTTCTTGTTGGGTCTTGGCTCAGGGGAGCTTTGTGGTACAGGTAAGGGCAAAGGAAAATTGGACCAGCCACGAATTGGACGGCTCTAGAGCAGTGTGTACATTCTCAACCTGCATGGCTACCACAGTCGACATATATTTTGAGGGAATTAGGGTTTAAGTCCAATTTTCCCACTTAGATAAGATATTTTTGTAACCTTGGTTATAATTGTATTTTTTTTACAATTTGTTTGCACCCCTTGTATATGTTTCCACTTTTTAATAAAAAGTCTAACCCTTGATCAAAAAATTTAGTACCTAAACCATATAATTATACTTTTGAGTCCAAATGACTTGCTTAATGAGTTAAGCACCATTTTAAACACGGTGTAACAGTCCTGAATTAGTAGGGCATTACATTTATTAATTAATTAATTAAATGAGAAAAAATAGGGGACGCACAACAGTGCTACTCGCCAGCCACTATGCTTGCACAGTGATTGGCGTCTGCCTTAAATTTGATTCCTTCAAATTTTAAATGTTATAATTTGATTTTTTTTAATTAATTATTTTTTAAAAGTGATATTTTGATTTTATTAAAAAATTAAATCTAAAACGGATATGCTATTGATTGAAACTATTTTAGGTCTATAAAAATCTAATGTATCATGATTTTAAGAGAGATAGTGAGAGAGAGACATTATTCATATTTTAGAGAAAACCTGAAAAAAGAATGATACACTCTATTAACTTTTCTCCTTCTCTAACCTTTCTTGATCTCATGTGTTGAGTACATCAAGATAATCTATATTGTTCATATCATCCTACGTAAACACACGTCCTAGCGTGTTGAGGATTGGCTTGGAAGATCTTCGTGCAATTCCCTGGACTGGATGTTCATTCATTTTATAGTCGATAACGAGAACACTTTATAAGTTTTGAGAGGTATATATTTTATCTATATGCTTAATTTAATGTATGTGTATATATATTGATCTTTGGTAATGGTATTAAAAAGAAATTTTATGCAATAAACATTTCGCTCCATACTCTCATTTACTTATTTTTAAATTAATTATGTTTTATGTATTTAATATATGATATTATTATATGTCAGTTCATGTTTTATTTGAATTCTAATTTGTATTTGTTCAAATAATTAATTATTAGTTTAATTAATTGAATATTAAATAATTCTAATTGGATTATGATTTTTATTTATTTATTCAAATATATTATTTGAATAAGTCAAATAGTTAAAAGATAATTTAGGAAATTATTTTTTAAATAAATAATAAAAAAATGTTGGGTATATGTCATTATACGGTGACATGTATCACACACCAATCGGGCTAGTGTTGGGATCTTTTATTTAATTAATTATTATTTTATTAAGATAAATGATTTAATATGATTTAATTATTTAAATAGTAAAACATAATTATTAGTCCATAAAAAAGATAATATATGTAAATATTTTTTTTATGATTATGTGAAACAAAACATATAGTATCTCAATTACACAAAGAAGAAAAAGTGATTATTAATACAGAGATAATTGTTCTAAGCCTGGTTTTCTCAAATCCAATTCACTAGATCTCAGTGTTGAATACATCTGGTGAATCAAAAATTGTAAGAATGACATTAACTATTTACTTTGTAAAAGTGTCGCTTAGTTCATATTTATTAGAAAAATACTATTTTAGGAAAAAGGTTCAGTGGAGCCTTGTCAAAACATGCAACTTGAGTCCAATAGTTTAAAATAAAAATATAGCGTCTTTATGCAATCTTGTAAATAAAATAAAATAAAATATAAATTCTCACTTTGACGTAATGAAAACATAAACCATAACATAAAAGTTCATAAACTTCCTTGGCGTTGGTCCAAATCGATAATCGTTCAAGGACACCCCACGTCATACATGCTTAGACATCGGAACTCCCCACATCACAATGTGTACCAAGAAGAAATCATATTGCCTACCTAAAGGGGGAAAGTAAGGGGAATGAGCTAAAAACCCAGTAAGGAAGTACAAACAAAGTACAACAAAAAACATGAAACACAAAGCAATCTACGCACATATCGTAAACTCATGGAATATCATAATGAATCGTAATCATAATTATATCATATTCATATCGTAATCATAAGACATCATAAACATAAGCATAATCATCATAGATCATGTGATCATGACAACCCTGTTGTCCATTTCACATCATGAGGTAACCAGCAAAAGCATAAACTGGCAAAACCTCCCCTATGAGATAAACAGGAATTCTTGTCCTCAAATAACCTCAGCGCGTCCGCCCTATGAGTTACGTCATATCCTTAGTAACTCAATTGTTGTATCACATTGAGCACGCTAACAACCTACTGCTTTTCATACAACATACAAATAGATAGACAACAACTCATATCATAACATATTAGTTGTAACGCCCTGGGTAGCCAAGACCGTTACACTGTGAGATTCAAAAAGTATAAGACTTACTAATCAAGTTAATTAGTTGAAAACATGTCGCTAAGACCATTAGTGAACTAGGGTTAAAAGGTTTTGGTCATAAAAAATATATCTCATATAAATAAACGTTTTATACGTGGGATCCCAAAAGAAATAACGTTTGAAGGAAAGTTTACAAAATTTTCCAAAGTAAATACATCAATTGGCCACTCTAAGGGCAAAACAGACATTGAAGGTCCTCCTGTTCCTGTCCCTCCCTCAATCGTGGCGGCCGAGCAGCTAATCATGTACATTCTGCCTCTAAAGCTCTCCAAATCAGGGCTGATCAAGCTTACCCTTGCCTTTACCTGCAACACGTAGCACCCGTGAGCCAAGGCCCATCAAGAAAACCATAATATCATAGCTTAAACAATGACAATAACCAAATAATTCTTTAAGCATGAACATATATTCAGCAAACCATGACATTCACAAGACCAGTAAACATAACCAGCAAATCCACAAACTAATACTCAGATATTCAGCATATCATATTCGTCAATTAACAACAGCAACCAAATCATATAATAACCAGGGTCGATGCCTTAGGTCGCACCCTCTGTTTACACCACTGACTCCGGTCCGCTCAAACCGAGCTCAGTGAATATTAAGCTGTCCTCAGCTACCAGTGGCTGAGTCACGCCCTGTGCGCCATTAAACTCCGGCACTCTTAGGCCGTTTGTTTTACATTTCCAAGGCATAATACCACCTTACATAATGCATACAAGAATATGGAACCCTTAGTCCCGTCATAAACTCACAACCGGGTGCCGTTTTCTTACCTTTAATTCCAAGTGTTCTGATTACGTGAGATGACCCTTGAGCACGATCCGTTTCCCAAGCCCTAGGTTAGACCTCAATTCCTGATTGAATCCTCTAGCTATCACTGAGCTAATCCCCAAAGTTCCAGCTCAAATTCTTGAGTCTCTAGCTAAATCCTCCTTTCGTTTCAATAGATTCCTTGAGAGAGAGTTTGAGAGTTTAGGAAAAAGTGGGTGAGCTCAGTGAAAAGGGAAAGGGTCGGTTTAGCTAAATTCTTAATTTTGTTTTATCCACCCTTAGTTAATTAAGTTAATCCCAAAGCCCGGGGTACCAAAAACATCCCCAAGGGCGAAATGGTAAATTTCCCATACATTCCCTCCTATGCTTCCTAACCTCAAATATATCTCCAATTATTTATTTCCATAACCTGATAACCCAAATAACTTTCTAATTCCCAAAATACCCCTTGACTCGCCCCGAGTCAAGTATTGGGTCCCGTTGTGACTTTCCCACTAACTGGCTGCCTAGGATCGCCTCAAGCCGCATGCTGCAAATATATCCACATAATAATGTGGTCTTCACAATTATAACATGTAATCACATTTATGCCCTCAACGGGCTAAAATTACAAATATACCCCTTTAAGCTAAACAGGGCCTACATGCATACTAATACTCTCAAACATGCATTTCATATATCCATATACATGCTTATCACAGAATCATATATTAAATCTCTTAATTCACACATAAACCAATTATGATCCCGCATCGCTAACTCAAGCTCCCAGGTCGATTCGTCAACCCTACTATTCATCCACAACACTGTAACTAGTGGAATTGTTTTATTCCATAGAACCTTATCCTTCTGATCTAAAATCTGAACCAGGCGTTCCTCATAAGATAAATCTATCTGCAATTCAAAGTCCTCATACTACAACACATGTGTCGTTTCTGAGACGTACTTTCGCAACATAGAAACATGAAATATGACATGAACTCCCAACAACGTCGGTGGGAAAGCCAACATGTAGGCCACCTGTCCAATACTTTCTAGAATCTTGAAAGGTCCAACGAATCAAGGGCTCAACTTTCCATTCACCCCAAATCTCCTTACCCCACGCAGTGGTGAAACTCACAGAAACATGTGGTCCCTAACCTAGAACTCCACATCTCTACGCTTAGGGTCAGCGTAGCTTTTCTGTCTACTCTGTAAGGCGAGCATCCTAGCTCGGATCTTCTCAATAGCTTCATTTGTCTTCTGGGCCATGTCCGACCCTAAATACTTCCTCTCACCCATCTCATCCCAGTGAATGGGTGATCTACATCTTCTCCCATATAACATCTCATAGGGAGCCACTCCAATCATTGATTGGTAACTGTTGTTATATGAAAATTCAATCAACGAGAGATACTTACTCCAAGATCCCTCAAAGTCAATCAAACATGCCCTAAGCATATCCTCCAGCACCTGAATCGTCCTCTTAGACTGTCCATCAATCTGAGGATGAAAGGTCGTGCTAAACTTCAGTTAAGTCCCCATGGCTTTCTGCAGAGCACCCCAGAACCTAGAGATAAAGATAGGATCCCGATCTGACACAATAGACTTAGGAAAACCATGGAGACGAATGATCTTCCTCACATACAATTCTGCATACTTTTCCACTGTATAAGTCGACTTCACTGGTAGAAAATGAGCTGACTTGTTGTATCTGTTCACTATCACCCACACCGAGTCACAAAGTCCCAGTGTCCTGGGAAGACCTCCCACAAAGTCCATTGTAACCTCCTCCCATTTCCACTCAGGAATACCAAAAGGCTGAAGCAACCCTACCAGTCGCTGATGCTCAACTTTCACCTGCTGACAAGTCAAACACCTGGCCACATACTCCACTACATCCTTTTTCATCCTAGTCCACCAATATAATGTCTGTATATCCTGATACATCTTCATGGTACCCGAATGAAGCGAGTACGACTTAGTCTGAGACTCATCTAGTATATTTCGTCTGATCCCTACATCAGCAAAAACACAAATCTGCCCCGGATACCGTAGCATACCAACCTCAGAAATAGAATAATCCTTAGCTACCCCCGCTAAGACATTCTCTCTAATCTCCTATAAGTTCGCATCCACCAATTGACCCTCCTTGATCTGCTCTAGTAGGGATGAGTGCAGAGTAACATTGGCCAATCGACCCACCACCAGTTTTATCCTTGCCCTGGTCATCTCATCAGCCAACTCCTGGAAATCTGAACAGAACTAAATAACTGCCTCGAGCCCCTCCGGCTCAATGCATTCGCCACTACATTGGCTTTCCCTGGGTGATAAAAAATGTCACTGTCATAATCCTTTACCAATTCCAAGCAACACCTTTGTCTCATGTTCAGATCCTTCTGGGTGAAGAAATACTTCAAACTCTTGTGATCAATGTATATTTCACACTTCTCTCCATCCAGATAATGCAACCACACATTTAGTGAGAATACCACTGCAGCCAGTTCCAGATCATGGGTAGGATACCGCTGCTCATACTCCTTCTGCTGTCGTGGCGCATAAGCTATAACTTTCTCATTCTGCATCAACACACAACCAAAACCCATCCTCGAAGCATCACAGTATACCACAACTTTCCTTCCTCCGAAGGAAGAATCAACACAGGTGCAATAATAAGTCATCGCTTCAATTCTTGGAAACTGTTCTCACACTTCTATAACCAGACGAACTTCTGATTCTTCCGTGTCAACTCTGTCATCTTCGAGAATCCTTCTACAAACCGCCTGTAATAACCTGCTAACCCGAGGAAACTCCGAACCTCCGAGGCATTCCTTGGCCTAGGCCAATCTCTCACTGCCTCCACCTTGGATGGATCCACCTTAATCCCCTCTGCGCCAACCATATGTCCAAGAAAGGTCACTTCTAGCTTCCAAAAATCACACTTCTTAAACTTGGCATACAACTGATGTTCCCTTAACCTCTGCAAAACCTTTCGAAGATGTTGCTCGTGCTTTGCCTCTGAACTGGAGTGCAATAAGATGTCGTCGATGAAGACAATGACGAACTGATCCAAGAAATCGTTGAACACTCTATTCATTAAGTCCATGAAGGTTGTCGGGCCATTGGTCAAACCAAATGACTTGACCAAGAACTCATAGTGCCCATACCTCGTTCGAAAGGCCATCTTTGGTATGTCCTCATCCTTGATCCTCAGCTGGTGATAACCAGATCGAAGATCAATCTTCGAGAACACCGTCTTTCCGTGCAACTGATCAAACAAGTCATCTATTCTTGGTAGAGGGTACTTATTCTTGATGGTCAACTTGTTCAATTCTGTGTAGTCTATACACATCCTCAAAGTCATGTCCTTCTTTACAAACAAAACTGGAGCGCCCCATGGAGAGTAGCTAGGCCTGATGAATCCCAAATCCAGAAGTTCCTGTAGCTGTATCTTCAATTCCTTCAACTCTGTCGGTGCCATCCAATATGGTGCTCTTGATACTGATTATGTCCCCGGTGCTAACTCAATAACAAATTGAATCTCCCTGCACGGTGGCAGTCTTGGTAGATCATCATGAAATACATCGAAGAACTCACAAACCAATCTGGTCTCTCCCGACCCTACTGGCAAAACCCTAGTAGTATCCACTGCACTAGCCAGAAAACCTATACATCCTCCTAGTAACAAGTCTCTGGCTCTTAATGCTGATATCATGGGTATGTAGGGTCCACATATCATACCCACGAAAACGAAGGGATCCTCGCCCTCTGGCTCAAAAGTCACTATCTTCTTCCTGCAATCAATAGTAACCCCAAATCTGACCAGCCAATCCATCCCTAGAATCATGTCAAAATCCTCCATATCTAGCTCAATCAAATCTACTGTAAGTTCTCTACTATGAACCATTACTGGCAGTGCTCTAATCCACCTTCTAGAGACTACCAGTTCCCCAGTAGGCAATATGGTCCAAAACCCCGCAGTACGATACTCACTAGGTCTACATTATCTATCAATCACTTTACTAGAAACAAATGAATGTGTAGCACCAGAGTCAATCAATACAGTAAAGGAGAGCCAGCGCTAGAAAGCTGACCTGTCACCACTGAGGGACTAGCCTCAGCCTCTGCCTGTGTCAAGGTGAACAATTGAGCTGGAGTCAAGCTTTCCACCTTCCCTGCTTCCCCTTTCTTCACTGTTGGGCAATCCTTCTTGAGGTGCCCCACTATCCCGCACACAAAGCAAGCCTTGGCCAAACACTCGCCCTGGTGGTGTCTTCTGCACCTCGTGCACTCCGGGTAACTCCTCCATGCCTCACTGCCTCCCTGACGGCCACCCTGAGCACCCCGACCCCTCCTATCAGGTTCAGCAGCAGTCAAAGTGTCAGGGGTCTTCCTCTTTGGATCACTAGGGACTACGCCACTACCAGACCCCGAGTATGGAGACACTGCTCTGCGACCCTCTCGCCTCACTGCACCCTCCCTCCAGATCTTGTTCTTCGCTTCTTCAGCGGTAAGAGCCTTCTCCACAGCCTTGGCATAAGTCGTCCCCCCAGGTACTGTTGTAATCCTCACATCCCGGGCAATCATAGCATTAGACCCTCTAATAAATCTGTCTTGCCTATCTGAATCTGTAGGCATAAGATCTGGTGCAAATTTTACAAGTCTGTCAAATTTCAAGGCATACTCATTAACTGTCATGTTTCCCTGCACAAATCCCACAAACTCATTAACCTTCGCTGCCCTGATGAAAACATTATAGTACTTCTGACTGAACAAATCCTTGAATCCATCCCAACTCAAAGTAGTAACGTCTCTGGTCTATGATACCACTTCCCATGAGATGCGGACATCCTCTCTCAACATATATGTGGCACAAGCCACTTTGTCATAACCTTCTACCCTCATTAAATCCAGGATTGCAATAATCATAGTCATCCACTGTTCGGCCATCAACGAATCAGGTCCTCCCTCAAACGTTGGGGGATGCTGCTTCCTGAACCGCTCATACAACGGCTCCCATCTGTTTCCAACTTCCACTGGACGAATCACTGGTGCCACTACAAGTGGCACGATGGGTACAACACTCCCTGACGGAGTCTATTGCCTCAAAAGACAAATCTGTTCATCTTGGCTCTGAAGCCACGCTTACATCTCTGCCATAATCTGCTGCCAGTTCTCAGGGACTGGCGGAGGGTTCTGGCCCTGGTCATCATCTCTAGTCTCAGATCTAGTGTCAGCTAGTCGCGTAGCTTTTCTTAGACACATAGCTATCCAAGTCAATCTGCAATCAACGACTCGTCAATCAGACTATGAAGACAAGGTAATAGCCTTTCCAAAATACACCAATGGAACATAATCAATCACAAACAATCAAGATATAGGCATCTTTCCATATATTCATTCATATATACGCAATATGCAGATAATTATTCAGATATTAATTTACATGCATAACAATGCTAGTAAGCACGCCTCAATATTGTCACACAGCAGTCAAGATACAGGCTCTATCAGTATCTCATGATTCCTATTAATCCAACAGATAACATCAATCATAATTATTTCCAATCACTTAAACATATAAACACATATACACATTAACAAAACCCTGAACTGACCTTGTCTTTAGCGGCGAATGTACATGTCCAACTGGTCTTCAAGAACCCTTAAACCTAGGATGCTCTAATACCAAGTTGTAACACCCTGGGTAGCCAAGACCGTTAAACTGTGTGATTATAAAAGTACAAGACTTGCTAATCAAGTAAATTAGTTGAAAACGTGTCGCTAAGACCATTAGTGAACTAGGGTTAAAAGGTTTTGGTAATAAAAGATATATCTCATATAAATAAACGTTTGATACATGGGATCCCAAAAGAAATAATATTTGAAGGACAGTTTACAAAATTTTCCAAAGTATATACATCAATTGGCCACTCTAAGGGCAAAATAGACATTTAAGGTCCTCCTGTTCCTGTGCCTCCCTCAACCGTGGTTGCCGAGCAGCTAATCATGTACATTCTGCCTCTAAAGCTCTCCAAATCAGGATTGATCAAGCTTACCCTTTCCTTTACCTACACCACGTAGTACCCGTGAGCCAAGGCCCAGCAAGAACACCATAAAATCATAGATTAAACAATGACAATAACTAAATAATTCTTTAAGCATGATCATATATTCAGCAGACCATGACATTCACAAGATCAGTAAACATAACCAGCAAATCCACAAACTGATACTCAGATATTCAGCATATCATATTTGTCAATTAACAACAGCAACCAAATCATATAATAACCAGGGTCGACGCCTTAGGTCGCACCCTCTGTTTACACCACTGACTCCGGTCCGCTTAAACCGAGCTCAGTAAATATTAAGCTATCCTTAGCTACCAGTGGCTGAGCCACGCCTGTGCGCCATTATATACTCTAGTACTCTTAGGTCATTTCTTTTACATTCCCATGGCATAATACCACCTTATATAATGCATACAAGAATAGGGAGCCCTTAGTCCCGTCATAAACTCACAACTGGGTGCGGTTTTCTTACCTTTAATTCCAAGTGTTCTGATTACGTGAGATGATCCTTGAGCACGATCCATTTCCCGAGCTGTAGCTTACACCTCAATTCCTGATTGAATCCTCTAGGTATCACTGAGCTAATCCCCAAAGTTCCAGCTCAAATTCTTGAGTCTCTAGCTAAATTCAACTTTGGTTTCAATAGCTTCCTTGAGAGAGAGTTTGAGAGTTTAGGAAAAACTGGGTGAGCTCAGTGAAAAGGGAAAGGGTCTGTTTAGCTAAGTTCTGCAATTTTCTTAATTTTGTTTTATCCACCCTTAGTTAATTAAGTTAATCCCAAAGCTCGGGGTACCAAAAACGTCCCCAAGGGAAAAATGGTAAATTTCCCCAATGTTCTCTCCTAAGCTTCCTAACCTCAAATATATCTCCAATTATTTATTTCCATAACCCAATAACCCAAATAATTGTCTAAAACCCAAAATACCCCTTGACTTGCCCCGAGTCAAGTATTGGGTCCCGTTGTTACGTTCCCACTAACTGACTGCCTAGCATCGCCTCAAGCCGCATGCTGCAAATATATCCACATAATAATGTGGTCTTCACAATTATAACATATAATCACATTTATGCCCTCAACGGACTAAAATTACAAATACACCCATTTAAGCTAAACAGGGCCTACATGCATACTAATACTCTTAGACCTACATTTCATATATCCATATAATCATATAAGCATGCTTATCACGAAATCATACATTAAATAACTTAATTCACACATAAACCAATTATGCCCTCCCGGCATGCTAATCAAGGTCCTTAAGCCTTATTAGTGATTTTTGGGTCGCTACAGTAGCTCATACTTTTCTTAACACAATAGCTTACCATAGCTCATACTTTTCTTAACACAATAGCTTACCATAGCTCATACTATTCATAACTCAACAGCTGTTTTTAACGCCCTGGATAAACAAGACCATTACATTGTGTGTTTATAAAGGTGCAAGACTTGCTAATCAAGTCATTTAGTTGAAAATGTGACGCTAAGCCATTATTGAACTAGGGTTAAAATATTTTGGTCATAAAAGATAAATTTCCATTTAAATAAGCATTTGATACACGGGATCCCAAAAGCAGGGTTAAGTAACAGTTTACAAAATTTTTAGAGGTTATAAACAACCAAAAGCCACTCCAATGGAAAAAATAGGAATTTTAGGGTCTCCTGTCCCTGTATCATCCCTCGGTCGTGGCGGTCGAGCAGACGGCTATGTACATTCCACCCCCAGAGCTCTCCAATTCAGGGTTGGTCCAGCTTACCCTTGCCTTTACCTGCACGACGTAGCACCCATGAGCCAAAGCCCGGCAAGAAAACCATATAACTATACATAATCAATACCAGTAATCAAATAACTCGCAAGACATTCGCCAGATATTCAATAGACCATAGCAATCACATAAACAGTGACATCAATCAACGAATCAATAATCTATTATCCAGATAATCAACATACTAAAATCACCAGAATAATAATTGTAAACATATCATGAAATTTCCATGGTCAACGCCCTTAGGCCGCACCCTTTGTTTATTCCACTGACTCTGGCTCACTTAGGCCGAGCTTAGTGATTATATTATTAACCTCAGCTACCAGTGGCCGAGTCGCGTCCTTGTGCGCCAATATTAATTCTGGCACCCTTAGGCCATTTATTTCATACTTACATGGCATAATACCATCATACAACAATGCATAAGTATAGAGAACTCTTAGTCCCAACATACTCACACAACCGGGTGCAGTTTTCTTACCTTTGATTCTGAACGGAGAAGGTGAATTGATTCCGAGCACGATCCCTAGCCTCGAGCCTTGGCGACAAACCTAGTCACAAAAGTCACTGATATCTATCAGCTTCCAATCAGAAATAAAATACTTAGGGAGCAACACTAACCTCTAGGACCTCAATTTCTACTAAATGGGGCAGTAAAAATTGTCCAGAGCCCCTAGGTTCGAACCCCCGAACCCTAACAACACTAAGAACACTTCTAAGCTCAAAACCCCCAGGTGGGTCGCGACTTGGCTTAGCAAGTCGCGACTTACCTCAAGTCAGAGAGCAAGCTCTCACAGCAAAGGGGAGGCGGGTCGCGACTTGGCCAAGCAAGTCGAGGTTCGCCCCCAAGTTAGAGAGTGGGCTAGGCCAGCAGGGCACACGCATCGTGGCACCCCTAGGCTGGGTCACAACGTGCCCTTCGAACCCAGGGAAAACTTGGGTTTTCCTCCTTCTTCTTCCAACCATGAACACCTAAATTCTACCAAGAATTTTCCCTCAAAACTTCCCCAAATTCAACACCAACCCAACTACTAACTCAACATCTTAATCCATTTACTTTAAACATAAATCTCTTAAACAATTGCACCAAAAATAATACCCCAACTCAGAAGAATTCACCACTAAACACTCAGCCAATTTAATACCCAAAATTCAGTCCAATTCATACATTCAAATATTCAAAACTCATCAACATAAACCTAGTCAAATTTAGAGATGAAAGCTCAGAATTTTACCTCAAATCACAGCTCAATCACCCAGCTGAATTTCCTCCAAGTCCCAGCTGAATTCTCCTTCAATTTCCTCAAAGCTTCCCCCAGCCTAAGCTTAGAATGTGCTCCCACCTTGAGGCTAAGCTTGAATATCCAAATGAAGCAAGAAAGAGAGAGGGATACGTGGGAGAGAGAGAGAAGAGAGCTGAACCCTTTTTCCTTCTTTCTTTCCTAGACTCTTCTCAATTCTTCTGCCTTAATCTAACATAAAAGTTGAATATATCTTTAACTTTAGGAAATGACCATTATACCCTCCCAAATTAAATAACCCTTTAACTTATTCTAGGGGTAGAATGGTCATTTATTCCCAATTCCCACTAATTCCTCTAGTGTCCCTAATATTTACCACTTGGATCCCATCATCCAAATAATCACCAATTATTTACCCAATGTCTAATAATCTCCAATATATCTCCTAAATTCCTGAAAATACCCCTGAGTCGGGTATAAATCACCGCCGTGACTATTTCACCAAACCGCTCACTAGGACCGTCTCGAGCCATATGCTGCAAATATATCCACATAATAATGTGGACTCAATAATTTATCACAAGTAATCACATTTATGCCCTCAACGGGCCAAAATTACAAATATGCTCATATAAGCTAAACAGGGCCTACATGCATACTAATACTCATAATCATGCATCTCACATATCCATATAATCATATAAGCATGCTTATCACCTAATCATGCATTAAATCATTTAAATCACACATAAACCAATTATGCTCTCCCGACACACTAATCAAGGCCCTTAAGCCTTATTAAGTAATTTTGGATCGTTACACTGTTGCAACATCTTAGTTCATATTTTTCATAGCATAATTCATAGAAAATTCTAGCTAACTTCCTTACCTCAAGTCCAAGCAAAAATAAAGTGTGAGGTACTTCATAACGAGCATAGAATCACAATCAAGCGTTCGTCTTAATATAAAGTAAGATTACACATGCCCAACATACATACCCAACGTGTGCACGGGGGCATGCACACGTGGCACATGTTGCGCCACACAATAAACATCCAATAATTTATCATAAAATGATAATCTCAAGTCTACTAGTGAATCCTCAATGTTTGCAAAACAAGAATCATGCAATGAAATGACGTATATTTGAACGTAAAACTAAATTTGCATGTGACATGCGTCCTTGGGAAAGTCTTTAAAAAGTGCGTGGAAGTTGGTAGATTTTAGCCCTTTTAAACTCTTAGAGTGTAAGAATCTATTAAACAAATATCTTACCAACTTGATTTATATCGCAAGGCTAAAATAAAATCATACTTTAAAATATAACTAAAAGAATCATTTTATTTTTAGTTGTCATTTTCCAAATATTAATCACATTTACTTTTCTTAACTTAAATAAAATAATCACAGGAGTATAGTTCCATTTTTTCTATTCTTACAAAATAATTAATTTAACAAAATTAATTAATAGTAAAGAATTTAACATAATCATTTAAGATAAAACAAATTGGTACTCACTCCCTTTGCCAAATAGATAAGTAAAATAATTACATCTTTAACTTTGTAGAAAAATAAAAATCATATCTCAAAGTTACCACATTTTATAATTATGATAATTTAATTAAGTTGGAAAAAGTTTCTTTTACACTATCTTTTACTCAAATAAAAATACTTAGTCTCGTAAAATAATGTCATTTAGTTAAATATATTATAAATAAAAATTGCACTATTTTAATTAAAATATCCATATTTTAAAGTATGTAAATTAATTTTTTATGAATAAAGTCTAAGGCTAAATTTATTTGAACACATGCTTTACATATTTTATTTAAAAGACATTTTCTTCCAATAAACTGAAAATTTCAGCAAGCATTATATTTGTTTAAAATCACATAGTTGGACTATAAACATATTTTCTTTCACAAGATATAAAAAAAAAAACTGCATGTGTTTAATTAGATAAAAATCCCATTAAAATGTGAAATAAAATGTCTTTTGTTTATGTAAGCTCTAAAATATCATTTTGAGGTATAACTTGTGCATTTTCAAAATCATTGATTAATTATCACAATAAAGATGAGAAAAATGCAGCAAGCAATATTAATCTAAAATATACCTTAAACATGTTTAAACCATTACCTAGAATGCTTCTATAAATCTTATGCATCCCAATATTCAATTAGCATGCACCAATAATTTAATCATTTATGAAACAATAATCTACAACAACAAAGCCTAGGCCGAAAGTACTACTAGAATAACACACATATACAACTAAATTATGCTTCCCTCATGCAATAATATACCTCAAACAATCATGCTTATATATATATATATATGTCAATGAACAAAATAAAAGAAACTCTAACATGCTCTAATTATAACATTTTTCAACATTTCTTTTATGCCAAAAATAAAGCAAGTAAACCTAAGCCTAAATCATGCTATTTCCAAAATACGCATAGAGTCTAACTGTAATATCTGTCTTCCCAAAAGGGTAATTTTGTAATTTCTCTATTGAGAGCATTTTTGTCTTTTTGCATATGTTTTATTTATAAATTGGATATGTATAATTTTCAATGTCAATAAAATTCATGGTTTTTTTTATGTTTGAATTTTTATGGAATCAGGGCATGAGTATAATGTCAAGTGAATAAGTAACATCTCGGGAAATCGTAGTGTTAAATATGGTAACGACAACTACCAATCTATCATCGAGGTAGCACCATTTGAAATGTTGTATGGAAGAAAGTGTAGGTCCCACTTCACTGTGATGAACTGGGACAGAGATGACAACTTTGGTCGGATGTAATGCAACACACCAATGAGGCTATTCAGAAACTCAGGGCTAGAATGGTCACAGGTTAGAGCAGACAAAAGTCTTATGCAAACCTAAAGCGTAGGCATGTTGAGTTTGAAGGTGGTGATCAAGTATTTCTGCGTGTGACTCCATGGAAAGGAATCTTGGTGAAGAGGTTTGGCAAGATGGGAAAGCTAAGTCCCAGATATGTCGGACCTTTTGAGATTTTGGATACAGTGGGCAATGTGGCTTACACGGTAGCTTTACCGTCATCATTGTCCGGGGTGCAGAATGTATTTCATGTGTCACAAATTCAAAAATATGTGTCTGACCCATCGCATGTGTTGAGCTACGAGACCTTGGGTTTGCAGGAGGATTTGTCATTCGATGAGTGTTCAGTGAAAATACTTTATTGAAAGGACCAGATCCTAAGGAATAAGACCATTTCCTTGGTGAAGGTATTGTGGAGGAACAGTGTTTTTGAGGAGGCAACCTGGGAATTAGAGTCTAAAATACAACATAAGTATTCCAAGTTGCTTGAGTAAAATTTCATGATTAAATTCCCACCTGTTCTCAACCCTAGGCTAAGCCAAAACTGGTGCCACTCCTGGCATAACAAAGGAAGAAGTGTTCTCTGACAGAACCTATTGTCTCAACCACCCGATCTCTTCCTCTTGCCTCTGAAATCATGCTTTCATATCTGTAAACACCTGCTGCCAATTTTGAGGGGCAGACAGAGGGCCCTGGCCCTGGCTATAATTTTCGACCTCAACATGAAAGTCGTCAGGTCCCATTGACTACCTTGGATACATAACCTCTGAGTTTGTCTGTAGTCAATGACTTGACTTATTAGGCATGATAACCACATCCAGAAGCCTTCCCATAGAAAAACCAAACAACATTGCATTCACATGGTGCAATAGTACTAAAATCATGCCCATAAAATTCATGCATTAAGGTAAAGCATTTATTTATCAACTAAGCAGACAAGCACATAATAATATCAATAATTACCAAACCCTGAGTCGAGCTTG
Organism: Humulus lupulus; assembly: GCF_963169125.1. Lineage (NCBI taxonomy): Eukaryota > Viridiplantae > Streptophyta > Magnoliopsida > Rosales > Cannabaceae > Humulus > Humulus lupulus. The sequence continues at coordinate 210,688,259 of NC_084795.1, forward strand.
TCTTTAGCGGTGAGTGTACATGCCCAGCCAGTCTTCATGAACCCCTAACCTTGGCACGCTCTGATACCAAGTTGTAACCCTCTACTAATCATGGACTGTTTACTACATGTGTTTAAAATAGTGCTGGACTCGCCAAACGAGTCATTTGGACTAAAACATGTGATTAAGTAACTAATAGCTCAGGAATTGAAAATTTTGGTCAAAAGAATAAACATTTTCATTAAATGGTGTTAGTCTTTACATGGGATCCAAAAATAGGAGTTTGAAAGTTATTTATGTAACATCTCGTATTTTGAACACCGTTAGTAGCCGGTGAAGAATTTTGTGAAATATTATTTTGATATATAATATTATGTTAAATTATGTTATTTTGTGAATTTATAGTTGTTGTGCTAATTCGATAAAGGGGTTAGGCCTATGCAAAGAAAATTGGTCTTGGACCGAGAGGCAAACCCTAATAACGAAAAAATCTCGGATTAGGTAAAATGAGGAATACTATGGCAAGAAAATATTTGGCAATTGGGACTGTATAGTTGAGCTAGTAAATTTAAGAAATTTTGATTGAGGATTTAATTCCAATCTACCGGGTTTAAGAATGTATATTCTTGCCCAAGCCTCTAAGGGCATTTTGGTCAATTTGAGAAAATTACCAAAATTATGTGTTATGTGACAAAATTTACTTTTGGTCAAATTTATTTTATTTTTATCTTGGAGATATTTATATACTATAGGGTAAAAATTTGGTCAATTTGGAAAGTGAAATGACCAAAGGGCCCATGAGTGCATTAGAAGTGAGTTAAAAGGGGCTAGGGCATTTTAGTCATTTCCAAAGGAGGAGAGAGGGTGTGATGGGTAGCTAGACTATGCCCTAGTGTACTTAAGTGTCTATGACACCTATTCTATGAAGAGTAAGAGGCCACCTCACCCATTGGCTACCAATCCAATCATTCCTCTTACACACCCAATCATTATTTTTTTTATATGGATTTTCGGAACAATGAATTAAAGTAAAAGTTTAGATTTTTGCATGTTTTGTTCTTGTATGTTTTAAGGGTCATGACAAGTGGTATCAGAGCTTTAGTTGAGCCGATTCTGTTAACAAACCCACGTGTACATTCTGCAAGGTAGACCGACACTCACTATAAGTATTGTATTTTCATATTTTTTTTCCTTTACTTTCTTTATTTTCATCGATTCTATAAATTGTAGGCTATGGCGGATATACCTGAGATAGGTGATCCTGTGATAGAGAACCTACCCATGACCCTTACGCCTAGGATCGAATGCTATATACTTTTTAACAACGAGAATCCTCGACGCTTTGAGTATGATCAACGACATCGGCGTGTCATATGGCAATGGATATATTACATGGGAGAATTCTTTGATAGGGCCAACACTGTTTGGAGTGTGTCCTAAAAGCATGTAAAGACATTTGTTTTTTCTGTGAATAAATAAATACAATGGTTGATTATTATTGTTATATTTAGATTGTTAAATTATTGGTTGAATAATTTTGTAAATATCAGAAAAATTCCATATTCATTATTGAGGATGTGATCTTGTATTAGTCCGAGAGAATTAAGATCACATGAATGAATAAAAATAGTCAACAACAACAAATTAAATTTATGGAATTCTTTAATTGGGATTGTAAGTACGGTTTGCTGAGTATCATGATGATACAAATAATTTAGATTCGGATTATTGATGTGGTAAGACATCTCAGTAAAGGTGTTTTATATAATATGATTATATATGACATGGACCGATATGAATTAAAGTCTTTATCCAAAAACCATTTAACAATAAAGATTTGTAATTCATATCATAACTTATGATCATTTATAGATCAACCTAAATCCTGAGTGTTCATGAACTCCTGTTCATGTTTATTAAATCTTTTGATTCATTCGTTAAGGTCTCTTCCAAGAATGAGGCTAATGACTTTTGTTTTGGAGATTTAATATCATGGATGGCTGGGAACATGTATCAACAATACGGAATCTAATCTTTCCTAACGGATCGTATATTAGTTCCCTTAAGGGTTAATTCTGGAACTGAATGATTTTGAGCTCAAATCTATAATTAGATTATAGATTAATTATTCACTAGTGAATTAATGGTACTTAAGGAATAAGAAGTAAATTAGAAAGGTAAAATGGTAATTCTACCATTCTAATTTATGAACTAATTAATTAGAGGGTTGAACTATTGAAAGATGCTTATATCAATGGATGACTTAAGAAAAGATTTCTGTAAAAGTATATCTATAACATAAAGAGTGCAATTATGAATTTATAGTGGAGTAATATCATAATTAATAAATTAATTATTATAATTAAAGAGTTTAATTATTTAGTTTATTTATTGGAACTTAATGTTATAGGTCCATGGTCCCCGAAATGGCTCAAACAATCACTGACAAAGGTAAATAAAAAAATGGGCAAAAAGGACTTATGTGATAAGTAAAATATTTTTCTATGTATCAAACATAATTATTGTTTAATTATGTGTAATTAATTAATTATTTGATTTAACAAAAATATAATTATTTTGAATTAATTTATTTTGGGGAATTTTGGTATTTAAATAATAATAAAAATTGGGAAAAATCACATGTCATCATTTGCATGTGGTACACGTGTAGCACAGTGCACAGTCACTATGCTACACGCATAAGAGACTGTAATCAGTTTCTAGGTTCCACAATTTTAGTTATTTAAATATTAAATAAATAATGAGATATTGTAATTTGATTAAAATATTATTATTTAAACAAAAATCTGATAACTGATTAGTTATTTTCAAATTGTTTAAAATAACTAAGATTTTATTTTTAATATATTGGATATATTAAATATAGGATATTGGTTTTTTAGAACGTAACTTTTCAGGGATAGAAAAATATCTAGAAATCTCTCTCAGAGAAAGAGAACAGTGACACAAACAAAAGTCACTATTCTTCACAAAACCTAGGTCCAAACTTTATCAGATCTCATGTGTTGAGAACATCTGATAAATAGTTTTTTGCCTATTGTTTGTATAGCGAGCCCACACTCATTCTTTGTATGCTGAGAACATTTTGGAAGATCTTGGTGTGAGATCTCAAGGATTTAGCCATACAAAAAGATAGCAGCAAAGAAGGACCTGAGGTAATTTTTCTATTCAAGTCTTTGATTCAATATATAAATGCATGTGAAGAAGTAGATCTAGAAATCTTATAGGATTACACTAACAATTTGATTGTTGTTTCGCTGCGTATAATCTCTGATTTGATCAATAAAAACCAACAAATGGTACCAGAGCCATCTTCTTCACATGCATTTATTTTGGGTTTACTTTTATGCATTTATTTATTTTGATGAATTAATGGATAGCTTAATGTGATGAATGCATGGGAATGTTGAATCGTTAATTGTATAGTGTTTTTGGGTTATGATTTGTTTATGATTAGATCATTGTGTAAGCCATTAAAGGGCATAGGATTTATGTAATTTTATTTGGTTTTTGACACCATAAAATTGTAATTCCGATCACACAAAAGTCAGAATGGAGCCCGGGATTCAGAATTCAGCCACCGCTCCTCCGAGGCCGACCTTTGAGCCGCTGTCGGGACGTCGTACGGACTGTACGGACTCGTCCGTACGGTTCCGTACAACCCGGCCCCAGTAGCTCCGTTTGACGCCACGTATCCTCGTCCTGCTTGTCCAGAATTTTTTTTATTTTTTGAAATTATTCTATTATTTTTTAAAAAAATTTAAATGTTAAATATCCTATTTATTAGAAATTTGATATTTAAATAATGTGATAATTTTGTTATCCTAACAAAAAAAATTTTTTAAGTCTAATTTCAAATTTTAATTTTAAATATAACAGATTTTATTTAATTATTTCAGTTTCAAATATTAATTAAAATTGTTTTAATTAAAAAGAAAAATAAAAATAATGATTATTTGAAAGTTTTTTTTAATTAATCAAAATAATTAGAAATTTGTTTTCTTATTATTATTCAGGACCAACAATGACACATATCCTACCGACAGTAAAGTAAAGAAGCCCGATGGAGATCAAGGCGGTTTTATTTTATTTTTTATAATTTTATAAAGTGGTTGTAAAATTAGAAATACCCAAAAGCACTCGGTTCAACATTTATTGTTTATTTATTTATTTAACTAATTATTTTCATGTGATTGATGTGATTGATAACATGTTCATGCATTGTATGCCATACATAAAAACCCACACAGTCATAATCATGCATCTCATTTGTAGAAACATGATTATTAGGATTGTCCTATATGTTTACATGAATTGTTTTGTGAAATCAATTGCATGTAAATTACTTAGTTTTATTTTGAAAACTTGGTAAAATATCACACCAATTTTTAAGTCTTTATGACTTTTTTTCTTTAAACCAACTTTATTGTAAAAGTGTTTTTTAGTAAAGTTTAGATGAACATGATTGGTAATTTAAAATTGGATATGGACCTAGAAACTCGCTTTCTTTCAAATTTTAATTATGTTCATAAGGTTTAAAGATGTTATAATTAATTTGGAATTAATTAGGTTAAAAACACTTATTTCAAAATAGAGAGTGGGAGAGGGTTTATATCTCAAACATAATTCATGGTCTCCATTATTAATATAACACCGTGAGATATGAATAGCACCTCGCGACGGCTTTGTTTTCATCCCCCTAAGGAAGGTGTCTAGACATATCAATAGCAAGGTTGTATTTCTTACATAGATAGGAACTAATGATGTATTTTAGGCTTGACCGACCCTAAGGCGGCATGTCCTAAGTTAAGTCGTGAACTCCAAAATAATGGGTTACACTCACAAAGTTATGATTAAGCTCGTGCAGTGGATAATCATAACTTGACCAAACTAAGCGGTACTTTACTATTTAAAAGAGAAAATAAAGAGTTATTTTAAGTATTAAACAATAAAGATAAGAATGTCTTATAAATTCTCTAAAATTATTTTGACCGACCCTAAGGCGACACTTTAATTGTTAGAAAATTTTATCGTGGAAATTAATATTTATTTTATGTGTTTTAATTGTGCTAATGCATCACGTTTAATTTCTGAAAACTTTGATATTTATTTTTCTAAATATAATAATTTGTATTTATTGCCAGCAAAAATGTCTATTGGTGAATTACACACCGATGCTTTTCTCAAATCCTTGGTTTTTTAACCTGAAAATATGCAACACTGGTTTCGAGGCATGTTGATTATTTTTTCTTATAAATGTCAACAGTCTGTGAAAAACCTACAACAGAACCACCTCTGGCTACTAGCTATTAAGCAGAAGAAAAATATGCAAATTGGATGAAATCCGATCGGTTGTCACGTTATTGCTTGCTTTCAACCATGCCTGACGAAACAAAGGAAAAATATATACACTATGACTCAGCACATGAGATGCGGCGAGCAATGACAGAGGAAGTCTTTGCTGAGTGTCATCGTTTATATCAAACGAAAAAGGTAAATAAGATTTACATATATTTTTTCAACTTTGAATAATAGATTCAAATACTATGAATATAAGATTCAAATTTTTGGATAGTAGATTCAAAAATATATGCCACTAATTCATTTTTCTTTTGTCTTTCCTTTTGCAGAATCACAACCCTGAAAATGAGGAAGAGACTGATGAGGATTTTGGTAGCAAGTAAGGAGCTGGAGAAGTTGGAGAGTAGTTTTTATTTAGTAATTTTATTGTTAGTTGAACAATTTAAATTTCTTTATTTTGTTTTTAGAAATTTTAGATTTCTTTAAACAAAGAAAACTACAGTCTAGAAATTTAGTTTATTGTTAGTAATTTTGATTATTAATGTGTGGAAACTTATTTCTATTTTTGCATAACATTTTTTTCTTTTATTAATAAAGTAGTTATTATTTTAAGAAATTATCTATTTACATGTTATGCAAATGTTTTGGGATAAACAAAGTTTACATACTTGTAATGAATGACAAATTTTTTATAATTTTGAATTATTTAAAAACACCTAATCCTAAATCTATTAAATTGATTCCGATAGTGAAAAATATCTGTAGCACTTGAGATTGGGCCATATTGGTCTAGACATAATAAATAGGCTTGTAAAGGATAGTCCTTTAAGAGAACCATCTATTAGCTCTCTCCCTATGTAAAAATCCTGTCTAGAAGGAAAAATGACCAAGAGACCTTTCTCTGCTAAAGGTTCAAGAGCCACAGAACCACTTCAGCTAGTGCATGTGGATGTTGCAATCCACTTAATGTACAAGCAAGAGGAGGTTGTGAATATTTTGACACTTTCATTGACGATTATTCAAGATATAGTTACCTATACTTAATGCAAAGAAAATCTGAGACTTTTGGAAAGTTCAAAGAATTTCAAGCAGAGGCTAAAAAGCAATTAGGTAAATCACTAAAATGCACTTCGATCTGATCGAGGAAGAGAGTACTTGGACTGTGAATTCAAGAACCATCAACGTGAGCATGGCATTCAATTCCAACTCACTACACTTAAAACAACACAGTAAAATGATGTTTCAGAAAGTCAAAATAAAACGTTATTAGATATGGTTAGATGAATGATGAGTTTCTCATCATTACCACTGTCATGCAGGGGCTATGCGATTCTATGTGTTCTATACATATTGAATGATGTTCCATCTAAGTCTATCCGAAGGACACCCATAGAATTAGGGAATGGTTGTAAACTTAGTTTACACCATTTTAGAATTTGGGGGTGTCATGCATACGTGCTTAAAAAGGAAGACTGGGAAGTTGGAAACGCGCTCTGAAGTGTGTTTGTTTGTGGGATATTCCAAAGAGACTAGAGGTGGAATTTTCTATAGTCCCAAAGAAAATAAAACATTTGTATTGACAAATGCAACTTTTCTTGAATCTGACTATGTTAATAACAACAAACATCGCAGTAAGGTTGTACTGGAGGTGATGGTCTCAAATAAAGTCGCAAAGTCACCAGCAGCAATTAATGATAAAACAACCAAAGAAACCACAACTCCTGAAAAGGAAATACCAGTGCAACGTCGTAGTGGGAGGATTGTGAGACAACCTATTCACTACAAACATGAGGCACACGTTCTTGTATCAGATACTGAAAAGGACGATCCATTGACTTTTAAAGAAGCAATGGAAGACCCTGATGTTGATAAGTGGAAAGATGCCATGAATCAAGAAATGGAATCAATGCATTCCAATTCATTCTAGGAACTTGTAGATCTGCCTGACAATGTTAATTCCATTGGATGCAAATGGATCTACAAGAAGAAAAGGGGTGTAGATGGAAAGGTAAAGACCTGTAAAGCAAGGCTTGTGGCCAAAGGCTACACACAGAGAGAGGGTGTAGACTATGAAGAAACATTTTCTCTTGTGGCCATGCTTAAATCCATTCGCATTCTTTTATCCATAGCTGCCATCTATGATTATGAGATATGGAAAATGGACGTCAAGACAACCTTTCTGAATGACCACCTTGATGAAACCATTTATATGGAACAACCAGAAGGGTTTATAAAGAAGGATAAAGATCAAAAATTATGCAAGTTGTTGAAATCCATATATGGATTTAAACAAGCATCAAGATCTTGGAACTTAACATTTGATGAAACTATTAAAACATATGGTTTCGAACAAAATGTTGACGAAGCATGTGTTTATAAATACATCAAAGGAAAGATTGTGGTTTTCTTAGTTCTTTATGTTGATGATATCCTACTCATTGGGAATGATGTAGAGACATTACCAAATGTAAACAAATGGTTGGCTGACAAATTCTAAAAGAAAGATTTGGGAGAAGCGAGCTATGTTCTTGGCATTAAAATTCTAAGAGATAGAAAGAACAAGCTCCTAGCACTTTCACAAGCAAATTATATTGATAAAGTGCTTGAAAGATTCTCTATGGAGAATTCCAAATAGGGTCAATTGCCGGCCAGACATGGAATTACTCTTTGTAAAGATCAGTGTCCAAAGACACCACAAGAGCAAGAGGATATGAGAAAGTATCCCTATGCCTCAGCTGTAGGGAGCCTAATGTATGCAATGTTATGTACTAGACCTGACATATGTTATGCAGTAGGGATTGTCAGTCGTTATCAATCAAATCCAGATTTGGAACACTGGATTGCGGTGAAACATATTCTCAAGTATCTCAGGAGAACGAGACACTATATGCTAGTATATTCGGGTAGTGACCTCGAACCTACTGGATACACTGACTCAGATTTTCAATCTGACAAGGATAGTAGAAAGTCTACTTCTGGGTCAGTATTCACTCTTGGTGGTGGAGCAGTTGTCTGGAGAAGCATTAAGCAATCCAATATAGCGGATTCAACCATGGAAGATGAATACATAGCAGCTTGTGAAGCAGCTAAGGAAGCAGTTTGGATGAAAAAGTTCTACACAGATTTGGAAGTAGTTCTAGAAGTGGAGAAACCACTTGTTCTTTACTGTGACAACAGTGGAGCAGTGGCCAATTCTAAAGAACCAAGAAGCCACAAGAGGGGAAAGCATATAGAGCGCAAATACCACTTAGTAAGAGAAATCGTACATAGAGGAGATGTGTCCATTCTGAAAATCACATCAGAACACAACCTGGCGGACCCGTTCACGAAGACGCTTCCAGCAAAGCAATTCGCGGGTCATGTACGTAATATGGGATTGAGAGAAATGCCTCACTTGCTTTAAGTACAAGTGGGAGATTGTTAGGAGTGTGTCCTAAAAGCATGTAAAGACATTTGTTTTTTCCTGTGAATAAATAAATACAATGGTTTATTATTATTGTTATATTTAGATTGTTAAATTATTGGTTGAATAATTTTGTAAATATCACAAAAATTCCATATTCATTATTAAGGATGTGATCTTGTATTAGTACGAGAGAATTAAGATCACATGAATGAATAAAAATAGTCAACAACAACAAATTAAAGTTATGAAATTCTTTAATTGGAGTTGTAAGTACGGTTTACTGAGTATCATAATGATACAAATAATTTAGATTCGGATTATTGATGTGGTAAGACATCTCGGTAAAGGTGCTTTATATAATATGATTATATATGACATGGGCCGATATGAATTAAAGTCTTTATCCAAAAACCATTTAACAATAAAGATTTGTAATTCATATCATAACTAATGATCATTTATAGATCAACCTAAATCCTGAGTGTTCATGAACTCATGTTGATGTTTATTAAATCTTTTGATTCATTCGTTAAGGTCTCTTCCAAGAATGAGGCTAATGACTTTTGTTTTGGAGATTTAATATCATGGATGGCTGGGAACATGTATCAACAATACAGAATCTAATTGTTCCTAACGGATCATATATTAGTTCCCTTCAGAATTAATTCTGGAACTTAATGATTTTGAGCTCAAATCTATAATTAGATTATAGATTAATTATTCACTAGTGAATTAATGGTACTTAAGGAATAAGAAGTAAATTAGAAAGGTAAAATGGTAACTCTTCCATTCTAATTTATGAACTAATTAATTAGAGGGTTGAACTATTGAAAGATGGTTATATCAATGGACGACTTAAGAAAAGATTTCTGTAAAAGTATATCTATAACATAAAGAGTGCAATTCTGAATTTATAGTGGAGTAATATCATAATTAATAAATTAACTATTATAATTAAAGAGTTTAATTATTTAGTTTATTTATTGGAGCTTAATGTTATAGGTCCATGGTCCCCGAAATGGCTCAAACAATCACTGACAAAGGTAAATAAAAAAATGGGCAAAAAGGACTTAAGTGATAAGTAAAAGATTTTTCTATGTATCAAACATAATTATTGTTTAATTATGTGTAATTAATTAATTAATTTTGATTTAATTTATTTTTGGGATTTTTGGTATTTAAATAATAATAAAAATTGAGAAAAATCACATGCCATCTTTGGCATGTGGTACACGTGTAGAACAGTGCACAGTCACTGTGCTACACGCATAAGAGAATGTAATCAGTTTCTAGGTTCCACGATTTTAGTTATTTAAATATTAATTAAATAATGAGATATTGTGATTTGATTAAAATATTATTATTTAAACAAAAATCTGATAACTGGTTAGTGATTTTCAAATTGTTTAAAATAACTAAGATTTTATTTTTAATATATTGGATATATTAAATATAGGATATCAGTTTTTTAGAACGTAACTTTTCAGGGATAGAAAAATATCTTGAAATCTCTCTCAGAGAAAGAGAACAGTGACACAAACAAAAGTCATTATTCTTCACAAAACCTAGGTCCAAACTTTTTCAGATCTCATGTGTTGAGAACATCTGATAAATAGTTTTTTGCCTATTGTTTGTATAGCGAGCCCACACTCATTCTTTGTGTGCTGAGAATATTTTGGAAGATCTTGGTGTGAGATCTCAAGGATTTAGCCATACCAAAAGATAGCAGCAAGGAAGGACCTGAGGTAATTTTTCTATTCATGTCTTTGATTCAATATATATATATGCATGTGAAGAAGTAGATCTATAAATCTTATAGGAATACATTAACAATTTGATTGTTGTTCCGCTGCGTATAATCTCTGATTTGATCAATAAAATCCTACAAACACAACCGAGTGACGGAGAGTGCGATATGTCGACACTTGTCTGAGTGGCTCGACATGGATATGGTTTTGTCACAGACGTTGGCACGACATGTGGGATGACTTCCGTATGGAGATCAAGCTAGCATTTGGTCCATGGATTGGCCTGTCTCCATGGTTGATTACATACCTTGAAGCAAGGCGGTAGAGCCAGATGAGGATCCCAAGCAGCCGGACGAGGATTCCAACATAGAGCTTGATATGCTGATGGATAGGGTATATTAGGTTTTGTTGTGAAAGTTTTGTTGAAACTTTTTGGTAAAGACTTGGCAAACCTACTAGGTTGTTGGACTTTTGTATAGTGGTAGCAGGCGTATGTAGAAACCCCACGCATAGTTAGGGTTCTCTTTTGTAATTATCATTATGCTAACTAAAATTGTTTGGCATGATCTGTCATCATCATTTCGTATTGCTAGATTATCTCCTTGAATGTTATGACTACTTGTTATGAGTTGAATAATTATGAATACTTTCCTTTTCCTTATATACATGAAAATTGTATGCTAAAAGGTCTTAAACATTGTTGTATGGAGACTCGCGATGGTGCCTAACACTCGAGACAAGGTAGGTCAGACTGTTAATCCACCAGACCCTGCCGAGAGAGCAGTCGTTGACCAAGAGGCAGGTCGTGGTCGAGGCAGAGATAGGGGTCGAGGCCGAGGGAGAGGCTGAGGACAAAGAGCACAGCCGAAACCAAATCTGGCAACTCAGATAGAGGATCTGAGAAGGGACTGTGCAAGAACAGAATGTGACAAACGCTTAGATGTTCGAGACATTGATGAAGATATTCCTGGAAGTGCCACATAACCCCGCACCCCCAGCACCTCAGGAAGACGTTCCCGAACAACAAGAATTCCCAACGCAAAAAGACCCACTGGTGGAAGCAAATCCACCAGCAGATGCATCTAGAACAGAAGAGCCGAAACCAATCTCGGAACGGTTTAGCCAGCAAAATCCACCTGTTTTCGAAGGAACTTCGGACCCCCTGATGGCAGAGGAATTGGTCTGCGTGCTAGAGAGAATCTTTGAATTTATGGTGGCTATCGAAAGGGAAAAGTTAATTTTTGCAGTGTGTATGTTAAGGAAGGACACCTGCATCTGGTGAGATATTGTTATGAAAGGACGTGACATGGCACGAACGGAATGGGAAGAATTTCTGGTCCCATTCAATGCTAAGTAATATAACCAAAAGGTGATAGATAAGAAGGTGGTTGAGTTCGCCAACCTAGTCTAAGGGTCATCTAGCATACAGGAGTACGTGCGCAAGTTTGACCAACTCTCAAGATTTTCTCTGGATCTGGAGCACACTGAAGCCAACTGGGTACGCAAATTCATGGAGGGTTGAAAAGAGAGATAGCTCAATTCATGGACACTAAGAAGACCAGCCCAGATACTTATGATGAAGTTGTAGAGCGAGCAATCCACCGAGAATTCTGGTTAGTACAAGAAAAGAAGGAGCCCTACAGATCTGAAGGACGAGCATATGTTCCAAATGACCGAGGAAGATACTCTTACAACCAGAGCGGATCTTTTGGGAGGTTTGCATCTAGAGGCAATCGAAGTATTGGGAAGACCAATACTCCCGGAAACTCTAATTTTTCCAATGGTGGAAATAATAAACAAAGAATGGAGCCACCAAGCCGAAGTTTGAACTTTAACAAGCAGCCAAGGAGAGAAAACAACTATTGGCCGCAGTGCAACAAATGCAATCGATGCCACCTAATTGACTGCAACAACAACAACTGCTTCACCTATGGAAAGTCAGGTCATTTCTCCAGGTATTTCCCGAATCATAGTCAGAAGGTAGAAAACGACCAACCAAGCCAGTAGGAACTACACCACGAGTCTATGCACTCACCCAGGGTGATAAAGGAGCTGGGACTTCCAACATGGTGTCAGGTCAGGTTCTTTCGCTAATAACTCAACATATGCATTGATGGACATTGGTGCATCCCATTCTTTTATTGCTTCATCTTATGTTGATAAGATAGATAGGAAGCCTAAGCCTATGGAAAATGTATGTGGTGTAACCTTACCTTAGGGGGAGAATATGATCGTACGGTCTTGGGTTAGAGTCGTACCGGTCTAGATAGAAGGTCAGGAGTTGACCGTGGATTTGATAGTTTTAGATTTACATGAGTACGTTATTATTATTGTTATAGATTGGCTAACCAAATACGGGATGGCGGTAAATTGCAAACAAAGAAAGGTGACTTTTAACCCACCTGGAGAAGAACCGTTCATGTTCCAAGGCATAGACCACGAGAAGAATTTTGCTACAATCTCCACCTTGAAGGCTAGTAAATTACTAGACGGTGGATGTATCGGCTACCTAGAGAACATAATAGACAAGGATAGGGAGTCTAAGCTACAACCAACTGAGGTAGCAGTGGTGTGAAAATTAGCGGAAGTGTTTCCTGAGGATCTTCCAAGGATACCCCCGGACCGAGAAGTCAAGTTCGAGATCGAGATGATTCCAGGCACCACGCCTATTTCAAAGGCACCATATCAGATGGCACCGATAGAACTTAAAGAACTAGAAGCGCAATTACAAGAATATATGGATAAAGGATTTATGCGACCAAGTCATTCTCCTTGGGGAGCCCCGGTACTATTCGTGAAAAAGAAAAATGGCAACGTGAGAATGTGTATAGAATATCGTGAACTCAACAAAGTGACGATCAAGAATGATACCCGTTGCTTAGAATTGATGATCTATTCAATCAACTACAGGGAGCATCAGTATTCTCGAAGATCGACTTGCGGTCCTGATATCACCAGTGAAGGTCAAGGAATCAGATATTCCCAATACTGCATTCTGATCTCGGTTGGCCACTATGAGTTTGTGGTGATGTCTTTTGGACTCACCAATGCGCCTGCGGCATTCATGGGTCTTATGCATAGGGTATTGGGTGAGTATCTAGACAAATTCGTGATCTCTTTTATAGACAATATACTCGTATACTCACGAAACCAGGAACAACATGCTCAACAGTTATAACTAATCTTACAGGGATTGAGTGAGAAAAAGTTGTACGCCAAGTTTTCCAAGTGAAAATTCTGGTTGACTCAAGTGAGTTTTCTATGACATGTGGTGTCAGGAGACGAGATTGCAGTCTATCCGGCCAAAATCAAGGCGGTGAAGCATTGGAAAGCCCCAAAGAATGTACAAGAGGTCCGCAGTTGCTTGGGTTTGGCATGGTATTACAGGTGCTTTGTGGAGGGTTTCTCAAAAATAGCTACGCCTATTACCGTACAGACCCGAAAGAACATCAAGTTTGAGTGGACAGCAAGTGCGAACAGGGTTTCCAAGAGTTAAAAACCAGATTAACAACTGCTCTAGTGCTAACTATCCCAAAAGGCATAGATGGTTATGCCATTTACAGTGATGCATCAGGTAAGGGACTCGAAGAAGTATTGATGCAACACAGGAAGGTGATCGCATATGCCTCTCGACAACTGAAAAATTATGAGAAAAAATATCCAACTCATGAATTGGAGTTAGTAGCGGTATTGTTCGCATTGAAGATCTAGAGACACTATCTCTATGGGATCCACTGCGACATATACACAAATCACAAGAGTCTGAAATATTTCTTCAACCAGAAAGAGTTAGACATGAGACAAAGGAGGTGGTTAAAATTTCTCAACGATTACGATTGCGATATATTGTACCACCCAGGAAAGGCTAATAAAGTAGCTGACGCATTGAGTCTGCATCCAATGGCTTATGTAATTTCGGTGAAAGAAATACCCCAAGAACTACAAATTGATATATCCAAATGGGATTTGGAGATAGTAGTGGGAAGATTGGCAAAGTTATTCGTGCAACCCACGATCATGGATGCGATCCAAGGGGGACAACTCGCAGATCTGTGGATCCAACGAATGGTGCATGAGAGTATGAAAGACATGCGACCAGGGTTTCACATCTTGAAGGATGGAATGTTGGGTTTCAAGGGCAGAGTATGCGTGCCCGATGATGAGGAGATCAAGAGGCAAATATTTTATGAGGATCACAATACTTCTTACGTTATGCATCCGGGAACCACTAAGATGTATCAGGATCTCAAAAGATACTTTTGGTGGGTAGGAATGAAGAGAGAAGTAGCGGAGTACGTGGCACATTGTTTGACATATCTGTTAGGAGTATATCCAAAAAGCAAGTAAAAGACATTTATTATTTCGATGAATAAATAAATACAATGGTCTATTATTGTTATATTTAGATTATTAAATTATTGTTTGAATAATTTTGTAAATATCAGAAAAATTCCATATTCATTATTGAGGATGTGATCTTGTATTAGTACGAGAGAATTAAGATCACATGAATGAATAAAAATAGTCAACAACAACAAATTAAAGTTATGGAATTCTTTAATTGGGATTGTAAGTACGATTTGCTGAGTATCGTGATGATACAAATAATCTAGATTCGGATTATTGATGTGGCAAGACATCTCGGTACAGGTGCTTTATATAATATGATAATATATGACATGGACCGATATGAATAAAAGTCTTTATCCAAAAACCATTTAACAATAAAGACTTACATAACTCATGATCATTTATAGATCAACCTAAATCCTGAGTGTTCATGAACCCGTGTTCTTGTTTATTAAATTTTTTTCTTCATTCGTTAAGGTCTCTTCATAGAATGAGGCCAATGACTTTTGTTTTGGAGATTTAATATCATGGATGGCTGGGAACATGTATCAACAATACGGAATCTAATCTTTCGTAACGGATCGTATATTAGTTCCCTTAAGGGTTAATTCTGGAACGGAATGATTTTGAGCTCAAATCTATAATTAGAATATAGATTATTTATTCACTAGTGAATTAATGGTACTTAAGGAATAAGAAGTAAATTAGAAAGGTAAAATGGTAATTCTTCCATTCTAATTTATGAACTTATTAATTAAAGGGGTAAACTATTGTAAGATGGTTATATCAATGGACGACTTAAGATAAGATTTCTGTAAAAGTATATCTATAACATAAAAAGTGCAATTCTGAATTTATAGTGGAGAAATATCATAATTAATAAATTAACTATAATGATTAAAGAGTTTAATCATTTATTTTCAATTTATTGGAGCTTAATGTTATAGATCCATGGTCCCCGAAATGACTCAAACAAACATTGACAAAGATAAATACAAAAATGAGCAAAAGGACTTATTTGATAAGTAAAATATTTTTCTATGCACTAAACATAATTATTGTATAATTAAGTGTAATTAATTAATAGAGAATTAATTAATTACTTGATTTAACAAAAATATAATAAATTTTGAAATAATTTATTTTTGGTATTTAAACATTAAGAAAAAAATTGGGAAAAATCACATGTCTTCCCTGGCATGTGGTACACGTGTAGCACATTGCTCAGTCACTGTGCCACACGCATAAGATGCTCTTGATAATTTCTTGGTTCCACAATTTTAGTTATTTAAATATTAAATAAATAATGAGAAATTGTAATTTGATTAAAATATTATTATTTAAACAAAATCTGATAACTGATTAGTTATTTTTAAATTATTTAAAATAACTAATATTTTATTTTTAATATATTGGATATATTAAATATAGGATATCAGTTTTTTAGAACGATACTTTTCAAGGATAGAAAAGATACCGTGAAATCTCTCTGAGAGAAAGAGAACAATGATACAAGCATAGATCACTGTTCTTCACAAACTTAGGTCCAAACTTTATCAGATCTCATGTGTTGAGAACATCTGATAAATAGATTTTGCCTATTATTTTGTGTAGTGAGCCCACACTCGTTCTTTGTGTGCTGAGAACATTTTGAAAGATCTTGGTGTGAGATCTCAAGGATTTTTTCCATACAAAAAGATAGCAGCAAGGAAGGACTTGAGGTAATTTTCTATTCATATATTTGATTCAATATATATATATGCATGTGAAGAAGTAGATCTAGAATTCTTGTGGGATTAAATTTAACAATTTTGATTGTTGTTCCGCTCCGTATAATCTCTGATTTGATCTATAAAAACCAACAAATGGTACCAGAGCTATCTTTACATATATATATATATATTGAATCTGTGTGGGTTTAATTTTATGCATTTATTTATTTTTGATGAATGAATGGATGGCTTAATATGATTGAATGCATGGGAATGTTGAATCATTAATTGTATGGTGTTTTGGGTTAGATTTTGTTTATGATTAGATCATTGTGTAAGCAATTAAAGGGCATAGGATTTATGTAATTTTATTTTGTTTTTGACACCATAAAATTGTAATTCCGATCACACAAAAGTCAGAAAGGAGCCCGGAATTTAGAATTCAGCCATTATTCCTCTGAGGCCGCCCTTCGAGCCGCTGTCGAGGACGTCGTACGGACGTTCGTATGGACCGTACGGACGGGTCCCTACGGATCCGTACGGTTCCGTACAAAACGCCCCCGGCAGCCTCGTTTGACGCCATGTGTCCCCATCTTGTTGGTCTAGAATTTTTTTTATTTTTCTGAAATTATTCTGTTATTTTTAAAAAAAAAATAAATGTTAAATATCCTATTTATTAGAAATTTGATATTTAAATAATGTGATAATTTTGTTATCCTAACAAAAAAAAATTTAATATAATATTTCAAAATATTAATTTTAAAAATAACAGATTTTAATTAAATATTTCAGTTTCTTGTTTTAATTCAAAGTTGTTTTAATTAAAAAGAAAAATAAAAATAATGATTTTTAAAAAATATTTTTTTTAATTAATGAAGATAATTAGAAAATTGTTTTCTTATTATTATTCTGGACCAACAACGACACATATCCTACCAAAAGTGAAGTAAAGAAGCCCGATGGAGATCAATGCAGTTTTATTTTATTTTTTTTAATTTTATAAAGTGGTTGTAAAATTAGAAATACCTAAAAGCACCCGGTTCAACATTTATTATTTATTTATTTATTTAAATAATTATTTTCATTTGATTGATAACATGTTCATGTATTTTGTGCCATACATAAAAACCCACACAATCATAATCATGCATCTCATTAGTAGAAACATGGTTATTAGGTTTGTCCTATATGTTTATACGAATTGTTTTGCGATACAAATTTTATATAAATTACTTAGTTTTACTTTTTGAAAACTTGGTAAAAAATCACACCAATTTTTTTAAGTCTTTATGACTAAATTTCTTTAAACCAACTTTATTTTAAAATTGTTTTTTTAGTAAAGTTTAGATGAACATAATTGGTAATTTAAAATTGGACATGGACCTAGAAACTTGCTTTCTTTCCAATTTTAATTATGTTCATAAATTTTAAAGAATCTATAATTAATTTGGAATTAATTAGGTTAAAAACACTTATTTCAAAATAGTGAGTGGGAGGGGGTTGATAACTCAACATAACCCATGGTCTCCATTATTAATATAACACCGTGAGATATGAATAGCACCTCGCGACGGCTTTGTTTTCGTCCCCCTAAGGAAGGTGTCTAGACATATCAATAGCAAGGTTATATTTCTTACAAAGATAGGAACTAATGATGTATTTTAGGTTTGACCGACCCTAAGGCGGCATGTCCTAAGTTAAGTCATGAACTCCGAAATAATAGGTTACACTCACAAATTTATGATTAAGCTTTTGCAGTGGATAATCATAACTTGACAAAACTAAGAAGTACTTTAATGTTTAAAAGAGAAAATAAAGAGTTATTTTAAGTTTTAAATAATAAAGATAAGAATGTCTTATAAATTCTCTAAGATTAATTTGACCGACCCTAAGGCGGCACTTTAATTGTTAGAAAATTTTATCGTGGAAATTAATCTTTATTTTATGTGTTTTAATTGTGCTCATGCATCACGTTTAATTTCCGAAACTTTGATATTTATTTATCTAAATATAATAATATTTGTATTTATTTATTTATTCCTAGCCAAAATGTCTATTGGTGAATAACACACTGATGCTTTTCTCAAATCCTTGGTTTTTGAACCTGAAAATATGCAACACTGGTTTCGAGGCATGTTGACCATTTTTCTTATAAAAAGATGATGTCAACAGTCTGTGAAAAACCTCCAACACAACCACCTCTGGCTACTAGCTATGAAGCTGAAGAAAAATATGCAAATGGATGAAATCCGATCGGTTGGCACGTTATTGCATGCTTTCAACCATGCCTGACAAAACAATGGAAAAATATATACACTATGACTCAGCACATGAGATGTGGCGAGCAATGACAGGGGAAGTCTTTGCTGAGTGTCATCATTTATATCAAACGAAAAAGGTAAATAAGATTTACATATATTTTTCAAATTTGAATAATAGATTCAAATACTATGAATATCAGATTCAAAATTTTCGATAGTAGATTCAAAAATATATGCCACTAATCTATTTTTCTTTTGTTTTTCGTTTCGCAGAATCAGAACCCTAAAAATGAGGAAGAGACTGATGAGGATTTGAATAGAAAGTAAAGAGATGGAGAAGTTGGAGAGTAGTTTTATTTAGTAATTTTTATTGTTAGCTGAACAATTTAAATTTCTTTATATTGTTTTAGAAATGTTAGATTTCTTTAAACAAAGAAAACTACCGTCTAGAAATTTAGTTTATAATTAGTAATTTTGATTATTAATGTTTAGAAACTTATTTCTATTTTTGCATAACATTTATTTCTTTATTAATAAAGTAGTTATTATTTAAAGAAATAATCTATTTACTTGTTATGCAAATGCTTTGGGATAAACAAAGTTTACATACTTATGATGAATGACAAATTTTTTATAATTCTGAATTATTTAAAACTACTAATCCTAGATCTATTAAACTGATTCTGATTGTGAGACATATATGTAGCACTTAAGATTGGGCCATATTGGTCTAGACAGAATGAATAGGCTTGTAAAGGATGGTCCTTTAAGAGAACTATCCAATGGATCTCTCCCTGTTTATAAATGTTGTCTAAAAGGAAAAATGACCAAGAGACCTTTCTCTGGTAAAGGTTCAAGAGCCACAGAACCACTTCCGCTTGGACATACGGATGTTGGCAAACCACTTAATGTACAAGCAAGAGGAGGTTATGTATATTTTGTCACTTTCATTGACGATTATTCAAGAAATGGTTACTTATACTTAATGCAAAGAAAATCTGAAACTTTTGGAAAGTTCAAAGAATTTCAAGCAGAGGCTGAAAAGCAATTAGGTAAATCACTAAAAGCTCTTCGATCTGATCGAGGAGGAGAGTACTTGGATTGTGAATTCAAGAACCATTTGCGTGAGTATGGCATTCAATCCCAAGTCACTACACCTGAAACGCCACAGTAAAACAGTGTTTCAGTAAGACAGAATAGAACATTATTAGATATGGGTAGATCAATGATGAGTTTCTCATCATTACCACTGTCATGCAGGGGCTATGCGATTCAATGTGTTCTATACATATTGAATGATGTTCCATCTAAGTCTATCCGAAGGACACCCTTAGAATTAGGGAATGGTTGTAAACCTAGTTTACACCATTTTCAAATTTGGGGGTGTCTTGCACATGTGCATAAAGGAAAGACCGGGAAGTTGGAATCACGCTCTGAAGTGTGCATGTTTGTGGGATATTCCAAAGAGACTAGAGATGGAATTTTCTATAGTCCAAAAGAAAATAAAATATTTGTATTGACAAATGCAACTTTTCTTGAATATGACTATGTTAATAACCACAAACCTCGCAGAAAGGCTGTTTTGGAGGAGATGATCTCGAATGAAGTTGCAAAGTCACCAGCAATAACCAATGAAAAACAGCAACAGGAAACTACTAGTTCTAGTCGGAATAGTAGAGAACATCGTCGTAGTGGGAGGGTTAGTAAGTAACCCACAGGCAATGAACACGAAGTTCAAATGCTTGTGTCTGACACAAACAAAGACGATCCATTGACATTAAAAGATGCAATGAATCATTCTGACAAGGAGAAATGGCCAGAAGCCATAAACCAAGAAATGGAATTGAAGAATTCCAATTTCGTCTGGGTTCTTGAAGATCCACCTGAGAATATCATACCCATTGGTGGCAAGTGGATATTCAAGAAGAAAAGTGGAGCGGATGGGAAGGTAGAGACATTCAAAGCAAGGGTTGTAGCCAAAGGTTACATACAGAAAGAAGGGGTTGACTATGAAGAAACCTTTTCTCCTGTTGCCATGCTAAAATCCATTCGTATACTCTTATCCATAGCTGCATGCATGGATTATGAGATATGGAAAATGGATGTCAAAATAGCTTTTCTGAATGGCTACCTTGACGAAACCATTTACATGTCTCAACCAGAACGATTTGAATTAAAAGATCAAGAGCAAAAGGTTTGCAAGCTTCTTAGGTCCATTCATGGACTCAAACAAGCTTCTAGATCTTGGAATCTTAGATTTGATCACACAATTAAAACATTTGGTTGTTGAACAAAATGTTGACGAACCTTATGTCTATATACAAATCGAAGATGGTATAGTAGTATTCCTCATTCTTTTTGTTGATGATATATTACTGATTGGAAATGACGTAACATCATTATCAAGGGTAAAGAACTGGTTAGCTGAACAATTCCAAATGTAAGATTTGGGAGATGCCAAGTATGTTCTGGGCATTAAGATTCTTAGAGATAGACAGAACAAAACGTAGGCACTATCTCAAGCAACTTATATTGATAAGGTGCTAGAACGCTTTAATAAGCAAAACTCCAAAAAGGGTGATATGCCAACCCATTCTGGAGTACTCCTTTCCAAGGAGTAGTGTCTCAAAACACCTTAGGAAGAGGAAGAGGGGACAGTATCCCTATGCCTCAGCAGTAGGCAGTTTGATGTACGCCATGTTGTGTATAAGACCTGACATTTGTTATGCAGTAGGGATAGTCAGTCATTATCAATCCAATCCTGGATTGAGTCATTGGATTGCAGTGAAGAATATTCTCAAGTGTCTTAGAAATACTAGAGATTGTATGCTTGTATATTCTGGTGGAGACCTAAACCTCACTGGTTACGCTGATTCTGATTTTCAATCAGACAGAGATAGTCAGAAATCGACTTATGGATCAGTGTTTATTGTTGGAGGAGCAGCATTAGTCTGGAGAAGCATTAAGCAAACCAGCATTGCAGACTCCAGCTAAGGAGGCTCTGTGGCTCAAAAAGTTCTTCTCCGATCTAAAAGTTGTTCTAGAAGTTGAGAAACCACTTGTTCTTTACTGTGACAATAGTGGAGCAGTGTCTAATTCTAAAGAACCAAGAAGCCACAAGAGGGGAAAGCATACAGAGCGCAAATACCACTTTGTCAGAGAAATCGTACATAGAGGAGATGTGCCCATTCTGAAAATCGCATCAGAACACAACCTGGCAAACCCGTTTACGAAGACGCTTCTTGCAAAGCAATTCGAGGGTCATGTACGTAATATGGGATTGAGAGAAATGCCTTACTTGCTTTAAGTACAAGTGGGAGATTGTTAGGAGTATGTCCTAAAAGGAAGTAAAAGACATTTATTATTTCGATGAATTAATAAATACAATGGTCTATTATTGTTATATTTAGATTATTAAATTATTGTTTGAATAATTTTGTAAATATCAGAAAAATTCCATATTCATTATTGAGGATGTGATCTTGTATTAGTACGAGAGAATTAAAACCACATGAATGAATAAAAATAGTCAACAACAACAAAATAAAGTTATGGAATTCTTTAATTGGGATTGTAAGTATGGTTTGCTGAGTATCATAATGATACAAATAATCTAGATTCGGATTATTGATGTGGCAAGACATCTCGGTAAAGGTGCTTTATATAATATGATTATATATGACATGGACCAATATGAATAAAAGTCTTTATCCAAAAACCATTTAACAATAAAGACTTGTAATTCATGTCATAACTGATGATCATTTATAGATCAACCTAAATCCTGAGTGTTCATGAACTCCTGTTCATGTTTATTAAATCTTTTGATTCATTCGTTAAGGTCTCTTCCAAGAATGAGGCTAATGACTTTTGTTTTGGAGATTTAATATCATGGATGGCTGGGAACATGTATCAACAATACAGAATCTAATTGTTCCTAACGGATCATATATTAGTTCCCTTCAGGATTAATTCTGGAACTGAATGATTTTGAGCTCAAATCTATAATTAGATTATAGATTAATTATTCTCTAGTGAATTAATGGTACTTAAGGAATAAGAAGTAAATTAGAAAGGTAAAATGGCAATTCTTCCATTCGAATTTATGAACTAATTAATTAGTGGGTTGAACTATTGTAAGATGGTTATATCAATGACGACTTAAGATAAGATTTCTGTAAAAGTGTATCTATAACTTAAAGAGTGCAATTCTAAATTTATAGTGGAGAAATATCATAATTAATAAATTAACTATAATGATTAAAGAGTTTAATCATTTAGTTTCAATTTATTGGAGCTTAATCTTATAGGTCCATGGTCCCCGAAATGGCTCATACAAACATTGACAAAGGTAAATACAAAAATGGGCAAAAGGACTTATTTGATAAGTAAAATATTTTTCTATGCACTAAACATAAATATTGTATAATTATGTGTAATTAATTTATTGAGAATTAATTAATTTTTTTTTTTTTTTTTTTGGTAAATAAGATCATTGTATTGCTCAAAAACCAACTCATGTACAATCTCTAATTCAAGTACCGCCATGTATGGTATATGACTATATATTCCCAATCTACAATTCCCCAATATGTGTCCCCACTAATACTATCATTAATACATCATTATCTTTGTACATTCTCATTAACTACTTTTGACAAATTGTCTGAAACCAATCTTTATCTAAGGACTTTGTTTTGCTTGTAATTAAAGGATATATCCTCAATCTGATATCCCTTTGTATTGCCTGGATGGTATGATCTATGGTCCACATCTTTTGAGACCACAGAAGGTCATTTCTCACTCTCCAAATATGGTAGATCAGAGAAGCAAGAACTGCTGTCAAAGTGCTTTTCTGAAATCTGCTCCATCTTCTAGTTTTCCCAATCCAATGCAGAAGGCACCCATATTCCTCTGCTTTAACTTTCCAGCCCAGCCATTCTTTCACCTGTATTAGACATGTTCTACTATATTTGCATTGAAAGAAAAGGTGATGAACATCTTCACTAAAATCTCCACAGAATAAGCATGATGAATCAATGGAGGGATCATACTTGTGAATGAACATTCTGGTGCGTAATCTCTGCATCATGGCTAACCAGAAGACAAATCTGTGTTTTGGTACAGAGAACCTCTCCCAAACATACTTTGCCCAGTTTACTTTGATAGGGGAATCAAACAACAAACCATGGCTGACTTTGATGCTGAACTTCAGTGCTGCAAAAGATGCCTTATCGATTTTAGCTTTAAACATGTCCTTAACAGCCACCATTTTCCTCCAATACCAGCTGCTATTCAATGGAGCTTTGTAATCCCACCAATCCATTTGCTTCAAATAGATGTTATGTATCCATTTAACCCATAGATTGTCCTTTTTTGAAGCAATAGCCCATATGTATTTTCCTATGGCTGCAATATTCCAATCCACAACTCTCTTAAACCCCAGCCCTCCACCTGTTTTAGCATTGCAGATATGATGCCAAGCTACTAGTCCAGGCCCTGCATTGTCACTCATTCCTCTCCAGAGGAAAGCTCTACAAATGGCATCAATGTCCTTCAACACTTTCTTCGGCAATATCAGAATTTGGGCCCAATATGAATGTATAGACAGTAAAACTGAGTTTATTAGAGTAACTCTGCCCATATAAGATAAGTTTCTTGTGCTCCATTGCCTAATTCGATGAACCATTTTCTCTAAAATAAGGCCACATTCTACTGATGAGAGTCTCTTAGAACAGATTGGAAGACCAAGGTATCTGAACGGCAACTGACTCCTCGCAAATCCTGAAGCGGCTGTGATTCGATTAACCTCAGACTCTGCCATACCACTACAGTAGAATGCAGATTTGTTTTGGTTTGGTACTAGGCCAGAAGTCCCCGAAAAGAGCTTGAGCCCTCTAAGCATCCATAAAATCGAAACAAAGTCTCCATGGCAAAACATTAGTAGATCATCCGCAAAGCATAAATGATTCAATTTCAAAGATTTACACTTAACATGATATTTATAATCTGAGCAAGATCCTACTTTAATCATGATCCGAGAGAGGTATTCCATACCTAAGACAAATAGTAATGGAGACAAAGGATCTCCTTGCCTTATGCCTCTTTTTGCTGCAAAAAAACCACATAAAGATCCATTGATCATTAAGGAAAATTTAGGAGTTCGAACACATATCATGATAAGATTGATAATCTTCTTTGGAAATTTGAAAGCCTCTAGCATTTCCTCTATGAAATCCCACTCTATTGTATCATATGCCTTCTTCAGATCCACTTTAAGTAAACAACTTGGCTGACTGATTTTCCTTCCATAATGTTGTACAAGGTCTTGACAGATCATTATGTTGTGGCCTATGTACCTCCCATGGACAAATCCTCCTTGGTTTTCTGCAATCAACTCTGGTAATACCCCTCTCAACCTTGCACATATCATTTTCGAGGCAATTTTATACAGTACATTACAACAGGATATTGGTCTAAAATCACTCACTTTGGCAGGGCATTTGGTTTTTGGAATGAGGGTGATGGTTGTAGCATTAATTTCTTTAAGCAATTTCCCTGTGGTTAGGAAGTCCAGAACAGCTGCACACACCTCCGGACCTACTAAATCCCAGTTATCTTGATAAAAATAACTACCATATCCATCAGGCCCAGGAGCCTTTAAGCCTGAAATGGAGAATAGTGCCTTTTTAACTTCCTGTGTAGTAAACGGGAGAGACAGCAACTTAGAGTGCTCCTCAGAGATTCCAGGACCTAAGTCAATAATGGCCTGTGAAACCTTTCTTCTCCTCAGCATTCGGGTCCCCAATAAGGTCTGATAATAATCCAGAAAAGCTCTCTGTACCCCATCTGCTGTATCCACCCAGTTACCTTGCTCAGATTGTATAGAATAAATGCGATTTTGCAGCCTTCTAACTTTCAACGAAGCATGGAAAATAGTAGTGTTTTCATCCCCATTCATCACCCAAGTAGCTTTGGCTTTCTGTGCTAGGAATGACAGATATGCTCTGTTTAACCGTGTATATTCTTCCCTAGCTAAGGACTCCTGATGAAGTAAGGCCTCATTAAGAGGATCTCGATGCAAACTTTGTTGTAGCTCTAGCAGGTGAAGCTTAGCCTGTACTTCGGCCTTATGAATATCATGATATCCCTCTCTATTGATGACTCTGAACATCTGTTTAAGCCTTTTTAACTTCAGGACAACTTTATACATTGCAGTACCCGAAGTTAATTGATTCCAGAGAGTGCACAGCTTAGATGCATATGCAGGTGCCTCCTTCCACATTCTAAAATACCTGAATGGTTGTTTCCCAATTTCCACATCCAAATAGAAAGAAATAAGAATGGGACTATGATCAAAGATACCTTCAGGGAGGAAAACAGCTTCAGAATTTGTGTATTGTTCTGTCCATTTGATGTTAACCATAGCTCTATCGATTTTGGAGTATACACGATCCTCAGGCCTTTGCTTGTTTGTCCATGTATAAAAACACCCAAAGAACTTCAAGTCATCCATTTGACAGTGAGTCATGCAATCTCTGAGGCTCAAGGAAGGTTTTATAACAGTCTTCTTTCCAATTCTCTCATTCTGATGCAAAATTTCATTATAATCCCCCAAGATAATCCAAGCCTCATTTATCTTCATAGCTAACACCTGAATGTCCAACCACAATTGTTCTCTCAATTTTCCATCATTAAAACCATATATAAAGGTAATGAAAAAACTTCTTGTCATATGAGTGGCCTGAACATAACAATGAATGTATTGACTGGAACAGCTTCGAATATCAACAGTATACAAATTCGGATTCCAAGCTACTATTATTCTTCCTTTGTCTATCCAAGGATTATTAGTAGTGAAAGACCAACCAGAAAATAAACTCAAGTATAAGTTGCCCATATTCTTATTTTTGACCTTTGTTTCCAAGAGACTAACCAGCCCAAATTTTTTAGATATGATTAAGTTCTTGATCTCTCTATGTTTAAGTTGGCTGTTAACCCCTCTCACATTCCAACATAAAATTTTATCCATGCCCTGGAGAGGGAGCTCCCCCCTCTTCTGTATTCAGCCTGCTTGTTCCTCCTTCCACTACCTCCTCAGTCAAGAGATCAAACTTGTTTGCCATAACTGTGGCTGGAACAGAAATTACCGTCCTCCTGACTCCTTTGTTGGATCGTTGAAATCCATCCTCATCTACTACTGGCTCTGAATTCTTCACAGTTTCCAACTTCTTAGGAACCCAGACTTGAGTCCCCTGAGTCTTTTTCCTACAAACTTGAGCATCATGCCCAATCCCAGAGCAATTCTTACAAATAACTGGAACCCATTCATACTCAACTTGAATATCAATTTCTTGATCAAATTCATTAACAAAGCTAATTGTGGCTGGAAATTGTTGATCTATACTGATCTCAATAAGGATGCGTGGATAGTGAAGTCGATCTCTATACTTGGTGATACTGTCTACTTGAATTGGTTTCCCGATTTGCCCCACAATCTTGAATAAAGATTTCTCACCCCAATACTTGATATCCAGTCCTCCCAGTTGAATCCAAGTGGGAACCACAGTAATATCTTCCTTTGTAAAATCATCCACTGGATTCCAAGGCTTCATAACCATCGGTTTCTTGCCCAGGAATAAGTATCCTCCATTCAGCACTCGATCTCGAAATTCCAAGTTGCAGAAACGGATAATGAAAACTCCTCGTGAAAGCACTCCTACTTTATCTACATTTTCCTTCCAGATCCTTCTAACAAATCCATCTAAGACACCCACCGGAGGATTAGCTCCCACAACATAGCAGACAATGGAAGGCTGCCAGAAATTAATCTCATCCTCTATATCTTCTGGATCAATTTTGACACTAATTTTCCTCCCCTGAGTTTGAGTAGACTGAATTCCTTTGGATGATTCCCCAGTAGTCCAGACAGAGGTATCAATAATAGGAGATTTCAGTATTGGGGCAGAGGTATGCTTACCTAACAACACATCCTGCATAGCCTGTTCAGATGCAGACAACCAGCTGCCAAGATCCGTGCGGATTACATTTTGCTTTGGTGTAGATTCAGGCACAGAGTCCAGCACTCCTCGAGATGAATCCGTTTGCGTTTGTATATTTTCCAGTTCAACATCATCTGCAAGTTCCAGTTCCTGTACTCCTAAGATTTCATCCATGGACCTCGTTTTGATGATTCTGTCCGAAGAAGATGGTCCTCGCTTCTTGCCGTTGCTCTTCCCCTTAGCTTTTCCCCCATTCCGAGCTCCCTTAGCCATAGCTCCGGCGAAAACACCGAGAGAGAAGAAGAGAAGAAAGAGCTCAAATATTGCATTTAAGTCACTACATTAATTAATTATTTGATTTAACAAAAATATAATTAATTTTGAATTAATTTATTTTTGGGATTTTTTGGTATTTAAATAATAAGAAAAAAATTGAGAAAAATCACATGCCTTCCCTGGCATGTGGTACACGTGTAGCACAGTGCTCAGTCACTGTGCTACACGCATAAGAAGCTCTTGGTAGTTTCTTGGTTCCACAATATTAGTTATTTAAATATTAAATAAATAATGAGATATTGTAATATGATTAAAATATTATTATTTAAACAAAATCTGATAA
This sequence comes from Humulus lupulus, assembly GCF_963169125.1. NCBI lineage: Eukaryota > Viridiplantae > Streptophyta > Magnoliopsida > Rosales > Cannabaceae > Humulus > Humulus lupulus. The sequence continues at coordinate 210,716,658 of NC_084795.1, forward strand.
CTGATTAGTTATTTTCAAATTGTTTAAAATAACTAGTATTTTATTTTTAATATATTGGATATATTAAATATAGGATATCAGTTTTTCAGAACGATACTTTTCAGGGATAGATTACTATTCTTCACAAGCATAGGTTACTATTCTTCACAAACTTAGGTCCAAACTTTATCAGGTCTCATGTGTTGAGAACATCTGATGAATAGATTTTGCCTATTATTTTGTATAGTGAGCCCACACTCGTTCTATGTGTGTTGAGAACATTTTGGAAGATCTTGGTGTGAGATCTCAAGGATTTTTGCCATACAAAAAGATAGCAGCAAGGAAGGACTTGAGGTAATTTTCTATTCATATCTTTGATTCAATATATATATATGCATGTGAAGAAGTAGATCTAGAAATCTTGTGGGATTAAATTTAACAATTTTTATTGTTTTTCCGTTGCGTATAATCTCTGATTTGATCTATAAAAACCAACAATGTCAACAATCCAAGGCAGAGCATCAGCGACCCGCAGGGTTATTGTAGCTGCTAGAGATCCATGGTGGAAATGGGAAATGGTCACCATGGACTTTGTTACTGAGTTACCACACACTCTGAAGGGGCACGATGCTATCTAGGTTATCGTGGATAGATTGACAAATTTCGCTCATTTCTTACCTATTAAGATGAATGACTGCGCGGATAAGCTGGCAGATTTGTATATTGTTGAGACAGTGCGGTTATATGGAGTTCCCTTCTTTATAGTGTCCAATCGTGATGGACGATTTACCTGGTCGTTTTGGAGAAGAATGCAAATGGGATCGGGAACTAAACTCAAGTTTAGTACTGCCTTCCATCCATAGATGGATGGCCAGAGTGAACAAATAATTCAGACCTTGGAAGATATGTTGAGAGCTCGCATGCTGGATTTTCAAGGTTCATGGAGTGTAAAACTTCCATTAATTTAGTTCGCCTACAACAATAGCTTTCATGACTCGATAAAAATGGCTCTATATGAGGCACTATACGAAAGAAAGTGTCGATTGGCAATCCACTGGCATAAGACCGGTGAGAGGAAATTATTGGGATCAGAAGAGGTAGAACAAGCTTCAGAAGACTTTATATCAATCCGTCAAAGGTTGGAGACCTCTATAGATCGACAACGCAAATATGATGATCGTCGTCGGAGACCATTAGAATTTAAAGTTGGGGAAAAAAATATTGTTAACGATAGTTCCAAAAAGAGGAGCTACGAGGTTCAGGAAAATGGGCAAGTTGAGCCCTAGTTACATAGGACCGTTTGAGTATCTAGAATGCATTGGAAAAGGGGTACTTCTATCTGCATTGAGTTTCGGGGATGAAACTTCTATAAATTATAGGTATTGTAACATCACATTTTTTGAACAGCATTAGTAGCCGGTTGGAGCCGGTGAAGAATTTTGTGAAATATTTTTTTGATAAATAATATTATGTGAAATTATGTTATTTCGTGAATTTATAGCTGTTGTGCTAATTTGATAAAGGAGTTAGGCCTATGAAAAGAAAATTGGTCTTGGACCGAGAGGCAAACCCTAATAACGGAAAAATCTCGGATTAGGTAAAATGAGGAATACTATGGCATAAAAATATTTCGCAACCAGGACTGTATAGTCGAGCCAATAAATTTAAGAAAAATTTATTGAGTATTTAATTCTAATCTACCGGGTTTAAGAATTTAAATTCTTGCCTGAGCCTCTAAGGGCATTTTGGTCAATTTGAGTCAATTACCAAAATTATGTGTTATGTGACAAAATTTATTTTTGGTCACATTTATTATATTTTAGCTTGGAGATATTTAAAGACTATAGGGTAAAATTTTGGTCAAATTTGGAGAGTGAAATAACCAAAGGGCCCTTGAGAGCATTAGAAGTGAGTTAAAAGGGGCAAGGGCATTTTAGTCATTTCCAAAGGAGGAGAGAGGGTGTGATGGGTGGCTAGGCTATGCCCTAGTGTACTCAAGTGTGTATGACACCTATCCTAGGAAGAGTAAGAGGCTACCTCACCCATTGGCTAACCCTCCAATCATTCCTCTTACACACCCAATCATTATTTTATTTTTATTTCTTTCCTTTTCCTCAAGAAAACAAAAAAGAAACTCTCTTCATTTTCCTCCCCAAAACTGAGAGGTATCTCTCTTCCCTCTCTGTTTCTGCCATTTTCACTCCAAGGAGCAAGAACACTCACTCTCCTTTGAAGGAAGGAAGAAAACCCAAGAGCACACTAGGCAAGTGTTAGTTTCGAACCTAGTACATTTTTTTACTTCTCTTTTTCTTTCTAACCTGAAATCCTAAGGGGTTTTACTATGCATGCATGAGATTCTAATAGCCATGCATGGCATGGATCTTGTATTCTAGGCCTAAAGGGAAGTTGTTCTAAGAAGATCTCAAAGATTTGAAGCTTGTTGATGTTTTAATGAGAACAAACGTAAAGATTTTAGAGTTTTGGTAATTTTCCACTCATCTCCATCTTCTACACTAACATTCCTTTTAAAAATATGCATGTGGAACTTTGGGGCTCGGTTTGAGTGTATAGAACACAAGGAGGAAGTTTCAAAGGCTAAGGGAACCTCATCTCCAAGCTAGAACCATCGAAGGTAGATTTTTGGTTGGTTTTGAGTTGTTTTTGGTTATTGATGTTAGATCTGGTTGTATAGGCTGTTTTGTTGGTTTTGAAAGTTTATTTTATGCTTGAGGGTTAGATTGGTTGATTTGTTGATTTGCATGCAAGCATGTGGCTAGGGTTATGGTAGTTGTGTTTATTTTTGCTAGAATGTGTAGAAATGCATGCCACCAAGTTTCCGTGGTCTAACTTCCAACAGGTCAGACCATACCATACTACCTCTATTTGTATAAATAATTTTTATGATTGCATATTTATAGATGAATACTTGAGTTTAGGCTTTGGAAAATAGAAAAAAATTGTTTTCATACCTAAGTTATGAACTTTTATGCATCTTGATGCAATCTGGAAAATTCACTGCCCAGATTTTTTTTAATATTGAATAGGTTTTACTGAGCTAAAAGCCATAAAATTCGATAAGCCATTAGTTTAAATATGAATAAGGATCAGAAAAATTTTAGAGGAAAATGCAAAATGGTTAAAGAGTAATGGTTTTTCAAAGTTTGCCCTAATAATCTGAAAACAAAATTTCTGGGCAGCAAACATTGCCCAGATTGTCTTACACTTTTGAATGGGTTCCTTTATCTCAAAAATTATGAAATTCTTAGAGAAACTAAATTAGATATGATTAAATATCCTGGTAAAATTTTAGGAAAAATTGGGCTAGTAAGAGAAATAATTTTTCAAAGAACCCTAAAAATCTGAGAAAAACTCTTAGGCAGCAGGCACTGCCCAGATTTCTTTAAATGGTTTAATGGTTTTTTCCTTCCCAAAAATTATGAAACTTTGTGAGAAAATTTTTAAGATAGGTATTAAGGTCCTGGTAAATTTTTAGATTAAAATATATCATGGTTTAAGAGTAGTAATTTTTCAAAGTTACCTAAAAACGGGGAAAATAGTAATTTTGAACCTTAACAAAAAACGAGTTTTGGGAGGTTAGTTCTCCTATCCTAAATTGAATTTTTGACGTGAGCTTCCACCTAGTTCCCATCATTAGGATGCATAATACCTGAACGGGATTTTAAAGGGTTGTAGTTAGAGAACCTAACATGATTATGAGCTTAAAAGCGAAATTTTTATCACATTACAATGAATAGTGAAAAAGGTAGGTTCGAAATTGGAAATGAAGTTGTTTTCAAAAATAGCTAAAGTGTTGGATATCTAACAAATCCCAAATTAGTTTAAGGTTATTGAGAATTCATTTTTACCATTTTCTAAACATGGGGTCCAATTGCCTTTTCTTTTCAAAAATGACGTAATAGAGATCCTAGGTTATGAATTAAAGATGGTAAAAATGGGAGTTTGGTTTTATAAAACCGTAAAATGAAAATTATTATCGTTAACGGATAAGAAATTGTAAAAGGTCGAAATGCGGTATTTTTTGGTAAAGAATGGAAAATGGTAAACTCCGTACTTGAGTAGTAAGTGGATGGTTTTCTAAGTTTAAGAGTCATTTAAAACTCATTTTATAAGTAACCAAAATACACGTAATATGATTGAGAGAGTCTTCTAGATATAGAATATTAAAATGCACAGCACGGAAAGCATGTTGCGGTAAGGACGATTTTCTTAGGAAACCGTAAATTGATTAAAGTAGAATCTGGTCTTATACACTGTAAAGTGTATAAGAGAAATGTCAGTATAGAGTCTCTAAGAGAACTTTATTGAATACAGCTATCATAGAATATTAGCTATACGAGTATGCCATAGTTTAATCTGAGTGCACTGTATTATTTACAGTAATCACAAAAAGGGAAAACGAATGGCGGTGTTAAAGATCCAGCTAAGAGTTCAGGACTTCAAGTAAGTTAGTCTTTCTCTTTCTTGGCTACAACGTGAATATACTAGAGTGCTTGTAGTAGTAGATTACACTAGTTTTTTTTGGGTCATTAAGACCAAGGTATGCTTAATGCCTACTCTTGAATTGCTTTGGTATTCTGTAGCTAAATGGTAAGTAGGTTCGGGTTGGAGCCAAAACCCTAACGTAAATTAGTCCAGGTTGGAGCCAGGACATGGTAAGTAAATAGTTCGGGTTGGAGCCAGGACATGATAATTATATAGTCCGAGTTGGAGCCAGGACAATGGTAATATAGTCCGGGTTGGAGCCAGGACATGGTAAGTATATAGTCCAAGTTAGAGCCAGTATAATGGTATCAGGGTCCAGGTTGGAGCAAGGACATGGTATAAATACAGTCCGGGATGGAGCCAGGACAATAGTAATATATTCCGGGTTGGAGCCGGGACATAAATGTTGGAACCAGGTTTAGGCCTGGATCCCTTGCTGTTAATCTATTGATTAGTTATGATATGTGTTATATATCTTGAATGTTCTGGGATTTTCTACGTGTAGGTTATCATGAGATATGTAACGTTGTTAGTTAGGTACAATCAAAGTATTTGATTCTATTTTAGCTATTGTTTGAGTATTGTATGATAGGGTTGGGATTTATCCAATACCCTAATGATCAGTAGTGATAACTACCTTAGGGCAACCCGTTACTCGGTTTAGTATATTTGTGTGCAAGGCTATTCTTACTAAGCATTTTTTCTTACCTAGTTGTTTCATGTTGTAGGTAAGTGCAAAAGTAAAGTGGAGCAGTGAGCACTGGAGTCTACTTGTGGATATGTACATGCGGCTCAACCTGGAGAGGTTTTGATGGAACACCAGTTTGAAAAGAAACGTTGGAAACTTGTTATCTCCTTTATGACAATCGTTTTGCTTTAACTCTGAAAAAGAGAAGTTGTAATTTCGTTTGCTAAAACTAAAAGTGTGCGCACACGATCCTTTTACAAGTTTTTTTATATGGATTTTTGGTACAATGAATTAAAGTAAAAGTTCAGATTTCCGCATGTTTTGGTCTTGTATGTTTTGAGGGTCATGACACTTTACAACTCAAAGGATTACAAAATAAGCCGACCTAAGCAGAAAAACAGAGTGCAACCCTAGTTCCTCTGTGAAATCTCAATCGTGGCAGTCGAGCAGACTGCATATGTATACACAGCCCCTAATGCTCTCCAACTCATGGTTGGTCAAGCTTCTCCTTATCTTTACCTGCACTATATAGCACCCGTGAGCCAAGGTTCAGCACGAAAACTTAATTACACAAATTCAGATAGTCAATAGAATATAAATAGCATGCTTAGCAGTAATAACTGTAACCAAGCTAACACATTATACAAGTATACGACCACAGAGAGTCACACAAGTCCCTATCGCACTTCTATTTATCCAAGTTGCATTAGATCCAGACAAGTGCACAATGCACTCCAAGGGTGGCCTAGCCATAGCAGCCTACGTTCTGCACGCATAGTGCCGTCCATGATTAATAAGTCATACCGGGGCTCGTTGCCCTTGGATATGGGACTATAGAGTCAACTCGGAGCCCATTGCCCTATCCTCTATATAACCAGCCTTAGAGCTGCCCCAGCGTCCTAGCGCTTTATTTTCCAACAACCATTGGGTCGGCCAAGCGCATCCCATGCTCCTGTTTAGGCCCAACCATATCAGCACAAGCTCAATGTGTTACTGCCTCCCTTGACTTATAAGTCAATCCTTTCAACTAGCGCTAAGCGTTCTATTGTCGTACTTGACTTATAAGTCAAGCCTTTTCGATCAAACAATACAAATGAGCATACATCATTTAGAAATTATCCAGATAATGAGCATTCAAACATGCTTACACAAACAATACCAGGAATAATTATAGTCATGCTCATTCCCAGGGGCCTGAGCCCTAATCATAATCATGTTCAACAATCGGGCTAAGTCCTAACCACATATAACACGTATTGGGTGCAGTTTTCTTACCTCAAGCTTTGTTTGATTAAAGAAACGACCTGGAGCATTATCCCTGACCTGAGCCTTGAGGAAACCCTATTAACAATACAGGTATACACCCGTGAGAAATTAACCCCAGAACCCGAGTTCCAAACTGAACTCTAACTTTCAAAACCATTGTTCCGAAATAACGGGGTGCTAGAAATGTTCCTTGAGCCCCCAAGCGGGCTCCCAAACCAGATTCCCGAGCCCCCAAGCCTTACTCTCAAAAATTCAGCTAAACCACTTTTCAGTGCACCTGGCGCAGTCGCACCCACAGAAAATTTGGGGTTTCCAAGGTATTGGCATGGTCACGCCAACCCCTGGTGCGGTCGCGCCCCTCAACTCAAACCCCCAAATTGAAGTTCAATTTCACTCTTTTTGGTACACTAGCGCAGTTGCGCCCAACCTAGCACGGTCGTGCTAGGTCGCTAGAAACACAAATTGAAAACTCTACGATATTCAAGCAGAATCAAACCCCAAATTCGACCCAACACAAATATTTATAATAGAATTTCAACCTCAAAACTTACCACTAAGCTTAGGCAACAAAACCCAACACTCATCTCACCACAACACCACGATAAAATTTAAAGTAGAAAACCCAAGAACACCATTAGAATGTCAAAAACAGGGGTCTTACCTCTGAATTTCTCTGAGGAAATTCAAACTCCTTTGGTGCAAACACTCCTAGCAGCCTCAAGTCCCTTACCACAAGCTTAACTCCCTTCAATTTCCTCAAGAATCCAAGCTTATCCTTACCCTTCTAGTTACCCTTGAGTGCTCTTCCAAAATGACCAACAAGTGAGAGTGGAGAAGAAAAAACGTGAATTTGCATCAGCCTTGATCCTTAACCAGATCCCGCAAGCCACATGGTCAAAAGACCAAAACCCTTGCCCTATTGTTTCTCTTCAAGACAATTCCAAGGGCAAAATTGTCATTTGGCATAATTCCCGTTAATCTCAAATTACCGCATACATTCCCAAATAAATCTATCAAAGCAAATATTCACCAATTAATTCTCGTTACTCAATAAATCCCGTTAATTTACCAAATTACCCAAAATACCCTTAAGCTTACTCTGAGCCAGGAATTTTACCCCGTGGTGACTTTTCTGCTAACTTGCTCACTAGGATCGCCTCGTGCCGGGTAACTCAAATATATCCACATAATAATGTGGAAACAATTATAAATCACATATATTTACATTTATACCCTCAACGAGTCAAAATTACAAAAAAGCACTTCTAATAAGAAACGGGCCCACATACATGCTTAATACACCTAAACATGCAAACATAGTCATGTTATAATATAACTCACATAATAATTCAATTATTTCCCTTCTAGCCCCATAATCAAGGGACTAAGCCTTGTTATGGAAATTGGGACGTTACACTGTGCTTCAGGTTGTTTTATGGGTATTGGCCGTTCTGGTGGTCTATTTTGTGGTTTATAGAATCTAGGTGGAGGTTGCTGATAAGATTTTTGAGGTTGAGGTGGGTAATGTTGCTGGGTTTGAGAGAAAGGTTGTTGTGCGGCTTGGTTATTTGTCCATGAAAAGTTAGGGTGGTTCCTCCACCCTTGGTTGTATGACATTGAAAAAGGGTTGTTGGTTGGCCTTTGGAAATTCCCTATGGCTTGCACTTGTACCATGGGCATATTATTCATATCCAGGGTAGGGCACTGATTTAATGGATGGGTACTCCCACATGCCTCACATGTATTATGTACTTTCATGGCTTGTGAAGGAAGATTGCTATGTTGTAATTGTTTCGTTAAAGTCGCCATTTGAGTTGTAAGCATGGAAATAATATCCAATTCGATCATATTAGCAACCTTCTTTGTCTGTCCCCTCTCAGTAGACCACTGGTAATTATTCATAGCCATCTCTTCCAGTAATTCATATGCCTCATTAGCACTCTTGCTCATGAACGCACCCCCTGTTGCTGCATCAATTATTGTACGAGTAGTACCATTTAACCCATTGTAAAAATTGTGAATCAGCATCAACTTCTCTATACCATGAAGAAGGCACTTCCTTAACAGCTTTTTGAATCTCTCACATGCATCATACAGCGATTCCCCTTCCGTCTGGTAGAAATTATTAATTTCCCCTCTCAAGTTTGCAGCTTTTGTTGGTGGGAAATTTTTTGCAAGGAACTTCTGGGCTAGTTCCTCCCATGTTGTAATAGAATTGGCATGCAATGAAATTAACCAACTCTTTGTTCGATCACTTAGGGAAAATAGGAATAATCTTGGTGTAATCGCATCATTACTCACCCCATTCATCTTAGAAGTTGCACACAGCTCCAAGAAATTGGCTATGTGCAAATAAGGATCTTCAATAGGCAACCGCCCAAATTGAACAGTAGACTGCACCATTTGTAATATTTTCGGCTTGATCTCAAAGTTATTAGCGGCAACTATGGGGTGTCTGATGTATGAAGGCATTCCCAATGCACTTCCGTGACAGTGGGAAGCACATAATCTCTAAGCATCCTTGGTCCTTGTTCCACAGGAACCTCTGCAACATTTGGAATTTTATTAGCAGCAATTGCATTCCCCTGATTTTCTGCCATATCAAATTCCAGCCTTTTCTTAATCCTTCGGTTTTGCCTGCAAGTTCTCTCAATTTCAAGATCTACCAAAACTAGTTCCTTTTGTCTACTTCGTCACATATACCAATATTTCCTGAAATCACAATATTACGACACAAACCGAATTAGAATGATAAATAAAAAAAAAACAAGTTAGAATAAAAATCAATTATGTTGATATTAATAGTACAGTCCCCGACAACGACGCCAAAAACTTGTTGTTGAAATTATGTACGCAAGTATACGCAATCGTAACAAGTAATAAAATAGTAAGTACAGTATCGTTCCCACAAAGACTGTTACTTATTACCAAGAATCAATCTTTATTTCTAATTTACTTTCAAATAATGAATACAGACTTTACTAAAACAAAACAAAATAAAATAATAAACCACAACAATAGAGAACTCAATACTAAAATATTAATTCAATGGAATAAAAATTAGGGTTATTAACTTCATCAACTATCCACATATGCTTCTCTAATGTGAATTTAAGAATTCCTATCTCTATTATGATAGCGGATTACAATTGTAAATTATATTCTTACTATGACTTATAACTCTCTACAATAAGCAAATTTCCTACATCTTTCTGGTAAATTAACTTATCGCATGCATTAAATACGTAATTCCTAAGTTACACAAATCATACAGGTACTCTCGTCCAATATAAATCTATGATTATTTTACTGTAGCATATTTATTGTAACGTCCTCCTAATCCAGGACCGTTACACTGTGTACTTTAAATAGTGTCAGACTTGCTAATCAAGTCATTTGGTTATAAATGTCTAACTAAGGTTAATTTCAAGGGTTAGGGTTAAAAATTTTGGACAAAGGAAACGTTGACTTTTCATTTAAAAGTATAATACATACATGGGATTCCAAAATGTTACAAACAAATGTTTATATACGCTCAAAAGTTACAACAAGTCGGCCTAAGCGGCAAAATCAGGGATACAACCCTAGATCCTTTGAGATATTCTTGGCTGTGGGGGACGAGCAACCGCATATGTATACGCCACCACTGAAGTTCTCCAACTCATGGATGGTCTAGCTTTCCTTTCCCCTTTCCTACACCACGTAGCACTTGTGAGCCAAGGCTCATCAAAAAACTTAAACATGTGCATGAACAGTAAATACAGATTCCAAATACATATCTAGCATGCCCAGCAGTAATAACCTACTCATGCATACATACAATTACAAATAAATGATCATTGGATCATTTTGGGGCCCGCTGCCCTCAATAGATGACCATAGAGTCAACCCACGGCTCTATGCCCTAGCTATGTGACCATAGAGTCACCTGGGGCCCTTGCCCTTAGCTCTGAGTAACTAGCCATAGATCTAGCAAAGAGCTTTGTTTTCCAATGACCATAGGGTCAGCCAACGTAATAGTACGTCCTTGATTAGGCCTAAGCCTCTCGACCAGCGCGCAACGCACTATTGTCACCCTTGACTAATAAGTCTAGGCTTTAATTAGACATTCAGATAACCAGACAAACAGATACAGATACAGACAAGTAGACCTCAGAAAATACTAGTATGCATACATATAACTCATGGTATCTTAACCAATCAAACACAAACAGAGTAATGACCATGTTCCTTAAGGGGGTCGAGCCCTACCTATGCAAACAATGGATATAATCAATAAACAACTATCCATAAACGGAGCATTCAAGCATGTTTAATCAATGAGCACAAACATTACTTAATCACGTTCATTCTCATGGATCGAGCCCTATTCATAGTTATAATCAACAACTGGGCCAAGACCTAATCATATATATCACGTATTGGGTGCAGTTTTCTTACCTTACGTTCGAGTGCAAAGTATATTAAAAACAACCCTTGAGCACGATCGCGATTCCGAGCCCGTAGCGAAAACCTCTGTTGCCCCAATCGATGGTAAGTATTTTCCCAAGCAATCCCGAGCCTAAGCTAGCCTCAATTCTCCTTAAACAGCAAGAATTCCTAAGGAATTTGAGAGAGATAGAGAGTGGGTGTGTGTAACCGAGAGAGAGAGAGAAGGAGAACGTATTTTTCTTCTATTTGAGTGTTTGTGAGGTTCACTTAGACTCTAAGTAACCTTAAGCAAATTCGAAGGCTTTGGGTACCAAAAACTTTCCTGAGGGCAAAATGGTCAAAGTCCCCAGAATTGTCTCCTAATCTTACTAACTCCGAATATATCCTCGAATATTTATTTCCACTACCCGATAACCTAGTAATGTACTAGATACCTGAAATACCCATTGACTCACCCCAAGTCAAGTATTTGGTCCCGTTTTGACTTTCCTGCTAACTTGCTCATTAGGTTCATCTCATGCCGAGTAACCCAAATATACCCACATAATAATGTGGTCTCACACGTATATCACATATTTTCACATATACTCCAAATATACCCATAACGGGCCAAATTACAAAAAAAATCCCTTCTAATAAGAAATGGGCCCACATGCATATTTAATACTCCTAAATATGCATATCTAGTCATATTATAATATAACTCACATAATCATATAATGACACACATATATCACATAACACACATTCTTCCATAATTTTCCATCCTAGCGCCCTAATCAAAGCCCTAAGCTTTATTAGGAAATTTGGGACGTTACAACTATCCCGTCCTTACAGAAATTTCATCCTTGAAATTTTACCTGAACAACTCGGGATACTGAATCTGCATATCTGCCTCCAGCTCCCAGGTTGCTTCCTCGACCTTGTTGTTCCTCAATAATACCTCAACTAAAGGTATAGTCTTGTTCCTCAGGACCTTGTCCTTCCTGTCTAAAATCTGAACTAGCTACTCCTCATAGGATAAATATGTCTCCAGTTCTAGATCCACCTAACTCAACACATGAGTCCCATCTAATACATACTTCCTTAGCATGGAAATACTTATTTTTATCCATTGAATACTTACAAGTTGGCTCTTACTAACTCCCAAGCCAAAGACAACGAGTTACTATAACAAGTTTGTTCTTATCTTCTATTCTCAATCTACCATACTAAATCACATTAGGTCATTCACTCAATAACAACCAAATTGGTTGCCTAGTACCTTTTTGTTGTCATTCCTCATGTACATAATCAAACTTAATCTCATAAACAATTCAAATCCTTATCCTTAGAACAATCACATAATCATATAATGACACACATATATATCACATAACACACATTCTTACATAATTTGCCATCCTAGCCCCCTAATCAAAACCCTAAGCTTTATTAGGTAATTTGGGACATTGCAACTATCCCCTCCTTAAAGAAATTTCGTCCTCAAAATTTTACCTGAACAACTTTAGATACTGAATCTGCATATCTGCCTCCAACTCCCAGGTTGCTTCCTCGACCTTACGATTCCTCCATAATACCTTAACTAAATGTATAGTCTTGTTCCTCAGGACCTTGTCCTTCCTGTCTAAAATCAGAACTAGCTACTCCTCATAGGATAAATATGTCTCCAGTTCCAGATCCTCGTAACTCAACACATGAGTCGCATCTAATACATACTTCCTTAGCATGGAAATACTTAATTTACCCATTAAATACTTACAAGTTGGCTCTTACTAACTCCTAAGCCAAAGACAACGAGTTACTATAACAAGTCTTTTCTTATCATCTATTCTCAGTCTACCATACTAAATCACCTTAGGTCATTCACTCAGTAACGACCAAATTGGTTGCCTAGTACCTTTTTGTTGTCATTCCTCATGTACATAATCAAACTTAATCTCATAAACAAGTCAAATCTTTACCCTTAGAATAATCTCGTAAAGTCTAACCACTCACATACACATGCTACTCATAACCGTATCATGACAACACGTCGTTTTGACACCATACTTTTGTCCTTACATTGTTTTGAATTTTAGCTTAACTACATCATCTCAACTATAGAACATAACTTCTTATCTCACTAATTGATACAACATATCTCTAATAAAACATCAAACCATCACGATCATGCCTAAAAATAACACATAGTGCGACGCGTTAAACATAGCGCAGAGCATTGAACGTAACGTGATGCGTTAAACATAGCACGACACATTAAGCGCAATGCCACTCAATCCTATGCCATAATCACAATACCCAATCTTTCTCACAATCATAAAAACACACAACTTATTAAGTCTATCCTTACTAAATCTGTGTGGACATGCAGTAGCAAAGCGTAAAAAACTAAAGAAAACAACAAACTTACGAACTAAAACTTACAGTGTGATGAGTCAAGTCTTCTTGGTCTTCATGTGCATATCATGAGGGTCTACAGGAATGTTAAAACCATTTCTCAGATACCAAATGTAACAACTCGACTTAAAACCCATTAATTTATTAAATACTCCATATTTAAGTGAATCTCTTTAAAAAAAAACAAATTTTTTATTGAAATAAAAGTGACACCTTTTACAAAACATGCAACTGAGATCTTGATAATTAAAATAAATCATGTTCCACATGCACAACGTAAGTAAAAGTACATGTTTAAGACAGAACATAAACCAAAGGTTAAAAAAAACTTTATAACAATAATACAGAAGTAGCAATCCCTTGACCCCCAGGTCAACCAATCATGACATGCACACATTGGACCAAGCCTACTCCAACTCATCGCCTCATCTACTACACTTTTGCCCTTTCATGCAACACAGAGTACCCTTGAGCTAACGCCCAGCAAGAAGAGCTATGTAGGTCACAACCCCAAAGCTCAAATAGAAAACATAAACATAAAACAAAAACTAATTCAAACCATCACAACCTAATTCATATACTACTCATAATCTATACCTTAACATATATAGAGTTCGTTAATAATTCATATCATATCACATCATTCTCATAGCATAACTTAACATACCATAGAATAGCATACCATAACGTATCATAACTATTTCATAATCATACCGTACCACAACATCTCGCCATACAATCATAACACGTATTATTGAAGTCATGCCGGTCGTAAACCAATGCCAACCTGGTCAAGTGTGCAACTAAGCACGAGAAACATAAGCATGCATTTTATCATAACATACACATGAATTTTCATCACATAAGCATGTCACGCAAGTATACAGAAAACAAACAATGTAAGCAAGTGTTGACGGTTTATAGTAGCGAGTGGCGTCCCACCCTAAACCTCCACGGCCTCGGAAACTTACCTGTTCCGATAACTACCCTGCCCAACATCTTATCAATCACCAAACAATATCATAACATAAACATAGGTTATAACAACTCTGCTCAAGTGTATTCACACCCATATCAATGTAAGCATGCAACAACGTACAAAACATGCAATATTCATGAACTCATAACATACATAAAAAAATCATAATCATAACCATGACATGCATAAATTTAATTAGATCACATATACATAAATGTGTACCTTCAAATGCACACCCTGTGTTACAGTGACCACTCTTCTTACCTCATGTCCAGCAACGCTCCAAAACACATTCCTTGTTCCATTCAAGTATCCTTTAGCAAGTCCTAGGCCAAACAACATACAAGCTTGAACTTAGAGATCATACATCATATTAGACGTATGCAATCTCACTTAAACTTTCTAGGACTCCTAAGAGCCTTAAAATGTCCTTAAGAAAGTCCTAAAAACCCTTAAACTATACCAACAAAATGATGAAAAAACATGTATTTTGGACATGTATCGTGGTCGCGCCCGACGGAGAACCCAGATCACGATTGTTCTTCAAACAACCATAACTCTCTCAATTTAAATCTGATTTGAACGATTCTTTTTGCATTTTTCTCATCTTGAATCCCTCTATATCATCATACAATTATTAGAGATCAATAATATACCAAAAATTCATGAGAATCCCCTAACTCATTAACAATTCTTACCTAATAAAACTCATTCTTCCTAAGTTATGAACATAGATCCCAAAACCAGTCTTTATTTCATCATTAATTCTTTCATAGCATGTTTATAACATTAAAAGATATTCATAAAATACCCTAACATGAAATTCTAAGAACTAATTCATATCATCTACCCTTAAATTACATGAACAATCATAAACATGACATAGATTGTAAGGAGTAATAAGTTTTAACCTTCAAGTTGATTCTTTCTTCTCCAACCTTCTAGACCTCAACCTCGGAGAAAATCCTTGCTTTGATTGATGCATCGACTGAAAATAATACGATAGATTTAACCTTTATTTTTCCATAATTAATTCAATCCTTGGAATCAATAATACATAATTACCATCCTAACCCCCATCTAAGCTTCCTTATGAAACCACTTAAGCCCTTTTTAGTAATTCCTCCTTAAGCTAATAGTTTTGACTTATGGAAATTACAATTTCAACCACAAGATTCATATTTCTATAATCACCCATTATTTCAAATATAATTGGCACTTAAACCCTCAATACTTGAAGGAACCGTGTCTTGCCGCTACCATACATACACATATCATAATCATGGGATAAATCACACATTATCATGAAATAAAAAAAAATTCACATATGCATCAACATAAATTACCAAATTTCCCTCACAGGCCAAAATTATCACAATACCCATGAAATGCAAAGGCGGATATTACACTTCTCACCATACAAGTAGTGCTGCCACACCTTCAGTGCAAAAACCAATGCTGCAAGTTCCAGATCATGTGTGGGGTACATCTGCTCATAATTCTTCAGCTGACGTGATGCATAGGAAATCACCTTCTCTGTATGCATAAGAACACAACCTAGGCCCTGTCTCGAGGCGTCACAATAAACCACAAACTTGTTATGATCTGTAGGAAAACTCAGAACTGGAACGGTGCTCAAATTCTTCTTCAATCTTTGGAAGCTGTCCTCACACCTGTTTGACCATATAAACCTCTGATTCTTGTATGTCAACTCTGTCAGTCGTGACATAATCTTGGAAAACCCATTCACAAAGCGTTTGTAATAACCTGTCAATCCCAAGAAACTTATGATCTTTGAAGAATTCTTCGGCCTTGGCCAATCTCTGACCACCTCAATCTTCGCTAGATCCACCATAATTCCATCCTTACTGACTATGTGACCTGAGAAAGTTACCTGTGGCAACCAAAACTAGCACTTCTTGAATTTCGTATACAGCATGTGCTCTCTCAGGCTTTGTAATACTAATATGAGATGTTCCTCATGCTCTATCTTTGACTGAGAGTACACCAGTATATCGTTGATAAAGACGATCACAAACCAATCGAAGAAATCTTTGAACACCTTATTCATCAGATCCATAAATGTTGCTGGGGCATTAGTCAGTCCAAATGACATCACCAAAACTCATATTGCCCATACATGGTGCGAAAAGCTGTCTTCGGTATATCCTCCTCCCTGATCCTCAACTGGTGATAACAAGATCGAAGATCTCTCTTAGAGAATACCGCCTTACCCTGTAACTAATCAAACAGATCATCAATCCTTGGCATAGGATACATGTTCTTGATAGTCAACTTGTTTAGTTTTCTATAATCAATACACATCCTCAGAGAACCATCTTTCTTCTTCATGAAGAGAACTGGCACGCCCCATGGCGAGAAAGTGGGCCTGATAAAACCCAAGTCTAGTAACTAATGTAATTGAACCTTTAGTTCCTTCAGCTCTGCCGGAGCCATCCAATAAGTTGCCCTAGACACTGTTCTGTCCCTAGCGCCAGTTCAATCACAAACTCTATCTCCCTGTGTGGAAGTAACCCTAGCAGATCCTCTGGAAACACATCCAGAAACTCACAGACTAATCTGGTATGTCCTGGTCCCGCTGGCACAACCTGAGTGATGTCCACCACACTAGCTAAGAATCCTATACATCCTCCCTACAATAGGTCTCTAGCTTTAAGTACATATATCATAGGTATACGGGGTCCATGCACAGTGCCAACGAATACAAATAGGTCCTCACCCTTAGGCTCAAAGGTTACCATCTTGTTCTTGCAATCTATCATTCCCCATACTTCTCTAACTAGTCCTTACCCAGAATTATATAAAAAATCAGTCATAACCAACTCTACCAAGTAAACTGACAACTCCCTACCATCCACTTTCACTGGTAGTGATCTAACCCATCTCCTAGAAACCACTAACTCTCAAGTGGGTAGCATAGTACCAAACCCCACGAGATAAAAGTCACATGGCCTACACAGTCCATCTATAATCCTACTACCAACAAAAGAGTGTGTAGCACCCGATTCAATCAAAACAATATAAAGGGTCCCAACACAAGAAATCTGACTTGTAACCACCGAGGGACTAGCCTCGAGCTCTGCTTGGGTCAAGGTTAACACTCGAGCTGGCGTCTGGCTGTCCACCTTCTTAGGCTCTTCCTTTCTGGCTTTTGGGCAGTCCATCTTTAGGTGTCCTACACTCCCGCAGACGAAGCAGGCCTTCTCCCAACATTCCCCAATATGGCACCTCCTACACCGAGTACACTCTAGGAATGATTTCTAGGTCTCACTGCCACCCTGTTGGCCTATCTGTATGCCCTGTGGCCTCCTAGCTGAAACTATATCTGGAGTCTTTCTCTTTTGGTCACTAGGGTCTCCGCCCCTACCAAAGCCTGTAAATGGAGGTCCCGGGCTCCTAGAATCCCTTTTAGCCGCATTCTCGTGCCTGATCTTGTTCTATGCGCTCTCAGATATAAGCGCCTTCTCCACAACCTGTGCATAGGTAGTCACTCCTGACACAGTAGTGATACGAACATCCCAAGCTTTCATAGGTTGTAGCCCCTAGAGAAACCTCTCTCTTCTGGTCCCATCAATGGGCACCAGATCCCCAGTAAACTTTGCTAGTCTATCAAACTTCAAGGTATAATCGGTCACTGACATATTGCCCTAAAGTAACTTACTGAACTCTTCAGCCTTTCCAACTTTAACTGTGTCATTATAGTATTTCTCATTGAACAGAGTTCTGAATTCTTCCCATTCCATAGTGTTTACTGGCCTGGTCTGGGATACCACCTCCCACCATATTCTGGCGTCCTCCCGAAACATGTAAGTGGCGCAAGACACTCTCTCATTATCACCTACCCTCATGAAATCTAGGATGGTGGTTATCATAGTCATCCACTGCTCAGCCTTCGGTGGGTCTAAGCTTGTAATGACCCAACTAATTCTAAGACCTTGGACCATTAAAACTACTAGACTTAGCTACTATTTTTTAGAAAATATTCACAACTTTATTAAAATCTCCAAAGTAAATATTGAAATACATAAATGCGGGGTTTGGGATCCCATTGTTTAAAAATAAAACATAACTTTAAACTTAAATGAAATTCTTTACAAAGCTAAATGCAGAAAATACATAAAGAAAACATTTCCGGTGCAAACTTGGCTAATTGGTCGAACTGCCGAGCATATTCTGCTACTGATATACTCCTTTGCTTCAGACCAGCGAACTCCTCGACCCTTGAAGCGAAAACTGCTGAATTGTAGTACTTTTTGTGGAACAGCTCCACAAATCTGGTCCAAGTCATGGTGGCGACATCGTGAGTCTGCTAAACTAAATCCCACCATATTCTAGCATCTTTCTTGTGCAAAGACGAAACGCAGGATATGCGGTCCACGTTGCCGAGATTCATGTGCGTAAGGATTGGCTCCACATTTCTGAGCCATTCTTCCGCCTTTAAGGGGTCTGTGGCCCCTTCAAACTTCAGAGCATGTTGCTTACAAAACCGCTCATAAATTAGCTCCATGTGCTGAGCTGGGTATGGCGCATAGTTCACCATTGGCCATCCCCCATATGGACCAACTTTTTGGGGTTCTGGAGTCATTTGCTGAGGCTGTGGTGGCGGCGGAGGCTGAGTCTGAGGCCGAGCCTGTTTTCACTGTTGCTGCAGTAATTCATCAACTTGTTGTCGTAGTCTAGAAATTTCGGCAGTGTTGTCAACCGGTGGCGGCGGCGACGGCGCACTTTGGTTGGCAGTAGCACGCACTGCCCTTCTGTGAACTAGAGGGGCTTCATTGCTCTCAGTAGTAGCATTGAAGGCATTGGCATTGATGCGAGCAGAACCTCTAAGCGACATCTTCAGCGGAGTTCTAACAGTTGAAAAAAAACTTGTTAGAACTTACTTTAATAGGCTCTAAGCAGAAACTTAATCTAAGCAAACATAACTCACACCTATTAATTTATGATTTGAAAATAATTATATAAGCCTTCTTTATCATTAGAGTGGGTTTATATACTTAGAAAAATAAGCCATCTTTATTATTTTCTAAGTCTGTTTCTAATCATCCTATATGACTTAATTCTCAGGCTCGAAACTCATCGTTATTCCAAAATTAACCATATTGAGGGAGGGCTGGGATCAGTAATATCGCTCCCACTACTATGGCCCCCTAACTCTCAATATGGAACCCAGTCCGTTGACTTGTATCCACCCTCACCGAACTTAGTCATTATTTATTAAATTTATTATTTATTATGATTGCAAAAAAAAATCAAACTCATACATGTCATCAAAATAACATTGATATTTATTTGGAAAAATAGTTTTTCACTAAGTACAATCATAAAAGAAAACAAATAATAAATAAAATAAATAAAGAAACTAATCTATTCTAAAAATCAGGATCTTCTACATTTGATCCTCCATCTAACATATCATCGTCTATTTCTTCATAGTCATCATTATCTTGAGCCTCAAAATGCCCTCGAGGAAGATTCGTAAAAATTCTATGTTTTTGCTCATTTGTGAATTGGAACTCCATCTTAGAGGTGAACCTAAGTATGAGAAAGTAATATCACATAGCTACCGGTAATTCATCTTCATCATCTATCGTCTCCCATATGTCTTCTAAGGCTGCAATTACAGTAGGATAATCTTTAAAAAGTCTAATCACTAAAACATATTGCTCTGTAGCTCTCATCATGATTTGCTTAGTTTCTTGGATGTGACCTATCTCCCTGTGGAATAAGAGTAATCTTTGAGTGATTCTTTCTAGCACTCCTACGGTGTTTCTTGGTTCTCTAATTCTTTTCAAGGCCTTAATGGCTCGGATATCCTCATAAGTTAATGCTCTATTCATTCTTAACTGAAAACATAAGGCTAAAACGTTAACTATACATATAAACATAATAACTACAACATAAACACTTACTTGGCGGTTAGATTCGGAGCTTTAGCGTGTGTATCAAGGAGAACTTCATGCGAATGAACTGTTGCTCTGATACCAACTGTAATGACCCAACTAATTCTAAGACCTTGGACCATTAAAACTACTAGACTTAGCTACTATTCTTTAGAAAACATTCATAAGAAATATTCACAACTTTATTAAAAACTCCAAAGTAAATATTGAAATACATAAATGCAGGGTATGGGATCCCATTGTTTAAAAAGAAATCATACCTTTAAACTTAAATGAAATTGTTTATAAAGCTAAATGCAGAAAATACATAAAGAAAACATAATAAAATGATTAAAATAACATCGTCCTTGAATCGTTCACGCAGTCCATCGAATCCATTCTCCCTCAATACATAAGCCAAGCTACCACGAATCCTTCCGCCGCCATATATATTTTCCTGCATACATAAAAAAAATAAAAGAATGAGCCTAATGCCCAGCAAGGAAAATCTACTAATAACATAAAACATATACATAAACTATATCATAAACATATACTATAAACATATGTCATCTACTACAATGGCCATTATACTACTTGGGGCTTGTTAACTAAGCAAGTCATATGCCCATAGATTTGTGGGGCTTGCTAGCCAAGCAAGTCATATGCCCATAAATTATTGGGGCTTGCTAGCTAGACAAGTCATATGCCCAAGGACTATATAATATACATAATGTAAACATAAGATACCATAACATAAGACAGCATAACATAACATATAAACATATAAAATTCTATCCTATTTTCCTTACCAAAACCAGGATATGAGAACAAGGACGGAATTTGGAACACTCCTAAAATCAACAAGAATAGTGAGTATTTCTAAAGAAATAGAGGACAAAGAAATCAACTAAACTACCAAGAGGAGACTTACTGAAAAGAAACCTTAAGTTCAAAGAACTTGAATACCTAACCAAGAATTTAACAACGAGTTAGGATCTGAATGATACTAAAGAGAACTAAAGAAACATTCAGAAATGAATTTAAGATTAGAAATACCTTTGGATGTATTAGAACCCAACTACAGCTCAATATTGAAAAACACACTATTTATCTTACTTCCCAAGTGTTTATAAAGCTTAAGATGATAAAGCTTAAATCTCAACCCAAGTGTTTATCACTCTATAGTAACCCTAGCAGCCTAAAGGTTCTGAACACAGCTTGAAGAATGAGAGAAATGGCTGGGTACTTGGTCCTATTTATAGAGTTCAAGGAGTGAACTACCTCCTTTTAGCTTGAATAAAAATAATGAGTATTAAATGAAAAATATTTGAATATTTGTTCAACAGAGGCTTAAGACTCGATCAAAATGTTCAAAGGTTGGTCAAGTGGTTAAGGAATGAATTGAGCTCAGCTTCAAAAATGTTTAAACATATAGCCCTAGGGCCAATATATTGCCCATTATAGGCGATATATCGCCTGGGCTTATTACCCGAGTGCTCGTCGTTTCATTTGTGCGAAGTTCACGTGTTTTTCGTATTCCCCGTGTGGGATACATCGGCTCCTAGGCTGTGATATATCGGCATACGTGAATAAATTAAACACGTAATTGCACATTTTCATCATAATTGAATTGATTAATCAGGTTTGACTGAGTAATACAAGATTCCAGCTGTTCTGGAAGGGTCTAGAGCTTCTAGAAACTTCTATTTTTGAATTATCCACTAAAAATGCTTAATTCCTCAAATAAACAAGATTGTGACAAATGTCATGCTCTTAATGGTCTTGGAAGGTTCTATAGTTTTCTAGAATTTTTTTTATTTAAACGATAGTTAAATCCATAAATAAACCTGCACACGACAAGTATCATGATCTTATAAATTCTATCTAAACCTTATAGTATAATAAATGACACATTTATAACCAACTATATTAATCAAACCTTATGTTATAATTAATATTCTTAAACTATAGGTTAAACTTATAAAATCTATAAGTGGTGCTACAAGTGTTCAACTAAGTCCCGGCTTGAACCAAAATCCACAGTACTAAACATACTATAACTACTACTACTACTATCTAACTAGCTAAGTACAATTCTAGGACTCTACAAAGCTTCCCTCTAACACTAGAGGGTGTGGTTTCATGAACCTCTCATACAGGGGTTCCCATCTATCTCCCCCTGCCTGGGGCTGTACTTTCACAAGTACCTCTGGTTGTAACACTGTAGGTACTGCGAGATGCAGGTTCCGTGCTGGAACCCATTGCTGTCTCAAGAGGCAAAACTCATCTTCCTGCCTCTGTTACCTTGCTTGCATATCACCAAGCACCTGTTGCCAGTTCTTTGGAGCTAGCGGTGGGGCCTAGTGATCAATACCGAATTTGTCTATTTTTAATTCATTATTCTTCTATGATTATGCACTTGATTATTTATTTATATATGTTTAATTAGTATATTTTGTGCATTTAGGATTTTCAAGCCATTTGGATGAAAACGAATGAATTTGGAATGTTTTACAAGCAATGGTTAAACTTGGAATTACAAGTCTGAAACTTCACACTTGATTTTGATAATTTTCCAATACTCTTTTGGAAATATACCTAGAAATACAAGTTTTATATCATTTTCTTAGCTTTCTATAGATTTTAGAATCTTATAATTCTGAGTTAGATCGAGTAACTAATGCTTAAAATACTTTCTGTCACTGCAGTAGAGAAAAAACTGAAAAATGGGAAAAATTGCTACGGCCGCGGCCAGCAATGTCCCAGGTCAGAGCCCGATTTTCTGGAAAATACATTTTCTACTGGGCGCAGCCAGCAATCAATTTTTCCTTAAACTTCAATTTTTAAATGTAATTTTTGGTGGGCTATAAAAGGATTTAGGGTTAACTTTTATTATAACTTTGGATTGTGAATTTTAGAGGCTAGAGCAGCAGAGGAGGAGAAAAAAAACATCATCATCTATATTCTTCAATCTAGTTTTTCTTTCTTCTCAAAACTCTTTTATTTTCATTGAATATTTACGTTTATGAATATGAATATGATTATGGAGTAGTTTTCTTTATAGTTGAGGGTTATTTCAAAACCCTAGACATGAGATCTTGAATGCATTGATGAATTTTATCCCTTGTATTCCCTTGTATTAAATTGCTTCTATTTTTCTAATTGAATGTTATGAATCTTGTGAGATCTTCTTAGGTGGCCAACTAATTAGGGTTTTTTATTATTCTACTATCATCTTACGATTTCTATTCAACTAATAGTTTAGGATTCTAAGTAGAGTGATAAATTGCAATTAGAGTATTGTGACAGGTATTTTGATTGAGATGAAAAATAGAACCTAGGTTAAATGAATTGCATGCTTAATGAATTTGTTGCCTAGATTAACTTGTTTCCACAAAGTGTAATGCTTTCACTAGGTTAAATAGATCGCATGCTTAATGGGTTCATTGTTGGGTAAAAAGGGTTAATTAAGAGCACTTAGTGTTAATTAAGTATAATAGGGAAACTGGGATAATTGACTACTTAAGTATTATCTGCGGGGTTAATAATTTAATTGGGAATAGGGAATATTATTTGTCATTGTTGATAGATTGATTATCGAAGGTGGAGAGTAATTCTTGACTCTTTCTTTAATATCGTTATATCCTTAGATATTTAAACTTTGATATTTATTTCATTATATGTTTTCAGCTATTAAAACTAAAACCCCTTTCTAATTTCAGTTTAGTTATTATTTTGAATAATAATTTGATCATAGTCCTCGTGGGTTCGACCCTTATTTACTACTATAATGAAGTAGCTGATGTAAGTGAATAAAATATATATATTTAAATTTGATACGACATACTACACGCAACACCTGGCCTTGGTCATTCTCTTCCCTAGCCTGTATCTCTTGGCCAGCCAACCTCTCTGACCTTCGAGGAAGCATACTGATAACTATCGTACTCTGCAGTGATCAAATCGGTCGTTAGGTAAGTAATACCTATATCTCTTGCTACCTGACAGTCCAAGACCGAACAAACAAATGTAATGCTAATAAGCATGCCAATATACAATATATTCAATCATGGTGCTAATAAGCACTTCCTACTATTCATCATTAAATAACAATGCTAATAAGCATTTCAAGCATTCCTAAGAAATTAACGATGCAAATAAGCATATTCTTTAATCCCTTCCAGCATTAACAATGCTAATAAGCATTTATTGGCCTATATGCAAATAACAACGCTAATAAGTGTTTCCTTTGCATTCACAAGTAGTAACAATGCTAATAAGAATTGTTATTTATCATTCATGCAACAGTCAAGGGTCAGGCCCTATCAGAATATCTCATGCACCATAATAAGGCATGCAGAACAGGCGTAAACATTTATTTTAGACGGTTAAACACTTAATCACATAAGTAGTTACCAAACCCTGAGTCGAGCTTGTCTTTAGTAGCGAGTGTACATGCCCGGCCATTCTTCAAGAACCCATAAACCTTGGAGCTCTGATACCAAGTTGTAACGTCCTCCTAATCCAGGATCGTTACACTGTGTACTTTAAATAGTGTCAGACTTGCTAATCAAGTCATTTGGTTATAAATGTGTAACTAAGGTTAATGTCAAGGGTTAGGTTTAAAAAATTTTGTCAAAGAAAATGTTGACTTTTCATTTAAAAGTTTAATACATACATGGGATCCCAAAAGGATACAAACAAATTTTTGAAAAGGTATATACAATCAAAAGTTACAACCAGTCAGCCTAAGCGGTAAAATCAGGGATACAACCCTAGTTCCTCTGAGATATCCTAGGTCGTGGTGGACGAGCAGCTGCATATGTAAATGCCACCACCGAAGCTCTCCAACTCATGGCTGGTCTAGCTTTCCTTTCCCCTTATCTGCACCACATATCACCCGTGAGCCAAGGCTCAACAAGAAAACTTAAACATGTGCATGAATAGTAAATACATATATAGCATGCCTAGCAATAAGAACCTACTCATGCATGCATACAATTACAAATAAATGATTGTTGGGTCATTTTGGGGCTCGCTGCCCTAAATAGATGACCATAGAGTCAACCTGGGGCTCTATGCCCTAGCTATGTGACCATAGAGTCACCTAGGGCCCGCACCCTTAGCTTTGAGTAACTAGCCATAGAGCTAGCCAAGCGCTTTGTTTTCCAACGACCATAGGGTTGACCAATGTAATAGCATGTCCCTGATTGGTCCTAAGCCTCTCGACCAGCGCGCTATTGCCGCCCTTGACTAATAAGTCAAGGATTTTAATCAGACATTCATATAACCAGACAAATAGATACATATACAAACATGTAGACCCCATACAATACTAGTATGCATACATATAAGTCATGGTATCTTAACCAATAAAACACAAACACAGTAATAACCACGTTCCTTAATGGGGTCGAGCTCTACCTATGCAAACAATGCATATAATCAATAAACAACTTTCCAGACATGGAGCATTCAAGCACGTTTAATCAACGAGCACAAACATTACTTAATCAAGTTCATTCTCAGGGGCTGAGCCCTATCCATAGTTACAATCAACTATTGGGCCAAGCCCAAATCACATATATCACGTATTGGGTGTAGTTTTCTTACCTTAGGTTCAAGTGCAAATTATATTAAGAACGAACCTCAAGCACTATCCCAGTTCTGAGCCCCTAGCAATAACCTATGTTTCCCCAATTGATGGTAAGTCTTTCCCCAAGCAATACCGAGCCTAAGCTAGCCTCGATTCTCCTTAAACCGCAAGAATTCCCAAGGAATTTGAAAGAGAGAGAGAGGGAGAGAGCGAGTGTGTGTAACTGAGAGAGAGAGAGAGAAGGAGACGTGTTTTTCTTCTGTTTGTGAGGTTTACTTAGACGCTAAGTAACCTTAATAAAATCTCGAGGCTCGGGTGTAATGACCCACTAATCTAGACTAATTGGACCATTATCGAAACTATACATAAAACTTACATTTTTACGAAAATACCATAATTTATTGAGTGACTTGAAAATAAGAGTTATTTACAAATAAACAGAATACTAAGAAGGATTTTGGGATCCCATTGTCTTTAAAACAAAACAAGATTTAAAATAAAAGACATTACATAATAATGCGGAAAATACACATAAAAACCATAAAAACATAAAAGGAGACTATATCCTCGAATCGAATAACGCTCAGCCCCTTGACTCCATTCATCATCGATACACATTCTCCAAGCGTCACGAATCTTTCCGCCTCTAAACTTATTTTCCTGCACATAAACAGAAAGGAGTGAGCCTAATGCCCAGTAAGGAAAATCTAACACAAAGTCACATACATAATTTCATAAGAAAACATAAAGACTTAACATAATACATATAACATACACTTATTATAATGGCCATTATTACTTGGGGTCCCATAGACTAAACAAGCATATGCCCATGGGATTAGTGGGGTCCTACTAGCTAAGTAGGTCATATGCCCATAACCCATTTGGGGTCTTGTTAGTCATATGGGTCATATGCCCAAGCCTACAAACATACACATATATCATAACACTTTTAATAACATAAAACATATAGATAACATAATCACATAACATGTTGATTCTAGCCTATTTCCTTACCAAAGTTACCGAGATTATGGACTGAGTTGGGATTGTTGGAACACTCCTAAAACCATAAGAAAGAGTAAGTCTAAAGAAAGGAGATGAAATGAAAGAGATGGAAAGACTAAACCATAGAAAACATACTTACCGACTTATATGCTTAAAAGCTTGGATTCCCTAACCAAAATAAGAATAAGGTTAGGGGACTGAGTAGAAGGTTTTGAGAAAGGAAATAACATAAAAATACAGAAAAGAACTAGAGTTTTGGGTTTACCTCAAAGATTGCAAGATCACTCTAACATCCACCGAAATACTATAGCACTCACTTCCCAAAGTGTTTGATAAGCTTATGATGTTTAAGCTTATAGTTTTTTCCCAAACCAAGTGTTTACACTCTCACACTCACTTAACACTAGCAGCCTCTGAACTTAGAGCAAATGGTGAATAATGGCTGGGTACTAGGTCCTATTTATAGAGGTTGGGAATGAAAATATCTTGATTTTTACTTGAATAAAAATAATGGCTTTTTAAGTGAAAATCATTTGAATAATCGTTCAGCAGAGGCTGAAGACTCGTTCAAAAGATGATGGACTGTTGAAGGAGTTTGAATGGCTGAAGGGAAAGGAATTCAAAAGTATTTGAATTCATGCTGGTGGAGGCGATATATCGCCCCCTATAGGCGATATATCGCCTGGACCTTTGTTCCCGAGGCGACCGTGCATCGATTCGTGTTTTCCGTATCTACGTGCTGCGATATATCGCCCCCTATAGCTGCGATATATCGGCATACGCTGAATATTTAAACACGAATTTACACATTTTTAGCTGAGTTTGAATGGAGTAAACAGCCTTGACTAAGCCCTCAACGTGCTCAAAGCTGCTGACTGACCCTATACATTCAAACTTTTACCCTTATTTAATTTAATCCTCAAAAATACTTAATCCTTAATTACCATTCAAAACATGTGCTTAAAATCCTATTGGTTGATGTCTAAACCTTATAATATAATAATATAATCCTTAATATCAGTCACATTAATCAAACCTTAGGTTATACTTAATATTCTTAAACTATAGGTTAAACTTAGAAAATCTATAAGTATTACTATGAGTGTCCAAATAACTCCCGGTCTGAACCAAAAATCCAAAGTAACAATGATAACACTAAACATACTATAATACTACTAACAATTAGCTAAGTAAAGTTCTTGGACTCTACATCGGGGTACCAAAAACGGCCCCGAGGGAAAAATGGTCAAAGTCCCCAGAATTCCCTCCTACCCTTACTAACTCCGAATATATCCTCGAATATTTATTTCCATTACCTGATAACCCGGTAATGTACTAGATACCAGAAATACCCATTGACTCACCCCAAGTCAGCCCATATGCATATTTAATACACCTAAACATGCATTATAATATAACTCACATAATCATATAATGACACGCATATAAATCACATAACACACAATCTTCCATAATTTGTCATCCTGGCCCCCTAATCAAGGTCCTAAGTCTTATTAGGTAATTTGTAACGTTATAATTATCATTCACTTGCATTAAACACAAGAAACATATTTCACAATATTGATAGGAAATTCATAAAAACTTCATTAAATAATCATAATGTTTCAAGAAGAATCCATTAACACCCTAAATAATAAATTATTTCATGCTAAACATAATCAAATCCATCAAACTAAATATAAACATCACTACAAGAGAAAGTAAAAGAAGAAGAAAAAGAAAAAGAATCAGAAACTAGTTGATCTCCAAGCTTTTGCCTCCACAAAGTGTTCTCTTGAGTCTCTCCTTAGGGTTTTTTCCTTTCAAAAATCATCATAATTTTGCTTATATAGTTGTTTGTGTTTTTATTGTAAAATTCCACTTTTTCCCCTACTTAAAATGCCCTAATTTGCACTTTCACCGCCTCAGGCACCGCGCTGCCCATGTCCAATAATCGAAATAAGTCTTGTCTCTGCCTCGACAAGCGTCGCGGCTCAAATACAAGTGCATCGCGGCTGTAATTCCCCAATCAATGGCGTCGTGGCTCAACATGTAGGCGTCGTGGCCCTCAAATTCTAAGGATTTGGCCGTCTCTGTCTAATTATAGCGTTGCAACTCAAATGTCTTTTTTTCACCAAATCACATCTTTTTTAGGGCAAACATGCTTCATTTATCAATTTCTCCATAAATCCTTAAATATTATTAAACATAGTGTAACGACCCAGTAATGCTAATAGGGTTTAGTTCCTTAATTAGAGTGTTGGGAGGACATAATTAGATATATGTGTGATTTATTGATTAAATGTGTGACTATGTGGCATGCATGATATATATGATGATATGAATATATTTATATGCATGTTTATAAGTATTAAATATGCATGTGGGCTCATTCTTATTTATAGGGGCATATCTATAATTTTGGCCTGTTAAGGGCATAAATGTGATTATATGTGTTAAATGGTTGAGACTACATTATTATGTGGATATATTTGCAATGTACGGCTGGAGGCGGTCCTAGTGAGGGGATTAGCGGAATAGTCACAGCGGGGTTTAATACCAGGATCGGAGTGAGCCTAGGGGTATTTTGGGAAATTTAATGTATATTTGGGGTTTATCGAGTAATGGGTAAGGATTTGGTATTAGTTGTACATGACAGGGTTAATTGTGAATTGATAGGATGACTAGAGGAATTAGCGGGAATCGAGATTAATGACCGTTTTACCCCTAAGGGCAATGAGAAGGCTGAGATAGTTTAAGGGGTAATTTGGTCTTTTTGGGGTTAAGGGATAAACTCAGTAAGTTTATATGCATAACCAGAACCCTATATCTCTCTCATCATACACATTCTCTCTTTCCCTCTCTATAACCTAAGGGGAACTTTGAAGCTTTGAAGGAAAAAGCCAGGAATTTAAGTTGGGAATTGAGCTGGGAGAACCTGGGGGATTAAAGCTAGGATCAGTCAAAGAAATCTCTGAGGATTAAAACTTCTAATTGAGGTAAGGATTCTGTCTGGTTTCTAATAAGAATTCAGGTTATAAGGATGAATTTGTCTAGGTCTCTGTGTGATGATTTATAGCTGATTTGGGGTGGTAATTTCAGTAGGTTTTGTGGTAATTTATTGTGCCTAAACTATGTAATTAAGAGTCCTAAACTCTTTTCTATTCTTGGTATGAGTTTGAGTGTATAATTGGGTTGGATTTTGAGGTTGTAGCTAGGAAAAATGCTGAGAAAACCCAGGGATTTCTGGGCTCACGAGGGTCCCGAGATGTGAGGATCACATCAGTGCCTAGGGAGACGACTTTATGCCCAAGTGGTTGAGAGGGGCCTCACTGCTGAGGAGGCGGAGAATAAGATTTGGAGGATGAACGCTGCGAGATGGGAAGTTCGCAATGCAGTGCCTCCATATACAGGGTCTGGTAGGGGTTGAGGCCCCAGTGATCAGAAGAGGAAGACCCTTGACACCTGGACCACTGCTGGTCCAGATAGGAGGGGTCGGGGTGCCTAGGGTGGCCGCCAGGGAGGCGGTGAGACATGGAGGAGTTACCCAGAGTGCACTAGATGCAGGAAGTGCCATCTGGGCGAATGCCGGGCAAAGGCCTATTACTTGTGCGGGGTGGTTAGACACCTCAAGAAAGATTCCCGACATTGACGAAGGAGGAATCAGGGAAGGTGGGCAGCTTGACTCCAGCTCGAGTGTTCACCTTGACACAGACAGAGGCTGAGGCTAGTCCCTCGGTAGTGACAAGTCGGCTTTCTAGTGTCGGCTCTTCATATAGTGTATTGATTGACTCTGGTGATACACATTCATTTGTTTCTAATAATGTGACTGATAGATTGTGTAGACCTAGTGAGTGTTATGCTACGAGGTTTGGGACTATACTGCCTGCAGGGGAGCTGGTAGATTCTAGGAGATGGATTAGAGCATTGTCAGTGATGGTGGATAATAAGGAACTATCAGTAGATTTGATTGAGTTGGGTATGGATGATTTTTATATGATTTTGTGGATGGATTGGCTTGTTATATATGGGCCACTATAGATTGCAAGAAGAAAATGGTGACTTTTGAGCTTGAGGGTGAGGACCCTTTTGTTTTTGTGAGTGTTATGCATGGACCCCGCATTCCTATGATATCAGCGTTGAGGGTCAAGGACCTAGTACAAGGAGGTTGTATAGGTTTTCTAGCTAGTGTGGTGAATACCACTATAGTTATGCCAGTGGGGCCGGGAAAGACTAGATTGGTATGCGAGTTCTTAGACGTGTTTCCTAAAGACTTACCAGTATTGCCGCCGCATAGGGAAATTCAATTTGTCATTGAGTTAGTGTAACGCCCTGGATAGCCAAGACCGCTACACTGTGTACTTATAAAGGTGCAGGACTTGCTAATCAAGTCATTTAGTTAATAAACGTGTCACTGAAACCATTATTGTGCTAGGGTTAAAAGATTTTGGTCTCAAAAGATACATTTCATATAACTAAATATTTTTACACATGGGATCCCAAAAAGGAACAGCGTTTAAAAGTCATTTTACAAAATTTCCAGAGTTCAAACAACCACTAGCCACTCTAAGGGAAAAACAGACGTTTATGGTTCTCCTGTTCCTGTCCCCCTCTCAACCGTAGCAACTGAGCAGCTGATCATGTACATTCTGCTCTCAGAGCTCTCCGAACCAGGGTTGGTCAAACTTGCTCTTGCCTTTACCTGCACCACGAAGCACCCATGAGCCAAGGCCCAGCAAGAAAACATAACATTATATAATAAACAATGATAACAATTGAATAAGTTCCTTTAAGCATGTTCATATACTTAACATACCACATTAATCACATAGCACGTAGATATAACCAAAGATTCAACCAATCAACACTCAGCTATTCAGCATGACAAATCCACCAATCAATAATAACAATCAAATCACATGATTATTAGGGTCAAAACCTTAGGTCGCACCCTCTGTTTACCCCTCTGACTCCGGCCCGCTTAAACCGAGCTAAGTGCATAATAAGCTGTCCTCAGCTACCAGTGGCCGAGTCGCGCCCTGTGGGCTAATGTAAACTTCGGCACTCTTAGGCCATTTGTTTACTATTTACATGGCATAATACCACCCTTCTTAAAGCATACAAAATAGGGAACCCTTAGTCCCATTATAAATCCACAACCGAGTGCAGTTTTCTTACCTTTAGTTTCCAAGTGTATTGGTTACGCGAGATGCCTCTTGAGCACGATCCGTTTCCCGAGCCCCTAGCTTATACCTAGTCACAACCAAGATAAGGGTTACCATTAATAATCATAAAAGGGCTTCTATATAAGGTTCTAGTCTCCGGAACATCAAATTCCACCAAACACGGTAGTAGAATCAATCCCGAGCACCCTAGGTTAAATTCCCATGCTTAGAACCCAAAATCCCAAATTTCCTTAAGGGTCGCGGCTCAAGCTTCCTATGTCGCGGCATGGCCCCCAAACAGAACCCATCCACGCTCAAAACCAGACACAGCCCGCCCTCCCTCTCCAACATTCATCAACTTCAAAGGGTCGCGGCTCACCAAGAACTATGCTGCGGCCCGACCCCTTAGAATCTAGAAAAACCTCCAAAACCATCCCAATAATATACGACAATTATCACAAACATTCCTGCATGATTTCCGAAGCACAAGCCAGCAAAAACCTAAGCTAAAAACTCATCAAAATCCTTTTTCAATTTCTGAAACTCACATACTCAAGAACACTAAAACCAGTCATAAAACTCATAATTCAAGCATTAAAACATGAATTGGAGATTACCTTTATTGAAGACTCAATCCTCCTAGCAATTACTGAGCTAACACCCAAGCTTTCTTCCTCAATTCAACCTTGAAGTTAAGAACCTAGAAACTCTTACAGACCAGCCCCAAAATTATATAATCAACTGATCAAGAATGCATTCCAGTGCTTACCTCAGTTCCTAGTTAGATTCTTTAGCTTCCACTGAATTAATCCACCAAATTCTCCACCCAATTCTCTGTGTTCCAGCCTAATTTCCTTTAGTTTTTCTGGAATTTCCTTGAGAGAGAAAGGGAAGGGTCAGTTTAGCCTTTTGATTCTACTATTTTCTAAAGTTTCCTAATCTATCCTTAAGCAATTAAATCAATCCCGAGGCTTGTGGTGCCGGAAACGTCCCCGGGGGAAAAATGGTAAAATTCCCCAGTATTCCCACCTAAGCTTCCTAACCTCAAATATATCTCCAATTATTTATTTCCATAACCCGATAACCTAAATAACCATCCAATACCTGAAATACCCCTTGACTTGCCCAAAGTCAAGTATTAAGCCCCGTTGTGACTTTCCCGCTAACTAACTCCCTAGGATCGCCTCAAGTCGCATGCTGCAGATTTACCTACAAAATAATGTGGTTCTCACAATTATAGAATATACTCACGTTTACATTCATATAACCATACAAGCATGCTTATTATATAATCACGCAATAAACTAATAAATTCACACATAAACCAATTATGCCCTCCCAGCACACTAATCAAGGCCCTTAATCCATATTAGTGATTTTGGGTCGTTACAGTTAGCACTGGGTACAGAGCTAGTGTCGAGGGCACCATATAGGATGGCTCCGATAGAGCTAAAGGAGTTGAAGATACAGTTGCATGAGTTCTAGACTTGGGATTTATCAGACCTAGCTTCTCACCATGGGGTGCTCCGGTTTTATTTGTGAAGAAGAAGGAAGGGACTCTGAGAATGTGTATAGACTACAGGGAGTTGAACAAGTTGACAATCAAGAACAAGTACCACTTACCGAGGATAGATGACCTATTCGTCCAACTGTAGGGTAAGATGGTATTCACAAAGATTGATCTTCGATCTGGTTATCACCAGTTGAGGATCAAGGACGAGGATATTCCGAAGACGGCCTTCTGTACGAGGTATGGGCATTATAAGTTCTTGACTATGTCATTTGGTTTATGGATCTGATGAACATGGTGTTCAAGGACTTTTTAGATCAGTTTGTGATTACCTTCATCGATGACATTCTAGTTTACTCCAGTTCAGAGGCAGAGAATGAGCAACATCACCGGCGGGTAATAAAGAGATTGAGAGAACATCGGCTGTATGCTAAGTTTAAGAAGTGTGATTTCTGGTTACCTGAAGTGACATTCCTTGGACACATTGTTAGTGGAGATGGGGATAAGGTAGATCCGACTAAGGTAGAGGCAATTAGGGATTGGCTGAGGCCAAGGAACGCTCAGTGGTTAGGAACTTCCTTGGACTAGCAGGACATTACAGACGGTTTGTAGAAGAGTTTTCATAGATTGATTCACCGTTAACTAAAATGACACGGAAGAATCTGAAGTTCACCTGGTCAGAAAAATGTGAGGGTAGCTTCCAGGAACTAAAGCGACAATTGATTACTACTCCTATGTTGAGTCTTCCTTCAGAGGGAGGGAAGTTTGTGGAGTACTGTGATGCATCAAGACTGGGACTGGGTGTTGGGGTTTTATGCCCTAATTAAAACTCAAATTCTTTGTAATCTCATCTTATTATCAATAAAAGAATAGAAATCATTTTTTGACTTGGTCAATCACTTTGCTCGCATGTTTTATTTTCATGATTATTTGTTTAATATAAACTTCCATTAAATCCTGAGCATATAGCTAATTGCATTTATAGTGACGTAATCACAGTGGAATATAAATATGAATATATTTTCAAAATAAGTTAGTCCTAAGATTAGCCAATGCACATGATTTACACTGACTTGCAAATCTACGAAATGATCTACTTACACATTACAGTGTTATGTTCTTTCTAGAACATTAGCAAAGTAGATAAGATTGGATGTATTTGTTACATCGGACTGGACCGATATTGACAGTTGATAAGATAAGTAAACATACCGTTATTATCTATTCTAGTCATATCATATAGTTGACCATAGGTCAATTCAATCTCAATTCCGAGTGGTTAGTATTCTAACTGATTGTATTGTTTGAGCTATTTGACTTGTTCATTACCAGCTTACCCTACGGACTAGCCCATACTTACATCTTGGGAACTCGGTAGTATAATTGAGTGGGAGTGTTAATCATAGATATGAACATCTATAGTTTCTGATGAAGAAGTGAAACGATGGTTTCCGTTTAGTTTGGTTCAAGGTGTTAAATGATAGAGATCTCATTTCATTAATTAAATTATTTTACTAAAATATCATTTACAAGGAACTAAGTGTTTTCAGGATAAAATACAACGAGGGGTAAAACAGTATTTTATTCCTATCTCATTGTAGACCGTCTATAGAGGATTGAGTGACAATTATGGTTGTAACAATAGATAATTAATAGCGTATCTATATTTGTTTTAGAGCGTTCTATGAATTCAAGAGTGTGATTCTGAGTCTATAGTGGAGTCACGAGAAATTAATAAGTTAGTAAATTTATTTGTTAGATTTATGATAACTTATTGGAGTTTGATTTCATAGGCCCATGGTCCCGATTGTACCTTGGATAAAATCATCTAGATAGTCTCAATTAATTGATTTAATTATCTAAGTTGACCAGGTCAATTTTGGATAGTTTCACAAAGTTATTAAATTTTGAGAAGAAAAGATAAATTAGGCAGATTTATTAATTAAGATAAATTGGTATCTAAATTAATAAATAAGTTTAAATCAAAGTCTTGTGGAGGAATAGCAAGGTCGAGGAAGCGACCTAGGAGCTAGAGTCAGCTATGCGGGATCAGTATCCTGAGTTATTCAGGTAAATTTCAAGGACGAAATTCTCAGTAGGAGGGGATAGTTGTAACGACCCAAAAATGGTAATAGGGTTTAGTTCCTTGATTAGCGTGACGGGAGGGCATAATTGGATATATGTGTGATTTATTGATTAAATGTGTGACTATGTGGCATGCATGATATATTTGATGATATGAATACATTTATATG
The DNA here is from genome assembly GCF_963169125.1 of Humulus lupulus. NCBI lineage: Eukaryota > Viridiplantae > Streptophyta > Magnoliopsida > Rosales > Cannabaceae > Humulus > Humulus lupulus. The sequence continues at coordinate 210,752,344 of NC_084795.1, forward strand.
CATGTTTATAAGTATTAAATATGCATGTGGGCCCGTTCTTGTTTATAGGGGCATATCTGTAATTTTGGCCCGTTAAGGGCATAAATGTGATTAGATGTGTTAAATGGTTGAGACCACATTATTATATGGATATATTTTCAATGTACAGCTCGAGGCAGTCCTAGTGAGGGGATTAGCGGAATAGTCACAGCGGGGTTTAATACCCGGCTCGGAGTGAGCCTAGGGGTATTTTGGGAAATTTAATGTATATTTGGGGTTTATCGAGTACTGGGTAAGCATTTGGTATTAGTTGTACATGATGGGGTTAATTTTGAATTGATAGGATGACTCGAGGAATTAGCGGGAATCGAGATTAATGACTGTTTTACCCCTAAGGGCCATGAGAAGGCTGAGATAGTTTAAGGGGCAATTTGGTCTTTTTGGGGTTAAGGGATAAACTCAGTAAGTTTATATGCATAACCAGAACCCTATCTCTCTCTCTCTCTCTCTCTCTCTCTCTCTCTCTCTCTCTCTCTCTCTCTCTCTCTCTCTCTCTCTCATCATACACGTTCTCTATTTCTCTCTCTATAACCTAAGGGGAACTTTGAAGATTTGAAGGAAAAAGCCAGGAATTTAAGTTGGGAATTGAGCTGGGAGAACCTGGGGGATTAAAGCTAGGATCAGTCAAAGAAATCTCTAAGGATTAAAGCTTCTAACTAAGTGGGAGAACCTGGATTTTTTTCGTTTTTCACAATATAAATACTTTTCTAATATATTTAAAAATATATAAATAATTAAATATTTTTTTAATATATATTATATGTAATTGGATTGAATCAGCTTTTTATTGAATTTTGACAGTGTCATCCGCCATCCGATCCAATCTAATTAAAATCCAATTATTCAAATCTAATTGTAATGGGATTGGATTGGATTAGTTCGGTGTAATTGGATTGTGTTGTACCCTAATCTTAGCACGAGTTCATTCACTCAGCTCGGATACAACTGGCAGATAAATACATGAAAAAGTAATCAAGTATAATATCTTATTATTATTTATACGGACAGCTCGAGGTTCGTAATGATTAGACCTGGTGTTAGGCGTCATGACTTTACCACGAACTACGAATAAGATAAGTCATCAAAGCACTAGCTCGAGGTCAGATAGCTATCAGAATACATGCATGTGGAAGAAATGCAGCTCAGGTGACTCATATAGAACGCATACTACATACTAAGGGGTCGTTTGGTATGAGGAGTTCACAGTTTTCATATTACTGGGAAATTTGAAGAGAGTAATCTGATAGTCTGGAAACTTACATCATTATGTTTGGTTGTGCACTGTAATCTTATCTATGATTCCTGGGAATATCACTTTCTGTGTTTGGTTGTGCATAGGAATCTGTTAAGTTTTCATATTTTCATAAAATTAATATAATAATATATTTCATCAAAATCATTTATAAACAATTTTACTTATGAAATATTTTTTAACAGAATTACAAAAATACATATATTGAATACTAGAATCAAGTATAGTTTTTAAAATTACAAAAATACCCTTATTTTATTTTTAATAATATTTCATTTGTTATTTTAAATTAAAGTGATGATATAAAGGCTTTACAAATCAACTTCTTTAAATAAAAATATATTATTTATCATTTTATAGTTTGATATATGTATATTTGTTTTTATATTATAAGCTTCAAAAATAAAATAAGTCATTAACTAAAAAATTATTGGTTTAAGATTTTTTTTTAAAATAATAATATTAATTTTGAATTGTTTCACATTCCTGGGTATCTGAAAACCACTTGTCAGATGGGTTTCACTTGAACCTAGAATCAGGAAAAGTTAAAACCCCTAGAGTACAGATTCCCAGGTTAGAAAAACTCAAACCTAGTACCAAACATGGGAAAGTGTTCAGATTCTCATTCCCGTGTCCAGATTCCTGCACACCAAACGACCCCTAAAGGATTCCCAAAGATTCGGGAGTTGCTTATACACTTATTCATGACCAGGCTGTCATATTTATTATCCAAGATAACAAGACATATTTTCTTTGTGATCAAATCATATCCCAATATAAATGGGAATTGTTTGTTTTGAATGTAGACATTATGTAAATGTGTGATTGACTCACGCGGTTACCCAAACCTGTCCATGGAAACCCCTATAAATGCTGGGAATATTGGACATGAAAGGAAGGATTATTCAGTAATACCAAAAATCTGCCAAAATAGAGAGAGAAACAGCAATAATATTGACTTGTGGACTAGGTGGAATTTAACTACTGAACCACGTAAAAGTTATGTGTTCTTTAGTGAATTCTGATTATTTTCCATTACGGTTTACTATAAAGCACTAATCTGCCTTATTATTTCTTAATACACTGTTGGCAAAAAATCGCGTCAACAGTTTGGTGCTTTCATTGAGAGAAAATTAGTGCTTCATCAAAATCCCAGTCGATTCTCATCTTGGTGCTCACTCGCTCAATGCATGATAATGAGATAGATTAGCCTGGTGGGCAAGAGGTCCATCGTACCGCCGTTTCGAACAAACATGACCTTGAGATTCAGCAACATCCGGGAAAACAACTGGCAAGACAAGGCGACATTGGGAGTTCGGTGTCATTGCCGCTGAATCCAAATCTAGACTACCTAACTGCCATCGAGTTGGAAAACATGCAATTGAGGTGCCATCTCGCTAAGGCTAACAGGAAAATTGAGGAGGTTTAAGCTTGGTTACCCCTCTGGAAACCGACGTTAATGTCAGAAAGAGGCAGAGTGGGTCTCATAAGTCCCATAGGAATAACCGATCCAAACTTATTCGATCAGTCAGAACCGCCACTCCAAGTTCTGTGCCTACGGGGCAAGATCGCCAGAATGTTCAACCCAGCGATCATCATAGGGGTCGTCAGCATGTCAGTCAGTCGGTTAAGACTGCAACCCCAAGTTCAGTGCCTTCTTCATCAACCCCCAGGAATGCCCATGAAAATCCACGAGGGGTGGTTGGGACAGGCTCACGAAGACAAAATGCTCCAACAAACCCTCCTATGTCGTGATCGGATCACCAAGCGCAAAGAACTATAGACATTGGAGTAGAACATAGGCGGGCTAATTTAGTCCGCCCTGATGGAACAAGGATAGCCTCACCAATAAGGCATCCCCCATCACATATAAGACATCCGACACCACCTCGTCCTCAACAGTACATTCCAGCTTATGGAGATGGTAGGAGAAATCCTCCCCCATCTTCCAATACTTACGTCCCACGAACACATGCCGAAAATCCAGATCCTTGGCCCCAACCGCGAGCTGTAATCTTCACAAATGGGAGTTACTGGACCGAAAGTCATCGTAGTGGTAGGTCCGAGGGTGACCTAAGAAATCAGTTGAGTTCAGGACAGAGCCCTCAGTACGATCCGCATCCCAATTTGCGCGATCGTATGAATTCGAAGAGAAGGAATCCAACTCAGAATGAAGATATTAGATATACTCGACAAGAAGGAGGTCCTTCCATAGTACGTGATAACGAGAATGCCCCACAAAACCAAGCTCAAGCTTGGAGGGACAATAACCCATCAAACGCATATGATAGGATGGGAGATGTTGAATAGCCCCCAGGTAACCTAGGGACTAAGGACCAAATCCTCGAAAGACTAGCCTTGATGGAAGAGAAAATGAAGAGGCTTTTATCTGGAAAAGAAAAAGATTATTGCGACTCAGATGAGGAGCTCGAGCCATTCGCTCCAAATATTGCGGTGTCCACATATCCGGTAGGCTTTAGAATGCCACACCTGTCAAAATTTTATGGAGATGGAGATCCGTTAGATCACCTCGGAATGTTTAACACCATGATGATGGCTCACAATGTCAGGCTCGATCTAAGGTGTATTTAATTCCCTGGAACTCTGGTTGGGCCAGCCAAGCAATGGTTTAAGCAATACAAGAGGCATTTCATAAGCTCGTGTAAGAAGTTTTCTTCTGATTTCAAAAAAGCATTCTGAGCTTCACAGGGGGCTCAATTTGATACTGATTCATTGGGCAACGTAAAGTAACAACCTGGCGAGACGTTGAAAGCATATCTAAGTAGATTTTCCAATGTCGCTACACGAGCTAGGGATGCTGATGATAGCTCTAAGCTAATGGCAATAAGGACAAGAATCCTCGTCGGGGGCGACCTGTGGCAGGAACTCCAAAGAAAAGGAGTTAAAATTGTGGACGAATTCTTGGCCCAAGCTCAAGAATGGATTAACCTAGAGGAGGCGCAAACTTCTATTGTGGGAACCAACCAGACCCCTGTTCAGCCCGTTGGAGCGGTAACAGACGTGGCAGCTACGGCTCAAACTGTTACCTAGAATAACCAAGGGGGAATAACAAAAGGAAGGGAAATGGCCAGGGTGACTAGAGTGGGACGAAGAAAATAAGTCTGTGGAGAATTTCAAACCTGTTTATGCTACTTATACCAACCTAACAGACACTAGGGAGCACATCTTCCTGCAAAATTCTAATCGCCTTCCATGGAAGAAGCCAGAACCGTTAAAGAACCAGAGGGCGAAGAGAGATTCGTCAAAATTATGTCGATTCCACAATGACATCGGTCATAACACTGATGATTGCCAGTAGCTGAAGGATGAGATTGAAACCCTCATTAGGGCAGGACCCTTGGCCCAGTACGCCCGAAATTGGGTGAATCCGAGTCAGCCTATTGGTCAAACCCTGCTGCCTGTTCCAGAAGCTCTGACTAACCAACCTAGAGCTCAAGAAAATTAGGTCGACCCTCCCCTGGTAGTAGGGGGAGATATAACTACCATTTCAGGAAGACCTCATTTGGCAAGCACGAGTAGCAGGGCCTAGAAGAGTACATTAACGAACTGAAGTCCCATAACGGGGTGGAGTTCATCCCAGAACAACGGTTATTGAAACAGCAGCAATTGGAAAAGCAACCAATCATTTTCATAGAAGAGGATGCTAGCCACGTCCAATTCCCACATAATGATCCGTTGGTCATGACCGTTCAACTCGCCAACAGGAGGGTCCGAAGAACACTAGTGGAATCTACTTTTCAGGTCCACCCTGGAAAAAATGGGGTTATCTGTAACTGATTTGAAGGCGACCTCAATGACTCTGTGCGGGTTTTCTGGTGAAGGTTCGGCAGCCATCAATACGATCGAATTGGTGCTGACATTGGGAGAAGACTCCCAAATTTTTTCCAAGTTAGTTGATTTCGTGGTAATCGATTGTCCGGCTGCATACAATGCGATTTTGGGCTGACTTACGCTGATGGTGTTTGAAGCCATAACCTCTATCCGCCACCTAGCAATGAAATTCCCCTCAGCCACTGGAATATGCACCATCAGAGGTGATTAGCTCGCTACCAAGGAATGCTATAGCATTTCTATGAAGGGAAAGTCACAACCCGGACAGCAAGCAATGGTCATAAATAATGGAAGTGAAGAGTCCCAAGAAGTAGAAGTTACTCGTGGGATGGAAGAACCTCAGCAAAAAGCGGATAGTGATGTCGCCCAACGCGATGATATTGACCCACGGGTAGGCAAAGATAGATCAAAACTCCAAGCCATAGAAGTGCTCGAGGAAGTAAAGATTAACCCCAAATATGCTTCAAGAGTCGTAAAGATTGGGAAGAATCTTGACGATAAGAGGAAGAAGGAGCTGGTTGATTTCTTACAGGAAAATCAGGACGTTTTCACCTTGTCACATGAAGATATGGTGGGAATAAGTCCGAATGTAATCATGCACACCTTAAATTTGGACAAGAATGTGCCTGCAAAATCTCAAAAATGAAGATGTTTGGGAACGATCCGAGTTGAAGCCCTTGAGGAAGAAGTAGCTCGATTATTAAAATGCGGGTTTATCCGAGAGGCAAAATACCCAATCTGGGTCGCCAATCTCATGCTATTCCCGAAGCCAAACGGGATGTGGAGGACCTGTATCGACTTCTTCGATCTAAATAAAGCTTGTCCCAAGGATTGTTTCCCACTGCCAAGGATTGATCAGTTGGTAGATGCCTCGGCAGGTCACGAGCTCATGTCCTTCATGGACACGTATTCTGGATATAACCAGATCGCAATGAATCCTGCAAACCATGAACATACTAGCTTCATAACCGAACATAATGTATATTGTTATAAAGTTATGTCCTTCGGGCTGAAGAATGTCGGGTCTACATATCAACACTTGGTCAACAAGATGTTCGCTAGTCAGATCGGGAGATGTATGGAAGTGTATGTCGATGACATGCTTGTCAAATCAAAAACTGCCAATAACCATGTGTCCGATCTAAAAGAGTTTTTTGGAATATTAAGGAGGTATGACATGAAGCTGAATCCCTAAAAATGCACTTTCGGAGTGGCATCTGGAAAATTCCTAGGGTTCATGGTCAACACAAGGGGGATCGAGGCGAATCCTGACAAAATCATATCGTTGTTAGAAATTCCCTCGCCCAGGTCGCATAAAGAATTTTAAAGTCTAACTGGAAGGGTTGCGGCTTTGAATCATTTCATTTCAAAATCCACTGACAAGTGTCTGCCATTTCACAACTTGCTCAGAGGAAATAAAAAATTTGAGTGGACCAAGGAGTGCGAACAGCATTCCATGACCTAAAAACGCATCTGGCTGAGCCCCCCGTATTATCTAAACCTATGTCTGGATAATCTCCGTTCCTTTATTTGCCCATGACAGAGAATGCAGTCAGTGTCGTGTTAGTTCGAGAAGAAGACCGTGCTCAGAAACCAATTTATTATGTAAGCAAGAGACTTCTCTGAGCTGAGTCACGATATCCACTAATAGAGAAGTTGGCATTTTGTCTTATATTGGCTTCCAGAAAGCTCCAACCATATTTCCAGTCCCATTCAATCAACGTCTTGACCGACCAACCTTTAAGGCAGGTTTTACAAAAACCTGAACCGTCGGGACGTCTTTTAAAATAGGCCATCAAACTTAGCTAGTTCGAGATATTGTACATGCCATGGACCTCAATTAAATGTCAGGCCCTTGCTGATTTTATGGCTGAATGCACTGGGCTTCAAGAGGAGCTCTTGAGGGAGCCAGTGCAGGAATTATGGAAAATCTTCTTTGACGGATCATCAAACGAGAACGGATCAGGAGTTGGGATCATCTTAATCTCAACAAAAGGGCATTGATTTCATACAGCTCTGAGGTTCAGATTTGAGGCATCCAACAACGAAGCCGAATATGTGGCCTTACTATCAGGACTGAGGGTAGCAAGAGAACTCAAGGCGAAAGCCATCCAATGCTATAGCGATTCCCAACTGGTGGTCAATCAGGTATTGGGAGAGTATCAAGCTCGAGGTACCAAGATGGCAGCCTACCTAGCTAAGGTAAAGGGAGAACTATCAGAATTTGAGTACAGCTTTGTTGAACAGATACCCCGCGAGCAGAATTCTAATGTTGATGCTTTGGCACGGCTTGCTACCACAACAGAGGTTGAGACATTGAATGTGGTGCCAGTGGAGTTCTTGGAGAGCCCGAGTGTGACAGGATAAGTGATAGAGGTTGGAATGATCGACATAAGGCCGACCTTGATGACTCCTATAATGGAATACCTTGAAACATGAAAGTTACCTGACGACAGAAAAGACGCGAGAAAAATACTTTATCAAGCTCCACAGTGCGTAATAGTAGATGGAACCTTATATTGGCGTGGTCATTCGTTGCCTCTCCTACGATATGTTCTACCTAAGGAATCCAAAACCATTTTACAAGAAATACATGAAGGCTTTTGTGGAGATCATGCTGGGGGCAAAACCTGGCACTAAAGATACTGAGGCAGGGCTATTTTTAGCCACTCTAAGGAAAGGCTCGATCTCGTATGTTCAGAAATGCAACAAATGTCAGCGTTTCGCCATGGTTGCCCGAGTTGCTCTGGTCAAGCTAACAATGATTTCATCCCCATGGCCATTTGCGGTATGGGGAATCGACCTAATAGGCTCCCTACCTATGGGAAAGGGGAGAGTTCGTTACGCGGTGGTGGCGATCAACTACTTCACGAAGTGGGTAGAAGTCGAGCCTCTGGCAACCATCACTTCAAAAAGAGTCCTGGACTTTGTGGTAAAGAATATTATATGTCGGTTTGGGCTTCCTAAAAAGATCGTGTCAGACAACGGGACACAGTTCGATAGCGATCTCTTCACTGACTTCTATGAAAAATATGGCATCACAAAGAGTTTCTCGTCAGTATCATATCCGCAAGCCAACGGGCAGGTCGAGGCTATAAATAAAATCCTTAAGGCAAGCTTGAAAAAGAGGTTAGACGAAGCCAAAAGATTATGGCCCGAACAGCTTTCGCAAGTACTTTGGGCCTACCGAACTTCTCACAGGACCTCCATGGGGCATACTCCTTTTTCCTTATCTTTTGGAAGCGAGGTCGTACTTCCAATCGAAGCCATGGTAGCTACTCACAGGCAAAGGACATTTAATCAAGAATAGAATGATGGACTACTTAACGCATCTCTTGATCTGATTGAAGAAAAATGAGAGGAGTCGTAGTTACAGGTCGTCCATTATCAACAAAGAATCACTTGATATTTTAATTCTAAAGTTAAGAAGCGCAGACTGGGATTGGGAAACCTAGTTCTCTGAAGGGTCTTTTTAGAAAATAAAGACCCCAAGGATGGTGTATTAGCCCAAACTGGGAGGGACCATATCAGGTCGTAGAAGTTTTGTGTGAATGAACTTTCAAGATAGCTCGACTGAATGGGGAGGTAGTCCCACGGAGCTGGAATGCTCTGCATTTGAAAAATTATTATCAATAGTACCACCATCAATGTAAGGCTTATTTATAAAAGTTGTTTTTATTAAATAATAGATGGATTGTTAAATAACTATTTCTTAGTGCTGTTATTGCAAGCTCGTGTTCTCGTATTTGTAAAAGCAACCAAGAAAGTTTATACATTCTGGTTACTTGGGGGGCACATAACCGAAGTTGGAAAAATTAAGCCTGCTCAAAAAAGATCAAAAAACTTAGAAGCTTGGAAAAATTGATTATTCAACGGCTTTTTAAAGCTTGTGTTTTCAATAAACCTAGCGCGAACTAAGTTTAAATCATCAAAAACCCTGGATATAACTAAGTCAAAAACTTAGAAATTTGGGAAAACTGATTATTCAAGGGCTTTTTAAAGCTCAAACTAAGTTTAAATCATTAAAAAACCTGGGTATAACCAGGTTCGAGGCCTGATTCTTAACAGGTATGATACAAATAAGCAAACAAAAACTTGGATATAACCAAGTTTGATAAGATCTATCTTGATTTAAAAGTCAATTCCTAAAATCTCAAATGTACAAGAGTCTAAGGATTCATAAGCATGAGAAGTTAATAAAGGAAAGACGAATGGATCAAAAGTTAGATATATATTAAAATAAGACAAACAAATATACTGTCACATCGAGGAGAAAAAACCTCGAACTAAGCCCGAAGGCAATTTTTTAATATCAAAAGACTTAGACAATTACAAAGAAAATCATATCATTGGACCCCGTCAGCTCACCCCGCAGAAGTGACCTCGCCGTCTCCCTCCGCCGCTCTGGATGCCTCAACAGTCTCTGAGGGTTCTTGCAAGAACCAAGCCTTGAATTTAGCAAGGTACGGATCCCACAACCCAGGTTCCATAAAAGAAAATCTCCCGTCCCGATTGAAAGCCCAACAATGGTATAGCATCTCCTCCATGGCTGATGATGACGCCACCTTTTCCTCCTTGTCTTTAACTTCAGCCTCGAGTAGTTTCGCTTTGAGCTCACCAATCTCGACCTAAAGCAGTTCAGCATGATGGTTCGCTTCTATGATCTGAGCTTGGGAGGCGGATAGTGTGATCTTTGCGGCGTGCTCTTTTTCTTGGGAAGAGGTGAGAGCAGCCTTGGCAGCCTGCTCATTATTTTGAGTAGCTGTCAAGGCAGCTTTGCCAGTCTACTAACCTTCCTTAGAAGCATTCAAGGCGACTTTGCTAGCATCCAGCTCGGCCTGGAGCTCTTCATTTCTGGCCCTAGCACGAGTTATGTTGCGATATTGGGCTAGGACGGACTACAAAATAATGAAAAAAGTCAAAAATATAAGATGAAGAACATAGTAAAAAAAATCATCACCAAATATGGGAAAAAAACTCACGGTGAGGTTCATCCCTATGGCGGACTCAAAGACATTCTCCGGGCTGCGCTCCTCTATGGTTCTCAGGCCCCTCACATTGGCTTTGTAGGCATGGCGCACCATATGAGTCGTTGTCTCATATATGATGCCCCAAAAGGCTTCAGGGATCTTTTCCAGGTCCTGAGGATCAACTGGTATTCGGACGGTGGGGCATCAGTTTGTATTACTTGAGGCATGGGTCAAGGTGGGGAAGGGGGAACCTGCCCAACAGTGACAGAGGTCATCGGAACTGGTTCCCGAGCAGAGCTCGTGTCCTTACCCTTAGCAAGGGATTTTGAAGTATTCCCCGTTGCAGGAGTGGCCTTCTTCGCCACCCTGGGCCTCTTCACAACGGGGGTCGTGCCGTTTTTCTTAGCCTGAAAGGCAGTCCATAGGTCAGGAGCTCCAGTCGATTCCATCTCTTCGCCTAAAAAGAACAAAGGGAGTTAGTTCACATAAATGATGCTTCAAAAACATATATAAAGAAAGAGAATGAAACAAAGATCCTACCCTCCGTGCTGGGGGAGGAATCTATTATCACCTGCTCGGGTGTTTTGACCGGGACAGGCACGACCTCCGGCCTTAGAATTAATGGAGGACAAGGGGAATCTAAAGTTAATATTTCTTGGATCCTAAGGGGTACGGGTCCTTCCTCGGGGCTAGATTCATCTACGTATTGTCTGAACCCAGGGGAAAATGCACCTTGGAGCAAAGAAGTCCAGGTCCTACGATTTGTCCCGTATTCTTCAAAAATGGTGGATCTAAAGTTTAGGGTGTTATCAACTACTACAATGCCTCTAGGGTAGCTATGGTCATAGCGTACCACTAGGTGATCTACGCACTTAAGAAGGGTTGCATTTAGGTCTGGGTTAGTAGGATGGCGACTAACGAGCTGGTTCGAGTTATAGCGAATTAACTTAAAGTCGTGTAATGAGCCAACTATTTCTAAGACCTTGGACCCTTAAAACTACTAGACATAGCTACTATTTTTGGGAAACATACATCATAAATAACATAACTTTATTTAAACCCAAACTATTCTACCAATACAAGATAAGGTAAAACTATAAAATAAAATGTGATATGGTATGGGATCACATTGTTTATAAAACATAAAACATAAACTTTAATTGTTTAAATACTAATTGCGGAAATACATCAAAACATAATTTAAAATACTAAAAATAAAGTCATCCTCGATTTTAATCGTCACACAGTCCATTCAATCCATTCATCCTCAACACACAAGCCAAGCTGCCATGAATCTTTCCACCTTCCATATCTTTTCCCTGCATCAAGCTAAAAATAAAGGAATGAGCCTAATGCCCAGCAAGGAAAATCTACTAACAACATATATCATAAACATAAGACTTAATCATAAACATATACTATAAAACATATGACTATAAAAACATATATCATATAGGACTACAATATTAATGGCCATTAACTCATTAACGTGGCATGTGACAAAACCATCTAGGTCCTCTGTCTACTAATCGAGGTAGGTTAGATCACATGGTAGTATATGATAACCCATCTAGGTCCTCTGTCTACTAATCGAGGTAGGGTAAATCATAACTCTAAACCCACGAAAAAATTCTTGGGGCTTGCCATCTAAGCAAGTCCTATGCCCAAACGACTATAAAACATATTCTTGGGGCTTGCTATCTAAGCAAGTCATATGCCCAAGGACTACAAAACATACATAAAACATATCATAGCATAAATATATTATAGCATAAACATATAAACACATATAATCTATCCTATTTTCCTTACCACAAACCGGGATATTTGGGAACAAGAACGAGATTAGAACACTCCTAAAAACCAACAGTAAGAATGGTGAGTATCTCTAAAGAATAAAGATGAAAAGAGAACTAAACCATCAAGAAGAAACTTACCAAGAAGAACCTTAAGTTTCAAGAAACTTAAACACCTAACCAAGAATCATAAACAAGAGTTAGGATCTGAAAGAAAGAAAATAAAGAAAACTAAAGAACCATAAAGAATTGAACTTAAGGATAAGAATACCTTGAATGATCTTATGAATTGATCTAAACCTCGATACTGAAATCTCACTATATCTCACTTCCCAAGTGTTTAGAAAAGCTTAGAATGATGAAGCTTTTAACCCAAAACCCAAGAGTTTCTCTCTATAGTAACACTAGCAACTTGGAGGCTCTGAACAATTGCTTGGAGAATGAAGAAAATGGCTAAGTACTAGGTCATATTTATAGAGTTCAAGGAGTGAAACTAATCCCTTTTAATTTGAATAAATAAATGAATATAAAATGAAAAAGATTTTAATTTTCGTTCAACAAACGCCCAGAACTCGGTCAAAATCGTTCAAAGGCAATTCCAAGTGGTTAAGGCTATTTTTAAAACTTAAAATCCAAACTTTCAAAAATTAAAGCACCAAGAGCGATATATCGCCTACCTTGGGTGATATATCGACTAGTCCATTTTCCCGCGCCCCGTTCGAACGTTCGTGCAAAGTCGACATGTTTTCCGTATCTTCCGTAGGCGATACATCTGCCCCTATAGCTACGATATATCGGCAGATGTTGATATATTAAACACGTATTTACACTTTTTCAGCATATTTTGAATTGAGTAAACAGCTTTGACTAAGTCTAAATGTGACCCTAATAGTTTCTGGAAGGTTCTAGAGCTTCTAGATCTTTCTTTTATTTAAACTATTCATCAAAAATACTTAAATCCCTAATAAACATGATTATGACAAGTGTCATGCTCTTAATAGTTCTATCTAAACCTTAGGTTATAATAAATATATTTCTAGAACCAGCAATATTAATCAAACCTTATGTTATAATTAATATTCTTAACTATAGGTTAAACTTATAAAATCCATAACTGTTGCTATGAGTGTCCAACGAAGTCCCGGCTTGATCCAAAATCCATAGAATCTAACATACTACAAACTAATACTAACTACCACTACTATCCAGCTAGCTAAGTAAACATTCTGGGACACTACAAGTCGGCAACAACCTTATCTAACTCCCTAAAATGGTATGGGTTACCTTAGTCGGAGGGGCCGGCTGCTGCCCCAGAAGCAGCCTGGTCTAGATCAGATCCTTGGTCAACCTCGGGAGCCCTTCCCTTCCAAATGAGAGGTACCTCAGCCTCTTCGTTGTTGGTGTCATCAGTGGTTGGCATAGCCTCTTGTGAGGAGGGAAGCTCGGGGATCACTGGAAGGAGAATTCGGGTCCTTAGGGCTAGTGTCTAACCTTCACCGATCAGCTTACATGCCAACATGATGGCATCATTCATGACCTAGCAATAATCCTTTTCGCCAGGGGGAAGACCGGATAATTTCCCGTATTAACCCCCGAGGGTCACAGATTGGTTCGTCCTCGCAAATATGGCTGCACGAGAAACAAACTCAATTAAGATGTACAAATAAAAAAAGGAAATATTTTAAAGGAACAAAAAATTCATGAGTTGAATTTGCTAAGATAGGAGACTTATGAGGTCGGTTGAAGTATCGGTGTTCGCAATTCCTGAAGCCATCCGACATAAAGAATAGATCTTTCTAGTCATCTGGATGACTGGGAAGCTCAATGACGGGGCGGAGTTTGGAAACCACGTGAGGTAATAAAACCCGTCACCTCGTCCTCTCTGATCAGATCTAGCTTTGAGGCAGAATAAGTATAATATGTCTGCCGGGGTGGGGACCTCCCACTCGTGCTTCAAAAACAAATACTTTATCCCCGCCATAAGCCTGTAGGAGTTTGGGGGGAGCTAGAAAGGAGTCAGTTTTGCGTAGTTTAGGAAATATATGAAGTACTGGTCCAAGGGAAGGAAGGCACCAGCCTTCAGATGATCATCGCTCTAGGTTGCATAGTCATCATGGAAAGGGGCACATCTTATTTCCCCTTCGAACGTAGGTCGGGTGATGAGAACTCTAGCTCCGATCGCTATGTTGTGGCTCAACATAGTCTTATTCACCTTCCCCTGAGTCGTGATCTTTGAGATGATGTGCTCGACCTCGAAGAATGCATTGGGGTCGACAAGAATTTCTTTCTCCACTACCGGACGAAAGTGCGGAATGGGAGAGTCAGGAATGACCTACTTCCCTTTGTCTTTGCGTTGGGTGGATGAGCTTGCAAATTTCTTCTTTGGGGAGGGGCCATCAGATCACCTGACGACAAAGCGGCCTAATTAGTAGGCAACCTAAGATGATCTATAACTATGTCGCGAGGGTACGGACGAAAAGGGTTATTTTTGTTATACAAGCTAAAGTTATCCTAAGCCCCATCACGTGATGCCACACGATATCCTAGGATATGTGCCTCGGTTTCTCCACAGTCCCCTGATATTTAGGGATCCGTGTGTCAGAAACGCCAGGCCACTACTTTCCTCTGAAAAGCAATTTTGTGCAAAACTGCCTAAGGAATCGTAACCCTTAAGCTGCCTGGTATTAAACCTAGAGACCCTACAATTTTTATGCCCCAAACAGGTATTTTCTAAACCTATTTGACATTAGAACTACCCCAGATTAACCCATAAAGTTACCCAATTTTATGAATACTTCTTTTGTAAAAACATATTTTGTTTTAATTATGGAGCCTAGAAGTCGAAACCTATTCCCTATTGGCATTCATAGAAGCCTAGCAATAACGAACGATGAATATTGCTAAAAAAAAAGAGATGAAAAATAAGTTTCTTTGTGTCATGAAAGATAGAGATACCTACAGGAAATGTGTTCCAACGATTGGGGGATATAGGTTCTGATCACGGAAAACTCCTGGAATGCCTCTGAGTAATCTAAGCACGACGGATAGTTCTAGGAATTCTAGGGAAGAAGAAGGAAGTTTGAAAAGTGTGAAAAAGGGTATTTTTTGTAATGCAAAGGTGGTGAGGTCTTAGAGTGATCACCCTATTTATACGTAAACCATAGAAATCGATCTAGACCATTCGTTGGGGTTAATTCGAGATCCAAGGACCAGGGTTAAACAAACCACATGGCGGAAAAAAGTTGACAAGACAATTATTGCAGTCCTCGAAACCCAAACAGACGCCAATTGCAGAAGACCAGGTGTCTAGACTCGAGTAGTAGGCATGCATGGTTTTATGTAGCAGAAGTTTAAAAGCCCCTACTGTGTTAAAAGCCCCTACTGTGTAGGTCAGAAAATAATGACATCATACACGAGCAGGAGCTTAGGGGCAAATGTTGTACCCTAATCTTAGCACGAGTTCATTCACTCAGCTCGAGTACAGCTGGTAGATAAATACGTGGAAAATTAATCAAGTAGAATATCTGATTATTATTTATACGGATAGCTCGAGGTTCGTAATGGTCAGACCTTGTGTTAGGCATCCTGACTTTACCACGAACTACGAATAAGATAAGTCATCAAAGCACTAGTTCAGGGTTGGATAGCTATCAGAATACAAGGTCGTGGAAGATACGTAGCTCAAGTGATTCAGATATAACGCATATTGCATACTAAAGGATTCCCAAAGATTCGGGATTTTCTTATACGCTTATTCATGACCAGGCTGTCATATTTATTATCCAAGATGACAGGACATATTTACTTTGTGATCAAATCATATCCCAATATAAATGGGAATTATTTGTATTGAATGTAGACATTATGTAAATGTGTGATTGACTCACGTGGTTACCCAAACATGTCCATGGAATTCCCCTATAAATGCTGAGAATATTGGACAGGAAAGGGGGGATTATTTTGTAATACCGAAAATCTGCCAAAATAGAGAGAGAAACAACAATAATATTGACTCATGGACTATGTGAATTTTAACTACTGAACCACGTAAAAGTTCTGTGTTCTTGAGTGAATTCTGATTATTTTCCATTACGGTTTACTATAAAGCAATAATCTACCTTATTATTTCTTAATACACTGTTGGCAAAAAACCACGTCAATAGATTGGTTTGGATGTTGCCCACCCCTACTTGGAACACCCTCTCGGAACATGGTTCTCGGGAGATGATACTTTTGGGAGGAGGTACTCCTCCGATGGTGGTGCACTTCAGTTGAAGGATGGATTTTACCTCCCGTGGAGCCCAGAGTAAGCTCTGGGAGACTACATTAGCTTATGTGGAACCTTAATAACCTTTAACGTATGCCACGTGTCACTTGGAGAAAACACAGACAACACTTACGATACCGATAAGATACTAATTGGTTACCTTTTTCATAAAAAGCATCATTTTTTTATCATATTATCTCATATATATTTTAGTTACCTACAAAACATATTTATTGAAAATTAGTTATCTTAAGATACTAGTTAGTTAGCTTTCAAAACACAACTTCATTTTTAGGTTATATTATAGTGTCTTATTATTTAAGAGACCAAAATGTGTATCTTTAATTATAATTCGAAAGTAACTTCTAATTTTTTTTTTCTATTTAAAAACTACAATTACTCACATGTAAATTGCATGAGTGATCAAAAAGTGTATTAAAACTTTTTATTCAAAAATTACTGTGTAGTATACTAAAGTAAATTTTGCTTATAAGTTATAGGGTAACTTGTTATACTATATGACAACTCATTTGTTTTTTAAATAGGCTTGAAGGTAACCGAAAAGTATCTTAAATAATAAGACTCCATAATATCATCTAAAAATAACTAATCGTTATCTTAAGATAACAAATTTTCTATAAATAAGCTTTAGAGGTAACCAAAATGTATACGAAATAATATGGTTTAAAAATTAACATTTTTATGAAAAAGTAATTGATCAGTATCTTGTCGGCATCATAAGTAACAAAAATGTTACTTTTGAAAACCCAAAAAAATAGAATATCAAGGATTCTGTGAACTTTTCCATTTCATGTATATTATTTTTAAAATCCAGTATTTTTTTTATGACGTAGAAGATATTTTTGTAAATAAACTTGTTAATGTATTTTGTATTTTAGGTGTGTGTGTGTGTATATATATATATATATATATATAAACCCCTTAAATTTTTAGTGAATAAGTAAATATTAGTTTATTAAAAAATTATAAAGAAATTTAAATTTAAAACTGATACAATCTAATTTTTAATTTTAACTTACCCCAATTGTAACACTTTCATTTTTTAATACAAAAATAAAAGTATTTCTCTTTTCTATTTTTTTTTAATATTTGAGAATTTAAAAAAAATTAAAAAATTTATTGGGTAACTACTACATTTAGTTCTTAAAAGTAAAATAAAAATTCTAAAAAATAATAATTTCCAATAATATTCACAAAAATAATTTAGAAATCCTTTGAAAGTTTTTTTTATTAAAATATATGTAGGGTATTCAATCATACGATAAATGAAATAAGAGAGAAAATAGATAAATAAATATTGATGAGAGAGAAAATAGATAAAAAAAAAATGAGTAAACTAAAGAAGGTGAAAGAAAAGTAAGTGGAGGAAAGAAAGAAAATGATGAGAAAGGGTAAGAAAATAGAAAATGATAATGGAAAAATGTGAAAGATGAGATATAAAGTGAGTGAATAATGAAAAATTATTTGTAAACTATGTTTAAATAAATTTTAAATTTACTTTTTGTTTTTGAAATTTTGATTATTATTTGAAAAGACAATCATATTTTTTTTTAATAAATTAAAAAATATTAAACAACACCAAAAAATTTATATTTAATTTATATGTTTACTTTATTAAAATATTAATTATTTAAAGTATTTTTAAAAGTAATTAAAAATTAAATTATATGTTATATTATTTTATAATATAATTTAATATTATATTATTTTATAATATAATGTTTTAGATTAAATAAATGTGACAAATAGTATCACATATTGTAACATATAAAAGAGAGTTACAATACTTAGATATATGTGAATATCCAAATATGTAATATATTTGGTGTTACAAATTCAATTACAAATTTGTAACTTCCAAATATTGCTCATTATTGTGTAGATTTGATGTTCCACAATATTGAGATGAATTTCTTAAAGTCATATGTGAAATGGTTGTTAGATATATGATTTTAACATCAATAATGTGTTTTGGGGGTTACAAAATCAATTGGGAGTAGATTGGAACCGTTTGGAAAAATAGCACATTTTTATGTGCTGAAAATGATCAAAATGGTCGTGGCCAAGGATGTTGGTAGTCGCGGTCTGGGGAATAGAGACCAGTGGTCACCAAATTTCTGTTTTTTCCAACTCTTTTGAACGGCTCCAAAAACACAAATAACTCTCAATTCTCATTTTTAATTTCATAAACATCCAATTAATCATTGGTAACAGTCATGGGGTTGGTGGAATTTGAAATTCAAATGGTGTCTCTAAACTCTATAAATAGGAGTTTATTGCTCACTTGTAAGACACAATTTTTTATCTATTAGAACATTTGGCTATAAAACACTTAGAGGCTTGATTATTCCAGAAAGCAATTTCCAAATCTGTGAAAAATTCCTTAGTGCTTGAGTTAGGGGGAAATAAGCTTTTGGACAAAAGTTTCAAACTTTGTTCAAGTTGGTGATCTCCAACACTCTTCACTTTGGTAGTGTGAGTGAGAGTTGTTTGTTCTTACATGTTCTACTAATATTTTTCATCTTCTTATTTTTCTTTTCTATTTACTTGTATTTTTTGTTTAGAGTTGTATTCATTTTTTTTCTTTTGTTACAAACATTTTTACTTTATTTGTATATTTTGTTTAGAGTTGTATTTCTCCATTATTTTTTTCTAATTCTTCTCTTATTTATTTGTATTTTCAGTCATAGAGTTGTAACATTATTTAATCAATCTTGTTTATTTGTATTATTTTGTCTAGAGTTGTAATATTTTTTACCATTTCCATTGATACAACATATATTTTCATAACATTATATAAATACTTTAAGTTTGTTCTAAAATATTTTTTTTGTAGCTTATATTTATTAAATATTTTACCTTGTAATGTATTTTATCAATTATATATTTGCATAACACTTTGATTATAAAATTTGCAAAATAGTATGATATTATTTTTGAATTTATAACACTTTTCTTAAAAATAAAAATAGAAACTTATAGCACATTTTAATTTATAATTTACTAAACATAAATCAATTCCATACTTTCTCTTATGATAACATAAATAAAATTGGTAATTGCTTAAATTATATAACCATACCAAACGAACTCATAATATATTCACCTTTTGCAGTACAATTACTAATATTATCATACCTTTTGCCCTCTGCATTGATTATAAAGAGAAAATTAAACAACATAAAGGAAGCTGTTTGTCCTTGGGTACTAGCTAGATCCTAGTCCTAGATATGATATATATGACAAGTGAACAATTTACAAGTGTCACACAGTTTTAATGAAAATTAAAAGAATAAAAATGCACATAATAAAAGCATTTATTATTTTGAATTACAGAGCTTGCATTTTTTGTGTAAATAAAATGTGAAGGTACCATATTTGCTGCGAGGATACAGGGTTAAATAAAGATACCTCATCCTCATTTTTGATACAAGGATTGAGCATAAAATCTGAAAAATCAAAAAATTGTGTACACTGATTTACCGAACACCAAAAAACAAAAATCAATTAAATCGAACACTGAAAAAATCATTAACTGCGCAAACCGCCACTATTCGGTCGGTTTAAAAATTTTGTGTGAACCGACCGGCAGAACCGAAACCGACCGAACAGTATAAAATATAATAATATAATATTATATAATTATTAATTATTAAATAAAAATAAAAAAAATCTGAAAATTTAAAAAAAAAAAACTTAGGGCACCGACCACTGTTCTGTTCTCTCTCTCTCTATCGTATACTTCTTCCTCTCCTCATCACTCAACCGCCTCTCATCTCCTCCTTCTTCCTATCCTCTCTGATCTGTTTCACTCTCCTCCCATCCCAGCCCAAACGAACGGACCTACCAGACTCACTCAGCAGCAGCAACACGGCCCAGCCACACAACCACGACCCATGCACGCGACTGCTTCACGGACACGGCTCAGCTGACCCACTCCGGTGACTGCTTCACGGACATGGAGCTCCCTCCGCCACACTACTTGATTACAAACATAGTTGGCTTAAAGGTTTGATTTCTAATTAAAATGAAAAACTTTGATTTCTTAAACATAGTAACCCCAATTTTATGCAAGTTTTATACTGTGTTTTTTGACATGGGTGTGTTAATTAAGAAATTATGTTTTATTGTTAATTTAAACTATGAGAACATATGTTGTCATTAATTGGGATTAATATTTTTTAAGGTATTTGGTCTAAATTTAGTTTTGAATAATGATTTTTCTTATTTGTTGGTTCAATCTATATGGATTTGTCTTTCAATCATTATTTATTGGTATAAGTATATGGTTAATGTGGCTAGAAATTCAAATATAATATAAGGACAACTTGTGTTATCTCAGCTAGTGTTGTCTTAGTAATGCAATATATTTTAAAGCATAATTCTTAGGTAAAGGGATTTATTTTAAAGCTGAATTTTTAGGTAAAGGTGATGTTTATCCAATTGAGGTTCTTTTCGATTTGTACTCATATTTTGGTTTTCACCAGGTTATTAAATTTGGGTGTTGTTCATTTAGAAGGAGGGAAATACAGAGGGGATGATTTCGAAGTTAGTTCAGTATAGTGTTGAATTTGGTATTAAAATTGGAAATATGATGGTAAATTTATTTTGCAATATAGTATTTGTCTCAGTTTTTAATGTTGCAAAGGGTAACAGTAATAGATTTTTTCAATAAAAATTTGAAGAATGGCGTCTATTAAATTCTGAACGTTTAGAGGGGAATTAATTGAGATGGATACAGTGCAAAATAGGTTTCTTATATCCGTTTATATCTATTTATATGTAAGGAAGTGTTTGGAGTTGCAACCTGTTATGTGACTGTGAACAATTAGAATTTTGTTGTGAATTTGTTTGTTTTGCTAGTTTTTGGTTACACTAGGTGGGCTATTCGAATATGTAACACATGTTGTGATTTGATTATATGTGATTGAATCATGTCTTCATTTTATAACTTAGTGTGGATTTAGGTTCTGTTATAGAGCATACAATCATATTTTTAAATTGGGTAATTTAAGTTTAGAATATATATTGTTTTGTCACAAAATTCTTCTACATCCCTATATGGCTTAAAGGTTATTATATTTGTATTTTTTTTTCTTATATTGGATGATTTTTTTTGTTATATATATATACATATAATTAAGAATATATTATAAGCTAATAATTTTATTAACCGTTGTAAAAGAAAGAAAGAAAAAAAAACAACCCAATAAATAATTTACATATACAAGTATGGGCAAAGAATCGGTAGTTCCATCACTACTTTTGTTATTGTCATCTCCACCCTCACATATGAAGTTTGACAAAATATATTCTATTATTTATAAATTTAATTAAAATTTGCCCCTTTTCTTAGTTTAATTTTGATTTTTAATTCTGTTAACAACTTGTTGTTATCATGTTCTATTGAGTGCTGAGTGAAATACAAACATAGTTGGCTTATCTTTCATATGCTAGAATACAGTATGTGATTTCACTTTCTTTATTCTAGCATATGAACTAAATTCATATTATGTCTTATATTTGTTGCTGAAATTGTGTTTATAAATGTGTAAATATGTAAATAGATCATTAATATGGATAACGAGGAAAATTTAGAAGAGATGATGGGGGAGTGGTTGGAGTATGCTAAAACTAACTTGTCAAGTTTTGATGGAGAAGAACAAGCGAAGGAAAGGAAAAAAGAGAACGTACGAAAGAAAAGGAATGATTAATAAAATCAAGATAAGGAAAAAGACAAAGAGACCGAGAAAGAGGATAATGAAAAAGAAAAGGGGAAAGAGGTTGAACGACCAAAAAATAAGCAAAGGATTGGAAAGAAAACATCGAGCGTGTGGGATCATTACACTATGTTGCCTGGTTATGATCCTAAGAAGCCAAGGGCTGCTTGCAATTATTGTGGCACTGATTATGCCGCTGATACAAAGTTGAATGGGACTAGCACACTATGGGCACATGTGGAGAGAAAATGTAAGAAGTGTCCTTTCAATGACTGGGTTGAGCAAAGTAAGAAGCAACAATCAACTATGGATAGATTTACTAAAAAGACAACAACCTGCAATAAAGAAGAAATCGCTTCAAGTGGGTTGCCACTAAGGTTTAATCAAAATGTTGTTAGGAAAGTGATCGCTGAATATATCATTATGGATGAGTTATCCTTTAGGCACGTGGACGGAAAAGGATTTCAAAAGCTCATTAAACATTTCTTTCCCATATTTCAGTTCCCATCAAGATTTATTGTTGCGAGAGATTTTTATAATGTGTTTCTAGATCAGAAGAAAGAGCTGAAGTCAATTTTGGTGAATCACAGAGTGTCGTTGACCACCAATTGTTGGGCATTAATCCAGAATATTAGTTATTTGTGTTTGACTGCACATTGGGTTGATGATAATTGGAAAATGCAAAAGAGAATTATCAAATTTATCCAAGTTCCTAGCCATAAAGGGGACTTGGTGGGGAAAGATTTGATAAATTGTCTTAATGAGTGGGGTATCTCCTCAGTTTTTGCAGTGACGATTGACAATGCCTCCTCAAATGACGTTGCTCTTAGAAAATTGAAGGGGCACTTGTTGGACAAAGACAATACCATTCCATTGAATAGAGAAATGTTTCATATGAGGTGTTCAACTCATATTTTGAATTTAATAGTAACTGATGGGTTGAAAGAGTTGAATGATGCAATTTCAAGCATTTGAAATGCGGTGAGATATGTGCGGTCATCTCCAGCTAGACTGAAAATATTTAAAGAAAGTTACAAGGATGCAAACATTGAATCAAAAGCCTTGTTATGCTTGGATGTGGTTACTAGGTAGAACTCTACCTACTTGATGTTAGAATCTACTAATAAAATTCAAGAAGGATTTTGAGAATTTGGAAGCAGATGCGAACTACACAAAGTATTTTGATGAAGAAAGAATGGATGGCCCACCAGCCAATCTAGACTGGGAAAAAGCAGTTGTATTTGTTGACTTTTTGAGGAGATTCTATGATCTTACTAATCGATTTAGTGGGTCATTATATGTCACATCCAATCTATCCCTTCCAGATAGTTTGAAGGTTCAAGCTGATTTAACTATTATGGCTTCTACTCCTGATACTTTGTTAGGGGGTAGTTAGTATGAAATGAAAGTATGACAAGTACTGGGGAAGGATTGAGAAGCTGAATATGTTGACATTTATTGCCAATATCCTTGATCCAAGGTATAAATTAGAGGTTGTGAACCGTGGTTTCAAATTTGTGTACACTTCAAGTGAAGCTTAAAAAATGATAAAGTTGGTGACAACTACTTTGGCATAGCAGTATGCTTTTTGTTGACGCGGTTCTTCGGCAACAGATAATTATATGAATAAGGAGAGGGATTAGTGCTAAATGATGAACCATAATAGATGAATGATCTCAAAGGAAAATTATAACTCGAATACTTTTTTAGGTGGTTCAAAGGTTAAAATCCTTCTAGTCCACCAGCCAATATTATTGATATATCTCTTATATTCCTTACAGGGTATCTCTTTACAAATTAGAAGCCAACCCTTTGTAACTCTCAGGGTCTCCATATTTATAGGGAGAGGACACCTGGGTGTTGGCAAAGGAGGTTGTACGCCCTAATTTTCCTACGGGCATATTAGCGAGCTGAGCTGCGGCCTAATCATGATTACCTCGTGGATATCCCCAAAACCGGAGCTTCCGTCATAAGATCATACCTCCTTAGCTCGAGGTAACCCAAGGGTTCGCCAAGATTTCCTAAGACTTGAGTCCGGACTCTGAAGGCCGAAGGTCGAGTCAGGTATCCAGCTCGTGGAACGAGCTGGATTTGGAGGCTATGACTCTCTGTAAAGTCAACACACGCAAGGTAAACGTGCATATATCAGACATCACGTGTCTAATATGCCCCTGACTTCTCGGACACGCAGCAGGAATGTGCGTATTCAGACACCCACGACTGGGTTGGGCCGTGCGGCCCATTATCTCCTTATCTATTGATTTGACCACACTTATGTGTCAGGTTTAGGAATTAATCATGAATGTCATAGAGTTGATACGATAGGTAAGAAGGTCACGGGATGACCTTCTTACCAACTCCCAGGTGCCTTCTCCTATAAATATGGAGACCCTGGGAGTTGATAGGGGTTGGATTATCTCTTGTAAGAAATACCCTGTAATCAAATATCCAGTATATAGCAATAATACTGACTAGTGGAGTAGAAGGATTTTAACCTTTGAACCACTTAAAAACCGTGTCTTGAGTCACCTTTTCATTTCTAAGATCATATATCTGTTTCGGTTCAACATTAGCACTAATCCCTTTCTCTTCTTTCCTTAATTACCTGTTGCCGAAGAACCGCGTCAACAGTTTGGTGCTTTCATGGAGAGCAAGTTCGATTCAGTGCTGTCACAAACATCCAACTATGGTGACTACTCGATCCAGGCATGGTAACGAGACAGAACAGCATGATGGGCAGGAGGCTCATCATACTGCCATCCCTGGTGAACAAGTTTCTAAGGCCCAGCAGCGGCCAAGAAAGCAGCCGGTGGGCCAAGATGACACCGGAAGTTCGGCCCCCCGGCCACCTAATCCAAACCCGTGTTATTACACGGCGGTGGAGATGGAGAACACTCAACTGAGGAGCCAGCTAGCAATAGCTAGTCAGCAGATCAAGGATGTGATGGCCCGACTACCCCCTCTCATAACCGACGTTAACGTCGGAGAGAGGCAAGGCGAGGCTCCTAAGTCTCGCCGGGGTAACCGGTCCAAGCATAGCTGCTCAGATAGACTTCTGACAGCCAACTCCACTCCTTCATCACACCATCGAGAGGCAAGCTTCGAAGGAGTGCCTGGAGCCAGGCAACAGCAATACAACCATTCGGTCAGAATGTCAACTCCTAGCTCCCAGCCATCCTCGAGAGTGCCAAGGGGAGCTCGAGGAAATTCCCGAAGGAGATCCGGGGAGGGCTCGCAGCAATATCCCGTCCCCAACAACTGTCCTGCGCCTCGTCCAGATCGCCAGGCGCGGGACCAGCAGGTTGGCAGGGCCGAAAGGCCACCACCAAACTTGATCCGTCCTGACGGAACTAGGATCGCCTCTCCAGTCAGGCATCCTCCGTCTCCAATCAGATATCCGTCTCCTCCTCGGCCCGTCCGAGATATCCCAGCCTATGGGAGTAGTAGGAGAAACCCGCCATCAGCTGGACCTTCCCGGCGTAGCAGGGCGCCAAGGGAAAGCCCAGATCCTCACCACCAAAGGCGGACTCCAAGCCTATCTAGCAGGAGCCACTGGACCGACAGTCGCCGAAGTGATCTCTCTGGCGGAGACCTGTGTCAGCGTTTGAGTTCGGCACAAAGTCATCAAACCACCCAGGGAAGCGACCTGCGGGATCGCCTTAACTTTCATAGGCGGGAACCAGCAGGAGAAGATGGCATCGCTCGCTCAGGGGGGGCCCTGTCCGAAGTGCGTAACGGAGGGAATGTCCCAAATAACCTATCTCAAGATAGGAGGGGCAATAACCCACCAAATATGTACAATGGGTCCGGAGCTGTTGAACAGCCGTGGAATAACCAAGGACATCAGGACCAAACCCTCGAGCGCCTGACTCAGATGGAGGAGCTGATGAGGAAGCTCCTGTCAGAAAAAGAAAAAGATGAATATGATTCAGGGGACGAGATGGAGCTCTTCGCCCCCAGCATAGCAGCAACGGCGTGCCCATCTGGTTTTCGTATGCCGCACCTGTCAAAGTTCAATGGGGACGGAGACCCATCGGACCATCTAGGGATGTTCAACACCCTAATGATAGCCCACAATATTGGCCCCGAGCTAAGATGTTTAATCTTCCCTTCCACACTGACTGGACCTGCCAGACAGTGGTTCAAGCAAAGTAAAAGACAGTCAATCAGCTCTTGGAAGACTTTCTCGGCAGACTTCAAAAGGGCATTTCGAGCCTCCCAGGCCGCCCGTGTTCAGGTCGATTCCCTGGCTGACGTGAGGCAGCAGCCCAGTGAAACTCTGAAGGCCTACTTGAGCAGATTTGCGAACATTTCTGCTCAAGCCAGAGACGCGGATGATAGCTCCAAGCTCATGGCCATGAGAACTGGAATCCTCGTCGGAGGAGATCTCTGGAAGGATATACAAAGGAAGGGAGTCAGCTCGGTTAACGAATTCCTTAACAGGGCCCAAGAGTGGATTAACTTGGAGGAAGCTGAAGCCTCAGTTGCAGGAACCAGTCAGGTCCCTGAACAGCCCGCTGGAGTGGGGACGGAGGTCGTGGCAGCGACCCAAAACGCCACACAGAACAACCAGCCCGGTGGAGGCAAAAGAAAGGGAAATGGCGAAAACAGTCAGCACGGCCAAAAGAAGAATAAGTCCGTAGACAAATTCAAGCCCGTCTACGCGACTTATACAGAGCTCACTCAGTCTAGGGAGAATATCTTCCTAGCTAACTCTACTCGAGTCCCCTGGAAGAGGCCGGAGCCATTAAAGCACCATAATGGGAAGAGAGACACCTCCAAGTTTTGTTGTTTTCATAACGATGTTGGCCACAATACCGATGATTGTAGGCATTTAAAAGATGAGATCGAGACTCTCATCCGAGCCGGCCCCTTGGCCCAATACGCACGGAACAGGGTTCCAGCAAATCGACCTGCTCCAGAAGTCCTGGCCAGTCAACCCGGGCCTCGGGTAGATCAGGACGTCCCTCCTCCCGTGATTGGAGGAGAGATATCCACCATCTCTGGAGGTCCGCACATGGCCAGCACGAGCAGGGGTGCCCAGAAGAGATACGTGAATGAACTAAAGGCTCATAACGGAGTAGAGTTCGTCCCGAAGCAGCGTCAGTCAAAGCAGCAACGATTGGAGAGGCAACAGATCATTTTTACGGAGGAAGATGCAGGCCATGCCCAATTCCCTCACAATGACCCTTTGGTCGTGGCAGTTCAGCTGGCCAATCGGAGAGTCAGGAGGGTGCTGATCGACAATGGGAGCTCGGTGAACCTCCTATTCTGGTCCACCTTAGAGAAGATGGGTTTGAACGTCGTCGAGCTGAAGGCGACCTCCATGATGTTGTATGGTTTTTCGGGAGAAGGATCAGCAGCAATAGGGACGATCGAGCTGGTGATCACCCTAGGAGAAGGATCTCGGACAGTCTCCAAGCTCCTCGAGTTCGTAGTCATCGACTGCTCCGCTGCATACAACGCGATCTTGGGATGACCTACGCTCATGGAGTTTGAGGCCGTCACTTCCATTCGCCACCTCGCGATGAAATTCCCTACGTCCACGGGAATATGTACTGTTCGTGGTGATCAGCTCGCTGCCAGGGAATGCTACAGCATTTCTATGAAGGGAAAATCTAAACCCGGGCAGCTGGCAATGGCCATTCAAGGTGAAGAGGAATCTTGGGAACCCTTAGCTGATCCTGAGATTGAAAAACCTCAAAGCGCCGAAGGGGAAAATGTCGTCTTAAGTGAGGATATTGACCCCCGGATAGGCGAGGACAGATCCGAGCTCCAGGCTATTGAGGAGCTCGAGGAAGTGAGCATCGATCCGCAGAACCTTTCTCGGAAGGTCAAGCTCGGAAAAAATCTCTGTAGCAGAAGGAAGGCGGAGCTGACCAAGTTTCTGCGGAATAACGTGGACGTGTTTGCATGTTCACACGAAGATATGGTGGGAATATGCCCGAGTGTCATCATGCACACACTTCATCTGGATAAAAGCATTCCCGCCAAGTTCCAGAAGCAAAGGCGTTTAGGAATAACTCGAGCTGAAGCCCTAGAAGAAGAGGTAGCCCGGCTCAAGAAATGTAGCTTTATCCGTCAATCCAAGTTTCCAATATGGGTCGCCAACCCCGTGCTGGTCCCGAAGCCCAACGGAAAGTGGCGGACCTGCATAGACTTCTCCGACCTGAATAAAGCCTGCCCCAAAGATTGTTTTCCACTACCAAGGATTGACCAGCTGGTAGATGCCACGGTGGGGCACGATCTCATGTCCTTTATGGACGCGTACTCAGGCTACAATCAAATCTCCATGAATCCGACGGACCAGGAACACACCAGCTTCATGACCCCGACTAACGTTTATTGTTACAAGGTCATGCCGTTCGGTCTGAAAAACACTGGAGCTACCTACCAAAGGTTAGTAAACAGAATGTTTGCCAACTAGATCGGAAAAAACATGGAAGTGTACGTTGATGACATGCTAGTCAAGTCAAAGACTGCCGATAACCATGTTTCCGACCTGGAAGAATGTTTTAAGATACTATGGGAGTATGGCATGAGTCTTAATCCACAGAAGTGCACTTTTGGTGTCGCGTCAGGGAAGTTCCTAGGTTTCATTGTCAATACCCGAGGAATCGAGGCAAATCCCGACAAGATAAGATCACTGCTCAAGCTTCCCTCGCCCAGGTCACGAAAAGATGTCCAAGGCCTGACAGGAAGAGTGGCCGCCCTCAATCGGTTTATTTCCAAGTCCACCGATAAATGTTTGCCATTCTACAACCTGCTCCGAGGAAACAAGAAGTTCGAATGGACAGAAGAGTGCGAAGGCGCATTCCTCGACCTGAAGGCACATCTGGCCGAGCCGCCCATACTATCCAAACCCAAAGCAGGAGAGCCTCTTTTTCTCTACCTGACTGTCACTGGGGATGCAGCTAGTGCCGTGTTGGTACGAGAAGAAGACCGAGTTTAGAAACCAGTCTACTACATCAGTAAGAGACTTCTCGGGGCTGAATCCCGATACCCGTTGATGGAGAAATTGGCGTTCTGCCTCATCACGGCCTCGTGAAAGCTCAGGCCATACTTCCAGTCCCACTCGATACACGTCATGACCGATCAACCTTTAAGGCAGGTTTTGCAAAAACCTGAGGCATCGGGACGTTTGTTAAAATGGGCAGTCGAACTCAGTCAGTTCGAGATTTTGTACACTCCGCGAACTGCTATAAAAAGTCAGGCCCTGGCTGATTTCGTAGCAGAGTGCACAGGATTCCAGGAGGATCCTGCAGAAGAGTTACCACAGGTCACCTCGCCCCAGGCTTCGTGGAGGATCTTTGTGGATGGTTCATCCAACGAGAATGGCTCTGGAGCTGGGATCATTTTGATATCCCCCGAGGGACATAGATTCCACTCGGCACTGAGGTTCGGATTCAGGGCCTCCAACAACGAGGCCGAATACGAAGCTTTGCTGGCCGGGCTGAGGATAGCCCAGGAGCTAAAGGCGAACTCCGTCCGGTGCTTCAGTGACTCCCAGCTCGTGGTGAACCAGGTGCTGGGCGAATATCAAGCACGGGGACCCAAAATGGCTGCCTACCTAGCTAAGGTAAAAATTGAGCTGTCTGCGTTTGAGCGAGGCTCGATCGAGCAAATACCTCAGGAACAAAATGCCAACGCAGACGCTCTCGCCAAGCTCGCCACCTCTGGGGAGACAGAGACCTTGGGGTTAGTACCGATAGAATTCTTGGAGAAACCAAGTGTGGAAGAAGTCAGGACAGAGGTCGAGATGATCGATGCCAGGCCGACCTGGATGACCCCCATCCTTGAGTATCTCGTCGAGGGCAGACTACCTGAAGGACGTAATGATGCACGACGAGTCCTGTATCAAGCTCCGAGGTATGCGATAGTGGATGGGCTGTTGTACTGACGTGGGCACTCCCTACCTCTCCTCCGATGTGTTCTTTCAGGCGAAGCAAAGGCCATCCTGTAGGAAGTGCACGAGGGATTTTGCGGAGACCACACCGGGGGGCAAAGCTTGGCCTTAAAGGTCCTGAGGCAAGGATATTACTGGCCAACTCTGTCCAAAGACTCGATCTCATACGTAAAGAAATGCGAAAAGTGCCAGCAGTTCGTTGTGGTTGCACAAGCTCCTCCAGTCGAGCTGAAAATGATCTCGCCCCCATGGCCGTTCGCAGTTTGGGGGATCAACTTGGTAGGCGCCCTCCCTACTGGAAAGGGTGGGGTCCGTTACGTCGTGGTAGCCATCGACTACTTTACGAAGTGGGCTAAGGCGGAACCTTTGGCAATGATAACGTCCAAAAAAGTGCTTGACTTCGTGGTTAAAAGCATTATCTGTCGATTCGGCCTGCCCAAGAAGATCGTCTCCGATAATGGTACTCAGTTCGGCAGCGACCTGTTCACCGAGTTTTGTGAAAGGTACGGAATTGTGAAAAGTTTCTCCTCCGTGGCCTATCCTCAGACGAATGGCCAGGTCGAAGCTGTCAACAAGACTCTAAAGGCGAGCCTCAAGAAGAGATTAGATGAAGCGAAGGGGGTCTAGCCAGAACAGCTCCCCCAGGTCCTATGGGCATATCGGACCTCACATCGGACTCCTACGGGTCACACTCCTTTTTCCCTAACCTTTGGGAGTGAGGCAGTCCTCCCCGTGGAGGTTAAGGTGCTTTCGCATAGGGTCCAATCTTACGACCAGGACCGCAACCACGAGCTACTGTGCAATTCCCTTGACCTAGTTGATGAAAGGCGAGAAGATTCGCAACTCCAGCTCGCCCATTATCAGCAGAAAATCACTCGCTATTTCAATTCCAAAGTCAAAAAGCGCGTCTTTAGCGTTGGCGACTTGGTCCTAAGGAGAGTTTTCCTAGCCGGGAAAGATCCCAAAGATGGAGTCTTGGGACCAAACTGGGAAGGACCGTACCAGGTCATCGAAATCATTAAGGAGGGAACTTATAAGTTAGCTCGGCTTGATGGAGGGGCAGTCCCGCGGACTTGGAACGCCATCCATTTAAAGAAATATTATCCATGATTCACTTGTAAGGCCTGGAGGGCCATTTTTTATATTAATGAGAATCAGATTTTTGTACATGTTTGCAAGTGTAATCTAAAGTAACCACGAAAGACCCTTTCCCAGTTACTTGGGGGGCATATGGTACCTGGATATAACCAGGTCTCCTTAATGACTTAGAAGTTGATTCATATCGATTGACCGTTGTTTTTCTTAAAAAAATGCGAGATATTTATAAGGATTAACACTAACTAAGTCCTATCCTGGATATAACCGGGTGATAAAACTTAGAAGTTGATTTAAATCTATTGATCGTTGTTCTTCCTAAAGAGCTCGAGATATGGATAAAAGTTAACACGAACTAAGTTTTCAAATTAAGTTCCTGGTCATAACCGGGTCATAAAACTTAGAAGTTGATTTAAATCTATTGATCGTTGTTCTTCCTAAAGAGCTCGAGATATGGATAAAAGTTAACGCGAACTAAGTTTCAAATTAAGTTCCTGGTTATAACCGGGTCATAAAACTTAGAAGTTGATTTAAATCTATTGATCGTTGTTCTTCCTAAAGAGCTTGAGATATGGATAAAAGTTAACGCGAACTAAGTTTTCAAATTAAGTTCCTGGTCATAACCGGGTCATAAAACTTAGAAGTTGATTTAAATCTATTGATTGTTGTTCTTCCTAAAGAGCTCGCGAACTTAGTTTTTCAAAAAACTGTAACCAAAATGCGTAAGGGCAAGAAAGAGGATCAATTAAAAGCATTGAATCAAATTGTCTCGAGGTGGAAGCACCCCATGCAAAGGTTACACAAAAAATATTAAAAAATAGTAAAGGGCACAAGAGAAGAAACGCCCTAAGCTCCGCCAGGTGGCCCCTTGGAGGTCGCCATCTCGCCTTGCTCAGCTGCGCCAGAGCCTTCCCCGGTCTCGGAGGGCGCCTCTTTATCAAGGCGAGCTTGGAACTTCACCAGCAAGCGCTCCCAGAGGCTCGCTGACAGGAAGGAGAAGTCGGCGTCTGGATTGTAGGCCTAGCAATGGTAGAACAGGTCTTCCAGGGACTTTTCCGAAGTTGTCCGCTCGGCCTCTAGGGCAGCCTGGGCGCCCTGGGCCTCAGCCCTCGCGGCATCTAGGTCTGTCCGCGAGGTGGCGAGGGAGGTCTCGAGCTCTTGGACCTTCGAGCGGGTTTTTTCCAACTCAACCTGCGAGGCCGACAAGGCATCCTTAGCCACCTGCAGGGTAGTCTGGTGCTCGTTCCTCATGTCCTCGAG
Source organism: Humulus lupulus (assembly GCF_963169125.1). Classification (NCBI taxonomy): domain Eukaryota; kingdom Viridiplantae; phylum Streptophyta; class Magnoliopsida; order Rosales; family Cannabaceae; genus Humulus; species Humulus lupulus. The sequence goes on from NC_084795.1 coordinate 210,784,522, forward strand.
CTGAGTTTTGGTCCTGGCGATGCTCCGGTGAAGGGTAACGACGCTCTGCGAAGACGAAAGGACAATTGCCTTAGAAAAAAGAGAAGGAAAAAACAGGGAAAAGTGTAATAATAAAAACCACAAAAAGGTTAGTTAGCTTACCGTCATGGCCATGCCCAGTGAAGACTCCAGCACGCCCACCGGGCTCATTGTCTCGATGGCCCGGAGCTCCTTCTCGGTGAACTTGTATATATGGCTGACGGCGTAATTCGCCGACTCATACACCGTTCCCCGAAAGGCCTCGGGGATCTTCCCCAGGTCCTGGGGATTGACTGGGATGCGTACCTTGGAGGGTACAATCTCCGAAGTCCCAAGCTCCGTTCCTGCGTCCCGGGCGACGGCCGGAGCTCGCGGAGGGGGTGGAGGCATGTTACTTCCCCCCGCAGCAGGAGGAACCGCTCCCACGACCTGGGCAGCTGGGGCTTGCTCCTTCTCCTTTGCAGGAGACTTGGCGGAGGTCCCGGCGGCGTGCTTGGACGTCCGGAGCCTCTTCATTTTTGGCCCAGGGGCCCCTGCTGGGGGGTTCCCCCCGAAGAACGCACCTCGCAGGCTCTCCTCGGGCTGAGACATCTCTTCTGTCAAAACAAAAACATGGTTAGTACGAGGGTTAGCAATCATACAATAACAAAAACAAAAGGGGTAATGAGAGAAATTTAAGTATATGTATGCTAAAGGGAATCCTACCCCCCGAGCTAGTAGAAGAATCTAAGTTGATTACTTCTCGAACTGGCGCAAGTTCTGGGTCCGAGGCTGACTCAGGGCTAGATTCCTCTACATATTGCCTAAGCCCTAGAGCTATGGCACCCCTCCGGAGTGACGGCCATGACCGAAGGTTGGTCCCATACTCCTCGAATAGGATCGACCTAAAGGCTAGGGTATTATCTACTACTACGGTACCCCTAGGCCGGCTATCTTGGTAGTCCAGCACAAGCCGGTCGACACAGTGGAGCAGGGTTGTGTTCAGGTTCGGATCACTTCGGTGACGATGGACGAGCTGCCTAGGATTGAACCTAGCTAGCCAGGGGTCTGCTGTGGCCCTATCTAGACTCCTAAACATGTAAGGGTTACCTTGGCCAGAAGGGCCCGCGGCTGCTTCGGATTGGATCCTCTCCTCGCCCGTCCTCTGGGCGACCTCCAAAGCCCGCTTCCTGTTCCTCACGAGGGGAACTTCGTCGTCCTCACCCTCCTCATCTTCATCTCCTACGAACTCCTCCACGATGATGGGTCTGGTGTCGCGAGCTGGGGGAAGCCCCCGGGGCCTCCTGAGGTTCAAAGTCTGATTTGGGAAAATCAGCTTGCAGGCTACCATCGTCTCGTCTGTTACGAGCATGCAGTAATCTTTCTCACTGGGGAGCAAGCCCACCAATGTCTCGTATTGGGCCCCGAGGGTCACAGATTTCTCTGTCCTCGCGAAGATGGCTGCAGGATTAGTCTAAGTCAGAAAGGGATACGGGAGGAGCTAAAACGACACTTAACTTACGAGCTAAGGATAAAAAACACTTACGAGAACGATTGAAGTAGTGGAGCTCGCAGTTTCTGAACCCCGTCGACATGAAGAATTGATCCTTGAAGTCGTTAGGGTGGCTGGGCAGCTCGATAACCGCAGCCGTATTGAGAAATCGGGTTAAGTAGTAAAACCCGTCGCCTCGCCCCCGCTGATCCGGGCTGGCCTTGAGGCAGAAGAAGTACAAAATGTCCGCTGGAGTGGGGACCTCCCACTCGTGCTTCAAAAATAAATACCTCAACCCCGCCAACAACCGATAAGAGTTGGGGGGGAGATGGAATGGGGCCAACTTCACATAATTTAGGAAGTTAGCGAAATATTGGTCTAGCGGGAGGAATGCCCCCGCCTTGAAATGCTCGCCGCTCCAGGCCGCGAATGCCTCGTCAAGCGGCGCGCAGCTCTACTCGCCTTCCGCGGGAGGTCGGGCAATCAGTGACGCTCTCCCCAGCCCGATGTTGTGGGAGAGGAATATCTTATTGATCTTCGTCTGGTCGGTAATCTTTGAGACGATCTTCTCTGCCTCGAAGAACGCGCCAGGAGCCACCTCGAGCTCCTGCTCCACTGCCGGCCCAAAGGTGGGCATCGAGGAGTCCGGCATCACCGCCTTTCCTTTGTCTTGCTGGGAGGCCGAGCTGCCGACGGTCTGCTTGGGAACGTTCCTCTTCGGTGCCATCTGGTCGCCTAGCGAACAAAAGAAAATATTTCAGAAAGGGCGACCCAAGCATGAGGAAAAATCAAATGTTATTTGCACGAGCTGAGGTAAGCCCAGCCCGTGGAGAGTGGGACCACGCGGTTCAATGAACACGCGCCTGTGCTCCCAACAGATCCCCGATTACTCAGAATTCGTGTGTCAGGAGGGTTAGGATAGAATTTTCCTTGGGGGGAAAGTTTCAGTAGGCAAAGAGGGTAAAACCGCTTGTGAAGCGTGTCCCCTAAGCTACCCGGTTTTGCACCCAAAATATGTCAAAAATCCTACCCAGAAATTGTCCCCAAAAAAGGCATCCTGTAAACCATACTCTTAAGTGATTCCCTACAGCAAAAATACCCAAACCTAAAAGGCTTTCACCCTTCGTATCCGCAAAAACCAGTAAACCCTTGCATGCGGCTACAGTAAAGTATTTACCTAAGCTACAGTGAAAAATATTTTCAAAACACGCATGGTCAGGAGACTTACAGAGTGTTTGGTTGGGAGGTGAATGAAGGAATCGCCTAGGTTGGAGCTTCGTAGGAGTTACTGTCTTCAAAGATTCGAAGGAATCCTCACGCCTGAGCTTCTTGAGCACTGAGAATGGCGGTCGCAAAGAAGAGGGTTTCTTTTTCTTCTGAGATGAAGAGAGAAGAAGAAAAGAAGTTCTGAGAAATTTCAAATGAAAGGGTGGCCCATGTGTAGGGTGGCTACCCCTTTTATATACATGAAGGGTCACGTATAGAGGGCCGTTGGAAGGCCCTGATGTGGGATCCAAGGCCCTCCACTCGAAATATGAAACGACGGCTGGGCATAGGCTAGGCCATTAAATGCGGTTCTCGTAAGACGTATCGTCACCAACCACGATGTTCCACGTATCAGGCGCCTGCGTAAGATGTGGAATGTGAAGAGTTCATGGGGAAGCCTAAAATCCCCTACTGTGGCCTTATACGACGTAGTATACCACGAGCAGGGGCTTGGGGGGCAGATGTACGCCCTGATTTTCCTACTGGCATATTAGCGAGCTGAGCTGCGGCCTAATCATGATTACCTCGTGGATATCCCCAAAACCGGAGCTTCTGTCATAAGATCGTACCTCCTTAGCTCGAGGTAACCCAAGGGTTCGCCAAGATTGCCTAAGACTTGAGTCCGGACTCTGAAGGCCGAAGGTCGAGTCAGGTATCCAGCTCGTGGAACGAGCTGGATTTAGAGGCTATGACTCTTTGTAAAGTCAACACACGCAAGGTAAACGTGCATATATCAGACATCACGTGTCTGATATGCCCTTGACTTCTCGGACACGCAGCAGGAACGTGCGTATTCAGACACTCACGACTGGGTTGGGCCGTGCGGCCCATTATCTCCTTATCTATTGATTTGACCACACTTATGTGTCAGGTTTAGGAATTAATCATGAATGTCACAGAGTTGATACGATAGGTAAGAAGGTCACGGGATGACCTTCTTACCAACTCCCAGGTGCCTTCTCCTATAAATATGGAGACCCTGGGAGTTGATAGGGGTTGGATTATCTCTTGTAAGAAATACCCTATAATCAAATATCCAGTATATAGCAATAATACTGACTAGTGGAGTAGAAGGATTTTAACCTTTGAACCACTTAAAAACCGTGTCTTGAGTCACCTTTTCATTTCTAAGATCATATATCTGTTTCGGTTCAACATTAGCACTAATCCCTTTCTCTTCTTTCGTTAATTACCTGTTGCCGAAGAACCGCGCCAACAGAGGTCATCCCGTGACCTTCTTACCCATCATGTCACTTCTATGACAGTCATGATTAATTCCTAAAACCTGACAATGAAGTGTGGTCTAATCAATAGGTAAGGGGGATAATGGGTCGCACGGCCCAGACCAGTCATGGGACGTCTGAACACGCACGTTTATACTGCGTGTCCGATAATTCAAGAATGGGGTAGACACGTGATGTCTGATATATGCACGTTTACATTGCGTGGTTGACTTTATAAAGGGTCGGAGGTGTCAGCTCCAGCTCTTACCCCGAGCTTGATGTAGTATCGGCTCGTGGTGTCCACACTGCTGACCCGATGGCTTAGTAATCTCACTAAACCCTTGCTATCTCGAGCTAAAGAGGTAGAGACTTGTAACAACAGATCCGGGTAGGTGGCTTCCACGTGGCTGACAGAATTATGCCATTTTCCAGCTCACTAATAACCCGTGGATATTTAGGGCGTACACTTTTTATAAACAACAACAACCATCTCAGTCATCTCAAGCTCAACCATCTCAATCTTAGTCTCAACCATCTCAGCCTGTTATCAATTCCACTACAGAATCATTTCTTCAAGGGCAACTACAACTTAGTGATGACATTGAAGAAGATGATCTTGAATACTACTTGAGTGATCGTCGTGAGAAGCTTGATCCTACCTTTGATATTCTACAATGGTGGAAACAGAATGGATTCAAGTATCCAATAGTTGCGCGCATGGAAAAAGATGTATTGGCTGTTCAAATGTCTACAGTAGCATCTGAATCGGCTTTTTTCTACTGGGGGAAGAATCCTAGATTCATTTAGGAGTTCCTTATCCCCAAGGATGGTGGAGGCTTTGATTTGTCCTAAAAATTGGTATACTTGTGAGTCTGAAGAGCCTATTGTGCTTCGACAATACATGGATGAGATTGATGCACTACTACAAAATTGTACTTAGACGACATGCATGAGATGACGTTTGTAGTAGAATTATCGTTTCATGTTAAAAATATACATGACACAACAGTCGCTCACAAATTGTTGTGCCGTGCAAATTAAAACTCACATAAAACGACAGTTCTAATAAGACTATTGTAACATGCCTATTTTTAACATGAGACAACATTTCTACTTAAACTGTTGTCTAATGCAATACAAATTTTCTAATCAAGTACTAATTTAATTTGTATTTTTTAATATAATTTAATATATTTTATGTAAATATATTAATAAAAAAGTATTAATTAATAATTTGCAACACACAATAGCTACAAGTTAAAGAATGGGTTTTGTTTTTAAATGTGTTATTCAAATAATTGTTTAAATTTTTAATACTTTTTTGTAATATTAATTGCTAATTGAATTACTTATTATATATTTAATAAGAGAATATTTCTTTTATTAAAAAATCATTAATGATGGTGTTGTTTGGTAAAACTTAAAAAAATAATTTTTTATTTAATTGATTAAAAATTTTGACAATTAAACATAAAACAGTGCTTGGTAACTTTATTTTTCTTTATTATTTTTAAAATTTTTAATTAAAATTCATTAAATTTTGAAAATATAATTTTTTCACTTTTTTTTAAACCGTTTCGACTTTTGTTTTTTTTTTTCTTCTCTTATTCAAATCAACACCTCATTTCATATTGTTAAACAAAAAATAAAAATAAAAGTTATCAAACGTGTTTATTGTTTTTAAAAATAAAAAATAATAAACGTGTTTGATAACTTTTATTTATATTGTTGGTTTAACAATATGAAGTGTTGATTTGAAGAATAGAAGAAAAAAAGAAAAGAAAAATCGAAAACGGTTTAAAAAAATTTGGAAAGTGAAAAATTCTATTTTCCAAATTTAATAAATTTTAATTAAAATTTTAAAAAATGACAAATAAAAATAAAGTTACCATACACATTTTATGTTTAATTGTTAAGTTTTTAATTAATTAAATAAAAAACTTTTTTAACCAAACAATATAAATTTTTTTTACCAATTAAACACAACCATACTTATTAAAAATTTATAGTATTAATTTTATTTTTTTCTTTTAAAACTAATAAAACCTATTTTTTTAAAAATAGATAATTTTTTTCTCTTCCTTACTTTTTTTAAAGAATGACTTATTTCTAGGTTAATCGTGACCCCCTCCACCTCCGTTCAACAACCTCGCGCGCAGCACCTCCTCCATGACAGCACCCCCCACCTCCGTTCGACAACCCAGACAGCACCTCAAGATAGTAGCCCAGCCGCCGTTCGACCCCAGGATAGCAACCCTGCTATTGTTCGACATCCACAACAGCTCGTGTGACTGGAGTCAACCTCTCTTCTCCGGCAACTGGTTTCCTCCTTCTCAGGCGACAACACCTCAGGTGCACGACAGATTCCCCAGGTATGGACCTCCACCCTCTCTCATATTTCCCTTTTCTTTATTTTTTTCCTCTCAAAGTTCAAACTCCCAAAAATTCTTCTCATCTTTCTTTCTTCTGATTTCTGGGATTGAAGATTCAGAATGTTGAATTGGATCTTTTGTAGAGTTTTGTTTTGTTAAATCTTACCTTGATTTGTTTATAAAACTATAGAGACTATCTTGTATTGTAGAAGAGCTACTATTGGTTTGATTGTAACGTGGGGTTAAAACATTCTTATAAGATCACTTTCATTGATAATTGGGGTTTTGGTTTTATTAGAATTCACCTATGATTTCCTAACTGGGCATGGTTGTGATGGTAATTATGCCTAACTGGCACTGCAGATGATGTCTAATCTAGAGTTATTGAAGATGGCCTCTGAAGGCATGAAGAACTTGAGGCCTGAAGACCTGAAGAAGGCAGCAGAACAGTTGAAGCATACCCGTCCAGAGGAGATGGCTGAGATTGGAGAGAAGATGGCTAACTCAACGCCTAAAGAGATAGCAGCTATGCGTACACGTCTTGATGCCCATGTCACTTATAAATTGAATGGAGCTCAGATGCTGAAGAAACAAGTTTGTTTCTTCTTTTCTTTTGCTTTTGCATTTTGAGAAATTTTTAATGTTAACATTGAGATTCTTAATTTTTTTGGCTCAGTAAGCATTGCATTAAGTTGGCCACTTACACGATGAAAGATAGAATCCCTAATCTTAAGTTATGTTCTCAATACATATTGAACGTTAAATTCATTAACTTTTGTTTTATTGACTTAGAGGGTAGCGTGGATTTTGTCATTTATAGTGCTGCCAAAACTAAATGAACTATTTTATTTATTTGGTACACAAACTTTATTAATAGTTACTAGCACCACAAGATGTTAGCATTCTTAACTTTCATTTTGATAAACAGGGAGCAGAAAGTACTTAAAAGGGAAAGAATGCCCCATTATTATAGTTATAGGATATGTATACCTGAGACCTTTAGATCAGGAACCTATTTGCCAAACTCGCTTGTGGTTCCCTTTAGAGATGAAAGGAAAACCTTCAGTAATTTATAGGGAAATCTTTTTCATTGCTTTCTGTAGAGATGAGGCCAATGTAAGTTGGCTAGATGCCTCAACTGAAACAACTACCATCCATAAGCTTTAACCCTCTTACTGATAGGAAAGCTGTGACCCAGATCCTATATAGTAGTTTCGTTTATAGCTTAAATTTTTTTATTAGTGTGACTTAGAGGATGGGCAGTTTTTTATTTTTTGTTTCTTATAATGATACTCCTCTACTATTTCTGATTTTCTGAACATGGAAAGAAGGGTGGATTAGAGAGTTAGAATGAAATGAAGAATGCGTAAACTGACGATTTGATTATCAATCTCTGTTTTTCCACATTAAGACTGATTTATATGTTTCTTAAAAGTTTGACAAACTCAAAGAAACTACATACTGATGAAAGGGCCACATGTTTCATTAAAGGACCCTTAAAATATTATATTTATTTATACATTTGCTTGAGAGACATTATATTAAGAAAAAGATGGCAAAAAGGTGTGCTAAAAAAAGAGCAAAGTACTTTTTTTCTTCTTCTTTTTAAGCTCTAAAATTTTGAAAAAAAAATCTTAAGTAGATCATTTTGTCTGCAACGTTTTTAAACAACTGCTGTTAATTTTAGAAATCTTAATTATATCACTTGATCTGCAATGTTCTTGCTAGTAGAGAAATAACTGCTTTTAATCTTAGAAAATCTTAACTATATCACTTGAATTGCAATGTTTCTGCTTCTAGAGGGGAAAAAATCAAATACTGTCTTTAGAAAACTCTTACTCGCAATTCAATTTAATTTATCATTTTTTATTGATTAAGGACTGATTAGAACATCAATGATCAACCATTCGATTATATAGTGGAACATATATTTCATAAAGTGTTTGTAGATTCCCCTAGTCTATCTTCATTGTTTTCATTCACACTTGTTTTGCATATAATTTGGTAGGGAAATGAGCTTCATAGCCAGGGAAAGTACAATGATGCCTTGCAGAAGTACTGTCTTGTAAGTATATTTACTATTACTTTGGCCTACTTGAAGAGAACTTTCTCTACTTTCAGTGTGAACTTTTGGTTTTTGAGTATGATTAGTACTTTTCATCTTTCAAATCTTAGGCAAAAAAGAACCTAAAAGGCATTCCATCATCGAAAGGTCAATCATTATAGTTGGCATGCTCACTAAACTTGATGTCATCTTACTTGAAAACAAAGCAGTTTGATGAATGCATAAAAGGTTTTGAGGTATTGAGTTGTTTTCCTTTTTCTTTCTATTATACTATATATAAGTCAACTGTGATTAATAATCAAGACATTTATAATAATAACACCAAAGCTAGAGGACTATTTGTCTCTAATATTGCTTTTGTATTTTCTCATTTTCTATCTATCAGTTCTGATCTTATAATAAAAAAATTGTTTCAGAAAATAATGCTTTTATGTTCAGAAGGTATATGCAGATATTAACAATTCATTAATGCTCTTTTTCTTTTTTAACTTGCTCATCAGCTTAAAAATGTTTTACATTGTTACAGGTATTGGGATATGATGTGAAGAATGTGAAAGCACTTTACCATAATTAATTGTTACATCATATAAGAGGGATCATAGAATATATATATATTGATTGTTGTATGTTCATTTGATTTTGATCAGCAGTAGCAGTTTTATAAGCTTAGGACACACAAGTAATCCCTAGATTAAGGTATTGTATCAGCTTGCAGATATTATGATTCTTGAACCTTTTTTTCCTTACATTAAGTCAATGTTGTAGATTGATGGTCATGGAGATTAATTGTCATTGGAAGCCTACTTTTTTATGTTAAATTTCTAAAAAATTTACTATGAAATGTATTGTTATGAACTTATGGCGTATACTATGGTGGAAGTTCAGTACATTTCAAAGAGCTATAACTAGTAGCCCATAATCTAGCTAAATGGGCAGGAAGAACAAGTGCCATGGAGAGCTGAACAATGAACATATCCCTACATGCATATTCCAAGACCACAAGGAGTTTGAGCAAGGTCAGTCTATGCCATTATCCATTTACATCTGGTGTGCTAGGGTCTTAAGTCTTTGTATTGTTGTTTATTTCTCTATTATGTTAGCCTTTATATTATGTTCGTTTACTTTATTTTTAGTGTAATTCCCAGGTTTAGGTCCTGGTGTAGTTTGTTTGTTCTAGTTCTTGTTGGTTGGTTCAGCTGTCTTTGTTGTGTTATTAATCTATTTGGTTGCTATGTTTGACACAAGTTATAACAAAAAAAAAAGGATATCTAAACTCTACTATTGATCATGTGATTCTATTTTTTTTTCCTGTATCTTAGATATGAGAATTGTTAATTGAGTTGTGATGAGTAGACTTTATTTAATTGGGGTTTCTCATTGGCATGGGCTGTTGAAATTTTCTATGATGAAATTATATAAATGATACATGAAAAGGGTTTTGAGTGTTACATTTTTATTATTATGTTTTGCTTAAACTGGCTAGTTGAGTCTATGTATAGGGAATGATACCAAGGTAAGGACTGAGGTTTATATATAATATACATGTTCTATTTTGCTTGAAAATTTAATAAAGCCAAATATGTCATGTGACTTGTGCTTTTTATTTTTTCAAGCCGTTTTTTAGAATGATAAAACTAGTGTAGTACTATTATAGAGTGGGAAACAACATATATGACTGGGCCGTAGTTGAGACGGGAAAAGGGTCATGAATTATCCTCTTGCATTTTTTAGATTTTTGTTTGTATGTTGATTAATGAGTTGCTCTGTTTCGAATGGGATCATAAACACAGCTACACACAAATATAATTATTATATATATCTAAAAATATGTATTTTTTCATTTTGAGAGTAATGATTTGCTCTGTTTCTCGTTCTTGTGAAATGGGTTTCAGTGGTTTTATATATTATTGCAGCATCTCATCATTGATGTTAGTTTTCCTTTAATTACCCTTCATAATTTATGAAAAACTATATTTGAATGAACAATGTTTTCTTATTCATTGTCTAAAATGTGCGAATTGGTTGGCACCATTTTGTGTGCCTTCTTGCCATCTCTTATTGTCCTATTATTTGGTGAGTCTCTTAGTCTAAGGTAGCTTACTACGTATGCTATTTTGCTCATGTAGCTTTCTTTGAATTCTTCAGTTAACTATCTGCGATTTGCTTAACTATCTGCTATGTTTCTTTTAATGCAATTAGGCACATCTTTCACAGGTTTGCAACTGGAGTGGACACATAAAGCTTATTCAGATGGTACATGATCCCTTAAGCTGAACTTTGAGGGGAATATCTGAGTAAAAGTTTATATGTGTACATGTAGCCAATCTTTGCAATTGCGTATTCCAATTTATTTAAAATTGTTTTAGGTTTGTACTATTCCAATAGGAACATTAGATGCTACAAAGATTCTATGTTTGTATGTTGTATTATTGGATGGATCTTGGTCTTATTTCTAATACATGATTTTATTATTGATATTTATTAAAATTTAAATTTATTTAAAGCTTTCAAAAATATAATATATATCATATAAATTACAATTCAATTAAAAATAAACATATATATTTTTTTTAAATTGAGATATAATTTATGAAGGTACCCATTGCGAGTCCTAATAAGGTGTTTTTAACACCATAAAGATGATGCCCTAAAAAACTTCACTTTTTAAGGCTCTTAAATAGAAGGCTCGCAGGAGAGCACTCTAAAAACTTTTTTGAGGCTTGCAATGCGAGCCTTAAATGCTTTTTTTTGTACTAGTGATAGTTTTTTATTTTGTGTTTTGTAGTGTGGTGGGAAGAATACATATACACTTGGTGAAATTAATGAAACTCGAAATGAATGGGCAGCCAAACTTATTGAGCGCATGAGTCATAGCTAGAGTAACTTTTGAAATCAGAATTAAAAATTATACTAATTGTAGATTTTAGTTAGCACTTAGATAGTTATTCCAAGTGTATATTTTGATCTTGTAATTTTTAGATTTGGAACATACTGAGTTCTGTTGATTTTGTCTGCCTATTGATTTTGTCTGAACTATGTTGTAATTACACAGGAAATTATGAATGAATATAGTGGTTGAAAATAGAGAAATGAAAAAATTCCCATATTCTACATGAGACGTCGGTCTCCACAAAATTGTCGTCTTATGTATTGCAGGGGACGATGCTTGCACATAAATTGTCATCTCATGTACTGCAAGAGGATGACGCTTGAGTAGGAACTGTTGTCTCATTTACTGTAGTGGATGATGCTTGCACATAAATTGTCGTCTCATGTCCCACAAGAGACAACGTTTGTATAGGAACCATGGTCTCATGTACGACATGAGATGACACTTTTATTTAAACTGTCGTTTCATACTTTACATGGCATGACATTGCATGGGACGACAGTATTAGAACCGACGTATGAGAGTCCATACAACAGTTTAAAACCATCATCCCATGTCAAATTTGTAGTAGTGATGGTTTAGAGGCATGTGAACAAGTTTTTCCAGGTATTTATTTACTTAATAGCTTATTCTAATTGAAATATATTATATATATATTATAGCTTATTTGTATTAATTGAAGATTTGTCAGGTGATGGCTCGTGTATTACTTATGTACTTGAGAATCTTGGCAGTGGTTCTGGGAGAGGGAGTGGGACCGATAAGAACAATTGAAATCTCAAGGTAACTAGTTGAATTCTAAGATTGTAGTTTAGTAGCTTTATTTCTCTTAAAAGTATTATGTAGCATGTGTCATACATTATAATTTTATTCTTTCTTTTTTCTTAGGAGCATGTGGTCATGGTTGCTTGATGCAGGCCATGAAATGAATGCTGGATTTTGGATTGGAGTTTGTTTTCTATCTATTCTTTTGAGCTTGATTAGTGTTATTGTAGTCGATTAGACTTAGATTTAATTTGTGTTATAATGGACTATGGACTTTGGACTATAAGTTTAAACTTTAATCATGTGTTGAGATTTATAGTTGTAGGCTTTTGGTTTTAAATTTTAATTGTGTTGTGTATTGGATTGGACAAATAGACATTGGAGTATTGGACTTTTGATGTGCTGTGATTTGAGGTTATGTTATGCTCTTATGGACTTTTAATTATGTTTCAAATTTTCAAATTTGTGAACGTAATTATGTTCTATATATTTATGTTTTAAAAACGCACAAAAATAGATTCCAACAATCTAAAAATTTTAGTTTTTTCACTAAAATTTAAAAAAATAAATTTGGTTTGGTCGGTTTAACTGAATAATTCGCGGTCCAAAACGGTCGATTTTTTTTCTTTAATTGATTTGGTCAGTCAGTTTTTGGATTGCACCAGTCCGGACCGAAAACTGAATTCTGGATTTATTAATATGAAAAAACCGTCCAAACCAACCGATGTTCACCTCTAGATATTAGGATAAGTATAAGGTTTATTTTATTTTATTTTCATGTTAGTTTACCACACAAATACCCTTTCATTCTTAATATTAATTAATTACACCTAAAATTAAAGGTCATGGCTAAAGTGGGACAGTAGTCAAACTTTAAGGCTCAAGCTGAAATTAAATCTCAAGTCTAATATATAATCATACTTGTTTATCTATGGTGAAAGGGCCTTTATACCAAATATAGGAAGTCGTTAAGAAAACAATGAAACAGATATAGCAAACTAATCGAACAGTTCATCAAATTTTGATTTATTTTATTAAGGAATATAATAGAACAGATATACCAAATATAGCAAAATAATGATTAAAAAAGAGTAGTTACAACAACAAGAAAGTAGAAAGTATAAACTAACCCCCATTTCTAGTATTTAAAAAAAAAAAAATTTAAAAAGCATTTTTCCCTTGTTAAATAACTGGATGCTCCAACTCATGTCTGACATCTGACACCTGTCACTTCATAAATTTTTTCAAATTTATTTTTTTAAAAGAAATTGGCTACAAAATTAGATAACCCAAGTCATCATTCTAGCTTTTTAGGTGAATGGAGTGGCTGGTGCCAGGCTACATAGGCCAGAGCCCTAGACTAAGACATGGAGTGGGTCAATTTTTATAGTGAATGGCCATGGTTTTAGTATTTTAGTACATTAGGTATCTTATGACTTTACGGCCCTAATTAGAGAATTTGAAGAAGAAAGAGAAGAAAAATAATTATAGTAAAAATGGAAAAAGGAAAAAGATTTTGTATATCATCGAGTCAGTATAACCAAATTGTAACCAAACAAAACTACCAAACTGCAATTCAAACTCATTTCTGAGGTCCTTTTTGGGCTTTCATGTTTCTACTTTTTCAGACAGTGAAAACTACTCCTTAAGAGATTTTTTTTTTTGAATGGATATAAAAAATAATAGTAACAGTAACAGTAATAATAATACAGCTAGAGGACTCTCTCAGTACAGCAAAGATTCTGAGGCGAGATACTACTGCAGAGTAGCTTCAATATTATGTCTCATAAAATTTTGAAAAAAAAAAATTAAAAAAAGAAATAAAAATTTCGGTTCATAATAATAAGTTATTAAATGTCACATATGCCAAACATGGACCTGAAGGGCCAAGTCCCCAAAAATGTCTTGTACAATAAAAGAAGAAAAAAAAAGTCCCAAAAATTGTCACATCATTCTCCTTAGTTTCCCAATTCCAATGAATGTGTGTGGAGTTTTGAAATGAACAAAGTTGGGGAAGGGAGCTGAATAATTTTACTACTTATGAGTAAGACATATATGCCCTTTCATAAGATATTTTTTTTGGGTGTGCATAAAGTTATAATAATGGAGAAGAATTTAAATATCTACCTATTTATCATCACATAATGAATATATTTAAATTAAAGATAAGAATTTGACTATTTTTGTATACATTAATAGGTGGGGGTGTTTTTGAATGTTTTGTACATTACCCCATATATGTAATTAAGGTCAATTCAAGATTTCAGGATCAGATAATAACATAATGGGAAAAGATAAGACCTAAAAGTTTGGTAGTATGGATTATTGAAGCTAAGAAATACAAAGGCATGTTGGGAATTATCACTTACACACATCAATTGGTCAAACTTTTTTATTGGCTGTTTGACCTATAGAAAGCTGGCATGTGAGTACACCCTTTGAGTCCTTTGTTTATTATTGTTATAATTATTTTTTTCATCATTCTTTCCCTACATAGCATAATCCTATGATTAATAACTGCACTAATAATAGCACAACAGTTTAAATTTCCCCACAAAGTTTTCCATTTTATTATTATTTAAAAAAAATAACCCACAACATCCAAAGTATTATTTAATATTTTAATTGCTTTCAACACTTTTTTTAGTCACTTCAACTGTTGTCTGTCACACTGTTATGAGCTTTAATGGAAAAGCTGCTCTTCTGCTCACAGCTTGAAAAAAAAACAGTTTTTCTTTCTTTATTTTTATTTTTTGGCTGACACTTGATAATAAAATAATTAAATAAAGTATGTTTCATGCTCCACCATATCCTTATAACACCGATGCTAAACCTACACCTGTCTTCTTTATTAATTTTTCTTCTTTTTTCTTAGAAAAAAAAAACCTCCCCATTATTATTATTAAGAAGGCAGTGAGTCACCCATTAAGAATATTGTAATTTTATATTTGGTTGGTAGATCATATAAGAAGTTTGTAATGTGGGGACATCTTTTTTCTCACTGGTAAGACCTATTTTAGTTTTTGCATGTGAAAAAAATTTATAATTCAATTTTTTTTTTATATAATAGTGTATAATATAATTATTTAGGATCTTTTACTAGTTTTTAGAAAATTTCAAATTATTTATGATGCCTAAAACATGTTTCAAACCAAATTATTTCACGTGCGAATAAAATAGGCTTCAAAACAATATGTTTTATATTTTCGGTATCATAAATTATTTAGAATTTCATAAAATTTGTGAGAGATTCTAAATAATTATATTGTACACCGTCATATAAAAAAAAAAAAATTGTAACCTATTCATGTGCCGAAAACACAAAAACATATTGTTTTGAAGCTTGTTTAATACGCGTGAAAACATATAGTTTTGAAGTCTGTTTTCGGTATCATAAATTATTGGGAGTTTCCTAAAATCTAGTGGAATGCCTACTATAACTATAATGTACACCATCATATAAAAAAATTAAATTATAATTTATTTACGTGCAACCGGTGGGAACAAAAGCTATGTCCCTACTATAGAATTTCCAGTATATATATTGGATTGGAGATTTTTAGGTAGGGGTGTCACTTTTGCTCCTACCGGTAAGGGCAAATAAATTTTGGGCACATAGAGAAATTATAGCTAAATTATTTTTATATGACAGTGTACGTTGTAGTTATAGCAGACATTCCACCAGTTTTTGAGAAATTTCAAATAATTTACGAAACTGAAAGCAAAGTTCAAAAAAGTCATTTGCACGCATATAAAAAATAAAACAAGCATGTCTGCAATTGATTGTTTAAACTCTACTTTCGACATCATAAAATATTCGGATCTCAAAAACTGAAAGGATTGTTGTTATAGGGGTTTATGCCTTTTTAGACCCTATGTTTTGCATCATTACCTGTTTGGACCCTGTGTTTTGACAAATTACTTTTTGGACCCTGTATTTTCTAAAATTGTTCAAATAGACCCTTAAACTTGATTTTGATCAAAGTTTTTTTTTAACTAAAATCACAAATAATTCATCAAACTAACAACTCAAAACAAAAATACAGTCATTCTGCCTAATAACTGTGTTGTTATATTCAATTTTTTGTTCATCAAAATCAGGTTTAGGGGCATATTTGAACTATTTTACAAAACACGGGGTCTAAAAAGTAATTTGTCAAAACACGGGGTCCAAACAAGTAATGAGGCAAAACATATGGTCTAAAAATGTATAAACCCTTGTTATAATTACAATATACACCGTCATATAAAAAAAAGTTATACTTTTTTTACTTGCCAAAAACAAATTCGCCCCTACTTAAGAATTTCCCTATATTGTATTGTATGAATTATATGGAACTTTTATTTTAGGGGGCATCATTTTTGTCTTATTGGTTGGATGCATTTTTGTTTTTGGTATATGTGGAAATTATATTTTTATTTTGTATGATGGTGTATATTATAGTTATAGCATGCATCTCACTAATTTTTTAGAAAATTATCACGTGCTTGTTTTTAGATGTTAGAGGTAAAATAAGAATAGACACATATGCAACTGACTGTTTGAACCATAATTTCGACACCATATATTATTCAGAGTTTTTCGAAAATTCATGGGATGTCTGCTATAACTACAGTATACACTGTCATATAAAAAAATTGGGTTATAGTCTCTCCAGTTGTCAAAAGCAAAGACGCCCTTATCAGTAGAAGAAAAATGATTCATCTACCAAAGAATTTTCCATTATATTGTAATGCACTAAATCTACTCAATATAATGCTTCGTTTAAATTTATTTAACATTTCTTCCTATTAATTTTTTTGTATTATATTGAATAATATTTTTTACAAAATAAAATAAATTAACAATTTATACTATTGGCATCAACCTGGACTATAAATTTGAGTTAAATCATAAATAAGATTGGGGTCGAAAGAAAAAGTGAGAAAGTGATTTATTACATAAAAGAAATGTGACAGAAAATTGTTGGAAAAAAAATAAATAGAGAGAAAATAATATAAAAATAAGATAAAATTGATAGTACAATAGCAAGTCGATGATTCTTAACTACATACTAATTAAGAAAATTGTGGAGGTGAATTCTTAATTATTTTAAGGTTTGTTATCCTTGTAAGGTAAAAATGCATACATTATTAGGGTACAATCTTATTTTAGGCACGTAAATTAATTATAATTCTAGTGTTTTTATGACGGTGCTCATTGTAGTCGTAGCAGGTCCCATACAAATTTTTGATAAATTTTAGATAATTTACGCTGCTGAAATCAGAATTCAAAATGTTTGTTTTTCACATGCATAAAAAAACAGGTATGCGTGTAATAAATTATTTGAACCCTGATTTCAGCACTATAAATTATCCGAAATTTCTCAAAAATTTGTAGAAGACCTGCTATGACTACAATAAACACTATAATAAAAAAAACTTAGGTTATAATTTATTAACGTGCATAAAATATGGTCATACCCTACCGATAAAGTAAAAAAGTACCTTATTATACATTCGTCTAATTCTTATATTATATTTCCAATTTTGTTTTTCTAAGTTTGTTACACTTATATTATATTTCCAGTTTTTTTAAAAATAATAATCATGAACACTAGCAAAATCATGCAGACATTTGTTATGAGATATGATTTGACTTTATGCCTTATATAAATAAAGGTCATATACTTTGTTTTTTTTAAAAGAGAACATTCATTCAATGGTTTAAAGGGACAAAACCCTACATGTCAAGCGGAAACAAAGTTGCACGGATCTCATAAAGAGATGACCAAAATAAATGAAAAACCACGTTGATTACATAATACGATCAAAACCATCTAAGAAAAATGACCTCCAAACGATGATAGACAAACGTCAAGACAGGGTCGTGACCCTAGCAGCAACCACACCCAACAGAAGCTCGCTTTTGAAACATCTTACAATTAAGCAACGATGCTCCAAATAGTCTTGACGACCCTTCAATGGTAGAAGCAAAACTAGAGGTAGACCAAACAAAACTGGCACAAACCAAAGTTCTAAAGACAGGGTGATACAACACCATTATTACAATCACAAAAACACAAACAAAGACTTAAAAAGAAACAAAAAATAAACACACAAAAACTATAAAAAAAAAAAAAACTTGACACATCAAGGCTAGACCAAGCGCCCAAGATCGTGCCTCCTACCACCACCACTCAACAACAAACAAACAAAGGGAGATGAAGGGTCCAACACTCCACAAGCCAAAAGGGAACAACCCAGTGCACCACCCAACACCACTAGGAACAAGGAACTAATTCGACTCCACTAGGCCCTGGCACTGCCACCACACAGCCCTAGCCCCGGGATGTCACACCGCCACCTCAAACCCACCACAGTCGAGCACCCTTAGACCCAAGATAAGCCAGAAGCATATGGAAATCACCATCGCAACAAGGAGCAAAACACCGAGCCTCCACCTTGCCGGGGACAGCAACAACCTTCCCGTTCCCACACCCACTTTGTGGAAAAATTGTCAATAAACCCAATAGAGGGAGAAGCCACCCGGAGAACACCTCCATCCCACCATGGAGTACGACAAGCAAGATTTCACTTCGACCAGGGCTAATGCCAGCAGCGGAAACTCTGGCTAAGAGGAGAGGCTAAAGAAAAGATGAAACCCTAGGGTTTTGAGAGAGAAAGTCGGGTCGTGACTTTGCCCACACCGATCAAAACATTGGCTTGAAGGACATCTACTTTGTAAATGAGGGATTTTTTTTTTGCATGTCAATACCCCACAAAAATTGTAATACATATAAAGAGTAATAAACTCCTATGTACATATGTTAGCTTTTTAGGGCCAAATCATGTAAACCTCTTTGTTTTTTTAACACTCAATTGTAAACACTTGAAAATCATCATTTTCCATACAAACAGTTATTGATATTTCTCAATGTCAACAGAAACATTTTTGGATTTTTTTTTTAATAAAAAGCTTCTTTGGGTTTTAGAAATAAACTTTCAAATATTTTTAATTTTTATTTTTTATGCTTGCCCAATCAAAATTTGCCACATATCATGTAGAAGGAAATTAATGAGAGGAACTTACAAACATCCTCTTATACTACCATTCATGATTATGGCCCCCCAAAAAGTAGAGATATAAGTAAAACAAACTTATAAGATTAGATGTTTATGTTGCAATTTTTTCATAAAGAATCTCAAGTAAATAGCTATAGAGTTACATCTACAATGTTTCACTAATATTGATAGGTGTCGTATGTCGTATCAAATTTAAATATATTTATTCCTTATTACTCACTAAATTATTAGTAAAGTGGTAGTAAGGGTCAAACCCATGAGGACTATTATTCAATTTATCATTCAAAATAAAAATAAGAATTAAACATGGGATTTTGTTTCAAGATTTAATAACACAAAATAAAGTAACAAACAAAGAACAATGGACAATACAATTTTAAAGAAACAGTTAAGAATAATTCTTCACCCTTGACAATCAATCTATCAATAATGAAAAATATTATTCACTACTCCCAATTAAACTATTAACCCCACAGATAACACTTAAGCAGTCAATTATCCTAGTTTTCCTAATATAATTAATTAAAGTTAAGCGCTCTTAATTAATCTTTTTTACCAAGCAATAAACCCATTAATAATGCGATCTATTTAACCCAAGAAAAGCATTACATTCTATGGAAACAAGTTAATCTAGGCAAACAATTCATTAAGCATGTAATTCATTTAACCTAGGTTCTATGATTCATCACAATTAAAATATTCGTCACAATACTCTAATTGCAATTTATTAGTCTACTTAGAATCCTAAATTATTAGGTGAATAGAAATCCTAAGATGATAGTAGAACAATGCAAAACCCTAATTAGTGGCCATCTAAATAAGATTTTACAAGATTCATAACATTCAAATAGAAAAATAGAAACAATTTAATATAAGGGAATAGAATGAATAAAATTCACCAATGCATTCAAGATCTCATGTCTAGGGTTTTGAAATAACTCTTAACCTAAAAAGAAAACTATTTCATAATCACATTCATATTCATAAACATAAATATTCAATGAAAATAAATAAGTTTTGAGAAGAAAGAAAAACTAGATTGAATAATGTAGATGATGATATCTTTTCTCCTCTTATGCTGCTCTAGCTTCTAAAATTCACAATTCAAAGTTGTATTCAAAGTTAACCCTAACCCCTTTAATAGCCCTTTCAAAAATACATTTAAAATTAAAAAATTAAGGGAAAAATCGATCGTGGTCGCGGCCAGTGTTTCTTGGCAGCCGCGGCCACTCGAACATGTACTTTCCAGAAAATCGGGCTCCAGCCGCAGCCACTGTGTTCTATCCCCCAGGTCGCGGCCTAGAATATGGCTAGATGCGGCCGTAGCAATTTTATCCGTTTTTTTGGTTTTCTTCAGCTGCAGCCACTGACGGTATTTTAACCATAACTTCCTCGATTTAGCTCGGAATTGGATGATTCAAAAAGCTATGGAAAGCTAAGAAACTAAAACTTGTATTTCTAGGTAGATTTCCAAAAGAGGATTGGAAAATTATCAAAATGAAGTGTGAAGTTTCAGACTTGTAACTCTGAGCTTAACTATTGCTTGTAAAACATCTCAAAGTCATTTGTTTTCATCCAAATGTCTTAGAAGTCCTAAAAACACAAAATAAACTTATTAAACATATATAAACAAATAATCAAATGCATAATCATAGATGAATAATGAATTAAAAATAGACAAATTCAATACTTATCAAATTCCCCCACACTTGACATTTGCGTGTCCTCGAGCAAACAAAATAAAAACTCAACACATAAACAAATAAAAATATAAATAGTGGTTTTGTAAAAAGCATTAGTTGTCTCAAAGATTGATCAACCAAATATGTTATAAGAAAAAATCGAATTCCACATTTCTCAGAATTTCAACTCAATGTCTAGTCACCACTTAAACTCGATCTATTTATGATTATGCACAATTAAACCTACCAAAACACAATCATTTGAATCAATTTATACATGCCATAATATGTTTTAAAGTCTCATCTATAATAATATTTTGATGAAAAACATCCACTCCATAGATATTAACCAATTGTTCTCCACTAATGTAAACACACATAATCAAGAATCAAAATGTCTTTAAAAGCTTGTAATGTAAGGCTAAGGTTGAAGCTAGATGAAAAAAGAATATTTAAGCTTAAAATCACACCATAGCCTATATATTTTTTCTATTCTCTAGATCTTCCCACAAACTTCCCATACACCTCAAGAATACATAATCTATCTATTTCCTTCTTTTCACATTGATCTTACTATTTCCCCCATACTTATACATTTGTAATTTTTTTTCAATATTTCTCTATACATATTTTTTCTCTGTTTTTTTTTTTTCAATTCAACTCATTGGGAGAAATAGTAGATCATATACTTTCACAATATAATCCAACAAACCAATACAACTTCCTCTTCTTACAATCCATAACCCAACCCACCAAATCAAACAATCATATAAAACTATGGTGTAATGGGTCACAAAAATGATAAAAAATTTAAGCTGCAAAAGGTTTAGATATTGGCTTATAAAAGAAAAAGATTAGTCATTATGGCTCAAAAATGGGAAACTAGGATATTCAATTTCATAGGTAAGCTTGAAAGGCTCAAACGAATTAAAGAACATGCCTTAATCATCTTCCTAATCATGTGTACTTATGATTTATCCTCAAACAATTAATCAACGTTTTCTAGAGTGGTCGAGACTATATATAAGTAATAGCATGCATAAATATCTCAAAACAATAGTAAAAAGGTAAATCTAATTGTACACACATTATGTTACAAAAAATTAAAGATCAAGCTTAAGTAACAACCATACAAGAGTTAAGCATACAATTCAGGCAAAATTCATCAATTTCCTAGATATATTCTTATCTCAAACAAAAGTTTTATCAATGACAAACAACTTTCAACATAGTCATGCTTATGACATCCTAAAAAAACTAAAAACAACTTAACAATACAAACACAAATAACAACTAAATAAGTGATAAATAAAAATAAAACAAACAGTTTTCCCCTCCTCCACACTTAATTTAAGCATTGTCCTCAAGGCATATACTAAATAAAAATAAATAAAAAAATCAATGCAAAATAAAAAAGATAAGGGTAACAAAAACTCCCACAAGTTTGCTTTATTTAACATTGTTAGCTCGACTGAATGATGTGATCATAATTGTTATGGTGGGTCATTTAACAAAACATTCTTCCTCTGGTACTTATCAATAGAATTCAACATATCAAACTGTATAACTTCACCATCAAATTTCATTGTAAGTACCCATGCTTTGACATCCAACTTTGTACTTGTAATAAGTAGGAATGGCCTCCCAAATTGAACCTGCACCAAAACATCTTCAACTACCTTTAGGGGATAAGCATTACTGTGATTAGCTAATCGAATAATAACACTAGTTTCTTTTAATAACCCTAGATTTAAAGAAGCAAAATAGAATAAGACACAACATTAATAAATGCTCCTAAATCTATCATACAATGATCAAACCTGGTTTTACCGATAGTGTATGGATTTATAAACATCCCAAGATCTTGACACTTGAGTAGCAACTGTAACACCCTCACTTATTTTAGTTAAAACCATATCTGAGGTGTTACATTTTAAAACTATATCATAATTACTTTCAGCGGAAGTTTGGATTTTTTTTAAAGAAAACTTATTTCACATTATTTACATTAAACATAAAGTGTGTCTCAAACATATTCTACATAAGTATTAAATAACCCAATTTGTTTTCAAAACATAACTCCACACTTTATTACAAACATACACACTGATAAACTGAAATAACCCACAAAAGGTCGATATGTTCAGGGTCAGGACCATGCTTCAATTCTCCTTTGTCATTCACTCATTTCTTTCTCTACCTGCAACACAAGACAATTGTGAGCCTAAAGCTCATTAAGCAAAGTAATGCATGCAATGCTAATGTTTACCCAATGTCAATGGACATATACAATGTAACACCCTACTACCCAGGGGCCGTTACGTTGTGCATTTTAAACAGTGTTAAACTCGCTAACTGAGCCATTTGGTCATAATCGTGTAACTAAGTGTGATTAACGATTTAGGGTTAAAATTTTTGGTTAAGATACAACGTTTCACTAAAAATTTTACTGTATACATTGGGATCCCGAAAATATATTTTAAAGGTTAATTACAATAAAAGATTTACAACCAGCTGACCTAAGCGGCAAAATAGGGTTTAACCCTAGTTCTTCTTTAAACCCTCGGTCATGGTGGTCGAGCAGCCGCATATGTACACATCGTCACCTAAGCTCTCCAACTCAAGGATGGTTCGACTTTCTTATGCCTTTACCCGCACCACATAGCACCTGTGAGCTGAGGCTCAGCAAGAAAACTCAATATGCTCATGAATAGGTAATAACATGTCGCTGAATCATAATAGGCATGTCTAGCAGTAATAACCCTACTCATGCATGCAAGCATGTACAAATAAATGTTTGTGGAGTCCTGTGCTCTGAGTAGATGACTAATAAGTCTCTCACTCTAAGGTAGATGACTAATAAGTCTCTCTGAGGTAGACAACTAATAAGTCTCTCTAAGGTAGACGACTAATAAGTCTCTCTCTGAATAGACGACTAATAAGTCATACTCTGTTTAGATGACTGATAAGTCTATCTCTGTTTGGATGACTGATAAGTCTATCTCTGTATAGATGACTGATAAGTCTATCTCCGTGTAGATGACTGATATGTCTATCTCTGTGTAGATGACTGATAAGTCTATCTCTGTGTAGATGACTGATAAGTCTATCTCTGTGTAGATGACTAATAAGTCTATCCTTATGTAGATGACTGATAAGTCTATCTCTGAGGTCCCACACGCTCCTAGCCATGTGACGCATCAGTCAGCTGAGCTTATATCCCTGGCTCTATGTAACTAGCCTTTAGACTAGACAAGCACTTTTAGTTTTCATCGAACTTAAGGTCCGTCAAACAATTCATGCCTATGATGATAATGCTTACGTCGATTAGATCTAATCTTTTCGGCTTGCGTTAAACACGCAAATACCGTTCTTGACTCATAATCCAATACCATACAACCAGTGCTCAGTACTACTACTGATCTTGACTGATAAGTCACAGCTTCACAATCAATACTGACACCAATGTCGATCCCTGACTAATAAGTCAGTACTTCCTCAATGAGGTAATGCAAACAGACATATATCATATGTCAAATATACAGATATAAGGCATTCTACGCTTAATCAATAGTTAGAAGCATAATTATAATCATGCACAAATACAGAGACTCAAGCTCTGATCAATCTCATATTCAACATTCACGCCGTGCCCTAATCCCATGTCTCTTATGCATCACATGCATCACATATTGGATGTAGTTTTCTTACCTCTGGTTCGAGCGAGAAATGAGTTAAAAATGACCCTTGAGAACGATCAATCCTTTGAGTTCCTTAGCAGTTACCTAGTCATAACCAAATATGGGATTCCATCAATAAAATCAATCAATAAAAGGTTCCTGGACCAAGACCTAGCCTCCGGGACGTCAAATCCTACTAAACCAGCTAGTAAGAACGATCTCGAGGCCTAAGGTTCAAGTTCCCATGATAAAAACGCCATTCTGGCCAAAAAGGCCCTTAAGAGTCGCGGCCCCACCCCACTAAGCCGCGACCCACCTCCCAAACAGAGGCGCCAGCCTCTTCTCTGTCTGCACCTTGCGCCGCGGCATACCAACCTTGCGTCGCAGCCCTACCTGCCCATCAACCAACCTCATCCTCTTCATCAAGCCTGGGTTGCAACGCCCTGGAATAGGGCCGCAACCCAACCTCAACCCGACCATTTTTCCTCATTTTCTCCCATTTAAAACCTTCCAAAAACCTATCCAAACAGCTCCAAAATTCACAACCAAACATCAGCACATCATGTCCACTAGTTTAACCACAAAACCCAAGCTTTAAACCATTTAAAACCACACCAAATACTCAATTCTAAAATCAAAACTCTCAAACTTTCAACCAAACCAAAAACAGAGTAAAACTCAAAATTCAAGCTAAAGAACCTTACCTCAAACTCAAGTTTGAATCCCCTTCAATGGCTGAACATAAGCCTAGAACCTCTAGCTCTAATTTCTTAGCTTGAATCCTCCAATTAAACTTCAAAATTTCAAAGGAAGGAAGAGAAAGAGAGATGATCGTGGGAGAGAAAGGAAGGATTTGTTTTTGCTTAAGTTCACCTACAGCCTTCTAATTTTAACATGTATCCTAAGGTCAAATGACCAAAATGCCCCTATGTCCATTTAATCCCTTTTAAGCCACCCAATGGCAAAATAGTCATTTCCCATTTATCCCGCCAATTATAATTAACGTCCTCCAATTCCCGTTCTTCCCAATATTCTCAAATAATAATAATCCATATCCCATTACCCTTTAATTCACGGTAATGCACTAAACATTAAATTACCCCGAGACTCACCCCGAGCCTGGTAAATAACCTCGTTATGACCAAACTGCTAACTTGCATTCAAAGATCATCTCATGCTGAATAGCTCGAACAAATCCACATTATAATGTGGCCTTATCCATAAATCACCAACATGCATAAAAATATACAAATATGCCCTCAACGGGCCAAATTACCAAAATGCCCTTATAATGAAAAGTGGACCCATATGCATGTATTTATCATCATATGATAATATAACTCACATAATCATGCATATAATCATTTAATGACATAATAAATCAATTATGGCCCTCCTGGCCTCCTAATCAAGGTCTCAAGCCTTATTAGGAAATTTGGGTCATTACACACAACGTCTTTTTAAATTTTAGGCCCCTTAATATTGTGAACACTGTTTGATTAGGCCAATGCATGTAGGGCTTGTTACACACATAATATAAAATCCCATGGGTTCTCCTCCGGCTAGCCATCACCACAGTAAGGCGCATTAAAAATCTTATTCCATCGTTGCCCCGTCGGGCTCAAGAGTTAAGGCGGCCACACAATGTGGTATCAATTCATCACAAAGTTATCATATACCGATTTTGATAAAAGTCTAATTTCCAAGATCATCACCCAAATTAAATGAGTCTACACGTCTATTCAAACATTTATAAACATATCTACGCTCTTATAAACTCAATCAAGTAACCAAAAATCAGTTTGTACTCCAAGAACCACAAAAACCTCATAAAATACAAAACTTCACTTACCAAGCAACTTTTCAGCGAAAATAATCTCTTCTAGCTTTTCTAAACCTCAAACCACTTGGAAACCACCAAGAAATATCTTAAAAAAAATAAAAAACCATATAAAATCTCTCAAAAAAAATTCAAAAATATGGTTTAACTTCCAAGTACAAGAACTTACCATAAAAAGGCCAGAACTAAGCTTAATCCACTTCTTTGGCTTTGATTTCACTTGGATCTCCTTAGAATCTCTTCAAGCTAGCCAAGAAATGGTTTTTAGTTTTATTTTTATCTCTGTTTTTAAGAGTCTTGGTCGTGGAAAGTGATAAGGTTGATGACAATCCTTTATTTTCAATGATTTGACCTTATTGTATCAAAATTTGACATCTTTCACCTTATCATTTCACTTTTTGACTTATGAAAACCTTATCACTTCAATAATTTCGACTTAGGCATCTTCTAGGCCCATTATCCTTATGTATGAAACACTCACACCAAACCTTAGGTTCATATGAGTTCATACCCAATAGTTATGCTTACCCGATTGAGCGTAGCGCACTTATGCTAAGCTCGTTTTGACTTTGCGTCAACACCACTGATTACGTATACCTCCCATCAAGACTTGATCTAATGGTTCTAAAACAATTTTTACCTCATCAATGAGACCTTAATCATACCTCAATTATATTTGGTAAATCCACTAATACTCAATTTTGCACTGAAATACTAGTAATCGACATTGTACTATTTTTCACAGCTTAACATCTTTTGCCTTCTATATCTCATTTTTCTCACTTGATTTCATGCCTTGTCCATATTTTTCATCCTTTCCTATATCTTGAGCACATCAAACACCCATAAAATACAACTCAAACGTCACAAGGTTAATAATGTTGAACATACACATAGAGATCATATACACAACTTTTATACTTATACACGAAAACACTTATAAGAATATGCATATGCTCAAATTATACATACTGTATGATATGTAATGCAATGCAATCATGTGATTATTGGCTATATTATATCAAAATAATGTGGGTGCTACAATCCTCCACACCTTATAAAAAATTCATCCTCAAAATTCTCTTACATAAATAACTTTGGGTATTTGGATCTCATTTCATCTTCCCATTCCCATGTCATTTCCTCAATATTTGAACTTCTCCACAAGACCTTGACCAGTGAAATCTTCTTATTTCTCAACTCTTTCTCTTTTTTGTCAAGAATTTTCACTAGTTTTTCTTTATATGTTAGGTCTTGTTCAACTTCTATTGGCTCGTAGTTTAGCACATGTAAATGATCTGGAACGTATTTTCTCAATAATGATACATGAAAAACATCGTGGACACTCGACAATGATGGAGGTAATGCCAGTCTATAGGCTACCTTTCCCACCTTTTCTAACACTTCAAAAGGTCCAATAAATGTCAGGCTTAACTTCCCTTTCTTTCTAAACCTCATTGCTCCTTTCATAGGGACAATTTTCAGAAATACCTTGTCCCCAATATTGAACTCCACATCTCTTCGCTTTCGATCAGCATAACTCTTTTGTCTACTCTGAGCAACTAACATTCTTTTTCTTATTTTCTCTACTGCTTCAGTTGTCCTTCTAACAAGATCTGGACCAAGATACTTTCTTTCTCCCATTTCATCCCAATGAATTGGTGACCTGCATTTTCTGCCATATCACATTTCATATGGTGCTACACCAATCGTTGCATGAAAGTTATTGTTATAAGAAAACTCTATCAAACAGAAATACTTCTCCCATCCAAGACACAAACTCGGAGCATATCTTCAAGAGTTTGAATGGTCCTTTCAAATTGTCCATTAGATTGGGGGTGATATGCCATAGTAAACTTCAATCTTGTGCAAATGCCCTTTGCAAACTTTCCCAAAAAAATGAAGTAAATCGAGCATCCCGATCTGAAATTATAGATACTGGCACTCCATATAATCTAACAATCTCCTGAACATATAATTCAGCCCACTGATCTAGAGTATAAGTCATGCGTACCAGAAGAAAGTGTGCTGATTTGGTATATCGGCCTACTATAACCCAAATAGCATCATGTTGTTTAGAAGTCTTTGGCAATCCAACTACAAAATCCATAATAATCTCTTCCTATTTCCACTCTGGTATTTGTATTGGTTGTAGTAAACCAGCAGGTTTCTAATGTTCAGCTTTCACTTGTTGACAGGTTAAACACTTGGCTACAAACTCGACCACATCCTTTCTCATGTTGGGCCACCAATAGTGTCTTTTCACGTCATTATACATCTTTGTCGTCCTCGGATGTACTGAATACAAAGTATTGTGAGCTTCTGTAAGGATTTCTCTCTTCAACTCCTCCTCATTAGGGACACAAATTCTTTCTTTGAACTTTAGCATCCCATTACTTTACACACTAAAATCATTGACCTTCCCATTTTCCAATTCACCTTTTTCTTCCACCAAGTAAGGATCCTCATATTGACCTTGTTTGATTCTTTCTAACAAGGTAGACTGAATAGTCATTACTGATAATCTTCCAGTGATTACCTCAATCTCCACTCTGCACATGTCCTCCTGAAGTGGTCTTGTCAATTTCCTAAAAAATGACACATTACCACGAGACTTTCTACTCAGTGCATCTGCAACTACATTTGCTTTTCCCGGATGATAAAGTATTTGACAATCATAACCTTTCACTAGCTCCAACCATCTCCTCTGTCTCATATTTAATTATTTTTGAGTAAAGAAATACTTGAGACTTTTATGATCGGTATACATTTTGCACTTCTCACCATACAGATAATGTCTCCAAATCTTTAGTGCAAAAACAATTGCTGCCAACTCCAAATCATGTGTTGGATACTTTTGTTCATAGTCCTTCAATTGTCTAGAAGCATAAGCTATGACTTTGCCATTCTGCAACAACACACACCCTAATCCTTGCTTTGAAGCATCACTATAAATCACAAGTCTTCTTGATCCAGATGGAATAGTAAGTATTGGAGCAGAAACCAATCTTTGCTTCAACTCTTGAAAACTTTTCTCACAAGCTTCAGTCCATTCAAACTTATGATTCTTCCTCGTCAGTTGTGTCAATGTCATTGCTATCTTGGAAAATCCTTCAACAAATCTTCGTTAATAGCCTGCTAATCCCAGAAAACTCCTTACTTCTGAAACATTTGTTGGTCTATTCCATTTACTAACAGCTTCAATCTTTGATGGATCCACCGAAATACCATCTTTTGAGACTATATGGCCCAAAAATGAAACCTTTTCTAGCCAAAATTCACATTTCTTAAATTTGGAATAGAGTTGTTTTTCTTTTAATTTCTCCAATGTCAACCTTAAATGTTCCTCATGTTCTTCTTTGGATCGATAATACACCAAAATATCATCAATCAACACTACTATGAACTTATCAAGGTAGTCATTAAATACCTTGTTCATTAAGTCCATGAATGTCCATTAGTTAATCCAAATGGCATCACAAGGAACTCATAATGGCCATACCGAGTTCTAAATGTGGTTTTTAGTACATCCTCTTCTCTAATCTTTAATTGGTGATACCCAGATTTCAAATCAATCTTTGAAAATACTCCTCTTCCTTGTAATTGATAAAAAATATCATCAATTCTAGGAAATGGATACTGATTCTTGACTGTCAACTTGTTCAGTTCTCTATAATCCATACACATTCGCATTGTCCCATCATTTTTCTTCACAAATATTACTGGAGCTCCCCATGGTGAAAAACTAGGCCTGATAAACTTTTTATCCGGAAGTTCTTGCAACTATATCTTTAATTCCTTTAGTTCTGCAGGCGCCTTGGACAAAGGGGTCGTTTCAGGAAGTAGCTCGATCACAAATTCAATTTCTTTGTCTGGAGGCAATCTTGGTAAATCTTCTGGAAACACTTCTAAGAAATCTCTAACTATCGGTACATCTTCTAGTTTTAACT
The DNA here is from genome assembly GCF_963169125.1 of Humulus lupulus. Classification (NCBI taxonomy): domain Eukaryota; kingdom Viridiplantae; phylum Streptophyta; class Magnoliopsida; order Rosales; family Cannabaceae; genus Humulus; species Humulus lupulus. The sequence goes on from NC_084795.1 coordinate 210,814,809, forward strand.
TTTGCTCCTTATAATTGTCAACCACACTGGCGAGATAACCCATACATCCACTTTCCAACAGTCGCCTGGCCTTCATAATAGAAATTAAAGGAATGCAACTTTTTGATGTCGTTCCAATAAACATAACCTCATCTTCCTTTGAAGGCTTAAATACCACTGTTTTCTTTCTACAATCAATAGTGGCATTATACTTTGAAAGTCAATCCATACCCAAAATCACCCCATAATCGTGCATCTCTAACATTATTAGATCAACATATAACTCCCTACCATCAATGCAAATAGGAACTTCCCTCAACCAATGAGTAGAATACAAAATCTCTCCAGATGGTAACATTGTACTAAAACTTCTGACATTTTCTCACACGATCTACCCAACCTTTTTACATATATCAAGGATGCAAATGAATATGTGACGCCTGAATCTATTAATGCATGAGTGAGAATACCAGATACAAAAATATCATCTAACACCACAGAGTTGTTTGTATCAGCATCAGCCTGAGTAATCGTAAGCACCCTAGAATTTATCTTTTGAGGTTTGTCCTTCTTTTGTTGGTTCTTCATCAATGGACAATCTTTGATAAAATGATCCCCTTTGCCACATTTGAAGCAACTCTTACTTAGAATCTTGCACTCTTCGAAATGATTCTTTCCACAAGTTTGACATCGTGGCTGTTGTTGGAATCCAAATTGTCTATTTTGCTGACCTCCTTTAAATTTCTTATTCTGTCCTTGTCTAAATTGAAAAATTCTGGGCCCCTCTTTTGTTGTCATTGGAAAGCGACTTTGTTCTCTTATTGAATGGAGTGTCTCTATGAGGCATGCTAGTAGCAGATTTAGCTTTTGTTATCTTTTCTTCTCTGTGTTCAGCTCTTAAAGCTTTCTCCACGTCCTGAGCATAAGAAAGAGGCCATGTACGTCCCATATCCACATCTCTAGCCAATTCTGGTTGCAGACCCTCCAGGATGCGATTCACTCTACTAGTTTCAGTGTTAACCATGTCTGGTGCAAACTTGGCTAACCGATCAAATGTCCTGGCGTACTCAAACACTAAAAGATTCCCTTGTTGTAATCTAGTGAACTCATTTACTTTAGCAATCAACACAGCTTCATTATAAAACTTTTCATTGAAGACCAGTTCAAATTCTGCCCAAGTCATCTGATTCACTTCTCTAGTCTACTTAACAACTTCCCACCAAATATTAGCATCCTTTTTCAATGTATGTGCAGCACAAGAAACCTTTTCCCTGTCACTTAGTTGCATAAACTCAAAGATGTATTCTAAGGAACTCTTTCAGTCTTGTGTGTCAAGTGGGTCAGTGCTACCTTCAAATATTGGTGGGTATTGTTTTCGGAAGCGTTCATATAGTGGTTCCATAGGGTGCACAGCAGTGGGGCTTGTGGAGGTGGAGCTTGTGGAGGTGGTGGTGTTGGAGTTTCAGTAGGTGGTGATGGTGCTTGTCTTTGTCATTGTTCTGCTAACAATTTCTTAATTTGTTCAGCTTGTCTATTCACTACCGCTTAAAGTTCAGCCATTTCTTGTTCATATTTATTACTACAAGAGTTTTCAGTAGCCCCCATTGCATGTTCATGATTCATCTGTGTTATTATATATATCTTAAGACAAAATTCCCATAACTTATGTCATTTTGCCAATATTGCACATGAAGCATGCAACCAACACATAATAAATGCACACATAAAACTTACATGTGAACTTAGCGCTATCCTTTCCTCAATGTGTACATATGAATGGTCTACAAGAAAATTTTAACCATAGCTTTGGTACCAACTTGTAACACCCCTCACTTATCTTAGCTAAAACCATATCTGAGGTGTTACATTTTAAAACTATATCATAATTACTTTCAGCGGAAGTCTGGATTTTTTTTTCTTAAAGAAAACTTATTTCACATTATTTACATTAAACATAAAGTGTGTCTCAAACATATTATACATAAGTATTAAATAAACCAATTTGTTTTCAAAACATAACTCCATACTTTATTACAAACATACACATTGATAAACTGAAATAACCCACAAAATGTCGATATGTTCATATGTACAAATCAGGGTCAGGACCATGCTTCAGTTCTCCTTTGTCATTCACTCATTTCTTTCTCTACCTGCAACACAAGACAACTGTGAGGCTAAAGCTCAGTAAGCAAAGTAATGCATGCAATGCTAATGTTTACCCAATACATACATAACTTCTTTTTAAATATTGGGCCCCTTAATATTGTGCACACTGTTTGATTAGGCCAATGTCTGCAGGGCTTGTTACCCATATAATATAAAATCCCATGGGTTCTCCTCCGGCTAGCCATCACCATAGTAGGGCGCATTAGAAACCTTATTCCATCATTGCCCCGTCAGGCTCAAGAGTTAAGGCAGTCACACACTGTGGTGTCAATACATATAACAATAACTCATATGGAGGAGAAATAAAAATGGGAACATGGCAAACAATATAATTGGTTCACTAAAACCTAGCCCAAATTATTGGGCTGCCACTATGAGCCTAACTATAGGCCTCCATTTACACTTACTTACATTCTCATTTGCCTTTTCAAAACAGTGGCACTGAACTTAAACTTCTTATTACAACTTACTTTTAGGTTGCATAAAACTTGCCAAGTCATCACATAATTAATCATCATAATATCATGCATGGTCTTATATCATACAATAATTCACCATATCACTATTATGCCATGCATAAAAATTTATGTTGAAGTGCCAATGTATGTTAATACCACTTACTCACAACATATTCATATAAGGCATACTTTCACATAACATGTAATTCTTGTGTTGCAGTTGAGTACTTTACTTACCTTCTGTCCAAAATATATTTCACCGTGTAACAAGTGGTGTCTTAGGTGTTGATGTGCTTATCCTGAAAATGTCAAGAATTTCACATCATAATGATGCCAGTAAGGCATTGAACTATCATTTAAAATATTCATAAAACATTATATCAAATTTCATATCCAAATCATGCCTAAAATGTCTTAAACCACTTAGATCGAGTGTTAGATTTATCTTAGACACTTGGAGAAATTTTGATAGAGCTTCCCCTTAATTTTAGCTATCTCCAAATATCAAAATCAATCAGTAATCATCATCAATTAACCTGCCATAACCACATATCCCAAATACCAACATAATTCATCACAAAGTTATCATATACCAATTTTGATAAAATTTTAATTTCCAAGATCATCACCCAAATTAAATGAATCTCCACGTCTATTCAAACATTTATAAATATATATATCCTCTTATAAACTTAATCAAGTAACCAAAAATCAATTTGTACTCCAAGAACCACAAAAACCTCATAAAATACAAAATTTCACTTACCAAGCAACTTTTCGGCGAAAACAATCTCTTCTAGCTTTTCTAAACCTCAAACCACTTGGAAACAACCAAGAAATATCTTTAAAAAAAAGCACCATAGATAAGCTCTCAGCAAAATTAAAAAACGTGGTGTAGCTTCCAAGTACAAGAACTTACCATAAAAAGGCCAGAACTAAGCTTAATCCACTTCTTTGGCTTTGATTTCACTTGGATCTCCTTAGAATCTCTTCAAGCTAGCCAAGAAATGGTTTTTGGTTTTCTTTTCTCTGTGTTTTTCAGAGTCTTGGTCGTGGAAAGTGATAAGGTTGATGGCAATCCTTTATTTTCAATGATATGGCCTTATTGTATCAAATTTGACACATTTCACCTTATCATTTTATTTTTTGACTTATGAAAACCTTATCACTTCAATAATTTCGACTTAATCATCTGCTAGACCCATTATCCTTATGTGTGAAACACTCACACCAAACCTTAGGTTCATATGAGTTCATTCCCAATAGTTATGCTTACCCGATTGAGCGTAGCGCACTTATGCTAAGCTCGTTTTGACTTTACGTCAACACCATTGATTACGTATACCTCCCATCAATACTTGATCTAATGGTTCTAAAAACATTTTTACCTCATAAATGAGACCTTAATCATACCTCCATTCTATTCGGTAAATCCACTAATACTCAATTTTACACCGAAATACTAGTAATCGACATTGTACTATTTTTCACCGCTTAACATCTTTTGCCTTCTATATCTCACTTGTCTCACTTGATTTCATGTCTTGTCCATATTTTTCATCCTTTCTTATATTTTGAGCACATCAAACACCCATAAAATACAACTCAAACGCCACAAGGTTAATATTGTTGAACATGCACATAGACATCATATGCACAACTTTTATACTTGTACATGAAAACACTTATAAGAATATGCATATTGTAATGCCCTACTACCTTAGAGCCATTACTAAGTGAGTTTAAAACGGAAATTGTGCAACTAACTGACTCTACGAGATTTCTAAAACCAAAAGTGTGAATTGATCAGAAGTTAAGGCTGTAGTCTTTGAAAATGCTTAGTTTCATTGAAAACATTAAGTGTCAAACATCTGGGATCCCAAAATAAGGTTTACAAAATATTTACAACTCAAAAATAGATTTACACCTGGTTAACTATCAAAAGAATAAGTTAATACAGCCATGTACAAAATGCCCCCAACCAAAGCAGTCGGGCAGGCCGAACATGTACGCGCCGCCCCCACGCTCTCCATACTCATGGCCGGTTGACTGACTCTTTGCTTTTACCTGCCACACAGAGCACCCGTGAGCCGAAGCCCAGCAAGAAAACTCATACAGTATATAACATATGCATAAAATATAGCTGACATATAATCCACTGATAAATAGGAAAACTATCAGACTGAACAAACACGGCCATGCCGCCCCAGAGGCCTTACCAGAGCCTGGGGTCTCGGTCCTTACCGTATGGATAACTCATGTATCCATTGGGTCCCACCCTGGCTACAAGCACTCCATGTGCTAAGCGTTACTTACGGCCCCAAGGCCGTTCTCAGCCTTCGCCGCTCTCGGCCTTAGCCGTTCATTTCATTATAATCACACATATAGTACATTTTGAAATAATCATTCAAGCATATAATAATTCATTTAAGGTTATACATTCGCACATAGTACAATCTAGGGCCATGCCCTGCAATAACACTGTGGGCCCATGCCCTGTTCTCGGGTACTACGGTTTTCTTAACTTTCAATTCGGTAGCTTTGATCACCTGACTCCTCGAGCACGATCCCACTCGAGCCCTAGCGCTCACCTAAACAAAATCCATAAGTCAAAGTCATTACCAAACCTTAAGTCCAAAACCTAGCCTCGGGACCAAACCCGAGCCCCCGGGAAGTCCTAGATCCACAAAACAAGGTGGTGGAATCGAGCCCCGAACCCTAGGTCAAATTCCCTCAAAAATAGCCCAAAAACCCCTTTATGTGAACAGTGCAGTGCTACAGCGCTCCAAAGAGGGCGCTATAGCTACAAGCAGAACCACACATCCCCAGAAACAGGGCCTAGCGCTACAGCGCCCAAAGACTAGCGCTGTAGCGCTAGTTGCAGACTGGCAACACCCAAAATCGTTTTCTGTGATTTCTTTCAACCATTTCAACCCCAAACTTGTCCAAATCTTTCCCAAACCCAAAAACAAACTTATCAACACCTCACACTCATCCCAAGCATCCCAAGAACTCATAACCCAAGCTCAAGCAACCCAAAACTCAAGATCTACCATAATGAACCCTAAACCCAGAAAATCAGTAAAACATCAAAGTTAAAGACTTAGAAATCATACCGTGGATGGAAATTCGACCTTGAGTTAAACCCTAGACCTCCTTAGCTTGCTCCTTCTCAACCTTGGCCTGAATTCCCCTAAAATCCCCATCAATTCAGCTTAGTTACACAGCTCAAACCAGACAAACCCTAAAACTGAAACTTCTAAAAACTTACCTCAATGTTTGATGTGTTCTTGCTAGTCCCTTGCCAATCTTCAAGTCTAGTTTAGGATCCTTGATGCTCAGCCTATCCTAGCTCACCACTGAGTTTAACTCCAAGAAAAATGAAGGGAAATGGTGGGAGAACCACAAACTGTACCTTTTGAGACAAAACCCCACTGTTTTTCTCTCTTTTCTTTTTCTTCCTTTTTCTTTCTTTTCTACAGCTTATAACTCTTTTCTACCAATTCCACTAAGTATAAAGCTTCATTTAACTTATCTCTAAAAATCCTAAAGACCAAAATGCCCTTCCTATTAATTCTAAACCTTTTTGTCCATGTAGGGCCATTTTAGTCATTTTACCCAATTCCCACTAATTCCTCGAGTGTCTCTAATAATTTCCCGCTTGCTACCCAATACTCGATTAATCACCAAATATACATTCCTCATCATCAAGATTAACCTCAATATATTTTCCAAACTTCCATTAAAACTCCCCAGGCTTGACCCAAGCCGGGTATAAATTCCCGCTTTGACTTTTCCGCTAACCCGCTCATTCTAGGATCGTCTCGAGTCACAGATCACAGATATCAACACAGTCATGCCCAAAAATGGCCAAATTACAATTATGCTCTTTCTAAGACAATCAGGTCTACATGCATACTAATACACATAGTTATGCATCTCAAATAGTCATATAAATGCATTAAATCACAATCATGCATTTAACTCATTAAAGTCACACACAAAATCCCATTATGCCCTCCAGGCACACTAATCAAGGCTCTTAAGCCTTATTAGCGAATTTGGGTCGTTACACATATGCCCTCCTCATGAAAATTTCGTCCTCGAAATTTACCTGAACAACTCGGGACACCGCTCCCGCATATCCGACTCCAGTTCCCACGTTGCCTCTTCCACCTTGCTATTCCTCCACAATATTTTAACCAAGGCGATGGTCTTGTTCCTCAAGCCGCGACCGCTAGCCGTGGACACTATGTTATGTCCCCCAGGCCGCGGCCGTAGCAATTTTTCCATTTTTTCGGTTTTCTTCTGCTGCAGCCACTGATCGTATTTTAACCATAATTTCCTCGATATAGCTCAGAATTGGACGATTCAAAAAGATTTGGAAAGCTAAGAAAAAGATCTAAAACTTGTTTTTCTAGGTAGATTTCCAAAAGAGTATTGGAAAATTATCAAAACTAAGTGTGAAGTTTCAGATTTGTAATTCCGAGCTTAACCATTACTTGTAAACATCTCAAATCCATTCGTATCATCCAAATGTCTTAAAAGTCCTAAAAAATAAAATAAACTTATTAAACGTATATAAAAAAATAATCAAGTCCATAATTATAGATGAATAATAAATTAAAAATAGACAAATTTGATACTTATCAAATGTTCGAGATTATTACCATAAAAAAATTAGAGATATACGTGTGACGAACTTAAAATATTAGAAGTTTACTGCAATTTTTTTATTGAAAAATAATAGTAAAGTAAATAAAAGTGAGATTTTTTTTTTAAAGAGAAAGTGATAAGAGTAAAAGTACTACGAGCAAAAATGATATGATCTAAAGTGAGTTGAGCGAAAGTAAAATAGAAAAAAATAAAGAAAAATAAATGATTATAGTAAAAATTATCGGTGAAAAAATTATTATAATGAAAATAATGTGAAAAAGTTTTGAAAAAGAAAATATGATGAAATAAATTTTATAACCTATTTTTCGGTATTATATAATACAATGTAATTTATATTGTATAAAAATTAAATATTTTATTATGTAATATTGCATGTAGAAATTTTATTTTAAAAAAATATATTGCATGAATTATGTACTAACCTTGCAGAAACTCCTTAAAAAACACATGCAGAAACAAATCAACCGACAAACGAAGTACATAGTATCAATTAATAATTTAATATGATGGGTAAAAATAATTAACATTTATTTGCAAAATACACTAAAAAAATCTAAAATTTATTTTATTTAAAAAAACGGGAGTAATATTTAAAGTTAAGTAGAAAGTAATTATAAGGAATGTACATTTAGATAATATGTCAATCAATGATTCAATATTCTTTTCTCACCAATATCATTAGTATATCTAAATACAAGACTAGATAAGACACTATTTTCCTTACTCAACTTATACAAATATTTTTTAGACTTCAAAATTTGGGGTTTTATCACGAGTTTACAACATGTTCAGTAGAGTTGAATTAAAGTTAGTATGCAAATTCTATTGTTTGGTTTATATTTTTGGGTGAATCTAGAGTAAGATATACGTTTTTACTTTACCAGTAGAGTACAATCTTATTTTAAATAAGTTAATCAGATTTGCATGGAATACAAATTTTTGCATTTTATTGTTTGGTTTATATTTTTGGGTGAATCTCGAGTAAGATATGCATTTTTACTTTAATAGTAGGGGTCATTTGGTATGAGGAATTTACAGTTTTCAATTACTGGAAAAGTTGAAGAGGGTAATCTGATAGTCTGTAAACTTACATCAATGTGTTTGGTTGTGCATTGTAATCTTATTTATGATTATTGAGAATATCACTTATGTGTTTGGTCATGTATAAGAATTTGTCAAGTTTTCATTTTTTTTATATAATTAATATTGTACGCCCTAATTATCTACGGGCTATTAGCGAGCTGAGAAATGACATAATTATATATCAGCCACGTGGATGCCATGTGTCTGGAGCTGCTGTTACCAGGTCCCACCTCTTTAGCTCGAGGTAACCAAAAGCTTACTAAGGTTATTAAGGAGTCGGGTCAGAAATATGGACACCGCGGCTAAGAAGACATCCAACCCGAGGTACGAGCTTGAGTTGGCAGCTGTGACCTCTTATAAAGTCAACCACGCAATGTAAACGTGCATATATCAGACATCACGTGTCTGATATATCCCTGAATTCTCGGACACGCAGCATAAACGTGCGTGTTCAGGCACCCACGACTGGGATGGGTCGTGCGGCCCATTATCAATAAGCCAAGGGGGTCTGGCCAGAACAGCTCCCCCAGGTACTGTGGGCATACTGGACCTCGCATCGAACTCCGACAGGTCATACTCCTTTCTCCCTAGCTTTCGGGAGTGAGGCGGTCCTTCCTGTCGAAGTAAAGGTAGCCTCGCATAGAGTCTAGGCGTATGACCAGGACCACAATCAGGAACTGCTCTATGCGTCCCTCGACCTGATTGATGAAAGACGAGAAGATTCACAGCTCCAACTCGCGCATTACCAGCAAAAGATCACTCCTTATTTCAACTCAAAGGTCAGAAAACGTGCCTTTAGCATTGGCGACCTGGTCCTCAGGAGAGTCTTCTTAGCCAGTAAAGATCCCAAAGACAAAGTATTGGGACCGAACTGGGAAGGGCCATACCAAATAATAGAGGTCATAAAGGAAGGAACCTACAAGTTAGCTCGGCTTAATGGAGGGGCAGTCCCACGAGCTTGGAACGCAATCCATCTGAAGAAATATTATCAGTGATACCCTTGTGAGGCTTAATCAGAAAGGCCATCTTTTGTTTATTAAGCAATGAGAATTAAATCTATTTCCATTATTGTGTATATTTGTGGATGTAATCTCAAGTAACCACGAAAGACCCTTTCCTAATTACTTGGGGGGCATACGGTGCCTGGATACAACCAAGTCATCTTAAAGACTTAGAAGTTAATTCAAATCGATTGATCGATGTTTTTCTTAAAAAGCACGAGATATTGATAAATGATTAACGCGAACTAAGTCCCATCCTGGATATAACCGGGTCGTCCTAAAAAACTTAGAAGTTAATTCAAAATTGATTGATCGTTGTTTTGTCTTAAAAAGCACGAGATATTAATAAAGGATTAATGCGAACTAAGTTTTCAAATTAACGTCCTGGATATAACCAGGTCCTAAAACTTAGAAGTTAATCCAAATTGATTGATCGGTGTTCTTAAAAAGCACAAAATATTAATAAAAAATTAACGCAAACTAAGTTTTCAAATTAACGTCCTGGATGTAACCAAGTCCGAAAACTTAGGTTAATTCAAATTGATTGATCGTTGTTTTTTCTTAAAAAGCACGAGATATTGATAAAGTATTAACGCGAACTAAGTTTTCAAATTAACGTCCTGGATAAAACCAGGACTTAACTCTTAGAAGTTGGTTCAAGTTGGTTAGCATGTTTTTCCCTAGAAAAGCATAAGGTGCCAATCATAACACCAACAAAAACTAAGACTATTACCAAAATGGATAAAAGAGAAATGAGATAGAGGCAAAAGGATGTAAATCAATTAAGAATAAAGTTGATAAAACCAATTGTCTCGAGGTCAGAAAACCTCATAATACAAAGTTACAAAAAAAATGTTTTAATGGTAAAAAGCAAAGAGAAGTCCTAGGCTCTGCCAGGCTGCTCTGATGAGGTCACCACCTCGCCCTCCTGCTCGGCGGCTGTGGAAGTCTCCCCGGTCTCGGAGGGCACCTCTTGCTGAAGGCGAGCTTTGAACTTCTCCAGGAAGCTGTCCCATGCGTCCGCCCCCAGAAAGGAGAAGTCACCATCTGGGTTGAAGACCCAGCAGTGGTACAACATAGCCTCCATGGAGGAGCTGGAGGCTGCCCTCTCTGTTGCCAGGGCGGCCTTGGCCTCCTCGGCCTTGGCTTTTGCGGTGTCCAGTGCGGCCCGAGCGGCCCTGGCCTCCTGAAGCTCAGTCCTCGCAGCGACTAGGGCGGCCTTGGTAGCCTCGGCCTTTTGCAGCTTAGGTCGAGATGCGTCCAGCTCAGCCTACACAGTCGCCAGGGCATCCTTGGCATCCTGTTCCTGTTTTTGGGCAGTCTTAAGGGCGGCCAAATCAATCTGATGCTCGCCCCTCATATCCTCGAGCCTGGCCCTAGATCGAGATATGCTCCGGTGGAGAGCCAAGGCACTCTGCAAGACCAAAAGATAATAAGGCAACAACAAACATGTGATGCATACGAGCAAGGAATACAAATGGCAAGGCCAACTTACCGTGAGAGCCATCCCCAGCGAAGACTCCATCACGTTCTCCGGGCTCTTTATCTCCATCGCCCGCAGGTCCCTCTCGGCGGCATTGTAATAATGGTCCACGATGTAGCTCGCAGTCCTGTAGACCGTTCCCCGAAAGACATCGAGGATCTTCTCCAAAGCCCGAGGATTCACCAGAACGCGCACCTTGGGGGTTGTGGTCGACAAGGTCCCGGGGGCACCTTCGTTTCCCGAACAGAGTCGGGAGCTCATGGAGGAGGCGGGGGCATCTTCATTGCAGGAGGGGGTGGAGGCACTTTCTCCTGAGCTGCCAGAGTTTGGTTTTTCCCCTTCGCAGGGGACTTGGAGGTAGTCCCGATGGCTTTCTTCGCCAGCCGAAGCTTTTTTACCATGGGCCCGAAGGCCCCGGAGGAGGGGTTGCCTCCAGGGAACATAAATCACAAATCGTTGCTCCTGGGCTGAGACATATCCTCTGTAGAAGCAAAGACAAAGCATTAATATACATGTAGAAATATTTATGCAAAAAAACAAAAATAAAAGGGAAAAACAAAGCTCAAGTATGTATTGAAAGGGATCCTACCCTCCGAGCTAGAGGAGGAATCTATAGTCACGACCACCGGCCCCGGAGCTACAGCAAGGGAGTCTAAGATAACGACTTCGCGGGCTGGAAGAGGCTCTGGGTCCGAATCTGGCTCGGGACTAGACTCTTCTACGTACTGCCTAAGACCCGGAGCTACCACACCCTCCTAGAGGGAGGGCCACGACCGAAGGTTGGTCCCGTACTCCTCAAAAAAGGCCGACCTAAAAGCTAGGGTATTATCTATGACTACAGTACCCCTACGGCGGCTCATGTCATACCCCAGCACGAGCTGGTCGACGCATTGGAGTAAGGTTATGTCACGGTCCGGGTCATTTCGATGGCGATGAACGGGCTGGCTGGGATTGAACCTAGCTAGCCGAAGGTCTGCAGTGGCCCTATCTAAGTCCCTAAAAATATAAGGATTACCTTGCCCGAAGGGGCCGGCTGCTGCTCTGGACCGGGCCCTCTCCACATCCGTTTCTTGGACGACCTCCATCGCCCGCTTCCACCGTACGAGGGGCACCTCATCCACCTCGTCCTCTTCTTCTCCCGCAGCCTCCTCCTAAAGGATGGGCACCATCTCACAAGCTAGAGGGAGGCCCCGCGGTCTCCTCAAGGTCAGAGTCTGGCCTGGGGAGATTAGCTTGCACGCCAGCATCGTCTCGTCGGACACGAGCTGGCGATAGTCCTTTTCGCTGGGGGGCAGCCCCGCCAATGTCTCGTATTGACCCCCGAGGGTCACGGACTTGGCCGTCCTCACGAAAATGGCTGCATGATGGTTTCTAGATCAGGAACTAATAAAAGAAGCTAGTCAGTAATAACCTTACGAGCTAAGAGTAGAAGATACTTACGAGGGCGGTTGAAATAGTGGTGTTCGCAGTTGTGAAACCCCTTGGACATAAATAACTGGTCTTTAAAGTCGTTGGGGTGGCTGGGCAACTCGATGATCGCAACCGTGTTAGGAAAACGGGTCAGATAGTAGAACCCGTCGCCTCACCCCCACTGTTCCGGGCTAGCCTTAAGGCAAAAGAAGTAGAGGATGTCCGCCGGTGTGGGGACCTCCCATTCCTGCTTCAGGAATAGGTATTTCAGCCCCGTTAACAAGCGATATGAGTTAAGGGGGAGCTGGAAAGGAGCCGGCTTCACGTAATTAAGAAAATCTGCGAAGTACTTGTCCAGTGGAAGGAAGGTCCCAGCCTTGAAATGCTCGTCGCTCCAAGCGGCGTACTCCTCGTCAAGCGGCGCGCAGCTCCGCTCACCTTCAAGGGGAGGTCGGGCGTTTACGGCGCCCCTCCCAATCTCGATGTTGTGGGAAAGGAACATCTTATTCACTTTCCCCTGGGAGTTGACCTTCGAGACGATCCTCTCGGCCTCGAAGAAAGCGTCGGACCCCACCTCGAGCTCCTGCTCCACGGCTGGACCGAAAATGGGGATTGGAGAGTCCGTGACCACCTCCTTTCCGTTGGCTTGCTGAGAAGACGAGCTGCCAGCATTCTTCTTGGGGGCGTGGTTCTTTGGTCCCATCTGGTCGCCTAACGAACAAAAGAAGAAAATTTAGAAAGAGCGACCTAAGCATAAGAAAGAATCTGACGCGAAGTGTTTCCTTTACACGGGCTGAGTTAATCTCAGCCCATGGAGAGTGAGACCACGCAGTTCTATGAACACACGCCTATGCTCCCAACGGATCCCCGATTACTTGGAATCCGTGTGTCAGGAGGGTCAGGGTAAAAGTTTGCCTTGGAAGGAAAGTTTCAGTAGGCAAACAGTGCAAAACCGCCTGTGAAGCGTGTCCCCTAAGCTACCCGGTTTTGCACCCTAAAAGCTGGTTATTTCAAACAGGCATACAAAGACTCTACCCAGAAAATTTCCCCAAAGAGTGTATTCTTTGAGTCGTACTCCTAAATGGTTTTTTCTACGGTCGATGCCCTAGAATAAAAACCTACGCATATCATACCCACAAAAAACCAGCAAAATACTGCATGCGGCTACAGAAACAATTTACCTAAGCAACAGTGAAGAAGAAATTTAAAGCATGCACAAGCGGAGAACTTACAGAATGTTTTGCTGTGATGAGGCTGAAAGGGTCGTCTAGGTTGGAGTCCTGCTGAAATTGCTGGTGCCAAAGCCTCAAAGGAGCTCTCGTGCCTGAACTTCTGAAACGCTGGGAACAGTAACCAGAAGAAAGAGAGGGTTTTTTGAGACCGAGAAGATGAAGAAATGAGAAAACTTTCAAATAGACGGGTGGCCCATGCAAAAGGTGGCCACCCCTTTTATATACGTAAGAGGCCAAATGAGGAGGGCCGTCGGATTGCATTGATGTAGGGTACGAGGATCACTACTCGAAAGGCGAAACGACGGCCGGGTATAGGCTAGGCCATTTAAGGCGGTTCTCGGAAGACGTACTGTCACCAACCACGATACTCCACGTATTCGACGCCTGCATAATGGGTGGGATGTGAAGAGTCTACAAAGAAGCCTAACAGCCCCCACTGTGGCCCCAGGTGACGTCATGTGCCACGAGTAGAGGCTTGGGGGGCAAATGTACGCCCTAATTATCCACGGGCTATTAGCGAGCTGAGAAATGACATAATTATATATCAGCCACGTGGATGCCATGTGTCCGGAGCTGCTGTTACCAGGTCCCACCTCTTTAGCTCGAGGTAACCAAAAGCTTACTAAGGTTACTAAGGAGTCAGGTCAGAAGTATGGACAACGCGGGCTAAGAAGACATCCAGCCCGAGGTACGAGCTTGAGTTGGCAGCTATGACCCCTTATAAAGTCAACCACGCAATGTAAACGTGCATATATCAGACATCACGTGTCTGATATATCCCTGAATTCTCGGACACGCAGCATAAACGTGCGTGTTCAGGCACTCACGACTGGGATGGGCCGTGCGGCCCATTATCCCCCTTACCCATTGATTAGATCACACTTCATTTGTCAGGTTTTAGGAATTAATCATGAATGTCACAGAAGTGACATGATGGGTAAGAAGGTCACGGGATGGCCCCCCTTGCCAACCCCCAGGTGCCCTCTGCTATAAATATGGAGACCCTGGGAGTTGCGAAGGGTTGGATTATATTGTGTAAAGAAATACCCTGAAAAGAATACCAGAAAGATAGCAATAATATTGGCTGGTGGAGTAGAAGGATTTAAACTTCAAACCACCTAAAAAGATATTCGTGTCACCATTTTATTTTAAGATCATTCATCTGTTACGGTTCATTACTTAGCACTAATCCCACTCTCTTATTCTATTAATTATCTGTTGGCGAAGAACCGCGTCAACAAATATAATAATATATTTCATAAAAATAATATAATTATAAAAAGTAAATGACATTTTAAAAAATTATCAAATTTTTCATTAGATTATAATTTATAAACAATTTTACTCATGAATTATATTTTTAACAAAATAAAAAAATACATTCATTATATACTAGAATTAAGTACAATTTTTAAAAATACAAAAATACCCTTATTTTATTTTTAATAATATTTCATTTGTTATTTTAAACTAAAGTATTGATTTAAAGGCTTTACATATCAATTTTTTAAAATAAACAAATATTATTTATCATTTTATAGTTTAATATGTTTTTTTTATTTTTATATTATAAGTTTCAAAAATAAAATAAGTCATTAACTAAAAAAAATTTGGTTTAATTTTTTTTTAAATAATAATAATTTTGAAGTGTTTCACAATCTTGGGTATTTGAAAACCACATGCCAAATGAGTTTCACTTGAACTCAGAATCAAGATAAGGTAAAATCCCTGGAGTACAGTTTCTCATGTTAGAAAAACTCAAACCCAGTACCAAACATGAGAAAGTGTTCAGATTCTCATTCCCGTCTCCAGATTCCTGCATACCAAACGACCCCGTAGAGTACAATCTTGTTTTAAATACGTTAATCAATAATTATCTTAATTTTTTTAATAATGATGTTCATTGTAGTCATAGTAGACCTACTGCAAATTTTTGGAAAATTTCAAATAATTATTGGTGCCGAAATTATGATTCAAAAAGTATGTTTTCCATTCGTATAAAAAAATAGGCAAGTGTGCATCAAATTGTTTGAACCCTGATTTTGGCACCGTAAATTATTCCAAATTTTTCAAAAATTTGCAAGAGACCTACTATGACTACAATGAACACTATCATAATATAAAATTGGGGGAATAATTAATTTACCTGCCTAAAACAAGGTTGTGTCTTACCGTTAAGGTAAAATTGCGTATCGTATTGTAATTGTAGGTTTTTTTTTTATATTTTAAAGTTTTGTAATATTTTTTCATTAGAATGATAATTCCATCATTTAGTGGAACAAAGATTTCATGTATCTACCGATTAAAAGAGATCAGCATTACTAAAGAAGCTTTAAAAATAAATGAAAATGATTTTCTTACCTTTATATATTATTGAGTAGTTAAAAATATTTTCTTCCTATTTTTTCAAATAATTTCATATATAAGGTATTTTTTTTTGACAATGGAGAAAGAGATTTGAATTGAGAAAATTCACTTTTTATACATACTAATAGGAACAATTACATAACAATTCTAGCACTAATTACAATTTCAAATTGATGCTAAACATTCCTCTATTTCCCAAAATACCCCTCTTATTTTTCCACACCCAAAAAAATCAATATCTCACTTCTCTCTCAACTCTCTCGGTTTCTCTCTCTCTCACTCTCACAAAAAACCCAGAGGCATTCAACTCCCACCTCTGTTGGGCCCACCTCCGTTGAGTCCCCACTTCTGTCGAGCCCACCTCCGTTGAGTCCCCACCTATGTCGAGCCCACCTTCGTCGAGCCCAAAACCCCGTTGAGCCCCCAACCCCAAGACCCACGGCGAAACCAAGACCCCTCTCCCATCTCTTCATCAAAACCGAGACCCACGGCGATTACGAGACCCATGTTGACCCATTTCCTCCAAAGTTTGACAATCAAAGGTAAAATCTTGAACCCATTTCAATTTTTGATAGAGCATATTGTTGAATCTGTGATCTGTGAATTGTGTTCATCATTTTTTGGGGATTTTTTTTCTGGGTTTGCACCAGTGGCTCGATAGGTTTGATACAGGTTCGATTAATCTGTGTTAATTGATGAAACAAGCTTGATAGGCTCGATTATGGTTCGATATGAGCTCGATAGGGTAGGTTGAATAGTTTGATACTTGCTTGATATGAGCTCGATAGGGTAGGTTGAATGTTTTGATACTTTCTCGATATGAGCTCGATAGGGTAGTTTGAATGGTTTGATATTAGGCTTGATATAGTTAGGCTCGATGGAAGCTCGATATAAGATCGATGGTATCCTAAAAGATTAGGTTTAATAGTGGCTCGATGGCAATTTCATAGAGGCTCGATGAATAGATCGAGTGAACTCGATAAGGCTCGATAACAGCCGGATATAAGCTCGATGGTAGTGTTTATTTCAGTTTTTGTTGATTTTTTTTTAATTTTTTCCAGATTCTGTTTGACATTCTGTTTTCTTACAAAAAAATTTCATGTGTTGTTGCATATGCCTAAGTTGCTTGTTCCGTTCAGTGATCACTTTCCTACTTGAGCCACATATCGGGGTAGTAGCACTTTAAATCACATTAAGACTAGGTTTGTGGACCTCGGGCTGTTAGAAAGGGCTAAGGAATCCCCTTTCAAGCAGTTCTTTTTTGCTTCAGAGTTTAATTTCTTTGGAGTTTTGGTGCATCAACTGCTTTTGAGGAAAATCGACAGCAATAACGAAGATGAGGTACATTTCTTCTTGGGGTCAAAGTCTTGTAGAATCGACATGGGAGAGTTTGCCCTGGTGACGGGGTTGAATTTCAGTACCTTCCCATCACCAGAAGAGTTGGAAGAGCATAATCTCAACGACCGCTTGATAAAGGAGTATTTCAATGATGTTGTGAAAGTAAAGCTCTCACAGGTGGACCATGCTTTCAAGACTTGTACTATTGTGGAAAATGTGTACAAGCTTGGTCTATGTTTGTTGGTTCAGGGGCTTCTGAATGCCATAGAGGGCAAGTTGCATATATGGCGAGATATTCTGAAGATGGTTGAGGACGTAGACTACTTGTAACGCCCTGGATAGCCAAGACAGTTACACTATGTGTTTATAAAGTGTCAGACTTTCTAATCAAGTCATATAATTAAAATCGTGTTACTGAAACTATAAAGGAACTAGGGTTAAAAATGGTTTGGTCTCAAAAGCCACATTTTCATTAAGAAGCATCATCTGTTTACATGGGATCCCAAAAATATTAAGTTTAAAGACTATTTACAAAAGATACAAGGTTTATACACAATATCAGGCCATATTAAGGCAAAACAGACAATTAGGTAATCCCTGTCCTGATCCACTCCTCGACCATGGCGATCGAACAGCTGGCTATGTACATTCCACCTCGGAGCTCTCCATCTCAGGCTTGGTCCAATCTGCCTTTGCCTTTACCTGCACCACGTAGCACCCGTGAGCCAAGGCCCAGCAAGAAAACACAACAATAGAGCATAAGCAATCAACAGACAAATCCATATCTCACATTACATCACAAGCTCTCAAACATATAATCATTCAGTATGACCAAGTATTCAACACACTAAGCATATCAATTCATATCTCATATCACTGCACAAATGATAACCAGGGCTAGCGCTCTTAGGCTGCTCCCTACATTATCCCACTGACTCCGGCCCGCTTAAGCCGAGCTCAGTGAATGTTAAGCTGTCCTCGGCTACCAGTGGCCAAGCCGCGCCCTATGCGCAAGTATTATGCACGGCACTCTTAGGCCGCTTTTATATGTCCCATGGCGTAATACCATCATTGGCACGATACAATACTCGGGAGCACTTAGTCCCATCACAAACATATAATCGGGTGCAGTTTTCTTACCTTCCAATTCACTAGCTTTGATCCCTCGACTCCTTGAGCACGATCCCCCTCAAGCCCTAGCGCTCACCTAAACACAACCATGGGCCAAAGTCATTATCAATCCTCAAGTTCAAAACCTAGCCTCGGGGCCAATCCCGAGCCCCCCGGAAAGTCCTAGTTCCATCAAACAAGGTGGTGGAATCAAACCCCAAACCCTAGGTCAAAAGCCCTTGCAAACAACCCTAAAATCCCCTTCAGAAGGCAGGGTTGCGCTACAGCGCTCATGGGAGGGCGCTACAGCGCTACAAACAGAAACAAAATCCCTCAGCAAGCTTGGCCTAGTGCTACAGCGCCCAAAGGCTAGCGCTATAGCGCTAGTCACAGGCAGGCCAACACCAGTTTTCTCCCTTATGCGATTTTCTCGAACCAACCTCAACCAAAACTCCTCCAAATCTTTCCCAATCTCAAAAACAACCTTATGACCATATTCCACTCATCCCAAGCACCCCAAACACCTAGAACTCAAGCACATGCATCCACAAACTCAGAATTCACCATAGCCACTCCTAAGCTCAGAAACTCAACAAAACCAGGCAAAACATCAGGGTTAGAGGCTCAGAATTCATACCTTTAATGGAGCTTCGACCACAAGACAACCTTTACACCTCCTTAGCTTGCTCTTCCTTAACCTTTGCCCTGAATTTCCCAAAGTTCCCATCAAACCCAGCTTACACACCACAGTTCAAAAACCAAAACCAGCAACTAAAGAATTTACAGAACCTTACCTCAAGTGATGGCCTAACCTTGCTAAACCCTTGCCAAATCCTCAAGCTTAGCTCAGAAACCCTTTAGCTTAATTGACCTAGCTCTCCTCTGAATTTTACTCCAAAAAGAATGAAGAACAGTGGTGATAAAAGCACAAACCGACTCAGGGAAAACTACTCTGTTTTTCCTTCCTTTCCTTTTTCTTTCTTTTCCTTCTCTCTCAGACTTCTACCCTTTTCTACAATCTCCACTAACATAAAGCCTTGGTAAAACTTAACTCCTGTAGGCCAAATGACTATTATGCCCTCCCTATTAAATCTAAACCCTTTAAACCACTTGAGGGCATTTTAGTCATTTTACCCAATTCCCGCTAACTCCTCGAGTGTCTCTAATATTTCCCGCTTAATTCCCGATACCTATTTAATCACCAATAATATTCCTCAATGTCAAAATAGACTCCGGTATATTCGCTAAATTCCCATTTATACCCCCAAGCTCACCCCAAGCCGGGTATAAATCCCCGCCATGACTTTTTCGCTACTTTGCTCACTAGGATCGTCTCGAGTCACAGATCACAGATATATCCACATAATAATGTGGTCTCGACAATTATCACATATATCAAAGCAGTTATGCCCATAACTGCAAAAATTACGATTATGCCCTTCTAACCTAATCAGGGCCTATATGCATACTAATACACATAGTCATGCATCTCAAATATTAAAATAATCATATAACATGCTTTAAATCATAATCATGCATCTTAATCATTAAGACCACACGTAATTCCCATTATGCCCTTCAGGCACACTAATCAAGGCCCTTAAGCCTTATTAGCAATTTAGGTCGTTACACTACTTCTTCAACTATCCATGGGGGAAGTACTCTTATGGGAGGCTATTGCAATCTTGTAAGAAGGACATGGTAAAGAAAAAGGCCAACTATGACAACAAGAAGGATGCCAAGGTGCAACAAGAGTCCAAGTATAGTTTGTATGGTTATGGCCTGGCCTTACAGTATTGGGCATATGAGGCTATCCAGTAGCTTGCAACGAAATTTGTTGTGAGCTCGGGAAACATTGTCCCAAGGATGCTTAGTTGGTTGCATCGGAGGAACAAGGATTTCACCAAGTCTGTTGTAACGTCCTCCTAATCCAGGACCGTTACACTGTGTATTTTAAATTGTGTCAGACTTGCTCATCAAGTCATTTGGTTATAAACGTGTAACTAAGGTTAATGTCAAGGGTTAGGGTTAAAAACTTTGGTCAAAGGAGTTGTTGACTTTTATTTAAAAAGTTTCATACATACATGTGATCCCAAAATATTACAAACAAACATTTAAAATAGTGTATATACATCAAAAGTTACAATCAACTGACCTAAGCAGCAAAATTAGGGCTACAACCCTAGTTCCTTTGAGATATCCTTGGCCGTGGTGGACGAGCAGCCGCATATGTACACGCCGCCACCGAAGCTCTCTAACTCATTGTTGGTCAAGCTTTCATTTCCCCTTACCTACACCACAAAGCATCTGTGAGCCAAGGCTTAGCAAGAAAACTTAAACATGTGCATAAGCAGGAAGTATAAATCTCCAGATACTTATCTGGCACGTCCAGTAGTAATAACCTACTCATACAGGCATACAATTACAAATAAATAGTCATCAGACCATTCTGGGGCCGTTGCCTTGAGTAGTTGACTATAGAGTCAACCCCGGGGCCCTATCCCCTAGCTATGTGACCATAGAGTCACCTGGGGCCCTCGCCCTTAGCTTTGGGTAACTAACCATAGAGCTAGCCAAACACTTTTGTTTTCCATCGACCATTGGGTCGGCCAACGTTATAGTATGTTGCTGATTTAGGCCTAAGCCTTTCGACTAGCGCGCAACACGCTATTGCTGTCCTTGACTAATAAGTTAAGCCCTGATCCAAGTATTCAAATATCGATATAGAAACAGATTTGGATAGGCATACCTCAACAAGACAAACATGCATACATATTAATCACATTACATCATTAAGTAATCGTAATCATAGTAATAATCATGCTTATTTAACGGGATAAGCCCTAGCCACGCAAACCATCTGAGCAGTCATGAAACACTTAAGCAGGTATAGAATATTCAAGTATGTTTAATCAATAAACAGAATGATAACTTAATCATAATCATTCTCAGGGGCCCAAGCCCTATTCATAATTATTATTAACAGTCGGGCCAAGTCCTAATCACATATAACACGTATTGGGTGTAGTTTTCTTACCTTAGGTCTGAATATAACATAAAATAAGAATGACCCTCGTGCATGATCATGGTTCTGAGCCCCTAGTGATAACCCAGTCATAACCATAATATAGGATTCCTTCAATAACGAGCAAATAAAGGCTTCCGGACCGAGTCCTAGCCTCCGGGACCTCGAACTCTACTAAGTCGGGTAGTAGTATTGATCCTGAGCCCTACGGAAAAGATTCCCATCTCTAAAAACTTACCATGGCCAAAACAGCCCAAGCGGGCCGCGATCTGCCCTTGAGGGTCGCAGCGCGCCCCTCAAGTCTGAGGTCCTCCTCCCCTAGAAATGGTACACGGGCTGCAACCTACCCTTGAGGGTTCCCAGACAGAAGCCCCAAAGGGCCTTGAGTTCGGTTGGGTCGCGGCCCCTCAAGAACAGGGCTGCGACTTGGCCTTGCGAACCCAGATTTCCTCCATTTTTTATCAGCCAAATCCAACCAAAACTATCCTAATTTCACCCTAAAATAATAATTCAATCCACATAACAGTTCTAATATCTTCCCAGCAACAAAACCCAATTAAAACCTAGATGCAAAACTCATCAAAACTTCCAATTCAACTCTTGAGCTATAAGGCTTAAGAACACCTCAAGAACAGCTATGAATTCTAACAAAATTCAGTTAAACACAGAGATTAACACATTACCTCAGCTGTGAAAGTTGATCCCCTCGCCACAAGCTATCCAAATTATAATCCTGAGCCTTCAATTCCTTAGTTTCAAGCCAAAATCTTCTTAGTTCTTCAAGAACTTACTTAGGAAGTTGAGAGAAAGAGAGAGAGAGAGAGAGAGAGAGAGAGAGTCGGTTCTAAGAAGGAGTGTTTTGAGTGTTTGTTTTCCTTAAGGCTTAAGTAACTTAAGCTAATCCCGAGGCTCGGGGTACCAAAAATGTCCCCGAGGGCAAAATGTTCAAAATCCCCAGTATTCCATCCTAATCTTACTAACTCCAAATATATCCTCAATTATTTATCCCCATTACCTAATAATCCAATTTAATGCCAAATACCTAAAGTACCCCTAGACTCACCCCGAGTCGGGTATTGGGTCTCGTTGTGACTTTCCCACTAACTTGCTCCCTAGGATCGTCTCATGCCGAGTAACCAAAATAAACCCACATAATAATGTGGTCTCTCACATATATCACATATATGAACATATATACAATTATGCTCATAACAGGCCAAATTACGAATGTAACGTCCTGCGTTTTCGGGTACCTTTAAACGAATCGGGTCAGGATTTTTTTCCCCGAGTTAAGAATATTATTTTAAATATTATTATATTTTTTTTAGAAATTATTCCATGAGTTATTGCTAGCCAAATTATGAATTTTGTGATTTAAAAGTCAAGATAAGATTTTCGGTCCTGAACCGACACAAAAACCATGATCGGGTAAAAAATCTCAGAAAATAAAATGAAAAGCTATGGCAAATATATTCTGGGCATAAAATACATTCATAAAAATTAAAGTTTGGTAAAAAAAAATAATAAACCTAAGAGAAAATGGAAATTTTAGGGCATTTTGTGTTAAATGCTTAATTTTACCGAAATGGGGAATTTTATTCCATGAATGGACCTTAGGTTAAACTTTATAGTGTGATTAATTAAATTAAATATGAGAGACATTTAATTTAATTATTTAATGTTAAGTTTTGTGATTAAAACTTAATAAGAGTGAAAAAGGTATCAAAAGTCAATTTGGACTTTTCTTCTTATGAAATATTGATTCACCTTTATAAATATATATATATATATAAATAGATATATATAGGATAAGGTGGCCGGCCATGTGAAGAATTAAATAGGGATGACAAGATTTTGATTAAGTTTAATCCCATTTATTTAAAAATTAGGGATAATGTCAAGTGGGCAAGTGGGTAGTAAAACACTTAAATGTTTTTAGGAATTTTAGAGTTTGATAAACTCTTCTAACCCTCCCCAACCGACCACACCTCTCTCCCATTTCACTATCATCTTTTTTTGAAAACTCTCTCAAAGTTTTCTCTCCACCTTCAACCTCAAGAACACTAAGGAGACTTGGAAGCTAAGCTTGGTCTGGGAAGGGTTTTTCCTAAGGTAAAATTTCAATAATCTAGACCTTTGTAAAGTTTTATTCATAGAGTTTCAAATAGCTAATTATCTATGTTGTTGGGGGGAGTTGGTTAGGGTTTTTAAAAGGTTTTGAAGGAGCCAAAACTAGTAGGAAGATCCACACCTTAAGCAAGAACACCAAAGAGGTAAACAATTTACTTTTATGGTTGTTATTGTATGATTTTTAGTTTTAAACATTATTTTGTATAGTTAATGCTTAAAGTTTCTTATTGGTGATATAATAAGGTTATGGTAGTTGTTTTATAATTTTTATGATGCTTGTTTATTGATTTTTGAAAATAGGGACCAAAACCCTCAAGGGTTTTGTAGGAAACCTTAAAACAAAATACATGTTGTGAGCTGTGACTTCCAAGGGGTTTAGCATTCACTGTATAATGATTTTGTAAAATTTAATTGTACTATGATATTTTTGAGATTGAGTACATAAGATTGAGCTTTTGAAACACTAAAAAATGTTTTAAAATGAGTGAGTTATGCTATTTCAAAGTTTAGGTAAAAA
This sequence comes from Humulus lupulus, assembly GCF_963169125.1. Classification (NCBI taxonomy): domain Eukaryota; kingdom Viridiplantae; phylum Streptophyta; class Magnoliopsida; order Rosales; family Cannabaceae; genus Humulus; species Humulus lupulus. The sequence continues at coordinate 210,838,788 of NC_084795.1, forward strand.
ACTGTTTTTTCGTATTCTTAATTTTGGGACCAAGTTTGGACAGCCACTGTATAGGACAAATGAACCCAGTTTTTTCTAAAATTTGGTGGACATATTATTGGAATAACCTAATATTCCACTGTAAAATTTGGTAAGAAAATACTAAACGGTTTGAAAGTTATTAAGTGTCAAAGTTTGGAAAAAATAAGGATTTGAAAATAATGTCATTTTTACCTCATAGTTGGAAAATGATTTCACCAATCAAAAATGCTCTTTTTGACCTAAGATTTTACAAAGACCTAAATTCCATACCAAAAATATAATTGGGAAATTTTGGTAACAATTGGGTAAGTAAATTTAAAGTTATGGCCTAACAAAGTATGTAGTTAAAAATGTGAAAAATAGGCTTTTCACACTATGTGTAAAAATGAGATTTTGGAACTTAAGGTAGAAAGTATAATTTTGCTTATTTCAAGATATAGACTTGGTAAGTCTTGAAAACACATTTTCACTAAAATTACCACTTTGAGTTTAGTGCGAATTATTTTTATTAAAGAATTTTTATTCTTTTTAAAAATAAGAAATTTAATTTATTAATAGTTAATAAATTAAAAGAGGGTTTAAAACCCTATATTTTGATAAAATAATTAAGTGAATTATTTTTCTAGTAAGTAAAAATTGATTAATTGATTTTGGAAAATTAACTAGTCAAGATGGGAAATTTTTAACGGTTTTCCTAATTAAGACAAATTAGGCAATTTTCTTAAAACAGTTTTTAGATATTAAAACCTTAAGAAAAATTAAAGGAAAATTAAGAGTTTATTTTCTTTAAAAATAATTAAGGAATTTATTAGTATTTTCTGGATATAATACCGGCTAAAATCTTACATATTTTAACCGACTTATTGAAAGTGCGGGTTAATAGCGATACCTTGAAAGAATAAGATTTTTAGCAGATTGTGGGAAAATACTATTGTGATACCCGAGCCTAGGTATCGAGACCTTAGGATAGGTTTCCCCGAGACTTAGAGTGTAGTCTCAAATATTTTTGTATGAATTTCCTTAGTGGGTTTAAAAACCAAATAAGGATCATTAATCCTTACAAATGATTTTGAAAATGACCAAACTACCCAAAATAATAATAATGAATTATGAGTGCCATAATTAATCCGAGTATACTGTATGGATAACTATAGTATTGGCTAAGCGTAACTGGACTGAACGTTGGAGGGTGAAAACCTGCTGAATGCTAAGGACTCCAAGTAAGTCAACTTATATTGTGTGGCTGCAACATGAAACGATTATTGTATTGTATGTTAGTATAGGGACACATGCACATATATACATTGTCGTAGAAAGTTGCTTAGAGACGTTGGTCTAGTGAGTGTTGATTTAGAAAATATGAATGGTAAATATCCGTCATATGTTAGATGGCTGATCCCCGTCACATTGCTTGATTTTATTATGTCCGGCTCATTACCGCGACGAGTGGCCAAAAGGTGAGGATGGTTGGTTAAACCTAGGGGCGCCAAAATGAATGGGACCTAGGGGCCCTCGTGCTTACTTAATCAGTGAACGGTTAGAACCCAAGCAAGTGCTCTGATAAGTTATTCTCGGATAGCAGCCATGAATATTGGCCATTCAGTGAGAGCGCCTAGAGATACTAGGGGTTGCCATGTTTGAGTGAGGCTGAACACCCTAGGGGCAACTGCTCACCAGCACCACTGATTAACATAGAAGTCTCTGTAAACCCGTGTAAATTCGATTACACTCTTGGATAAGTAGCGATGCCCTAGGGAACACGATGGTTACCCTTGATGGGGATATTTATTGGCTAGATCTTAGTGTTGAGACTCGGTTCTCTTTTACAGATTAGCATTTATGTTGGTGGGTGTGTTACGCCCGAATTTTTGGAAGTTGTTGAGCGTTGGTCTCGAATTATATTGTGATATAATATATCTGCTTGCTCTGGGATTTTCTAAGTGTAGGTATATATTTGTTGATAAGATATAGTTGTGAAATAATATATCTGCTTGCTATGGGATTTTCTGAGTGTAGGGATATAATTGTTGATAAGAAATAGTTGTGATATAATATATCTGCTTGTTCTGAAATTTTTTGCATGCAGGGTTTTATCTGTTTATAGGAAATAATGTATCATTGGTTATCAGGCATGACCATAAGTTTTCCAAGACGCTTTTGCGTTCTTGAAATTGATTGTGTAGGGTCTGGATGGATCCGGAACCCTAATTCTCTGCATGCTTTGTTTTAAGGTTGAACTTACTAAGCGTTTTCGCTTACCTAGTTGTTTCATGTTGTACGTAAGAGCAAGGGCAAGGCAGAGCAGTGAGCGCTGGAGTCTACCTTGCAAATGTACATGTGGACCGACCTTTTGGGAAGCCGTTTTATTTTTGGAAATGTTGTGTAATTTTCCTAAACTAGGCTCACTCTACTCTTTATAAAATATGTTTGTAATTAAATGTTAAGTATAGCCATAAGACTTTTTAAAAAAGTTTTTTTTATATGGGTTTTTTAGACATTTTGTTAAATAAAAACAATTATATTTCCGCATTATCGAGTCTTGAAAATCCGGGTCGTTACAACGAAAGTTTCCCTTCTAATAAGAAACAGGCCCACATGCATATTTAATATCCCTAACAATTGCATAACTAGTTATATTATCATATAACTGACATAATCACAATTAAATATATCAAGTAAACATATAATTCTATACATTGTCATCATGGCCCCCTAATCAAGGCCCTAAGCCTTATTAGGTAATTTTGGGACGTTACATTTGTCATCTCACCGATGTTATCAAAGAAGAATGTAAGTTATATTTGATTGACATTAAACAATTATTTTTTATCTATATGCTTATCTTTTATGATTATTTGACTTAACCAAATGTTTTATGTTGTTTGCAGTTGATCGTCTTTCCGATGTTGAAGCCTCGACTAGTAGAAAAAGACTATTATTTATCATTGACAGAGGGAGATCTTCCCCTTTATCCCGGGCTTGGCCATGAACCTGGGGAGGCTGATGAGGAGGAGGATGCGACTTTTGAGAAAGTTGCAGAGATAGTTTCTCAGGCAGCCGAGGCAACCAAGATATTTGATGATGCTGTCCCGGTGGAGGAGGAGGTTGCAAGTCCCACCCCTCCGGTTGCCCCAGCTACAACCCCAGCCTCAGCCCCAGCACCAGCCCCAGCCTCACCCTCACCCCCAGCACCAGCACCAGCCCTTGCCCCAGCCTCAACCCCTGAGCTCGCTGAGTTGATTGAGCGGTTGGACAGAGTCGAGGGTCGACATGAGACCTTCCTAAAGAACCTGATAGTGATGATAGACGCAGTCAGTCAGATCTTGAGGTTTATTAAGGAGAAATTGAGGGCTCTAAGGAAGATTCAGACTCAGAGTCACTGGATATTCTTTTGGACTATGTTGATGATCCAACCACACCTCCTACCATTATTGTGACACCTGATGCTGTGACTCCGGGAGTCGTTATTATAAACCTTGAGGATGTTGCTGGGGTTCAGTTTCAGAGGACTAGACGCTAAAGATGCAAGCCATATTGGTTTGAGGACAACACTAATCTCACGAGGAAAAGACCTCGCACTGATGCATCTGCACCAGAGGAGGAGGCTACACAGGTGTTGGGCCCTCTCAAGAAGCCATATCGCAAATAGTGCAGGACAGTGTCCAAGTGGCTGCTTGGAGACATCCCCAACAAGACCCCGAGGGATGTAAAGACTGGGAATCACGGTCCAGCTGTTAGGAGTATGTCCTAAAAGCATGTAAAAGCTATTTATTATTTCAATGAATAAATAAATACAATGGTCTATTATTGTTAGATTATTGTTTGAATAATTTTTTGTAAATATCAGAAAAATTCCATATTCATCATTGAGAATGTGATCTTGTATTAGTACGAGAGAATTAAGATCACATGAGTGAATAAAAAATGGTCAACAACAAATTGAAGTTATGGAATTCTTTAATTGGGGTTGTAAGTACGGTTTACTGAGTATCATGTTGATACAAATAATCTAGATTCAGATTATTGATGTGGTAAGACATCTCAGTAAAGGTGCTTTATATAATATGATTATATATGACAGGGATAGATATGAATAAAAGTCTTTATCCAAAAACCATTTAATAATAAAGATTTGTAATTCATATCATAACTGCTGATCATTTATAGATCAACCTAAATCCTGAGTGTTCATGAGCTCCTGTTTATGTTTATTAAATCTTTTGATTCATTCGTTAAGGTCTCTTTATAGAATGAGGCTAATGACTTTTGTTTTGGAGATTTAATATCATGGATGGCTGGGAACATGTATCAACAATACGGAATCTAATCTTTCCTAACGGATCGTATATTGGTTCCCTTAAGGGTTAATTCTGGAACTGAATGATTTTGAGCTCAAATCTATAATTAGATTATAGATTAACTATTCACTAGTGAATTAATGGTACTTAAGGAATAAGAAGTAAATTAGAAAGGTAAAATGGTAATTCTTCCATTCTAATTTATGAACTAATTAATTAGAGGGTTGAACTATTGTAAGATGGTTATATCAATGGACAACTTAAAATAAGATTTCTGTAAAAGTATATCTATAACATAAAGAGTTCAATTATGAATTTATAGTGGAGAAATATCAGAATTAATAAATTAACTATTATGATTAAAGAGTTTAATTATTTAGTTTTAATTTATTGGAGCTTAATGTTATAAGTCAATGGTCCCCGAAATGGCTCAAACAAACACTGACAAAGATAAGTCCAAAAATGGGCAAAAAAGACTTATTTGATAAGTAAAATATTTTTCTATGCACTAAACATAATTATTGTATAATTATGTGTAATTAATTATTTGATTTAACAAAAATATAATTAATTTTGAATTAATTTATTTTTGGGATTTTTGGTATTTAAATAATGATGAAAATTGGGAAAATCACATGCCCTCCCTGGCATGAGTTGGGCGTGTAACACAGTCCACAGTCACTGTGCTACACGCACAAGAAGGTTCTAGAAGAATCTTGGTTCAACAATTTTAGTTATTTAAATATTAAATAAATAATTAGATATTTTAATATGGTTAAAATATTATTATTTAAACAAAAATCTGATAACTGATTAGTTAATTTTAAATTGTTTAAAATAACTAATATTATTTATTTTAATATATTGGATATATTAAATATAGGAGATCAATTTTTTAGAGCGATACTTTTCAGAGATAGAAAATATATCGTGAAATCTCCCTGAGAGAAATAGAATAGTGCTACAAGCATATGTCACTGTTCTTCACAAATTTAGGTCCAAACTTTATCAGATCTCATGTGTTGAGAACATCTGATAAATAGATTTTGCCTATTGTTTTGTATAACGTGCCCACACTTGTTCTTTGTGTGTTGAGAACATTTTGGAAGATCCTGGTGTGAGATCTCAAGGATTTTGCCGTACAAAAAGATAGAAGCAAGGAAGGACTTGAGGTAATTTTCTATTCATCCCTTTGATTAAATATATATATGTATGTGAAAAAATAGATCTAGAAATCTTGTGGGGTTAAATTAACAATTTTGATTGGTGTTCCGCTGCATATAATCTCTGATTTGATCAATAAAAACCAACACCAGCGTGGTTTCTGGCATGGAAGACACCCCAGTCGTGGCTCAATGATGGGGTAAGCCATTTATACCTAATAACTCAATAGTAGTAAAAATTATGTTTTTTTTTTCAATTTGATCTGGATCGATATGGCTCGATAGTGGCTCGATAGGGGTGTTAAACTAGGGATGTTGTTTACTATTTGAGATTAGCTCGATGTGAGCTCGATAGGGGTGTTAAACTAGGTTGTTGTTTACTGTTTGAGATTAGCTCGATGTGAGCTCAATAGTAGCTCGATAGGGGTGTTAACTAGGGATGTTGTTTACTGTTTGAGAATAGCTCGATGTGAGCTTGATGGAGCTTGATAGTAGCTCGATAGGGGTGTTAAACTAGGGCTGTTGTTTATTGCTTGAGATTATCTCGATGGAGCTCGATAGTAGACTGATAGGGGTGTTAAACTAAGGTTGTTGTTTACTGTTTGAGATTAGCTTGATGTGAGCTCGATGGAGCTCGATAGTAGATCGATAGGGGTGTTGTAAACTGTCTGAGAATAGCTCGATATGAGCTTGATGGGGCTTGATATGGACTCGATGTTTAGTTTGATATAAGCTCGATAGTGCTCGATTATAACTCAATTTATTCATTTATGCACTATTTTTTAGCCATTTATGATGGTCTTTGCTAACTTTTTATATCATACTCTCTTTGTAGCATATTGATACGGTAGAACACATGCTTCGTATGCGTTGCAAGTATTTTCCCAACACATATCGCCAGAATGCAGTTGTGATGAACATTTATTTCTCACAAGTGATACCTGCCCGATATGATTAGTATAAGAAAATCGCTGACAAAACAACGTACACGTGGGATTCTAACGTTATGCCCATATTGACCGGCATCGAGCAGCAGTTTCTGGCATCTTTGGGAGGAGTTGAGGATGTATATTGGTGCCAAAACTATGAACAGCAACATTGGTTTGACATTGAGGCTTCTATTTCTAGTTGGACTCTCACTATTTATGATTCAGACAACTCGGTGATTAGTGACGTAAAGCTAGAGGAAATTATGAATCCATGGTACTTTTTGCTTCCTTCTTTGTTGATGCAGAGTAAACTGTTCACTGATAGCTTGATGTTGAAGATTCCTGCAGCAGGAAAGAGGCCGCATCAGTTCACATGGCGTCGCAAACAGAAACACGAGCTCACTCAGTCAAAGAGAAGGTAACAAACATCATCTTCATACTATATTTTTTTTTCTAACTAAAATTATAGTATTGTACACTTAATGTTTACATTCTTTTTATAGTGGGGATTGTGGTGTGGCTGTTAAGCATATTGAGCATCTCATGGCCGGCCTTCCATTTGAAACCATATGCGATGAAAATATAGAGGTGTTCAGGAACAAGTGGACCACAGACCTGTGGTATCAAAATTTGTTACCTTGATGACTGTATATATACAAGGTCTTTACATGTGAAGTTTTTTGTTCACATTTTTTGTAACTTTCATATGGTTGATATCGAGCTAATATTGAGCTATATCAAACAAATATCGAGCTATATCAAATTGTTATTGAACTAATATCGAGCTTCAATCGAGCAATATAATTTTCATATCCATTATCTAGCTATTATCGAACTAATATCGAGCCATATCGAACCATTATCGAGCTACTATCGAGCTATATCGAACCATTATTGCACTAATATCGAGCTAAGATTTAAAGTTAGTTTAGAAGCTAACAACCATATTATCGAGTTCATATCAAGCTACTATTGAGTTAACATTGAGTTCATGTCGAGCTACAATCGAGCTCATCGATTTTACATCAAGCTTAACATAACTTTTAAGAAAAATAAAAGAAAAAAGAAGGGAAAACAAGCTAGGTTATTAATACAACAAGTCCAAATGGGAAAAAAAGTTTATAGCCCAGCTTTGAATGTAACCCTATTGTGGCCAAAACCACCACACATACTACACTTGCACTATTTGCGAATGATTTTGCCATTCGATGGAGTGTGGTTTGTCTTCTTTCTTCCCATATTTTTCTTCTTCGGCCGACCAACTGGTTTTTTTTTTCAACGGGAACCCCAACTTGCATTTTCTCTATGTTCTTGGGAACTGCCCAATCATCCTCGTTGCCAGTTGGGTAAATTGTTTCTTTGTAAGACTCCCTCCACATCTCAGTAGTGTAATATGGAGAACACAGTGAGTAAACGTTGACACCGCGCAGGATGGCCGCAGCCACACCATGAACACAAGGGTAACCCACTATTTGAAACATGCCACAGGAGCATGATTTGGTCATCAAATTTACCTCACCATCACCTTCTAGGTCTACCACATGAAATTCAAATTGTCCAAGAGGATGGAATTTTAAGTACCTTGCATCATTCGCAATGCCTGAGACATTTTTCTTATATTTTGTTGCTAATTTGGACGTGCACTTCTCTACCTCCTCACGACGCGCATCAAACCATGACTAAATTGTGAATCGAATGAATTCCACAAAATTAGTGATTGGGAAGGTTCTTGCGTCTCTGGTTTTGTTTTTGAAACTTTCAGTGTAGTTGCTTGTCATTACATTGTATCGATTTCCAGGAAAGTAAGCAGGAGTCCACTTATTGAAGCCAATACCCTCGAGATATTGAGCTATGGCATGATCCATTTTCTTTATATTGTTGAAGAACCTGTGAAATTTTTACTTTCAAAATGCATATGCCGCATTCCACATGTCCTTGTGACAGTGATCAATCTTGAACTTAGCGATTACATTCATACTTATGTGATGGTAGCATGCACCGTGGTAGGCATCAGGGAAGATCAACTCAAGAGCATGGATAATGTTAGCATGCCTGTCTGATACAAAAGCCAAATTATCAACAACTCCAATGGCTTCCTTCAACTTCATCATGAAATACTTCCAAGAATTATGATTCTCACTGTCAACAATCGTGAACGCAATTGGATAAATGTGGTTATTCGCATCCAATGCGACAACACATAGCATGTGACCACCATACCTTGACTTCAAGAAAGTGTCGTCCACACATATAACATGACGACATGATGTAAATACCCTTCTACAAACTCTAAGTGAGAAGAAACAGTAAAAAAAAGCGACCGTCATCTGTGACAAATCAGTTATTGTACCTGGATTCTTTTGCTACAGCATGTACAAGTAAGAAGGTAACTTGGAGTACGATTCTTCAGGTGTGCCCTTGACATAACTGAGTGCCTTCTCTTTGCATCTCCAAGCCTTCATATAACTGATATCGATCCCAAAATTATTCTTCATATCCTCCTTTATGTTGTTTGCTGGGTAGCTAGTGCCATTAGTAGCATATTTGTTCTTGATAAGGTTCCCAATGACCCAAGGTGCTGCTTGACGGTGGTCTTTCTGTCGCAATTCTAGTGAGCAAGTATGTACACTATTATAAACAGTGATCCCAAACATCTCCGATCACGCTAATTTTTCCCCCCTTATTCTCCAACCACAATCGGGATCCTTGTAGGTGATATACAACACATCAGTACCAGACTTCTTAACCATCAACTCAAAATTATTCTTCATTACGAAGAGAGTGGCTTTGGTTTTCAATTCCATCTTGTTCTCAAAAGTCTTCCCAAGGTGTAGTTCTCCCAATGGTACACCAGATGGGGGTGTTTCAAATTGACTAGAAGCCATGATATCTTCTTTTGTAAACATGGGAGCACTCCATCTTCTGTGATCTTCTGTTCAACATATTGGAATGTTCCCTGTATTATTATATTCTGTTCCACTAGGACGAATAGAGTTGGTGCCAGGTGTTCAACGTCATTGACTTGGTGGGTTCGCCCTTAAAATAGGACGTACTGGCTGTTCTTGTACTTGTTCGACTTGCAAATCACCATACATGTTAATCGGCACATATACACTATAATATGCCTTTGAATCATATCATGAGTCCTCATTATGTTCAGTTACTAGATCGTCATTCACATAGGGGTTGTACTCATACTGGTTGTCCCTTAGGTCACCAATATGACATCCTAAAGTAGTGGCTACTTCCTCAGGTCTGGGAGTGGAATATGAGTTTGCAATGACAATCTTTTTAACAGGAGTGACACACACGGCTAACCTTTCTTTAGGTGTTACTCCCAAGAATGCACGGACACCAAGATCACTTTCAACATGAACGGGTGTAAACGGTTGGTCACCGCATGTGTAAGGAACCTTCAATTTCAACCCATACATCTGTTTATCTTTAAGTTCCTTATGCAATATGTCAAGAAGTTGCAAGTACATTATAGTATCCTCCATTGGTATCACCATGCATTGAGGGTCCTTGAAAATCTACTTATTCCCTTGTAATCCCCAAACACCATTGTAGGATACAAAAATGTAGAGAATGGAACCTGTGTTGAAAAAAAAACATTGAAATTGTCAAAAAAACTGTCAATTTTTTAGAAATTTATGAAAAAAAAATAATATTATCGAGCTTTAATCGAACTCTATCAAGTTTCCATTGAGCCCTCGTCGAGCTCTTATCGAGTTTGTATCGAGCTAAAAGTTCTTAAACCGAACATAAAACCTAACCAAACCTTCATCGAACCTTATCGAGCTCCTATCGAGCACATATCGAAAAAACAACTAGACCAAATATTCTATGGTCCAATCGAACCCTTATCGAGCACATAAAAGATCATTCGTCTACATAATATCGAGCCCCTATCGAACCGTTATCGAGCAAAAAAGTTGTTGAAAACCCAAAAAAATGAAGATCGTGAATTATCTCTAAAAAAAACCCAAAAAAACACACCAATATAGACTCAGATTTGTTCGAAATAGCTAAAAAAATGTAAATAAACAATACCCAACTGATAAAATGAGTCAATATTCTTACCCATAGTTTTTCTCATCCAAAAACCCTCAAAATGGATGTTGCCTTTGATATTGGCTACTTCACAGAGACAATGGAGATGACTAACAACGATTTCGACAAGAAAATCATACAAATCTCTAGGTTTTAGGGAGAATTTCGTGAGAATGAAAGAGAGAGAGGAAGAGAGAGGGAGAGAGAGAGAGAAGAGAGAGGAAGGGAATGTTTTAGGATTCTTGATATAATGAGAGGGGTATTTTGGGTATGAGATGAATGTTTATCATCAAATTGAAAAGATTAATAGTGCTAGAAGTTTTTGGTAATATTAGCCATTACTAAGTATGAATAGTGAAATATCCCTTTGAATTTGAGACCACCTCTTTGTGTGATGAAAGGTATGGTGCTATTAGGCTATATCATTCATTTTTATTTATTTAAAATTCATCTTTTTTGTTAATACATTTAAAAATATTTAATAAAATGATCTTTAGTCAAGTAAATAGAATTATAAAAAAAATTAATTCAAATTTCCTAAAATAATATAATTATTTTGGTGTGTTGATACATGTTTGATGTCAAGAGACAACAACTTATAAGTTAGAAGCAAAGAGAGTCCACCACAACACAATTAGTTGGTTGTGTAAGTAAGTTTGTATCTTCAATAGTTTGTATACCCTTAGACAAAATAACAACCATGGCGTCATTATTGATTATAGTCATTCACCACATCATAATCAAGCTCTCATGCAAGTAAGCATTTATTTCTAAAGTTAATATACTTCATAGAAAAAATTGATGGCCGTTATGTCATTAATCATCATAAAGTCATCTTCTAGAACTTAAGGTGTCTCTTGTCCTAGCAATACAATGTTGTTAAACTAATTTTTTTTATTTGAGAGTATTATTTTTAATAGAAATGATAACATATATTGGGTAATTCTTTGGTAGGGCTTTCAAAAAGAGCCCTATCGTAGGGCTCTTTTGTGTTTCTCAACCCGTGAACAGTTTTCGGCGCGATTTTTTTTTATGATCATGTATATTGTAGTTATTTAGAGCATCCTGCAAATTTTCAGAAAATTCTGAATAATTTACAGTGCCGAAAACAGATTATTGCATGCGTGACTAATTTTTTTATGCGCGTGGAAAATAGCATGTTTGAACTTAGTTTTCGGCACTGTAAATTATTCAGAATTTTCTGAAAATTTGCAGGATGCTCTAAATAACTACAATATACACGGTCATAAAAAAAAATTGCGCCAAAAACTGTTCAAAGGTGGAGAAACACAAAAAAGCCTTACGGTAAGGCTCTTTTTGAAAGCCCTACCAAAAAATTACCCAACATATATATGTGTTGGATCCCATATTTGTTTTTAAATATTTTTATATATAATATGAGTTTTTTTGGGGGGGTTCCGATTGCTTTAAATTTAAGAATTATAAACTATTATACACTAAATGAATATATATTTTAGTTTTATTTTCCCAAATATAATATTTATAGATTGTAAAATGTTAAAGTATTAATTTTTCAAAACTTTTAGTGCTAAACATCTAATAATTTTGAATTGTGAAATGTTAAAATATTAATAGTTTTGACTTTTTGGTATTAAAAATCTAATAGTTTTGAATTTTAAAAATGCTTGAAAAGTTGTATTATTTCAATTAAATAATTTTTTTAATAATATTTTAAATAAAAATGACTAAATGTTAGAAATGATAATATTTAAAGGATAGAATTTAATATAAAGCTTCTTAAAAATATATATTGATTGTCTTTTTCGTTATCAACATTCAAACGAAAGATTAAAGAAATAATTAAAAGAACACAAAATGTTTTTATGTGGTTCAGACTATAAAAGAACCCTAGTCCACGAGTCTCTGGTATTAAGAGGATTGGAAGCTAGTTGATGCAAGCTTCAATGGTGTATTCTCAGGCAGCATTTAGATTGCTTTGAGTACAATGTGTTTTTCACTCTAAAAAATTGAACCCTTTACATTGAGACTCCCATCCCTATTTATAGAGTTTGAGATCATTAATACTAATAATTTGTAATTAATATACATTCTTCCCGTTATTGGGGGATTGATACCAATTCAATGCATTGGGCTGCATTGAATAGAGACCACGACCCAAGCGATGTTTGTGGGGCCCATTGCAGAAAGGTACTTACTTTATGAGGAACATGCCCCAGGTACTGTCAGGGTGTGTTATATGTATCTCCATGTCAGACGGTGTAGTGGGAGTGCGAATTGTCGAGTCGTACAATTGACAACACTGTGGATGGATCGCCAAAAAGGTTGTTAGGCGATCCTCTGATGCTTCAAACCTGCATTGGTTGACACCTGATTGGCCTTCTAGATCCCAAGGACAAGGTCCTTGGCCTAGAAGATAATTGTTTGTAAGGAAACTGAGGACTACTAACTAGTTCTCGGGGCATGGCCTCACAGAGACATCCGTGCCCTACCTTTATCCGAGGGATGCGGCCTCTAACCGAGAAATCCACCCTCCGAGGACTAATCCTCGGGGCATGGCCTCATCTCAAGAAGTACACGTCCTTACCACATGCCCTACTCAGATTTCCACGTGTCCTTTGGTGAAAACACGAACAACATTTGACCCCCAAGTCTTTACTCGTCCTCGGATAGTGGAGACTTAAAACTGGGGAAATCGAATAGTCCTCAGATGGAAACATTTGGACTTCTGCTGACGCCACTACAAGATTTCCTTTCATGTGCTAAGCCCCCATTGTTGGGCCCATCAATCCGTGCAATTAATGAAGGGTCAGGTCCGCGACCCGAAACATCTTTTCTGTACCCTAGGTGTCCTTTAAGCTTATACTCGAGATTTTCCTTTTCCAATGCCAATGATCATGTTCCGCACCTTTCTGATCTTCGACCCTTGGATCGTTCTCCAGTACCTATGTCTTAGGTAATCCGACGATTGAGGTGAACTTACTTCACCCCCAAGCACTGGACTTATAAAAGGTCGAGAACCAACTCTCCAACGTTACTTTAGCCCATTTTAAATTTTCTGTGCTTTCAACTCTTCAGCCTCTCAAACCATTCTCCGGCCTTGCATCCTTTCTAACTCCCCTATCATTCTGGACGATTGGCGTGAAGCTTCTTACTTCTGGGCAAACGGTAAGCAATTCTTCAAGGTTCACACATCATTCGGCACCATCCGACGCTTCATTTCGAGTAAGTGCCTTTGAACTACGACTCTGGTTTTGCGTATATTTGATGACTTAGGATGCATGTTTAGTATTTTTTTTTTTTAGCTTTTTAGAGGTTTCTTTGACCTTAATTGTCATCGAAAATGGTCTAAACGACCTATTTAGACGTTCTGGGGCATTTTTTTGCTATTCTGGACCTTCGACTAGAATCTGGAAAATTTATAGAATTCGGCAATGTTCATCATCTCTGATGGTGTTCATCTTTTCCGGTGGTGCCTCTGGCGCCAAGTGTTTGGATCTGAGGCCCTCAAGAAGAGCTTACTCGAATTCAGGCTGCCCTAGAAGTCGAGCAAAAACATTCTTGAGAGCTTGAAGAGGCTGTCTAAAAGGCAATCGAGGGAATGCGACGGGCCCAAGAGGAGGCAAAGAAGGCCACAACCAAGATCGCCCAAGGGGTCCTTGAAAACTCCCAGCTTCAAAAGCAAATCAAGGACATTGCTGACTAGGCCGAGCTTGGGGAAAGAAAAGCCCTCCAAGCCATGGAGATGAACAACTCTTCTCGGTGTCAGGTGGACAAGCCGAAGAAGGAAGTCGAGACAATCGCTGAGGATGCCTTCTACGTGGCATGGTACCATAACCAAGACATGAGCCTGGATTTCACTGGAGAGCCTGAGAAGTATAAAATCCTCTTTGAAGAACGTCTCCGAGCAACCTAGGCTGCATAAGCTGTTTTAGTTGCTGAGGCGGCCCAAAAGGCTCAGGCAGCCAAGGTGATCAAGTCTACCGAGATGACCTAATCTACCGAGGCGACTGCCCCTGCCAAGGTGGCTCAAGTAACCGAGGCAACTCCAACTATCGAGACGGTCCAAGCTGCGGTCAACCAGACAGGGAGTTCTCCGAGGACAGACCCAATCATTGACCTAGTAGAGGAGGTTCCTAAGGACTGCTGAAGTTCGGGGCCCCGAGTAGCTGTCACCATTTATGTTTTTATTAATGCATATTTTTATTTTGTATAGACAATACAATGCATTTCCTTATAATGGATTCTTATCCCCCTGATGCAATAAACTTCTCTCAGTACTCAGGAATTTTTTATGTGTCTAGTGTTGTTTTGTAGGCACGCGGTCCTCGAGAGTAACTTTAACACTGCCAAATGGTCACTTGATGCGACCCCACGCCCCCGAGTTCCAATGACTCAGGATGGGGCTTGTCCGTGGTACTTAGAGCATGAGGATTTTCCTTTAGTTTGTTATAATATTACATTCACGAGAACAAGAACCCTAAGTCATGTTTTCCTTGGTTTGGTTCTCTAAATTCAACGTAACCTAGTTGCCACGAGAATAAGCACCCAAACTGTTTTAAACACTTGACTTGGTTCTATAAATTCAACGTAATATGACTGGCACGAGAACAAGAACTCAAACTGTTTTAAATACTTGACTTGGTTCTATAAATTCAACGTAACATGACTGCCACGAGAACAAGAACTCAATCCATTTTAAATACTTGATTTTGTTAAGTAAATTCAACGTAACATGAATGCCATGAGAACAAGAACTCAAACCATTTTAAATATTTGATTTGGTTCTGTAAATTCAATGTAACATGACTGCCACGAGAACAAGAACTCAAATCGTTTTAAATATTTGATTTGGTTCTATAAATTCAACGTAACATGACTGCCACGAGAACAAGAACTCAAACCGTTTCAAATATTTGATTTTGTTCTATAAATTCAACGTAACATGACTGCCACGAGAACAAGAACTAAAATCGTTTTAAAGGTGATTCCAGCGTTTAGTGTCTCTTGTAGGCTCGTAGTCTTAGAAGTAACTTTAACGCAAAATTTATCGTAGTCGTATGACTCAAGATGGAGACAACCTATTGTGCTTGAACCTCTAGACGTTTAGTGTTTTCCCAGGCTTGGATTCCTCGAATTAACTTGTTGTCCTTTCTTGTGTTCTCGTAGTCCAAAGACTCAAGGTTTTAGGAGTTCTTGCACCCCAACTGCTTGTCTCTCGAGTAGGTAATACCCGGACGGTCAGTCAGAAGCTTTACCTTTGCCCTCTGAGCTTATATCTCGGGGTTTCAGTTCGCCTTTCATGATCAACTTAGAAGCCTTGCTGTCCTCAGGAGGTAACTTGAATCTCTAAGTTCGCGTTACTGGACTTTTTACGCTGGGCTTTCTCCAGGTTTTTTAGCTATGGGATCTTGCGACGCTAGGGGTGCTTCACTCGTTGACTAGCTAAGCTCCCCATGTCATGGACTTCCTGACGCTATAAAATTTGAGGCCTTCTGAGGACTTGGTATAACTCCTTGGGCGTAGTGTCCACATGAGGCGTCCCAAATCTGCCCCGGGACCAAGTATGGAGTACTCGGTCTTTTGTTCGCATCTCGAGGTCAAAGACTTGGTTAGTGTAATGCCCCAAATTTCCTAATAAGGTTTAGGACCTTGATTAGGAGGCCAGGAGGGCCATAATTGATTTATTATAGTATTTAATGATTATATGCATGTTTACGTGAATTATATTATTATATGATGGTGGATACATGCATATGGGAGAATTTATTATTGTGAGGGTATTTTGGTAATTTGGCCACTGTGGGCGTAATTGTATATTTTGGGTGCATGATTGTGATCAATTAATATAGCCACATTATAAGGTGGATTGGTTCGAGCTTATCGACATGAGACGATCATGAGATGAAAGTGTTCGGTTTAGTCATAACGAGATTAAGTTCGGGGCTCGGGGTGAGTCTCAGGGTGAATTTAATGGTTAGAGCATTACCAGGAATTAAAGGGTAATGGCATGTGGATTATTGGTGTTTGAGGTTATTGAGAATAGCGGGAGTTGGAGGGTGTTAACTGTGATTAATGAAATAGGTGCGGAATGACGGTTTTGCCCTTAGTGGCTGTTAAGGTTTTGTTTTAGACCTAAGGGTATTTAGGTCTTTTTACCCTAAGAGATATATATCAGCCATTAAGGCTATAGAAGAGTAACAAAAAACAGAGCTTCTTTTCCTTCTCTCCCGATAGACTTTCTTCCTCTTTTCTCTTTGGATTTTCAAGCTCAGTTTGGGGAATTGAGCCAAGGAACCAAGCTTAGCCAAGCTAGGGTTGTGCTCCACCATTGAGGAGGGTGTGTTGCCAAGATTAAGGTGAGTTTCTAGCCACTAGAACTCTTGTTTTTGCTCTGTTTTCTAAGTTAAGTTCTAGCTGGTTTTTGGGTTGAGAACTTGGGAATTGGTTGGAGTTTTGGCTAGGGTTCTTGGGGTTGTGGTCCCTAGGACATGTGGAGATGGTATTTTGGTTCATTTGGGGGTTAATTTGATGTTTGGAAGCTTTTGGATTGGGTTAGAAATGGTAGAATCGAAAGAAGGAAAAACTGGGAATTGGCTGGCTGAAGGTAGCGCTACAGTGCCCAGTGTAGGGCGCTACAGCGCTACCTGCAGGGAGGCTGGGCGGTTTGTAGTTCTGCCTTGAGCGCTGGGGCGCTAGAAGGGCAGCGCTGTAGCGCTACCCTGTTCCTTTAGAACCCTGTTTTGGGTGTTTTTAAGGGCTTTTGGCTTGGGGTTTCAATCGTTAAGGCCCGGGATCGAATCTACTCGCTATGAGGACATGTTTTGAGGTCCCGAGAGTGGGGTTTAGGTTAAGACCATATCTTTGGTAATTTTCATTAATTGGAGATTGTTTTGGTTATGACTAGGTGACCGTTAAGGGGTTAAGGATCGATCGTCCTCAGGGGTCGTTCTTGTTCTACCTCTCACTTGAACCGGAGGTAAGAAAACTGCACCCTGTGTATATATGGCATGCGTGGCAATTATGATGCATGTTGGTTGATTACTGAGCATGACATGCGTGGTTGTTATTGATGCATGTCGGTTGATTGTTGAATATATTGCATACGATGCATAAGAAACATGTGATTAGGACGTGCTTTGTATACTGGGTATGATATTGTTCAGAGCTTGAGACTCTGTGGTTGTGCATGGTCCTAATTGTAGTAAGCATGTTAAATACCTTGTTTATGGATATTGAACATGTGGTATACGATTGGTGGCATGACTTGCTTGTGTATGGCACTGACTAGTTAGGGACCGACTCTAAAGTCGAGAATCACGCATTGAATGGCTCTATGGCATTAATGCTAGACCGACCCTAGGGTCGAAGAATTTATAAGCGCTTGCCTGGTCTACCACTAGATGACTATAGCCAAGGTATATGACCCCGGTGACCGTTTGTCACATGGCTAAGGGACGTTGTCCATAGTTTCGACTCTAGAGTCGTGAGGAAGGTTATGTTGGTGACTAATCACCATGCACCTGCCCTAATCAAACTTATGAAAGGATCACTTATCAGTTAAGCCCTGGTGGCCTTATCGTCACATGGCTAGAGGGAGCGATGCTCATTATTGTGACTTTTGGCTACTGTCACCTATCTGTATGGACCGTTGGCCCTGAGTGGCTGTTACAATTACTGTTGATATTATATCGTGTTATCTGTTGGTATTACACCATGATATCTGTTGATATTATATCATGTTATCTGATGATATTACATCATATTATATGTTGATATTATATCATGTTGGATTGTGTTTCCTTGCTGGGCTTCGGCTCACGGGTGCTACATGGTGCAGGTAAAGGCAAGAGGAAGCTGGACCATCCTTGAGCTGGAGAGCTTAGGTGATGATGTGTACATATCCAGCTGCTCGTCCGCCACGGCCGAGGTTCAAAGTGGAACTAGGGTTGAACCCTGTTTTGCCGCTTAGTACGGCCTGTTGTATATATTTTCTGTAATAAACTCTGAAACCTTATTTTCGGGATCCCAATATATATATTAAACGTTCTAGAGAAACGTTATCTCCTAACCAAAGTTTTAATCCCTAAATCGCTAATCATACCTAGATCACGATTTTGGCCAAATGACTCGATTAGCGAGTTTAGCACTGTTTACAAGGCACACCGTAACGGTCCCTGGGGTTTGGGGCGTTACAGTTAGAGTTCCTCGGGCTTGATGCCCACAGGAGATAATAAAAGTCTATTCTCATGCTACTAAGATTATCTAATTTCTAGGTGCTAAGCCTTGTTCTGCTTGGAATAAGCTTAGTCTCGTAGGCTAGACTCAATTAGTTTGTTAGGTTTTCCTATACTCGGGGTGGCGACATTAGGCTTACTCCGCTTGACAAGCTTAGTTTCCTTGGTCACCTTCTATAAGTCGTGATGCTGCCCTAACTCCATGCCCCCCAAGTGATCAGAGACTAGTTTGCATTCACTTGTTCAGGCTAGCGAGTAAGTGCTCTTATTCATATCAATGACAGAATAAAGGAAACTAAGAAAAATAAGCAGACAATAATTTTTTTTTCCTACCGTGTTATATATACACAGTTTTCATTAAGTGTGTTCGAAGGCTACAAAGGGTATTACAGAAATTCTTCAAGTTCATTGCTTATATTATTGATAATACCGATGAAGATGCTCGGCATTCCAGGTGTGGGGAATCAACTACCCACTCAGTCGGGCCAACTTGTATGTTCCCGGAAACACATTGCTCTCGACTTGGTACGGGCCTTCCTAGTGAGGTCCCAGCACTCCTGCACCAGGGTCTCAGGTGGCTAAGAAGACTCTTCGCAACACCAGATCTCCGACCCCAAACTTTATATCCTTCAATTTGGAGTTGAAATACATGGATACCTTCTGCTGGTAGGATGCTACGCGAAGCTGAGAAGCTTCACGAAGCTCCTCCACGAGGTCCAGGGATTCTCGCAGTAAATCATGGATTGTGGTCGGGTCATACGTATCCCAGCGATGCGTGGAGATTGCTGCCTCAATTGGGAGCATAGCCTCATATCCATAGGCCATGGAGAACGGTGAGTGGTTGGTAGAAGTCTTGGCAGTGGTGCGGTAGCTCCACAATTCCCTAGGCAACTCCTCAGGTCAATCTCCTTTTGCATGTTCCAGCCTTTTCTTCAAAGTGGACTTGAGTGTCTAGTTAATTGCTTCCACTTGGGCACTGACCTATGGATGGGTCACGAAGGAGAAACTTTTAATAATTCCATGTCATTGACAGAAGTTCATGAATACTTCACTATCAAACTACAACCCATTATTGGAGACTATCTTCCTCGGGAGCCCATATCGGCAGACGATGTTTTCATGACGAAATCAAAGGCCTTTTTAGAGGTGATTGTAGCAAGTGGTTCGGCCTTGACCCACTTCGTGAAGTAGTCAACAACCACTATGGCATATTTCACCCCTCCCTTTCCTGTAGGCAAGGACCCAATAAGGTCGATACCCCAGACAACGAAAGGCCATGGGGGTGGAGGTATCGGTATCAAGAACTACCTCCTCCACCTCCTCTATTGGTTTAATGGCCCTCTCCTCTTGAACCCTCGGGTCCAACTCGTCGGATCCAGTCTCCTGGACCGCAGGTACCTCCAAAGCCTTGGACTGCTCGGGGATTACTGTCTCTACCATCATGACGGGGGTCTTGAGACACACATTGTAACACTGTCTCACTTCTTTCTGGTCTCCGCGAATGGTACCAATCCTCGCCTTCGTGGGGAATTTCATGCACAGGTGGCGGATTGAAGTGACGGCTCCAAACTCTACCAGGGCAGGCCATCTCAGGATGGCGTTATACGCCGAGGAGCAGTCCACCACCACAAATGTGCAGTATTTTAAGGCCTGGCGAGGGACTTCTCCAAGTGTTACAAGAAGCTTTATTTTCCCATTGGGATCAGGTTGAGGCACACGAGGACAAATCTGCGGTGGTCAGCCCTATTTTCTCGAACGCTAATCTAAACAAGATGTTCACCGAACTCCCGTTATCCACCAGAATCTGGGACACCATTTTGTTGGAGATTTGGCTCTCAACTACCAACAGATCGTGGTGCGGGAAGTGTACTCTCCGAGCATTGTCTTCGGAGAACATTATGACTTGGCCAGTTGTTCAAGGCATTTAGGTAGGCAACTGAGCCAAAACCATCATTTCGTCATCATGATTCAAAGCCTGCGCATACCTGTTCTGCGAGCCTTGGGAGGTGCCCCCTAGGTGGGGCCCTCCTGAGATGGTTCCTACTCGCCCGTTCACTGGAGGAGGTCCTCGGACCACTGGATGTTGCGGGGCTACATGAGCGACTGCTGGGACCTGCAAGCCCACTGGTGACACGGGCACTACAGTCGCGGGGAGTTGGCCTAACGCGCTCCACCCTTAGCATATTGGTGGAGATGTCCCAACTTTATGAGGTTTTCGATCTCATCCTTGAGCTGACGACACTCATTGGTGTGGTGCCCTATGTCGTTGTGAAAATGACAAAACTTGCCTGGGTCTCGCCTTTCCATGTCCCTTTGGATGGGTTGTGGCTTCCAATAGTGAACATGTTGTTCCGTGGCCACGAAGATGTTCTCTCGGGAGTCCACTAAATCAGTGTACTCGAATTACTGCGTTTCCATTTCCCTTAGGCTTTTGGCCTTTGCCTTTGCCCCTGCGTCTACTGCCACTAGGTGTTCAACTGGGTGTAGCAGACTGGGACAGAGCGGTAACTCCAGCACTGAATGAAGGCTGAAAAGCAATGTATCCAGTGGGTGCTGCTCCATATCATGTTAGGACAATGCTGAAACTAGGAGTTGGCACGACACTGAAACCTATGGGAGACTCCTCCTAAGCCTGGTTGGACTGAAGCATAAGGAGAATATTGGATTCCCGAAGCCACGTGGCCAGATGTGGTCGGAGAGGGGAAGGTAACGAGTCCTCCGAATGCTCCAATTTGGGCATCCTCCCAACTGATATACTCTTGCGCCCGACGAATGAAGTCGTCGAGCCGTCGGCATCCTCTCCGTTGGAGGTCATCCCATAGCGGGGACCCCTCGCGGATGCTAGCCTGCAAGGCCATCATCAACCCTCTTGGTTCTCGCCTCCTCCTCCTTGAAGTGTTTGATGTATGCCTTGAGGGTCTCGAAGGGCCCTTGCTTAATGTTGACCAAAGAATTGACCTCGAAGCTCACCTTTTGAGCTCCTATGAATTGCCTTCGGAAGGAAAATAACAGTTAATGCCACGAATGAATGGATCTTGGTTGTTGCTTCTCGAACTATTCGTCTACTGGTCCTGTTAGAATGATCGGGAACACATGACACTTAGCGTCGTCGGAGACACGGTGTACTTGTTGGGGTTTTATGCCCTAATTAAAACCCAAATTCTTTGTAATCTCATTTTATTATCAATAAAAGAATAGAAATCATTTTTTGACTTGGTCAATCACTTTGCTCACATGTTTTATTTTCATGATTATTTGTTTAATATAAACTTCGATTAAATCCCGAGCATATAGCTAATCTTATTTATAGTGACGTAATCACAGTGGAATATAAATATGATTATATGTTCAAAATAAGTTAGTCCTAAGATTAGTCAGTGCACCGGATTTACACTGACTTGCCAATCTACGATATGATCTACTTACACATTACAGTGTTATGTTCTTTCCAGAACATTAGCAAAGTAGATAAGATCGGATGTATTTGTTACATCGGACAGGACCGATATTGACAGTTGATAAGATAAGTAAACATACCGTTATTATCTATTCTAGTCATATCATATAGTTGACCATAGGTCAATTCAATCTCAATTCTGAGTGGTTAGTATTCTAACTGATTGTATTATTTGAGTTCTTTCACTTGTTCGTTACCAGCTTACCCTACGAACTAGCCCATACTTACATCTTGGGAACTCGGTATTATAATTGAGTGGGAGTGTTAATCATAGATATGAACATCTATAGCTTCTGATGAAGAAGTGAAACGATGGTTTCCTTTTAGTTTGGTTCAAGGTGTTAAATGATAGAGATCTCATTTCAGTAATTAAATTAGTTTACTGAAATATCATTTACAAGGAACTAAGTGTTTTAAGGATAAAATACAATGAGGGGTAAAACGGTATTTTAGTCCTATCTCATTGTAGACCGTCTATAGAGGATTGAGTGACAATTATGGTTGTAACAATGGATAATTAATAGCGTATCTATATTTGTTATAGAGCGTTCTATGAATTCAAGAGTGTAATTCCAAGTCTATAGTGGAGTCACAAGGAATTAATAAGTTAGTAAATTTATTTGTTAGATTTATGATAACTTATTGGAGCTTGATTTCATAGGCCCATGGTCCCCATTGTACCTTGGATAAAATCATCTAGATAGTCTCAATTAATTGATTTAATCATCAATTAGAATTATCAAAGTTGACTAGGTCAATTTTGGATAGTTTCACAGAGTTGTGTAATTTTGAGAAGAAACGAGAAATTATGGCAGATTTATTAATTAAGATAAATTGGTATCTAAATTAATAAATAAATATAAATCAAGGTTCAAATTATAAATAATTAATTTGATAAAGGATTTAAATAATTATTTAATTAATTAAATCAATAGAAAATAATACAGGCCTTGATTTTAAGTCCAATGGGCTTATAATCAAATGGGAAATTTCACGGGCCTATAGCCCATGATAATTTCGACCTAGGGCTTCAAAATGGCTGTTATTTTATTTATTTTTTAATTAAATTAAATGGCCTAATTGAGTCTATAAAAGGAGTGCTTAGAGAGAAGATTTCAGAGAAGTTTGATAAGTCACAAGTCAGATTTTCTGATAGTTTTAGATTCTCTCTAAACACAAGTCCTTTTCTAAGCCACTTTGTTATTTTCTCTTCTTCTCTCTATATCTATCTCATGTGTTGAGAATTGCCCACACTAGTCTAGGTGGTGCTAAGGATACATTGGAAGATTGTGAAGAAAATAGAAGATCGGTTCAGTATCTTGATAATACTCTGCGACAGAAAGGATACAAGAGTTAGAGAAACTGAAGGAAGGACTCTTAATTCCGCTGCGTATACTGTAAGTATTATATTATTTTTTTCTCTTTGAATTCAATTTTAGAAACATGTTTTAGGCTATCTCGTATTAATTTGTTTAATATTAGATATACATGAAAATAAATAAAGATCCTGTATAAGCTAATCCAACAGTACCAACATCAACCTATTGAACTTAGAAATGTGGTTGGTGGGATCCCAACCGCCATCATAGGGTGGGATGGCCAGCATCTTGAAGCCCTACATCAAGGGGGCTTCCACAATGTGGGGAGCGCATGACTCCACTTCTTCATCTTCTGAGTCTGAGTCGTGGCCTTGCCATCTAGCCATCCTTAGCATGATCTTCTTTAGGCTCTCTAACTCCACACAGAGATGATCTCGGTCTTAATTGACGCTCTATGCCGGGTTTTCTCTTCTTCGGGAATTGAGGTTGTCCCATAGGTCTGATAGACCTTTCCTGGCGGACTCACGCCCATTGGCCTTATTACAGCTTCGGGCATTAAGGTTGTCTCGCAGTTCAACCCTGGGATGTGCCGTTATCCTCGAGACGAGCCATCTCAGTTTCTCCGTCGGACTCAACATTCTCATCATTTACCGAGATACTGATGCCACGTTCTCGGTTCTATGAGATGTTCCTTGGGCGGACCCTTAGACCGTTGTTCCTACGGTGTTAACGAGGTCCCGAGGGGACACCACCTCCAGGCCTCGCGCGATTCGTATGGGCGCGTCGGGGAAGAATGGCCCGAGCTCCATGGGTGCTGACAGCCTGGCGGTGTCCTCGGGCCCCTGGGCCATTTCCTTTACCCGCTTGCTGGGGAACCTGGTGGCCCTCAGGGTCTCGATAAGCCCTCTTCTACTTTGGAGCAGGATTATCGTCAACTTTTCCTTTGCCATGATCCAATGGCGGCACTGGGATTCCAACTCTAGCTGGATGCTTGGTAGGCACTACAGCTGGCGGATCTCGTGCCACTTCAGCCGGGTGCTCGGGGGGCACACCGGCTGTATTGATAGGTGACACTCCAACAGGGTGCGCAGGTGGCATGCCAGTTGGGTGCTCAGCCGGTACATTTCCATTGGGGTTCACTTGTAGCCCTTGGGCTACAAGAGTGGCCTTCATGGCCAGTACCATCTTCTGCAGGGTGGCGATGTTACCCTCTTGGGCATCAATCTTTTGTTCCTGGGTGGCCACCTGTTCATGAAGCACCACTGCCTCCGGTGTTTCCTCCGCGTCCATGGGAAGAGGGTATTCTTCCTCATTATATTCCTGGTCGCCACCGTCATCTTCGCTGTCGTACTCGGTGTCTTCGTCGTAGGCCTCCACCATCTCAAGCATGTCCTGAGGTGGTTGCTGACTGGGTTCCCCTCCTTCAACTCCGGTAGGAGTACGTCAACTGCAACGTTTCTTCGAGTAGTTACAATGGCTGTAAGTGTTTCGAATGCTTTCTTCAATCTCTCAATGAAAGCACCAAAATGTTGACTGTCTCTTTTGCTATCAACCTTAAAACAAAAAGATTAAAAAAATAATTAACAGGAGCACAAAAGGTTTTTACGTGGTTCAGGCTATGAAAGAGCCCTAGTCCACAAGTCTCTGGTATTAAGAGGATTGGAAGCTAGTTGATGCAAGCTCCAATGGTGTATTCTCAGGCAGCGTTTAGATTGCTCTGAGTACAATGTGTTTTTCTCTCTAAAAAATTGAACCCTTTACAAGGAAACTCCTAGCCCTACTTATAGAGGCTGGGGTAATTAATTCTAATCATTTGTAATTAATATACATTATTCCCGTTATTGGAGGATTAATACCAATTCAATGCATTGAGCTGCAATGAATAGAGACCACGACCTAAGCAAGGTCTGCGGGGCCCACTGCAGAAAGGTACCTACTTTATGGAGAACATGCCCCAGGGACTATCAGGGCGTGTTGTACGTATCTCCATGTCAGACAGCGTAGTGAGAGTGCGAATTGTCGAGTCGTACAATTGACAACATTGTGGACGAACCGCCAAAAAGGTTGTCAGGCGATCCTCTGACGCTGCAAACCTGCATTGGTTGACACCTGGCTAGCCTTCTAGATCCCGAGGACAAGGTCCTTGCCTTGGAAGATAACTGTTTTTAAGGAAACCGAGGACTACTAACCAATTCTTGGGGCATAGCCTTGGAGAGACCTCCGTGCCCTACCTTTATCCGAGGGATGTGGCCTCTAACCGAGAAATCCACCCTCCGATGACTGATCCTCGGGGTGTGGCCTAATCTGAAGAAGTACGCGTCCTTGCCACATGCCCTACTCGGATTACCATGTGTCATTTGGTGAAAACACGGACAACAATATACACTAAAATAAAAGCAAAATTATAAATGCAATAATATTTTATCTTCAAAATTTCTTCTAAATAAATTTTCATGAAGCAATATTTCAGTTTTTTTAATATATAATTTAGCATATTATTTTTTATAATTTAATTTAAAATCTCTTACATGATCAGAATTATTATAGATATATTTGGACACTTAAATATACTCCCATATTAGACCTAAACGTTTAACATGATAATTATTGCATCTCCAACATTGACTTTATAAGTCTATTTTCTTCATTTTAAAGATGAAAATCATGAAAAATCTCTCTCCAACCTAGATGTGCAATTTTATCTTTATTTTAAAGATATGCATTGTGCATATTTATTGTTGAAGACACCACTATTCATTTAAAAACAAAATAACAATACCTAAAACACTCTTAAGAATTTTATTTAAATATATTTATGTCATTTTATATCTATTATATGTTTAATTATTTATGTTTTTATATTTTATTTTTAGATTTATATTGTGCTAATAAACTAAATAAATAAAAGTATGCATAACATGAATAAATAACAAAAATAAAAAATCAATAACTTATCAAATTTAAAATACGAAATGAAATTAAACATAGTTAAATAACAACAACAATTTTTTTAATATTAGAAAACAACAACAATAATAACAAAATAGTTCTACTACCAACAAAATCGAATATGAACATGATATTAATGCACCAATCAATGAATGGATGGAAGCCTAAGTACCAAATATTGAGGTGGTAGATGAGAATACCAAATTTGAAGAATTTCTTAATCGATACAAATAGATCAAAGATAAAGAAGCTCACTTTGCATTTCAAGATGTACTAATTGATCATTTATGGAAGGAATATACTAATTTACAAAATTTATGTATAATTATTATTGTACTTTTCATCTTTTTTAATTTAGATGTAATGTTTAATTTTTTTTAAAAAGTAATGTTTAGTTTTCATAATATAGCCATTTAAGTAAAGTCTATTAATAATTTTTTTACTTCTTATAAAATTATACTTATTTAATTATATAAATTAATATTAATGTATAAAATTAATATTTATTAATTAGTTAAATTATATATTGATGATTAAAAAGACTAAAATGAAATTTTTGTTTTGTTTTGAAGTAAAATTTAAATTAGTAATTGAAGATGAAATAGTAATTTAAAGTAAAATAGATAATGAAAAAGATAAAACTAATTTAAAATAAAGTAATTGTTGGAGATGCCTTATAAAAAAGAGATAGAGATGGAGACAAGAGAGTTAGAGAGAGTGAGGAGACAGGAGGGCATTTTAGACATTTTGGGAGTAATGAGAAGTGAGTCCAAAATAATGCGCCCCATGCAAGGCATCTGGCAAAAAGGAAAATTACCTTTTATTAGAAGAGAAAGATTAAACACTGAAATTGTTTTAAAAAACGACGGTTGGGTTGGGTTTAGGTGATAGTGAGAGAGAATACAAAAGAGAGAAACAGCTTCGAAAAGCTGCCCTGAAGCTCCGTAGAAGTACTTCTCTCCTCTGTTCTTTTTCTTCTTTGAGAGAGAGAGAGAGAGTCTCTCTCTTCTCTCTTGGTCTTGGACAGTGTACCATACGCAAATATACACATATACATATATACGGGCACATACACATGTTATATATATACGCACACAAAAATATACACCTCTTAATACTCACAGAGACCCTCAAGCTGGCATGGGCCACTGTCAGGTGTCTACTTTTCACTAGTACACCTTACTCCTCCACATTCACCACCACCATCATCTCCTCCTCTTCTTCCTCTTTTATTACACTCATTCTCTCTCTCTCTCTCTCTCTCTCTCTCTCTCGCTTAATGCTACCCTTTTAGCTTCTTTCTTTTATTTATTTATATATTTTCTTCTCTCTCTTCTGTAACAGAGCAGAGGTAAAAGGGAGAAAAGAAAGCAAAAAAAAAAACCTGTATTCATGACCTCAGGAGGTTTCATGAATGGGCTTTAGAGGTCGCTCATGGAAATGGGTTCGAGCTCAATGACCGAGTCAGGGGGCTCTTCGTCTTCCTCGCCGCCCAACTCGTCTACTGAGTCACTAAACGGCTTGAAATTCGGCCAGAAAATTTACTTTGAGGATGTGGGTATTGGAGCTACACCCAAATCCGGTGCTGGGTCGTCCTCGTCTTCCGGAGCCACCCCGCCCAAGAAGGTTAGGGGCAGTCCTGTTCAGTCGGGCCAACCGCCCCGGTGCCAAGTTGAGGGGTGTAAAGTAGATCTAAGTGACGCCAAAGCTTATTACTCTAGGCACAAGGTCTGTGGCATGCATTCTAAGTCACCTAAGGTCGTCGTTAATGGTCTTGAACAAAGGTTTTGTCAACAGTGTAGCAGGTAAACCTAACCTTTACTCTTTTTTCTTTCTCTGTTCTTTGCGTCGTTTTCTCTCTCAGTTTTTATACTATATGTAAAATACTTGAAATTGTGTTTTGTTTTTTAGGATCATGAGGCTTGATTTTTGAAAATTACCGGTGAATATTAGTTACCTTTCTCTTGCTTTCTTTGCTTGAACATTTTTCAAAGATTATTGGTTGGTTTTATGTTGTTCGTTTCTGGGGACAGAAAAAATATTCAAATGTTGCTTGGGATTGGTTTAGTGTTGTACTTTGTTTGGCTGTGTCTTAATCTTGCTCTGGGAGTTGGATGTTTTATTGTTTTGCTGACTGAACTTTTCCGGATTGGATAATAGTTGATTCTGGTTGGGTTTCTCAATATTTTTTTTATTAGTATGTTTGTTAGCTGAGTTTTTGGTGGCATATATCTTTAATTTAATGCTGGTCCCCTATTTATAGTCTTTAGACTAGTGAATTTTAATATTATGAAAGTGGTCTTGTGGGATTGGCTGTGGGGCATCTGAGTTCCTTGTTTAATTATACTTATTATCTTATCTTTAAATTCTTGTCTCACAATGTGCAACATAAATTCTAGTACCCTTTTTCTTTTCTCCCTTTTTTCCGCTGATGTAGAGACTTGTTTCTCTTAGGAAGATACTTAAACTGTGTTAAGTAAATAATAAAAGTAAACACCTTTATTAATGTATACCTTCAAAGCTTGTTTACTTGAGCTTCACAACATGGCGATTGACACTGTTTAGGATCTATGTAATAGTTCTTTGTTGCTTTTGGATGATTTGAGCCTAATGGATATGTTATTGAATTCAATTTTTCCCGTTCTCCTTAATTTAATATCGTTGGAATGGAATAAAATTGATGAAATTCAGATATAAATTATACTGTTAAGTTCAACGCCAGTCATGTTTTTCTCAGATATGATATGTTTGATTTTAGATTTTGATCTTTGCAACCATGTTCTTAGAAGTCACTCCAAGAAATTTTTTCCATTTATGTGGTTCAAAGTCTGAATGTTGTTCTGCTATTCATGTTTCCCAGTGATCAGACCATCTTCTTTAATTGAAGCAATAATGTCTGAGGATCTTATGTATGGCCTTCTCTGAATGTTTGTGTGGTCAATTGCGCGGCTTTTGATTGTTTATTGTTGATTGCATTCAACAATTTAAAAAAAATATAATAATGTAGAAAATAAATCCCCCATAAGCATCTGCACCTGCAGTTTGTAATAGTTACGTCCCTTGTCTTGCATACTTAAATTGTGCTTTATGTTAATTGCGTGTAAAAAGCAGTTGCCACTCGTGATTGTTACATCCTTAGTTTTTCATGCTTAACTGTGTTTGTTGTCGATTGCTCTTAACATTTGTTTTTTTTATATAAATTCGGAAGTAAATGCCCCAGAAACAGTTGGTAAATATGATTTTTGATATTGACATATCTGGTTGGAGCCATTTGTTTATGACTATAGATGTTACTAGTGTCCCTCGGGTGATTATGTTGCTCTACCTAGAGACTAGAGAGTCAAATACTTTCCTTGACTGAGTCACTAAGTTAAAGGGAATAACTTGATAAAATAAATGGCACTTAATTCATAAAATTAAGTTCTTAGTCTTTCCCCAGATTTCATCAGCTTCCAGAATTTGACCAAGGAAAGAGAAGTTGTCGTAGGCGCCTAGCTGGACATAATGAGCGTCGGAGGAAGCCACCGCCTGGATCATTACTGTCTACACGTTATGGTTGGCTTTTTTAACTTATATATGTTTAGATGTTAGTACATTACAACTTCATCAAGCTAATGTGATTTTGAAAGACCCAGATTGCGGTCTTTTACCATCACCACATAGATTTTGGGTTTCCACCCTAAGTAGTATTTACATGACGCTGACCTCAAATGTGTTTTGTTTGTTACTGTAGAGAACAGCGGCAGAGTTGGCAGCTTTCTAATGGACTTCTCAGCATACCCCAGGCTTGGTGGAAGAGATGCCTGGCCAACTGCAAGAATATCAGAGCGGATGCCAGGAAATCAAAGTGCTATTCCTACTGGAAAGTATGTTCCATATCCATGGCAGAGCAACTCTGATAATTCTTCATCCAACCTATACCTGCAGACTTCAGCCTGCGGAACGAGTATCCCAGCTAGTCATGGAATTCCTCCGCCTCCGGGAGAATGCATCTCAGTAGTCGCGGACTCAAGCTGTGCTCTCTCTCTTCTGTCAAACCAACCATGGGGCTCTAGAAACCGATCATCACCTGGCCTTGGGCTGCATTCCTTGATGAACACCCAAGGGACACCTGTGGCTGAACCAACAACAGCTTCTCATGGTGGAACTGTCAATCACTTCTCAAACAATTCTTGGGGCATAAAGGGTGATATGGCTGGTAGCAGTTCACACCAGATCCTTCCTGATCTTGGCCTCGGTCAGTTCTCGCAGCCCCTCACAGGTCAGTACTCTGGTGAGCTCGAGCTGTCTCAACAGGGTAGGAGGCCATATATGGAATCTGAACACTCGAGGGATTATGATTCCTCCAGTCAGCACATGCACTGGTCACTCTGAGGTCCAGTCTATTTTTCATGGTTCTAATGCACTGGTCACTCTGAGGTCCAGTCTATTTTTCATGGTTCTAATGAGAACTGAAGTCTCTTTCGAAGAATTAGTAAGTTGAAAACATTTGCAAGTAAACTTCTGCCCGTCTCTTGGGCAAAATTTCAAAACTGACTTGGTTTGTGTGGTTGTTGTGGATTAAGCGTGTAAAAACGCTGGGTTTCAATGCGTGTTATCCTTTTGTTTCAACTAATCTAATATTTTGGATTCTGTGGTTATTTCTGCTGTTCACAGTTTCATTTTCATTAGAACTCATGAGCCAAGAAAAAGGGAACATATAGACCATGTGGTCTTGTTGAGGTAGTATTAATATTTGATTTATGACCATGTAAGCAATAATAATTGGTTTTTGTTTTTACATTAGGAGGGAGCAGTGGATTTCATAATGTGGTTTTCTGTCTATTTGGGTCCTATTAGAGTTTAGGTTGAGTGTTTTGGCACATGAGGACTGTCTTGTTTGGCCTTGTTGTCTTATCCGTATACCAAACTATGGCCTAACATAATAGATTCATATGACAAAGGGTTTTTGAATAGTAAAAGAGAGCCGCTACAACTAAAATTAAAATGTTACCCACTCGTTACTACAAAAGGTCATTTTAAACTTTGAAAGTTGGGTAATAGTTTAGAGATAATTAATCATATGACAAATATGATATTTTTCTCTTGAATTATTGATTTTTTTGTACAAAAAATACAGAAGAAATTAGACTAGGTGCCACTTTTAGATAATCATTTTAATTTTTACCCATTAATTAATCTATTTTAACGAGTTAGTTATAATGAATGTTCCTATTATACATTTTTTCTGCACAAGGTGCTTAGGCATGCAATAAAATAATAAATTAAATCAATTGTAGTTGCCAAGAGTAACACATGCCCCTTAGGATTGTATAAGAAGCCACATAATCATTATATCTAACTCATTTTACTATTAGTTAATAGATTTGAATAATATTTAATAACAAATAAACACAACAAATACATAGTTAAATTAACAGCTAAAAATCTATACATCTTATTTTGTTAAGCCTAGTAGTATAAATTTTAAACCTTGTGGTTTAAATTTTAAAGAGTTATGATTTAAATTTTAAATCTTGTGGTTTAAATTTTAAGTTTTGTAGTTTAAATTTTAAAGACTAGTGATTTAAATTTTAAGGAGCCGTGGTTTAGATTTTAAATGATCATGGTTTATATTTTATATGGTCGTAGTTTAGATTTTAATCGCGTGGTTTAACTTTTAAGCCTTGTGGTTTAAATTTTAAAGGGTTGTGGTTTAAATTTTAAGCTTTGTGATTTAAATTTTAAAGAGTCATTGTTTAAATTTTAAGTCTTGTGGTTTAAATCTTAAAAAGTTGTGATTTAAATTTTAAGCCCTGCAGTTTAAATTTTAAAGACTAGAGGTTTAAATTTTAAGGATCCGTGGTTTAGATTTTAAAGGATCATGATTTATATTTTATATGGTCGCGATTTAGATTTTAATCGTGTGATTTAAGTTTTAAGCCTTGTGGTTTAAATTTTAAAGAGGATTTGTTTAAATTTTAAGCCTTGTTGTTTAAGTTTTAAAGAGTCGTAATTTAAATTTTAAGTCTTGTTTAAATTTTAAAGAGTCGTGGTTTAAATTTTAAGTCTTAAGGTTTAAATTTTAAGTCTTAAGGTTTAAATTTTAAAGACTAGCGATTTAAATTTTAAAGACTCGTGGTTTAGATTTTTAAGGATCATGATTTATATTTTATACGATTGTGGTTTAGATTTTAAGCCTAGTAGTTTAACTTTTAAGCATTGTGATTTAAATTTTAAAAAGTCGTGGTTTAAATTTTAAGCCTTGTGTTTTAAAATTTTAAGCCTTGTGGTTTAAATTTTAAGCCTTGTAGTTTAAATTTTAAAGATTAGTTATTTAAATTTTAAAGAGTCGTGATTTATATTTTAAATGATCATGATTTATATTTTATATGGTTGTGGTTTATATTTTAAACATTGTGGTTTAAATTTTAAAGAGTCGTAATTTAAATTCAAGCTTCATGGTTTAAAATTTTAAAGAGTCGTAATTTAAATTTTAAGCATTGTGGTTTAAAATTGTAAGCCTTGTGGTTTAATTTTTAAAGAGTCGTGGTTTAAATTTTAAAAACTAGTGGTTTAAATTTTAAAGAGTCGTAGTTTAGATTTTAAGCCAAGTAGTTTAACTTTTGAGCATCGTGGTTTAATTTTTAAAGAGTTGTGGTTTAAATTCAAGTCTCGTGGTTTAAATTTTAAGGAGTTGTTATTTAAATTGTAAGCCTTGTGGTTTAAATTTTAAAGAGACGTTGTTTAAATTTTAAGCCTTGTGGTGATTTAAATTTTAAAGACTAATGATTTAATTTTTAAAGAATCATGGCTTAGATTTTAAAAGATTATGATTTATATTTTATATGGTCGTGGTTTAGATTTTAAGTATAGTAGTTTAACTTTAAGCCTTATGGTTTAAATTTTTAAAGGCCGCAGTTTAAATTTTTAAAGGCCGCAGTTTAAATTTTAAGCTTGTGGTTTAAATTTTAAAGAGTGATTGTTTATATTGTAAGCTTTGTGGTTTATATTTTGAAGAGTTGCGGTTTAGATTTTAAGCCTTGAGGTTAAACTTTTAAAGGGTCGTGGTTTAGATTTTATGTCTTGAGGTTTATATATTAAATGATTGTTGTTTACATTTTAAAATTTATGGCTTACATTTTAAGCCTTGATTTTTACATTTTAAAGAATAATTTTTCATAGATTGAATACATTCCTATAAATATAGTTGTCACACATATATATGACACACTACAATTAGAATGCATTTCCAATTTAACTATAATATGACACATATAATACACATTACAACAACACTTAGAACCGTGTGCTCAAATAAGAGTAATATGGGAAGTCTCATGATAATAATGAGTAAAATTCAACTAAATATATTTAGTGTCTAGTTTTAGTTAACTACTCTTAAAAGTTGGTAGTTCTCAACTTTTCCTAAAAATACATCATTCCGTGCTACCCTAAAAAAATCATAGGAATGGTAAGGTCGATAATTTGGGAAAAAATATTCTAGTTATCCCAAAAAAAATCTATTTAAAGTTCACTTTTAAAAATTAAAAAACTTTTTTTAAAACATAAATTTTAATTTATTTAAGATTAAATCTAATTAAAACAAAATTTTAAAGTTTAATTTTGAACCAAATACAAATAAAATAAATTAAAATTAAATAAAAAAATAAAACTAAATTATAAATTGAAACCATATATATTAGAATATGAAAGCAAATGTGAAAAAAAAACCAAAATAACGACAAACATGAGCTAGGTTAGCTGTGGTAATAACATAGAAAAGATGTCGAGGCTAGGAGTAAAACTCTGTAAAACTAAGAGAGAAAAATGGAGTGTAGGAAAACTTTATGCCCTAACTAATAAGCATAAAGCACTGAGTATCATACATAAAGTGAATCTCACTACAGGAGTAATACAAAGCTAACATTCTAACAATATGCTAGCTGGCTAACAACCATGTAACTAACCAACGCCTATTGTGCTAACATTACAACTGCTTGAACTAACACTAACAGATTCTTGATACTCAATATCCCCCCTCAAGATGCACGGAGGTGAACCCAGCGCAAGCTTGTGACACAGAAAAATGAATCTGGGAAAAGCAAGGGCCTTAGTAAAAATGTCAGCAGGCTGCACTTCAGTGGGAACATAGCAAACCTCAAGAACTTTGTCAGTGACAAGGCTGCACACATAATGAACATCAAGCTCAATATGCTTGGTTTTGGAATGAAATACATGATTGGAGGAGAGCATTTGAGCACGTCACACCACAACATAGGCCGATGAGCAAGCGACACCTGCATCTCCTGAAGCAAAGAAAGAACCCACCGAAGCTCAGCAGCAGTAGTAGATAACGCCAAATACTCGGATTCAGTACTAGACCAAGCAACACACTTCTCTTTACGAGAGCCCCAAGGAATCAAGTTATCACCAAACTTGAGACAAAAACCCGTCGTAGAGCACCTGTCATCAAGGCTACAAGCCCAATTCGCATCTGAAAAACCATCCAAAGTGAGACGCAGAGCAGGCTTGAAAAGAAGACTGAGATGAGTAGTACCGTGAATGTAACGCAGCACACGTTTACAAACATTCCAGTGAGCAACAGTGGGAGCTTTAAGAAATTGACTCAGCTTGCTAACAACAAAAGACAAATCAGGACGAGTAAGAGTCAAATATTGTAAAGCACCAATTGTACTCCTGTACAACTTAGGATTAGCAAAAGGAGCACTGTCATCCAGAAAGAGACGATATCTAGGATACATGGGAGTAGGACTAGACTTGCAATCAGCCATTGTAACTACCCAAAATTACTAATAAGGCTTAAGGACCTTGATTAGTGTGCCAGGAGGGCATAATTGGTTTATGTAAGATTTAAATGATTTATTGCGTGATTATGTGATAAGCATGCTTATATGGTTATATGGATATACGAGATGCATGATTATGAATATTAGTATGCATGTAGGCCCTGTTTAGATTATAGGAGCATATCTATAATTTTGGCCCGTTGAGGACATAAATGTAATTATATGTGATAAATTGTTGAGACCACATTATTATGTGGATATATTTGTAGCATATGGCTCGAGACGGTCCTAGTGAGTGGTTTGGAGAAATAGTCACGGCAGTGATTTATACCCAGCTCGGGGGAGCTTGAGGGTATTTTTGGGAATTTAGGGGATATATTGGAGATTTTTAGAATTTGGGTAAATAATTGGTGATTAATTGGATGATGGGATTTATGTGGTAAATATTAGGAACACTTGATGAATTAGTGGGAATTGGGAACAAATGACAATTATACCCCTAGTTTAGATTAAGGTTAGCTTTATTTTGGGAGGGCAAAATGGTCTTTACCTAAAATAAGGATATATTCAACTTCTCTTAGAACCAAGGCAGGATGTAGTGGAGTTGAAAAGAAGGAAATGGAAGACTCTCCCAGCTTTTCTCTCTCTCCCTCACGATTTTCTCTTCTTTTTCTCTTTGGTATGCTTTGGAAGCTAAGGAAAAGAAAGGGGCTGTGAACTTAGGGCATTTGACTGTGAATTTGGAAGTTCAATTGAGGAGGAGGCTTAAGGAATTGAAGCTGATCAGCCAAGAAACTCAGCTGAGAATTGGGTTACAATTTAAGGTAAAAATTTTACCTTAATCTCTGATTATTTCTGGGTTTTGTTGCTGAGTAGGTTAGGTTGAATTAGAGCTTTTAAGCATGGATTGAATGATGAATTTTGGCTGTTGGTTTGAGTAGGAAATTCCAGTAGTTAGTACTTTGATTACTGTGGCTAAATTAAGGTATTGCTTCCTGTTTTGTTGCTGGGAATTATAGGATGAAAATATGTGTGATTAGAGGTCTAAGTTCGTACTTGGTTTAGTGTGGAGTTGGGGGAAAATTCTGGGTAAATTGGTGAGTTCTTGGCTGGAAGAAGAAGGAAGAAAGCCCATGTTTTCCC
The DNA here is from genome assembly GCF_963169125.1 of Humulus lupulus. NCBI lineage: Eukaryota > Viridiplantae > Streptophyta > Magnoliopsida > Rosales > Cannabaceae > Humulus > Humulus lupulus. The sequence continues at coordinate 210,875,125 of NC_084795.1, forward strand.
TAGGTTCGCAGGGCGCGCCGCGGTGCGTGTGGCCTTCCTGGCCATGGGAGCTCTCTGACTTGGGGGCGCGCCGCGACTTGCATGGCCAAGTCATGACCCGCCTCCCCTTTGGCGTGAGAGCTTGCTCTCTGACTTGGGGCAAGTCGCGACTGCGGGGCTAAGTCGCGACCCGCCTAGGGGTTTTGAGCTTGGAAGTGTTCTTAGTGTTGTTAGGGCTCGGGGGTTTGAACCTAGGGGCTTGGGACAATTTCTACTACCCGGTTTAGTAGAAATTGAGGTCTCGGAGGCTAGTTTTGCTACCTAAGTATTTTGTTTCTGATTGGAAGTTGATAAATACCGATAACTCTTGTAACTAGGTTTGTTGCCAAGGCTCTAGGCTAGGGATCATGCTCAGACTCAGTTCACCCTCTCCACTCGGAAACAAAGGTAAGAAAATTGCACCCAGTTATGTGGTTATGTTGGGACTAAGAGTTCCCTATAATTATATGCAATGTCATATGATGGTATTATGCCATGTGGACATGAGATAAACGACCTAAGAGTGCCGGAATTAATATTGGCGCACATGGACGCGGCTCGGCCCACTGGAGGCTGAGGTTAATTATATAATCATTGAGCTCGGCCTAAGCGAGCCGGAGTCAGTGGGATAAACAGAGGGTGCGGCCTAAGGGCGTCGACCCTGGATATTGAGTGTTATGTTTACTGTTATTAATTTGACGATCATGGCATGTTTATTATCTGGATAATTGATTATTGGTTTCCAGATTGATATCACTGATTATCTGAACAATGTGGTCTGCTGAGTATCTTATTGATGATTTATGTATTATTTGACTATTGATTATTGAGTATGCTCTGTTATATGGTTTTCTTGCTGGGCCTTGGCTCACAGGTGCTACGTGGTGCAGGTAAAGGCAAGGGTAAGCTGGACCAAACCTGATTTGGAGAGCTCTAGGGGCGGAATGTACATAGCCGGCTGCTCGGCCACCACGACCGAGGGATGATACAGGGACAGGCGACCCAAAAATGCCTATTTTTCCATTAGATTGGCTTATGGTTGTTTATAACCTTTGAGATTTTGTAAACTATTCTTTAACCTTGTTTATTTTTGGGATCCAGTGTAACAAACATTTATTTAAATGAAAATTTGTCTTTTTTGACCAAAATCTTTTAACCTTAGTTCAGTAATGGTTTAGCAACACAATTTCAACAAAATGACTTGATTAGCTAGTCTTGCACCTTTATTAATACACAGTGTAATGGTCTTGGTTACCCAGGGCGTTATAGCCATGTTGGTCTTCTGTAAAATATCCAAGGCATACTTGGTCTCAGTCAAATAAAGACCATCAACAGTTCGAGTAGCTTGAAAACCCAAAAAATAGTGAACTGGCCCAAGAGTTTTAAGAGCAAAACTCTTATTCAAATTAGAAATAAGGAGATGAATATCACTGGAATTAGCACTCGTAACCAAGATATCTTCCACATACACCTAAACCAAGATCAATGAACCTTGCTTCCAACAAAAACATAGAGAAGAATCAGTAACATAATTCAAAAAACCCCATGAGATTAATGACCCTTTAAGCTTCTCAAACCAAGCTCTCGGAGCTTGTTTAAGACCATACAACACTTTGTGTAAGCGATACACATGAGTAGAACAAGTAGAATCTTCAAACCCAACAGGTTGAGCCATATAAACAACTTCATGAAGCTCACCATTTAGAAACGCGTTGTTAACATCAAGTTGTTGAATCTCCCACCCATGTGTGACAGCAAGAGTGAAATGATACGAATGGTAGAAGCTTTGACAACGGGACTAAATGTGTCAAAGAAATCAACCCCAACCATCTGCTGAAACCCCTTAGCCACCAAACGAGCCTTGAACTTGTTTAAGCTGTCATCAACATTCAACTTAGTTTTGAAAATCCATTTGTTCTGAACAATAGGCATGCCTTCAACATATGGCACCAAGGAACATGTACCATTGCGTTGAAGAGCCTGAAACTCTTGCTCCATAGCATGCCGCCACCGAGGATCCAAAAGAGCCTACTTAACAGTGTTAGGTTCAACAAAAGAAATAGATTCATGTGCTACTAAAGCCTTATGCTTGAAAATACCATCTTTGGCACGAGTGACAAGAACCAGTAACTTTAGGAATAACAAGTGGGATAGACTCGGGTTCAAGAACAAAAGAAGAAGAAGTAGCAGAACTAGCAGGGACATGAGGACTAGAACACACAGGAGGTACATAAACAGAAGGAGACTGTAAAGAGGAAAACAAGGGGGAGACAGAAGCAGAGGAAACAGGCTGAGAAGGAGAAGATGCCACACAAGGAAGAGGATAAGTCAACACAGGACGAGAAGAAGGCAAAGAAAAGTCTAAAGAACAAGTAGACGACAAAAACATGGAAGAATAAGGAAAAGTAGACTCATCAAAAGACACACTCTTAGCAATAAAGATGCGACCAGTGGAACTCAAACATCGATACCCTTTGTGAGCTGAACTATACCCAAGAAAAACACACATAAAGGTTTTAAAACCAAACTTATCTCCGTGGTAGGGACGTAATAAGGGAAAACAAGCACAACCAAATACTTTCAGGAACTTGACAAAACAAAGACTCAAAAGGAGACATATGAGGACTAGATTGAGTAGGCAACCTATTAATGGTAAAAACAGCAGAGACACACGCATCCCACCAGTACATAAGCGGAAGTTAGCTTGAGCAAGGAGAGTTAGACAAATTTCGGTAATATGCCGATGCTTACGCTCAGCACGACCTTGTTGCTGATGCGTATGGGGGCAGGGAAGACGAAACACAATCCCAAGCTGTTGAAACAAGGATTTGAGTGGTCGATACTCACCACCCCAGTTCGTTTGGGTTGACTTAATTTTGGTTTCAAAGAAACGTTCAACATATGTATTGAACTCAACAAATGTACGAAACACCTTAGATTTAGCACGTAAAGGAAAAGTCCATGTGTACTTGGTAAAATCATCAACAAAATGTACATAAAATCGAAAATCATCACCGGATAAAAGAGGAGCAGGGCCCCTTACATCCGAGTGAACCAACTCAAACGGCCTTGTAGTCTTCAAACTAGAAGAAGGAAAATGAGATTGATGAAGCTTGCCGAATTGACAAGCATGAAAAAAATGAATATCAGTAGGAGAAGAAGCAACTTTTATTGACTTAACTTTATTAAGTACAAAAGGAGATGGATGACTAAGGCGTTTGTGGCATAGGTCTACAATTTGGACATGTTTATTACAGACTCCATTAGTGTGTTGATCATTGAGGACACATATACACTGGGAAAAGACAAACTAGACTTAGACTGAACATTAGCAGACTGGACAGCTGATTAGAGGTGAGAAGTGCACCTTTATTGATCTTAAATGTCAAAATAAATTAAGTTTTGATTATTATTTTCATTTAATTAATATGATATATTTTATGGATGAAAATATTTGATCATGATTTAATTTATTGTTATTTTGTAGGAATTAATTGATATTTTGGCATAAAGAAAAAGAAAGAATAAAGAAAGAGTTAAATCTGAAAAACGAAAGGAAATGGGGCATTTTTGAAGTGAAGGAGCCCATTATTCGGCCCAAGCCCAGCAGCAACAACTATTTTCCCTTTGCTCCAGCCGTTGACTCGGTCAACTCCTCAGCACCCAGCAGTCTTCCATGCCTGACGACACATCAACCTTCCCAGCTGCCCTTCAATCTCTCAGCACAAATAAAGGCCTAGGGTAGTCTCTCACACCCAAACCCCAAACGAAGGCCCAAAGCCAGCGCCTCACCCAACCTTTCCAGCGTAGCCCAACAGCAGCCCAATCCGAAACCTTTCCCTTCAGCCAGTCGCCTACGTGGCGCCTTCCCATTGGCTGGGATTGGTCAATGGCCTAGCTGCCACCAGCCACATTTGGCCCAACCTTTTATGCACCTTGGGCCTTGCAAAATTGCAATTTTGAGCTTTAAAGCTCATCATTTTTGGTGCTTTAGAAAAATGGCATTTTGACCATACACCAAAATAACTAAGTTAATATTTATAATAAGATTTGATTTTTCAAAATCATATTTTATTATTAATATTTCAGATTTATTTTGTAAACCCCATTTTGTTGTTTAATTTCTTTTTAGTCATTTTCTCCATCTATATATAGGGACTCTTCCTTCACAATTTCTATGTAATTTTTAGGTAGCAACACTCTACCAAATTTTAGTCTCAATTCTCATATTTTCTCTCTAGAATTTCATGAGAATGTCTAGCATAATAGGCTAATCTTCTTAGGAAGGTTAGGATGATCCTATATGCACTATGACTTTGTTTGGTATTTTTGATTCACCATGTGCTTACAATTTATATATTTTAGTGATTTATTTTCTTTCATCTCTACTTCTTCATCTTATTATCTATATTTATGTTTACTAATAGTTTATAGATTTTGTCATGCACTTTCTATGTATTATCAAATTAGTGAAAATAATATAGATAATATCTTTATCATTTTCTCCATCTCACTCATATATATGTACTTTTGCTAAAATCTATATAGAATTAGTCATGCTCTTTTTATGTATTTTATAAATAGTAAAAGTAATATTTGTCTCAGGTTTTATGTCCAATCTTTTATTGCATTATTGCCAATAGTATAATGTTATTTTTAGATTTCTCATAAGATTTATCTCATCTTTCCATGGTAAAGATTAATAATCACTTGAATACATTTTTGTAAAATATATTTGTGCATCAATGTTAAATCTTCCAAATGAATAGTTGGGATGTGAACTTCTCATTTGTGTAACTTTTGTGAATCAAAGATCCAAATAAATAAGTATGCATATTGGTGAATCTTGATCCTTCCTACTTGTTACCTATTGTTACATCACACTTTATTCTATCTTTATTTCTAATATTTAAATCTCCAAAACAAAAAAAATATCACTTATTCTATTTTCTTCTTATTATTTATCTCTAACATTTATTTATTGATTAACTTTATTTCTTTGATTCCTTGTGGAATCGACCGCCCGATCTATACTACGACAACTGCTAAGTGGAAGTCATGTTTGGGCGTTAAACAAATTTTTGGCGCCGTTGCGTGGGAGGTAATAGCGAAAAAATAAGTTTTTTAATAAATTTTGTAAAAGAGATAAGTAATTCTATCATTTTCTTTTTGTGTATATTTCTCTAGGATTTATTTTTTAGATTTATCTTATTTACTCAAAAGAAAAAAAAAGAAAAAAAATCACTATCATTATTTTTTTTATTGCTCATTTTTAGTTAGTTTTTCATTTTTTTTTGTCATTGTTGTGCAAAAAAAAAAAATTGTTATCATTTCTTTTACTTAGTTTATTTTGTTGTTATTTTGTTAGTTTTCTTTTTCTCTTTTTATTTATTAATGTTGTAAGAAAAAAATTAAAAAAAAAAAAAAGCTTGTTGTGTGTTTATTTAGTCTTTTTTCTTGTACCTTATTTCATTTTATTTTATTTAGTTTTTTTTCCTTGTAACTTATTTTATTTTGTTTTGTTGTTATTTTTCTTTTTTTTTTCTTTCTCTTTTTTGTTTTATTATTGTTGAAAAAAAATTAAAAAAAAAACTTGTGTGTATTTAGTTTCTTTTTTTTTTAATTTATTTTTGGTATCTTATTTTATTCTATTTTTTTATTGTAGTAAAAAAAATAATAATAAAAAAATAAACTTGAAAAAAAAGATATAAATTGGTTGCTTATATTTTCTTAGTTTAGTTTTAATTTTTTTTTTTATTTATGTTTAGGATTAGTTACATTTTTTTTTAAATTTTCTATGTTACTTTGGTACTATTTTTTTATGTGTTTGTAGGATTACTTTAATTTTTTTTTTTTTACTTAGTTTTTCCTCATCTTCGAAAAAAATGTTACTTTCTTAGAATTTTATTTTAGCCCTTTTATTCATTTGTTTTATTTTTTTTTCTATAATATTTTTTTTAGGCTTTGTGAGCATCTTATTTCTTGTATTTAGATAATTTTTTTTTTATTTCTAGGTTTGTCTCTTTATTTATTTATTTTGTTATTAATTTTTTTAATTTTTAGGTTTTAAATCTTAAAAAAAAAATCATAAAATAATAATAATAATAATAATAATAATAATAATAATAATAATAAAAACAAAGCTTGTTTTGTCAACATAAGCAATTTTTGCTTAAAGGCCAATTTGAGTAAAGTTCCATCCATGCTTACTTAGTAACCTCGGGGAGTTCTAGTAAGTGTTGGTTTTAAGGGAACCGTTTTTGTGAATTGTGACCCCTCCACAATTATCTAGTAACCTCGAGGAGTTCTAGATAAAGTGTGGGTTTTAAGTGGGACTGTTCTAAAAACCTCAAATCGACCTGGAAACAAGTAAAAAAAAAAAAAAAAAAAATCATAAAAACAAAATTAAAAAAAGAAGAAGGGTTATTTGCGACAATAATGCCTATGTAGTTCATTTTGTTGCACTTAAATGCTTATGTAAAAATTTTGGCTGCAATAATGCCTACCGTTACGAATTTAGAGCAGACGTTGGTCGCTGGCCGTCAACTCTCATTAAGAACCAACGTGGTAGCCATGTGGCGGGTCTTGATTGGTCCAATAATTTTTATTTTAATAAAATAATATAAAAATATTTTTTAAATATAATTAATTAAAATTTTAATTGAAAAAATATAAAAATATATTAAAAAAATTAAACTGATTCTTAAATGAAAATGTCTTCTTCAACCTCACCTCCCCCGACCCCATTGGGTCTTCTTCAAACCTCCCCTGACCCCATGGGTCTTCTTCAACCTCATCTCCCCTTGACCCCCTCGACAAAGTTATAAGAATAGAACAATAAATGTTAGTTCAATTACACAATGTTCAGTAGATTTATAAATATATATATATATATATATCTAAGCTCCACAGCCATGGCTGCTTGAAGGAGGACTGGTAGTGGAGGACGGCGACGTTAAGCGCAAGGATCTCTTTTCCTCTTCTTCTTCTTCTATCGTCGACTACGATAAAGACAACCACAATGCCACCAAGCCTCATCACCGCTTGTCCTCTCCTCCGATCAAGCCACACAAGTTCTTTCCTTTTACATTTTTGTTTCAGATATGGCTCCATTCAAAGGATTCAAATGGCCTGCGAAGCATCTAGGTAAAATGCCGATTTTTCCCATTCATTTTCATATTTGTACTTTCTAAATTGTTTTCTTAGTTATTAATATATTTTTATTTCATGATTGTAGACTATGCAGAAAACTCCATAGACGAAATCGGCCAATTTACGGAGGTTCACGAGGGCGATATTTTGGCGATTCAAAGCCTTAGAAACTTGCAGGAGATCCAAAAACTCGTCCCGAAATCTCGCTCCTACCGAAAATTTGCCGATTTTTAAGCCGCATTTTTTGTTTGGTTATCTTCTCTGTTCAACGAGGTCGGGGGAGATGAAGTACTCTCGGCTTCAACCCAGATCTAGGCAGGAACAAGTTTTTTTTCTTGTGATATTCTCGTTCACCGATGAATCTGAGCATAAACTCTGTCGAGGGGGTTGAGACTCCACCCATGGCGTCAGCCAAAGCTTGTCGCAAGACAGGGGGTCGAGGGAAGATGAGGTTGAAGAAGACCCATGGGGTTGGGGGGAGATGAGGTTGAAGAAGACCCATGGGGTCGGGGGTAGGTGAGGTTGAAGACCTTTTTTTTAATAAGCACTTTAATTTTTTTAATATATTTTTATATTTTTTCAATTAAAATTTTAATTAATTATATTTTAAAAAATATTTTTATATTATTTTATTAAAATAAAAATTATTGGACCAATCAAGACCCGCCACATGGCTACCACGTTGGTTCTTAATGAGAGTTGACGGCCAGGGACCAACGTCTGCTCTAAATTCGTAACGGTAGGCATTATTGCCGCCAAAATTTTTACATAAGCATTTAAGTGCAACAAAATGAACTACATAGGCATTATTGCCGCAAATAACCCAAAAAAGAATGATGAAGAGAAGAAACGTTTCGAGCTGTATTTTCCGATGTATTATCCTTCAGTTAGAAACAATCATAATTCTAGTGCTACTGAGGGTACTAGCCGTTTTAGGAGTGCATGCAAACTTAGTGTAAGAGATTATCGAGAACTTGAGGCCTTAGCAACTAAGTTTGAAAGAGAAAGTTACGAGGTTCTCGAGATAGATTATGATGAACGTTATTGTGACTTTGAAATAGTCGACCATAAGAATCATAATTCTGGTTGAACCAACCCTGTAGATTTTAGTTGGAAGCCTGAGTACAACTACCATGCACCGCCTCACATGAATTTTGAGCAAAATCTTCCTAACTTCCCACACGAACCTCCATATAATGTTTGAACTGATACGAATTCCTTAGAGGACACTTTACACACATTTATAGAGGAGCAAAGAGAATTCAATAAACAATTTGTGGAAGATTTTAGGGAAACTAGTACTCAACTTTCAGAATTGACCAACGCTATTAATTCACATAATTTAAGTCAATTCCCGTCCCAACCCGAGGCCATAACACCATCCCCTACTCTCAGTTCTAAACCCGATGAGGATGATGCTATTACCATTTGGAGTGAAACTTTTTCCAATACTGAAATTCTTCCAACCATTCCAAAGAAAAATGGAAGCTATCATACTGATGTGATAGACTTAATCGTTGAGGAAATCATAAACATATTTGCAATGAAACATTCACCCAATTTCCTCCACGATTTTGAACCCGAACATTTTCTTTATCCTGAAAATGTTACTAACGCTTTGATTTTTGAGATGCAGGATAAAAGAAAATTCATTTTTGATATAGGATAGTACGCAAATATGCAGTTGGTAGACTTACCTGAGAGCGATGCTTTTGTCTACCAAAGACTGATCAGGTTTTATCTTTCTTTTTAGTGTGCTTTATTTTAATTTGTGTCTTTATTTTATGTTGTGATTTTTACTTTTTAGGGTTTTGTTGGTTATCATATTCCCTTTTTCTCACATAATGGGCTTAACATTAGACATTGAAGACAATGTCTCAATTAAAGTTGGGGGTAGTAGGCATATTCATGCGTTGACATATATTTTGATTACCATTTAAAAATTTTGAGTTAAATTTTTGCAAGATTCATGACAACAAAATTTTTGTGAGATAATTTTTGCTATTTTTACTATTAGGAAGTAATTTTTGAGAGTAATTTCATGCACAACCAAACATTGAAAAAAATTCACACATTCAATTGAGAAAAATCCTAAAGTTTAAAGTTTTTAATTTTTGTGAGACGTGAGAATGAGAAAACAACTTTGAAAACTCATATTGATCATTTGAGTTGGTAAAATTAATTTTTGGGATTTAAAACATGACATTTACTAGAGGGATAATTTTTGTTTTAAATAGTCTTTGTTGTATTTTATTGTAATTTTCCTTTTAATTTCTTGTAATTTTTTTTTAATTCTTATGTTGTCTCTTGTAAAAAAAAATTATATAAAAAAAGAAAAAAATTATAAATATATATATATAAAAATGAATGAAAAAAAAGAACAAGAGCAACATTTTTCATCTTCATCAACATTACTACATTTGTTTTCAATTTATGCCATCAAAAACAAAAACAAAAGAAAAAAAGTTAATTTTTTGGCGTGAGGTTCTTCTTCTAGCTTCTCCATGGCGAGGCGCAAGAAGGTTCACCAGAAGCCTGCTACAATAGACAAGGGAAAGGTCACACCAGGAAATGAGAAAGAGGGGGAAAGTTTGCTAGCAGGAGATGATGGAATTCCTTCGACTGATTTGGAGGAGGTTTTCAAGGATTCTATGGCTAAATTCCCTGAGGTTGGAGACTCGAGTAGGAAGGATCGGACGTTGGGTGATGATGTGACTCAAGATGCTAGGTTGACATGGAGCGAACAAGAGGATGATGGCACCGATTTTTTGTCTCAAGCCAGAGATAAGTGGTCTGCGTTCAAAAATTTGTTACCAAATCAGGGTGGTGCTCGATTGGAATTTGCAGAACCCTTGGTTCAAGATGACCATCGAATTGCTCAAGTAGATTTGGAGGAAATTACTTTTGAGGCTTCTATTTGGAACTCAGCTGTGGTTTGTATGGTTTTAGGGGCCAATCCCCCTTTGCTGTCTTTGAAGGATTCATAAAGAGAATGTGAGGAAATTTGGGGATTGAGAAGATTGCAAGGTTAAATGCTGGCCATACTCTTGTTAAATTCAGAGATGAAGTTACTAGAGACTTGGTTTTAGAGAATGGGGTTCTGCATTTTGATAGGAAGCCAGTTATTGTGCGACCTTGGACTACTGACTTAGATCATCTGAAGTTGGTCAAATCAGTCCCTGTTTGGGTGAGATTACCTGGGTTGGGTTTGCAATATTGGGGAACCAAATATTAAAGTGCTTTGGTGAGTACTCTTGGGAGACCAATTCTAGTTGATAAGGTCACAAAGGATAGATCTATGATGCAATTTGCCAGGGTTTTAGTGGAGATTGATATAGCTGATGAGGTGCCGAAATCTATCTAATTCGTGAATGAAAGAGGTCAATTAATGGAACAATTGGTTGAGTTTGAATGGCTTCCTACCCAGTGTAAGAATTTCAAAATATTTGGCCATACTGTGACTCTCTGTAATAGGAAAAAAGAAGAGGTTTGGAAACCAAAAGAGCCGAAAGCTGGGGAAATTAAACAAGGCAGTTCATCTGGGTCACAGAAGGATATTAATACGGTTATTTTAGAGCCTGTTGCTGGTTTGGGATATAAACATGTGGATGGAATTTTGGAGAATACTATTGTTCATGAGAAGTCAGAAAAGGATGCGGATGTAGTTACTCAGATATCCAAGTCAGTTCAGGAAGAGGTGCACAGGAGTTCTTCGAATAGCAATGTAGCTCATGAGGAAGGTTGGGTAACACCTAAGAGAGTGGGTGGGATGAAGAAGTTGGGTCATAAAGTTCAGAATAACTTGAAAAATACTTCTGAGGTGCTACATGATAAAAGAGTAGTGGGTTTGAAAATGGATGATAAGTCAACAAAAGACCTAAATGGGGGAATTCCACATTCTTAGTTGGAATGTTCGAGGTCTGAATAAGAGGGAAAAATAGCGTTCCCTTAGTGATTTTTGTAGACTGAATAAGGTTGGTTTAGGTGCTTTTCTGGAGACCAAAATAAAGGGAGAAAAAGTGGAGAATATGATGAGGAGCTATTTTAATGGTTGGAATTTTTATACAGGGAGTGTTAATTATGGTAGAATTCTGCTGGTGTGGAAAAGTAATATGCTGGCTGTGGATATAATTCAAGAAAGTGACCAATTTATGCATACTCTTATTAATGAGGTCAACTCTAATAGGAAGTATTGTGTTACTTTTGTTTATGGCAGGAATACTATTCAGGAAAGAAGCAAATTATGGAGGGATTTATCGTGTCTTCAGTTTCCTGCTGCTGCTTGGTTACTGACAGGGGATTTCAATTCTGTGTTTGATGGTGATGATAGGCTTGGGGGTCGTCCTGTGATGGCAGCTGAAATGAATGATGCTCAAGGTTGGAAAGCTCTAGGTATGGCGGATGAGCTTAGGTCTATTGGCTCTCACTTTACTTGGACTAATAACCAAGATGGTCAAGCTAGGATTTACTCTAAAATAGATCGTAGCTTTAAGAATGAAGAGTGGATTGATTTGTTCCCTGAGTCGATAGCTGTAATGAGGTGGGACATTTTTTCAGATCACTGTTACTGTCTCATTAAGACTGTTCAGGAGGTGGTTTCGAGTTTTAGGCCTTTTAAATTTTTTAACATGTGGACTGAACATGCTAATTTCAAGAGGACTGTTATGGATTGTTGGAACAAAACAGTTCAGGCGCTTGGTCTTGATAAAGTTCTGGTGCAACTTAAAAGGCTTTCTCAAGTGCTGAGACAGTTTAATAAGCAGCAAATAGGAGATGTTGAACGTAACTTTCAGGTTGCTAAGGAGAGATATAATCTGGCTCAAATTCAATGTCAGCAAGATCCTTATGTTACTGGTTTTCAACTGGAAGAACAGATTGCTTTTACTGTGATGGCCCAGCAGTATAAAGTTTATGACAGCTACCTTAGGCAAAGAAGTAAAGTGAATTGGCTTAGATTTGGAGATGATAACACAGCCTATTTTCACGCTTGTATGAAGCAGTGGAAGGAAACAAATCGTATTACCTCTTTTGTCTCTGAAACTGGGCAGTTAGTTGAAAATTATGGAGAGGTGGTGGATCATTTTATTGTGCATTTTCGGAATGCCTTGGGCAGTCACAGTAAGACGTTGGGTACTATCCAAAAGGAGTGTTTTATACATGGTAACATTCTTTCTCTTGAGCACCAGTTGGATTTAATAAAACCTTTTTCTAGGAAGGATGTTAAAAAAGCTATGTTTAGCATTGGTTCTATCAAGAGTCCGGGTCCGGATGGGTATGGTTCAGGTTTCTTTAAAGCAATGTGGAATGAGATTGGGGATGACATTTCAGATGCTATTTTAGGCTTCTTCCAGCACAGTTCACTTCCTAAAGGTCTAAATGATGCTTTGTTGACTTTGATTCCTAAAGTTCCGAATCCCACTAAGGCAGTGGAGTATAGACCTATAGCTTGCTGTAATGCATTTCGAAGATGATTTGTGGTAGACTGAACATGGTCCTTCCTGAGTTAATAAACCAAAACCAGGGAGCTTTTGTTAAAGATAGACTTTTAGCTCATAATATCCTTATTTTTCAGGATATTCTTAAAGGCTATAGGAGGAAACATATCTCTCCTAGATGTGTGATGAAAGTTGATCTTAGCAAAGCTTATGACTCTATTGACTGGAACTGTTTAGAGGACATCCTAGCTGCCTTTTGTTTTCCGGGTCTTTTTATTAAGTGGACTATTACTTGCTTAAAAGATTCATCTTATTCTATTTTGTTAAATGGCAGAGTTCAGGGTTGTTTTACAGGAAGGAAGGGGTTGAGACAAGGGGACCCGATGTCCCCTTTGTTATTTGTGCTTATCATGGAATACTTTACTAGGTGTCTCATCCAAGCTACTCAGGATAAAGGTTTTAAGTTTCATCCTAGATGCAAAAAGTTGAGTTTGGTGAGCTTATGCTTTGCGAATGATTTAGTTCTGTTTTGCAAGGGGAACAACACTTAAGTTCAGGTTATTCAAGCTTGCTTTAACTCTTTTAGTGCTGTTTCTGGGTTAACAGCCAATATAGAGAAGTCGAAAATTTATTTTGGTGGTCTTTCAGAGAAAGAAACCAGCGGTATCTTGAAGGTTATTCAGTTTACTGAAGGTGAGTTTCCTCTCAAGTATCTTGGGGTGCCTTTAAGACCTACAAAGTGTCAAGCTGGGGACTGTGATAGCATATTAAAGAAGATAAGGCTGAAGCTTTTTCACTGGGCTAACAAACACTTATCCTATGCTGGAAAAACTCAGCTGATTCAATCTGTGCTTATGGGGATAATAGCCTTTTGGATGAGTATTTTCCTTTTACCTAAGAAAGTCATTGCTGAAATTGATCATCTATGTAGGAAGTTTCTGTGGGGTACTAATGGGAGGAATGCGAACAGAAGTAAGTTACATCTCACAGCTTGGGACCAGGTATGTCTTCCTAAACAGATGGGAGGTATTGGTTTTAAGGAAAGTGTTAAATGGAATATGGTTTTACTAGCCAAATATATATGGGCTGTTTCATCCAAACAGGATGTTCTTTGGGTCAAGTGGATAGATGCCATTTACCTTAAAGGTCAATCTATTTGGGAGTATAAACTTCAAGTGTATGTGAGTTGGTATTGGCGTAAACTCATTAAGCTAACCACTGTTATCAACTTAGAGATTTTGGTTAAGGCAACAGTGAAGAACAAATTACACACCAGTAAATTGTATGGACTGCTGGTTCACAAGGAAAGAGTTCAGTTTTGTCATGTTTTCTGGTGCAATTTATCTGTGCCCAAGCATAGGTTTATACTTTGGCAGTCTACTTTGGTGCACTTACTAACCAGAGACAACTTACTTAAGTGTCATTTACAGTTATCCTCAGCTTTATGCCCTACGTGTGAAATGCACCAAGAATGTCATGCTCATCTCTTTTTTCAATGTCCATTCTCTCAAATGGTGAGACAGAGAGTAGCTACTTGGCTGAACTGTGATGTTTGGCCTATCCATTACCAGGGATGGCTTGAGTGGATGAAGGGGAAACCAAAAGGTATCCAGCAAAAGCTTCTAGCTGCTGGTTTAGCTGCTGTGGTGTATTTGGTCTGATGGAACAGGAATCAATGCTTATATAATCAGTGGTCTTCCTCTGTGAACTCAATTTTTGCTGTGTTGCAAAAAAGCTTACTTGCTAGAGTTAAAAACCTGCCTAGATCTAAGCTTTCTAGTAAAGATGTAATTTTTCTTGAGAGTGTTAATCTCTTGTAATCCTCGGTTGGAGGGGCTCTTTTGAGCTTGTTTTGTATTGTTGGTTTTGTGGTTCAATATATTTCTTATTTCATCAAAAAAAAAAAGAAAAAGAAAAAAAGTTTGTGTATTTTATTTTTGTTCTTTATTTTGGCTCTTAATATCATTTTGTAAAATCCCGAAGGTTCTTATATCATTTAAATTCCAATTAATTAATTAACCTATCTTTTGATCAATATTTGTTAACATTGTTTGTCCTAAAATGATAACATCCATTTTTGAGTGTTAATTGATAAATTTCCAACTCCAAGAGTGTCACCCATCTCCCATTAAAATACTTCCAATACCTTTGTGAGGATTTGGAGTTGAGACTTTATTCTTTGGTGATTTTTCAATATTGTTTGTGTTATAAATTTTGGAAAGAACGATATGGTTTGGTGCACACACAAAACTCTTGAATTACAATTTTGATAGTTTTAAATAGCATTTTTCTAAATTCTCACTAAACATTTTGTTAAATGATTTTGCATAATTTAGCTCACTAATTCATCGTGGTAATAATTTTTATCCGCTTGAATTGCTAGGGACTAGCAATAAGCTAGTTGGAGGTTGTGATTAGAGGTGAAAAGTGCACCTTTATTGATCTTAAAATTCAAAATAAATTAAGTTTTGATTATTATTTTCATTTAATTAATATGATATATTTTATGGATGAAAATATTTGATCATGATTTAATTTATTGTTATTTTGTAGGAATTAATTGATATTTTGGCATAAAGAATAAAGAAAGAGTTAAATCTGAAAAACAAAAGGAAATGTGGCATTTTTGAAGTGAAGGAGCCCATTATTCGGCCCAAGCCCAACAACAACAACTATTGTCCCTTTGCTCCAGCCGTTGACCTGGTCAACTCCTCAGCACCCAACAGTCTTCCACGCCTGACGCCACATCAACCTTCCCAGCTGCCCTTCAATCTCTCAGCACAAACAAAGGCCCAGGGTAGCCTCTCACGCCCAAACCCCAAACGAAGGCCCAAAGCCAGTGCCTCACCCAACCTCTCCAGCGTAGCCCAACAGCAGCCCAATCCAAAACCTTTCCCTTCAGCCAGCCGCCTACGTGGTGCCTTCCCATTGGTTGGGATTGGTCAATGGCCTAGCTGCCACCAGCCACATTTGGCCCAACCTTTTATGCACCTTGGGCCTTGCAAAATTGCCATTTTGAGCTTTAAAGCTCATCTTTTTTAATGCTTTAGAAAAATGGCATTTTGACCATACACCAATATAACTAAGTTAATATTTATAATAAGATTTGATTTTTCAAAATCATATTTTATTATTAATATTTCAGATTTATTTTGTAAACCCCATTTTGTGTTTAATTCTTTTTAGTCCTTTTCTCCATCTATATATAGGGACTCTTCCTTCACAATTTCTATGTAATTTTTAGGTAGCAAAACTCTACCAAATTTTAGTCTCAATTCTCATATCTTCTCTCTGGAATTTCATGAAAATGCCTAGCATAATTGGCTAACCTTCTTAGGAAGGTTAAGATGATCCTATATGTACTATGACTTTGTTTGGTATTTTTGATTCACCATGTGCTTAAAGTTTATATATTTTAGTGATTTATTTTCTTTCATCTCTACTTCTTCATCTTATTATCTATATTTATGTTTACTAATAGTATATAGATTTTGTCATGCACTTTCTATGTATTATCAAATTAGTGAAAATAATATAGATAATATATTTATCATTTTCTCCATCTCACTCATATATATATGTACTTTTGCTAAAATCTATATAGAATTAGTCATGCTCTTTCTATGTATTTTATAAATAGTAAAAGTAATATTTGTGTTAGGTTTTATGTCCAATCTTTTATTGCATTATTGCCAATGGTATAATGTCATTTTTAGATTTCTCATAAGATTTATCTCATCTTTCCATGGTAAAGAATAATAATCACTTGAGTACATTTTTGTAAAATATATTTGTGCATCAATGTTAAATCTTCCAAATGAATAGTTGGGATGTGAACTTCTCATTTGTGTAACTTTTGTGAATCAAATATCCAAATAAATAAGTATGCATATTGGTGACTCTTGATCCTTCCTACTTGTTACCTATTGTTACATCACACTTCATTCTATCTTTATTTCTAATCTTTAAATCTCCAAAAAAAAAAAAAAAAATCACTTGTTCTATTTTCTTCATATTATTTATCTCTAACATTTATTTCTTTGCCTCCTTGTGGAATTGACCGCCCGATCTATACTACAACAACCGCTAAGTGGAAGTCACGTTTGGGCGTTAAACAACAGCTGAAACAACAAGTTGATAGAGACCTCCTCTAATGGCGCCCTGAGCGAGAACCTTCTTCAAAACCTTGTCCTTAACAAAACATGAGAAGGCATAGAATTCAACAATCATAGAATTATAACAAGTGAATTTGGAAATACTAACCAATTTTTTTGTAAGATGAGGAACATGTAAAACATTTTTCAAGCATAAAGGCATAGAATCAGTAGCAAAGAAAGTTGAACCAGTGTGTAAAATAGGTAAACAAGCACTATTACCTACAACCACCTTTTCCTTGCCTTTGTAATCAGATTTGAGACTCAGAGTAGCCAAATCAGCAGTCATGTGATCCGTAGCACCACTGTCCAATTACCACACATGATCTGCCACCACATTCAGAGTAGCCACAAGAGCTTAATGATTGCCATTTGAACCAGTAGATTGAGTACGAGCAACATCCGAGCCATCGTAGCTAAGATCAAAATAATGAAAACACTTCAAAGCAGTGTGTCCAAGGCGACCACACACTTGACAGATAGGGCGATTGCCACCAGTAGAAGTGCCACGACCACCATTAAAACTAGGAGAAAGTATTAGTCCACCACGACCACCATTGTTGCAAAAAACGTGCGCACCACCACGAGATGACTGGAAAGAACCAGATCCTTTCTTCACTTTAGTGAAATTAGCAGAGATAGGATTCATATCAAGATGAGCAGTGGAATTAAGAAGTTCAAGTCGCATTTCATGGTTGGACAATAGAAACTGAACTTCCCGGAGAGTGACAGACTCTCTAGCAGTGAGACTAACCACAACAACTTCATACTCAGGGCCAAGACCAACAAGAATGTAAAGAACAAGCTCATCATCAGAAAGTGACTGACCGACAACAATCAAATAGTCAGCAAGATTCCACATATGTAAGATGTACTCATCAACATATAGAGATCCTTTCTTCGTGGTCTAAAGCAGTTGACGAAGATGGAGAATACGAGCCTTCGACTTCATAGTGAACAATCGCTCCAGAGTCTGCCAAATTTCAGCCGCATTGGTACAACGCACCACATGACCAAGCATCGCGTTAGACATGGAGGATATAAGCCAGCTCATCAAAAATTGATCCAAACGTAGCCAAGTAGGGTAAGCGGGATTAGGAACATGAAGAGTGGGATCAGTAGCGGTAGGTATCAATTGTTCAGGGTGAACATGAGTGCCAAGCAGAAATTCATTAAGATCGTAAGCACGAAGCGTTGGAAGAACTTGAGATCTCCAATAAGTGAAATTAGTCCGATCAAGACGCAGAGAAGGCAGAGGCACGTTCGCCGGAATCACCACAGACACCTGAGGGGTTGAGGTCGAAGCCATACCAGAGCTTGAGGAGGACGAAGCTGAATCAGAGGCAGGAGACGCCATTGGCTCTTGATACCAAGTTAAACTCTGTAATTCTCTGTAAAACTCTGTAAAACTAAGAGAGAAAAATGGAGTGTAGGAAAACTTTATGCCCTAACTAATAAGCATAAAGCATTGAGTATCATATATAAATTGAATCTCATTACAGGAGTAATACAAAGCTAACATTCTAACAATATGCCAGCTGGCTAACAACTATGTAACTAACCAATGCCTATTGTGCTAACATTACAACTGCCTGACACTAACAGATTCTTGATACTCAATACTAGGGAAGAGGTAGTTGGGGTTGATGCATATAGTTTGGGAACGACCTCTTTTTTCTTTTTCTGGTTCTATATATTACTGTGTGTGTTATTATTAATACATGTTCAATCTTAAGTTAGATTTGGAATATTTGTTTGTAAGATTGTTGATGTGATTAGGATTATGAATTGTTGATATGAGTTAAGTTTGAAATTTCTGTATGTGATAATGTTAACCTAAACTCGTGTAGTTTGAGCATAAATTTCACGTTAATTGAACATAAATACCAATTTATTTTAGTTATAATAGCGTGATCATCACTTCATTTCTAGATTGTTATAAAGTCTAGAAGCAAAACATTATAAATATTGACCTTTTTTTTAAAAAATATTTTAGTTTTGTTTAAATTTATATTTTGATATTTTTAACGTACGAAAGGAATTTTAATTGTTTTTTTAATTAGTTTGTAACATATTTTAAAATTATTATTTAATTAAAATATATTTTTACGTATACTTTTTTATTTTTAAAATTGAATTTTAAATATATATTTTTTTTGACCAAATAGAATGTTTCTTCTTGAATTATTGACCTTATATAGTCTTACCTCTTGAATTTTTTTCTCTTTACCAAGTCTTCAGGCCAAATCCTTTTGATCAATAAATTGGGGAAATATCCTATTTGGGTAAGCTTTTTGGATCCAAATAATTTCTCTCCATTACCGTAGCCCTTGCGTGTCCCTCACTAAAATTATAATACCTCATCATCAAACTTGCCAGCCCATATTTAACAAAAAAAATTCCGTCTTTTCATTTTCCCTTCCTCCAAATCATGCTTTCTCTCTTGTAGTTCACTTTCTTTCTCACTCTTTTTTATTTTTTTGGGTCCAAAAAAATTGCTCTTTGACAACTTAATAATTTTATTTTACGATTATTGACTTGGTGTTGAGCTTATATTTCATGGTGCACAGAGTTGTTCAATGAGAAAGATAAAGAATCTTGGTGGAGAGTGTGTATATTTCGGTTTGTTGATGAGATGAGAGAGAAAGGTATGCATTTTTTACTGCATTTTCAATGAAAAGAATCTTCTAGTAGAGAAGTCATTATTATTGTAAGTGTATACTTGGCTAATAATCCATAAACAACATTATTACAACAATAACACACATGAACTAGAGATAAGGGAAAAATATGAGAAAGAACATAGCGAACCGCATATCAGATGTACTGCGGCGTGGTTTCAGCATATGAATGGGTTTGGAGGTTGTGCTTGCTTCCATTCTTTGTACTATTCTATTGCCCATTGTGCCAGATCTTGTGTTATGCGAATGAGCACCATTCCACCAAACTAATTTTTTTTTCAACTACTGTGCTAAAAATAAAAAATAATTCATCACTATATATATATATATATATATATATATGTGATTGACAAGAAATGAAGAAAAAAATTTGTGGTTAATGGGACATGATATATTACATAAAATTAGCCTAGCTGAAGTAATTTAAAGTGATTTGTCCGTAAGTGAGATTGAGAACAGAGATGCGATAATACTTTATTTTTATGGATTGGATATTAAAAGAAACAAACCACTACAAACAAAATATATGGAAAAATTTCCAATTTAGCATAAATAAAGGTAAACCTTAATAAACATGTGAAGTCAAGAATGACTAAAGTTACGTATTGGTATTTCCAGATTGATTCTGTAATTAAATAAACTTGTGAAGTGAATTAGAAGGCAATCATACTTAGTGTAGAAAAGGAAATATCTTTAGCAAAAATAATACAAGTACATAAACACAATGTTGAACATGGAATAGTTATATACAGAGAAAACAAGCACATTAGCGGTTAGGAGTGCATACATAAATCAACTTCCTGAAAATAAATAAGACTCATATATATGCAATATGATGAGTAATTGTTTAGGCAAAAATTTCACATTTTAAATATTAAAATTAATGCACAACACAATTTCACCTATGCCAAATTGATAGCATAAAAATTTATTAATTTAAGTTTGACCCATCCAAGATTATAAGAACAATATCTTAATTACAGTCCTTTTGTTTAAAGAAACATATTTTGATTCCAATTATAATGATATTAATTACTTCTATAAATTTGGAACTTTTTTGGAATTGTGTCTGAATTCAGTAAATTTGGTTGACTGAGCTACCTACATATCCTTGTTAAAGAATCAAGCCACTTGTAGTTATGATATATGATATTTTAGAAAATGAGTGGAAGAATTTCGGTAAGTGACAATTTAGGAATCCATAGTAATTTTAGAAATTTATGAAATTATGGTAGATGACCATATCATGAAATTATTTACTGTTTTAGAAGTTAGGAAAAATTCTGAGGTGAATGACCTTTTATTGAATTTTGAGAGTTGTATTTAATATTTGAGAACTTTGAGAATTTGTGACTGTACTTAGCTTTAACAACTAAGTTGTTTACATGTCCTTTAAATGAATCAAGTCAAACGTAGTTAATTGATTTTTATATCTTTGAGAATTTTGTAAAGCATTAGGTTATTTGGAGATTTTCACCATTTAAGATGGGGTTTTGAGGTGAATGACTTCACTTAGAACTTGTGTTGAGGTGAATGACCTCTTTAAGAATTTTTGTTGAGATGAATGACCTCGTTTGGAAAGTTTGAAGTGAATGACCTTATTGAGAAATTTGGGAGTTTGTGACTGTACCTAGCTTTAGAAATTAGGTTGCCTATGTATCCTTTGAGGGAATCAAGTCGAACACAATTCAAATTTTTTTGTATCTTTGAGAACTTTGTAAAGAATTAACTTGCTTTGAGATTTCCATGATTTGAGGTGGAAGTTTGAGGTGAATGACCTCAGTTAGAACTTGTGTTGAAGTGAAAGATCTCTTTTAGAATTTTTGTTGAGATGAATGACCTCATTTAGATTTTTGTTGAGGTGAAAGACCTCAATGAGAGCTTGGGAGTTTATGACTGTACCTAATCTTAGCAATTAGGTTCCCTACGTATCATTTGGAGGAATCAAGTCAAACATAGTTAAGAAATTTTGTTAAATTTGTATTCTTTGGAGACTTTGAGTTTGTTTTGGCAGAAAACTCATTTTCAATCTCAGTTAAATAGGATTGGAGATGCTTTGAATTGCAATTCTATTTTGATGAAAATTGTGAAATAAAATTCAAAATTAGTTAAGATTTTGTGTCATTATGAAAGTAGGAGAGAGATTTTTTTTTGACAAAGAAGCGATGACTTATATGTTTTAGTACTTTTTTTTATGTTTGGTCATATTTGATAATTGAAATTTTTGATTCATAATTTGAATTCCAATTTTTTTCTCACTAAATTGAATGTGCATTCTTTTTCTTTACTTGAGAGACACCAACTTATTTCATGCTTAGACTTATTTCCACAATATCAATTTGGATATGAACTTAGGTTCACGTCTAGATTTGGGCTCATTCGATATTTGTCTTTTGTCTCCGGTATTTCTCAATTTTGAGGGCTTGGACTTATCGATAAGTCCACTTGTTTATATGTAAACTAGAAAACATAACTGTAATGCCCTGGTTACCCCAAAACAGTTATGGTGAACGGTGGACCGGAAATTTGACCCGCTACCCGAGTCCTTTGGTAAAAAACGTGCTCTAAGTGTAATTAACAGGTTAAGGTGAAAAACTACTAAAAAAGAAATGGATATTTTCATTACAAACTGCTTTGCAGAGCTAATCAAAACATTTACAAGTTGTTCTCAGTACAAAATAGTCATTACTGTTTCAAATTTACAATCCCGCCGACCTAAGTGGCAAAAATAGGGTAAACCCCCTAGTTCCTATGAGAACGCCTTGGCCGTGGTGGTCAAGCGGCCGCATATGTACACATCACCACCTAAGCTCTCCACTCAAGGCTGGGTGAGCTTTTCTTTCCCTTTACTTGCACCCATGAGCCAAGGCCCAGCAAGAAAACACAATAAAGCATGATATAATATTAACAATGATCATAATAATCATCCAGGACTATCAGTCCCAACAAATAGGTGACTATCGCAAGAGTCACTAATACAGGGACAACACCCTCCAGCTGTGTGACGATAGGGTCACCAGGGCTTAACAGATAAGTGAGCCTTTCATAAGTTTGAACAGGATAGGTGTATGGTGATTAGTCACCAACATAACCTTCCTCATGACTTACAGTCATAAACCCTGGAACAACGTTCCCTAGCCATGTGACAAGCAGTCACCGGGGCCATATGCCCTGGCTCTGAATAACTGGTCTTAGACCAGACAAGTGCTTATAAGTTCATCGACCTTAGGGTCGGTCCAGCGTTAATACCCCATATGAGTCATTCTTTGCTGATATCGATTAGATCTAATCTTCATTTGGCTCGGCGTTCATGACGCTATGCCATTTCTGACTCTTAGGTCAGTGTCCCTGACTAGTCAGTGCCATATACAAGTAATCAAAATTCTCTAGCATTTTAATATGCAATCCATGTCCACATTTATCAACCAACATGCCTCAATAACAATCACGCATGTCATATATACACAGGGTGCAGTTTTCTTACCTCAGATTCGAGCTAGAAAGACTAAAAGAACGACCCGTGAGAACGATCAACCTTTAGTCCTTTAGCGGTCACCTAGTCATAACCAAACACGGGACATCATCAATAATAATGGTCAACATAGGTTTCCACACCAATATCTAGCCTCCGGGAGATCAATCCCAACTAATCCAAGTAGTAGGAACACTCCCGAGGCCTATAGCTAAGTTCCCGGGGTCAAAACGAGCAAACGGGGTAAAAACAGGGCAAGGGCTGGGACCCTCACACCTTGGGCCATGGCCCCCAGAGATTCCAGAGGCAAGCGCCATGGCGCTAAACCCAAGGGCCGCGGCGCCCAGCGCAAACAGAACCTCCTCCTTCAACCTCGAGCTAGGGCCGCGACGCCGAAGAACAGGGCCGCGGCCCCCAACCCTGGGCCATTCCCAAACGCGTTTTCTACTTCTCCAAGCTTCCAAAATCATACCTAACCATCCCCAATCATCAAAGAAAATTTTGCAAGCTTACTAAAACACCAAAACCCTCAAAACCCAAGGTTCAAACCAACCAAAAACTCAACAATTCACAAAGTCCAATTCAAAGCTTAGAAACTCGGAAAACTCAAAAATTTAAACTTAGATTACCTTTGATTGGGTTGTTTTCCGTCAAATCCTTCGGTTAAGAAGCTTCTAATCTTTCCTAGGATTGCTATGCCTCAATCCTCGCTTGATTCCGACTCCTAGAACTCGAGATATCTTCGAAAATGCTCAAAAGGTAAAACGGACTATCGAAAGGGAGAACGAGAGGTTTTCTAATCGTACGTTCTATTTGACAGCTACTTCAGGCTTAAGTAACCTCAAATAAAACCTAAAGCTCGGGGTCTCGAGGTCCCGAAAATACCCCCGGGGACATTATAGTCAAAACCTCCAAAATTTCACCCTGATCTCAAATGTTCCCAATTTATCATCAAATAAACATTTCTACTACCCCAAAATTGACCCCGTTATGACAAAACCGCTAATCCACTATATATGACCGTCTCATGCCGAATAGCTCGAATATATCTCCATAATAATGAAATCTCATTCACAAATCAAGTTATGCACCCAAATACACACATTCACCCTCAATGGGCCAAATTATCAAAATAGCTTAATTATTTAAATGTCGACCCACATGCACGCATATAACATCATATCATAATATAATTCACATATACATGCATAATATCATTTAATGGCATAATTAAGCAAGTATGGCCCTCCCGGCCTACTAATCTTGCCATTAAACCATACCGGAGAATTCGGGGCATTACAATAACCGCGCTTCGTGCAGTCTTTTGTAATGATTAAAAAAAAAAATATTTTAATTTTTTTAGGGAGATTGTGTGGTAGGGATTCCTTTTCACTTTACTCGTACAACGTGCTCCTTATATGGATATATGAGGGCATCTTGAACACAATTTTTTCTTCATGATGGTGTTCATTGTATAGCGAACCTCCTGCAGGTTTTCGAGAAATTCTGAATAATTAAAGTGCCTAAAACAAAATTCAAATAGTTGTTGTACACGTACTTTTATTTATTATTATTATATCCTTTGCGTGCTTTTTTTATTTTATTTAAAAAAGTCTAAATTATGTATAAGAAAATTTATGTTTTGTGTAAGGGTTATTTTGGCAGATTACCTGTTTGGATCCTTTGTTTTAAAAAATTAACTTTTAGATCTCGTATTTTGTCAAAATGTAAACATAGGGATGAATATATCGATTATTTGAACACAGTATTTTGGCTGATTACACATTTTGACCCTTTATTTTTAAAAATTAACCTTTGAACCATGTATTTATTCAAAATGTTATAATTTTTTTATAAAAAATTTATATAATTTTTGTTTTGTGTAAATGTTCACACCATTTTGAACTTTGTATTTTAGCCGATTACCCGTTTGGACCCTTTACTCTTAAAAATTAATTTGTGGAGCTCGTGTTAGATTGATTATTTGAATACAGTAGTTTGACCAATCACTGTTTTAACTCTTTATTTTTTAAAATTAACCTTTGGACCTTGTATGTATTCAAAAGATTACAAATTCTTTATAAAAAATAAATTATATATATAATTTATATTTTTGTGTAAATGTTCACACTATTTTGAACCTTGTATTATAGATTTGAAAGGTTGCTAAAAAAATGAATTAATATATGTTGTCCGTGTTTTCACCAAAGGACACGTGGTAATTCGAAACCGGTGTGGGTAGGGCACGTGTCGAAGAGGCCTGCATTTTCAAGTGAGGCCATGCCCCGAGGGTCAGTCCTCGGATATAGGGCATGGACGTCTCCCTGAGGCCATGCCCCGAGGAATTGTTAGTAGTCCTCGGGCTCTTTATAAGCAGTTGCCTTTCAGGTCAAGGACCTTGTCCTCGGAACCTAAAAGGCTAGCCATGTGTCAACCAGTGCAGGTTTGCAGCGTCAGAGGATCGTCTGACAACCTTTTTGGCGATCCGTCCACAATGTTCTTAATTGTATGACTCGACAATTCGCACTCCCACTACACCGCTTGACAAGGAAATACATGTAGCATGCCCTGACAGTGCCAGGGGCATGTTCCCCATAAAGTAGGTAACTTTCTACAATGGGCCATGTGTTTATCGCCTGGGCTGTGGTCTCCAATCAAAGCAGCCCAATGCATTAAAGTGGTATTAATACCCCAATAACGGGGAGAATATGTATTAAGGACAAATAATTAGCATTAATGACCCCAGCTTCTATACATAGGGTTGGGAGTCTCTTTGTAAAGGGTTCATAATTTAAAAAAAAAGATAGCCTTGTACTTAGAGCAATAAACACTGCCTGAGAAAACTCCATTGGAGATGGCCTCAGCAAGCTTCTAATATCCTTAATACCATAGACTTGTGGACTAGGGCTCTTTTATAGCCTGAACCACATAAAAATTGTTGTGTTCTTGTTGTTTATTTCTTTAATCTCTCATCTTTAGGTTGATAGTGAAAAAGGCAGTCAACATTTTGGTGCTTTCATTGAGAGCTTGAAGAAAGCATTCAGAACATTTATAGCCATGGTAACCACTCGAAGAAATGCCACAGACGGCATAGTCCCTGCTATCGGAGTTAAAGGAGGGGAAGCCAGTCGACAACCACCTCAAGACACGCCTGAGATGGTGGAGGATTATGACGAAGATGCCGAGTACAATGGCAAAGATGACGGTGGCGACCAAGAGTATTGAAAGGAAGAATACCCTCAACCCATGGATGCGGAGGAGACACCAGAAGTGGTGGTGCTCCATGAATAGGTGGCCACCTAGTAACAAAAGATTGATGCCCAAGAGGGTAACATCACCGCCCTACAGATGATGGTACTTTCCATGAAGGCCACTCTTGTAGCCCAAGGGCTACGAATGGACCCCAATGGTAATGTGCTAGCTGGGCACCCAACAGGCATGCCACTTGCGTACCCTGTTGGAGTGCCACCTATTAATATAGCCAGAGTGCCTCCCGAGCACCCGACTGAAGAGGCATGAGTCCGCTAGTTGGGGTGCCCACCAGGCAGCCAGCTGGAGTTGGAACCCCAGTGTCGCCGCAGGACCGTGGCAAAGGAAAAGCTTATGATAATCCTGCTCCAAAGCAGAAGAAGGCTCGTCAAGAACATGAGGGCCATCAGATTCCCAATCAAGATGGTAAGGGTAATGGCCCAGGGGCCCGAGGACACTGCCAAGCTGTCAGCGCTCGGGGAGCTTGGGGTGTTCCGCCCGACATGCCCACACAGATCACGCGAGGCCTGGAGGTGGTGTCCCCTTGAGACCTCGCCAAACCCGTGGGAACAGTGGTCCAGGGATTTGCCCAAGGAACGTTCCACTGAACCGAGAGCGTATCATCAGTGCCTCGGTAAATGGTGGAAATATTGAGTCCGACGGAGAAACTGAGGTGGCTCGTCTTCAGGATAATGACACGTTCCGAGGACAAGATGACCTACGAGACAATCTTAATGCCCTAAGGTGCACGTGGGAATATCCCAGATCCACATCCTTAACCACGAGCTCTAAGTTTCTCTAATGGAAGTTATTGGACTGAGGGCCGTCAAAGTGGTAGGTCCGACTCAGATCTCAGGAACTAGCTGAGTTCAGTTTAGAGCCCTTGATTCGATCCGCAGACTGATCTACGAGATCGCCTAAATTCACAAAGGAGAAATCCACCTCGCGATGGAGTCAGTGGCACTCACCACGAGAGCTCAGGTGAATCAGGATACCCCTCCTCCGATAACAGGGGGAGAAATAACAACCATCTCCGGAGGCCCTCATCTGGCAGGCTCGAGCAGAGGTGCCCATAAGAGTTATATCAATGAGCTAAGATATCACAACGGAGTTGAGTTTGTTCCGGAGCATAGTTTATCCAAGCAGCAGCGATTGGAAAAACAACCAATCAGCTTCACTAAAGAAGATGCTAGCCATGTCTAATTCCCGCATAACGATCCTCTAGTCGTAACCGTCCATCTCGCCAACCAGAGGGTTAGGAGGATGCTGGTGGATAATGGAAGTTCTGTGAACCTTCTATTCAGGTCCACCTTAGAAAAAATGGGATTGTTCGTAATCGAGCTGAAAGCAACCTCCATGATGCTGTATGGGTTTTCCTGGGAGGGATCGACTGCTATCAGGACAATCAAGTTAGTGATAACCTTGGGTGAAGGACCACAAACTGTTTCCAAGCTTCTCGAGTTTCTGGTCCTCGATTGTCCGATAGCGTACAATGCAATCTTGGGTCGACCTACGTTAATGGCATTCAAAGCCATAACATCTGTTCGCCACCTTGTGATCAAGTTCCCCTCATCTGCAGGAATATGTACTGTCTGAGGCAATCAACTTGCTGCCAGGGAATGCTACAACATTTCCATGAAGGGAAAATCACAACCCGGGCAGCAAACGATGGCCGTACAGGACGAAGGCGAGGAATCCCAGGAAGCAAGGACTGCTCCTAGAATGGAAGAACCTCAGCAAGCCGGTGGCAGGGATACTACCCCGAGTAATGATATCGATCCGTGGGTAGGAAAAGATAGATCTGAGCTCTGACCTATTATACATCGATCCAAAGATGCTTCGAGAGTTGTGAAGCTCGGGAAAAATCTTGGCGATGAGAGGAAGGCGGAGCTGATAAATTTTTTACAAGGGAATCTAGATGTTTTTTTCTTCATGAAGACATGGTAGGGATAAGCCCGAGTGTGATCATGCATACCCTAAACTTGGATAAAAGCGTGCCTGCAAAATCCCAGAAACAGAGGCGTTTGGGTACAACCCGAGCTGAGGCCCTGGAAGAAGAAGTAGCTTAGCTTTTAAAATGCAGGTTTATTCGCGAGGCTAAATATCTGATTTGGGTCGTAAATCCTATCCTGGTCCCAAAGCCAAATGGAAAGTGGTGGACCTGCATCAATTTTTCCGACCTAAACAAATCTTGTCCCAAGGATTGCTTCCCATTGCCAAGAATTGATCAGTTAGTGGATGCCACTACAGGGCACGAGATCATGTCCTTCATGGATGCGTTTTCTAGGTACAACCAAATCACGATGAACCTTGCGGACTGGGAGCATACTAGCTTTATGACTCCAACGAATGTTTATTGTTATAAAGTTATGCCCTTCGGGCTGAAGAACGCTGGGGCCACCTACCAGTGATTGGTCAACATAATATTCGTTGATCAGATCGGGAAAAACATGGAAGTGTATGTCGATGATATACTGGTCAAATCTAAGAGTGCCGATAACCATGTTCCCGATCTGAAGGAATGTTTTGAGATCTTAAGGAGATATACTATGAGGTTGAATCCCCATAAGTGTACTTTCGGAGTGGCATCAGGAAAATTTCTGGGATTTATAGTCAATACTAGAGGGATAGAGGCGAACCCCGACAAAATCAGATCGTTATTAGAAATGCCTTCACCCAGGTCGCGTAAGGATGTCCAGAGTCTAACTGGAAGAGTGGCAGCTCTTAATCAGTTCATTTCTAAGTCCAGTGACAAGTGCCTGCCATTCTATAACTTGCTCTGAGGAAATAAGAAGCTTGAATGGACTGAGGAGTGCGAACAAGCATTTCTCGATCTAAAAACACATTTGGCCGAGCCACCAGTATTGTCAAAACTAGCGGCGGGGAAGCCTCTTCTCCTCTACTTGGTTGTTACAGAAAATGGAGACAGTGCCGCGGTGGTCCAGGAGGAGGACCGGGTTCAAAAAATGATATATTATATAAGAAAAAGACTTCTCGGAGCTGAATCGAGGTATCCCTTAATGGAAAAAGATGGCGTTCTGCCTTATTCTGGCCTCCAAAAAACTTAGACCTTACTTTCAATGCCATTCAATCCACGTCATGACCGGCCAACCTTTAAGGCAGGTGTTGTAGAAACCTGAAGCAATGGGATGTCTCTTAAAATGGGCCATCGAACTCAGCCAATTTGAAATATTGTACGTACCACGGACTACGATCAAAAGTCAAGTCCTGGCTGATTTCATGGCTGAGTGCACCGGGTTTCAGGAGGAGCTGTTGAGAGAACCAATACAAGCGTTGTGGAGAATCTTTGTGGATGGTTCATCTAACAAGAACGGGTCCAGAGCTAGGATCATTTTGATCTCTCCAGAAGGACATCGATTCCACTACGCGCTACGGTTCAGGTTCGAGGCATCCAACAATGAAGCCGAATACGAAGCTTTATTGGCCGGGCTTAGAGTGGCAAAGGAATTGAAGGCCAGGGTCGTCCAATGCTATAGCGATTCCCAGATCAGGGTAAACCAAGTGTCAGGGGAATATCAAGCGTGGGGGGCCAAGATGGTGGCTTACCTAGCCAAAGTGAAGAAAGAGCTATCAGAGTTTGAATATGGCCTCGTCGAGCAGATCCATCACGAGCAGAATGCCAACACTGATGCTTTGGCGAGACTCGCTACCTCCAAAGAAGCTGAGACTCTGAGCATAGTACTGGTGGAATTTTTGGAGAGCCTAAGTGTGGCAGGAAGCCCGGTGGAGGTCGAGATGATCGACACCAGGCCGACCTGGATGACTCCCATAATAGAGTATCTTACAATAGGGAAGTTGCTTGATGAATGAAAAGACGTGAGAAGGATACTTTATCAAGCTCCAAGATATGTAATCGTGGATGGAACGTTGTATCGACGTGGCCATTCCTTGCCTCTTCTACGATGTGTTCTGCCAGAGGAGGCCAAACCTATTTTACAGGAGGTGCATGAAGGCTTCTGTGGGGATCATGCTAGGGGGAAAAACTTGGCCTTAAAAATATTAATGAAGGGATATTATTGGCCCACTTTATCAAAGGATTCCATCTCCTATGTCCGACAGTGCGACAAATGCCAGCGGTTGCCACAGTCGCTCGAGCTCCACCAGTCGAGCTAAAAATGATCTCATCCCCATGGCCATTCGCGATATGGGGAATTGATTTAATAGGAGCTCTGCCCATGTGAAAAAAAGGAGTTCGCTATGCGGTGGTAGCCATTGATTATTTCACAAAGTGGGCAGAGGCTGAGCCCCTGGCAACAATCACCTAAAAAAGAGTCCTTTTCTTTGTAGTCAAGAGTATTGTGTGCCGATTCGGATTGCCTAAGAAGATTGTATCGGATAATGGAACTTAGTTCGATAGCGATCTCTTCACCGAGTTCTATGAAAGGCACGAAATAATTAAAAGTTTCTCTTCGGTTGCCTACCCGTAAGACAATGGGCAGGTTGAGGCCGTGAATAAGACCCTCAAAGCAAGCCTTAAGAAAAGGTTAGACGAGGCCAAGGGAGTCTGGCTTGAGCAGCTCCTGCAGGTACTATGGGCGTACCAGACCTCCCACCGAACTTCTATGGGGCACACCCCTTTCTCCCTAACTTTTGGAAGTGAGGCCGTCCTTCCTGTCGAAACAAAGAAAACCACGCACAGGCTCCAGACGTTCAACCCTGAGCAGAATGATGAATTGCTCAGCGCATCTCTTGACCTAATTGATGAAAAATGAGAGGATTCACGGCTACAGCTCGCACATTACCAACAAAAAATCACTCGTTATTTTAACTCCAAGGTCAGGAGGCGTATCTTCGGTTTGGGCGACCTGGTACTCTGGAGGGTCTTTTTGGCTAACAAGGACACCAAAGACGATTCTTTAGGTCCGAGCTGGGAAGGACCCTATCAAATAGTGGAGATCGTACATGTGGGAACCTTCAAATTAGCTCGACTTAATGGAGAAATAGTCCCACGGACCTGGAATGCTATGCACCTAAAGAAGTATTATCAATGATGATACCACCCGTCTATGTAAGGCTTAGTTATAAAAGCCGTTTAATTTAAGAAAAAAAGGAATCATTGTGTATTTCTTTTCTTTCATATAGTTTCATTTATGTATTAGTTCATGTGATAGTGTTTGTCCAAAGCAACCAAGAAAGTCCACTTTCTAATTACTTGGGGGGCATATAACCCGAGAAGGATTAAAACTTGGAAGCTAGCGAAATTAATTAACCAAGGTTTTCTTTCGGGATAACACGAGGTGTCAATAAATCTAGCACAAATGAAGTTCAAAATCATTAAAAATCCTGGATATAACCAGGTACAAAATTATCCTGGATACAACCAGGCCCAAAACTCGGAAGTTAGTAAAATTGATTAACCAATGTCTTTTGCAAAAAAACACGAGGTGTCAATAAACCTAGCACGAACTGAGTTTTAAACCATTTAAAAATACTGGATATGACCAGGTCCATGACTTAGAAGTTAGCAAAATTGAAGATCCAATGGCTTCCTCAGAAAACCGGGATAACAATAAAACCTAACAAGAACTAAGTTTGGAATATTCATAATATCGGATATAACCGGGTCTAAGGCCTGACACTTAATAGGTAGGATATAAATCAAACATTAATTTTGGTTGTAATCAAAATTAAAATATCTATCCTGATTTAAAAGTCATTTCCTAAGATTTTGAATGTACAAGTCGTGATCATAAGAAAAGTCAAGGAAAAGACAAGTGGATAAAAAAGTAGGTATTCCAATTATAAATAAATTGTCTCAAGGAGAATAACCTTGCATCGGGCCAACACGACAAATGTTTACAATATATATATATAAGGTGGACAAAGACAAAAGAAAATTAAGACCCTCCAGGGCGCTCTGAGGACGTCACCTCCTCGATCTCTTGCTCGCCAGCAGTGGAGGCCTCCCCAGTCTCGGACTGATCTTGTTGAATCCGAGCCTTGAACTTCTCGAGGTAGGGATCCCATAATTCAGAGGCCAAGAAGGAGAAGTTGCCATCCTGGTTGAAGGCCCAGCAGTGGTACAACATGCCCTCCATGGAGGTTAGCGAGGCCGCCTTCTCCTCCTTGGCAGCAGTCTCGGCCTCCAATAGCTTCGCTTTGGCCTCTGCGAACTCAGTTTGCAAAGCAGCCAAGGTGGCCTTTGTAGCCTGTTCACCCTCTCGAGATGCTGCAAGAGCAGCCTTGGCATCTAGCTCACCTTGTTGAGAAGTTGTAAAGGCAGTCTGGGCGGTAGTCAAGGCTGTCTGAGCAGCTTGGAGCTCAGCCCGAAGCTCGTCATTCCTGGACCTGGCCCGAGCTATGCTACGGTGCTGAGCCAAGACTGCTTGCAAAAATTAAAGAAGCAAGTTAGACACACGCTGGGATAAAATCAAAAGAGTATGTTTGGCTAAGGAAAGTTGGCTTACTGTAAGGTTCATCCCCAGCGCGGACTCCATAACGTTCTCCGGGCTCCTCTCCCCGATCACCCTCAGGTCCTTCAGATTGGCCTTGTAAAAATGCTCCACCATGTGGTTAGCCATCTCTTAGAGAGTCCCCAAAAGGTATCTGGGATCTTCTCCAGGTCCTGGGCATTGACCGTAATACGTACAGAGGCGGTGGGGATGATAGGCGCTGGGGGATTAGCTTGTGCTGCCTGATCCCGAGCAGAGGTGGGTGGAAATCGGGGAGGAGGTGGAGGCAGACCCTTATTCTCCTGAGCAGTAGGAGCTGTCGAGCTCTGGCCTTTCCCCTTAGCCGGGGATTTGGAGGTCGTTCCTGCTGCAAGAGGCACCTTCTTTGATGTAAGCTGGAGCTTCTTTACGAGTGGCCCCGAGCTGGATTTTCCCACTTGGAAAATCGTGCGGATACCAGGAACCCCTTGTTGTGCCATCTCCTCACCTGAAAAAGAGTGATAAGGAAGTTAATATACATACAAAGTCATCAGTTTACATAAAATGTATATACGATATAACAAAAAGTCGTACCCTCCGAGCTAGAGGAGGAGTCTATTGCCACGACCTTCGGCCTCTGAACCGCTATAGGAGAAGGGGAGCCTAAGTCTACAACTTCTTGGATTAGGGGAGGTTAAGGCTCAGTATCTATCTTGGGGTTGGACTCCTCTACGTATTGCCTAAGTCTAGGGGCAAGGATAACCTGGCGTAGGGAGGCCGACGACCTAAGGTTGGTTCCATAATCTTCAAAAAATATTGACCTAAAGGATAGGGTGTTGTCTACAACTACCGTGCCCCTGGGATATCCCATGTCATGATGTAGCACTAAATGATCCACTCACAGAAGTAGGGTTCTGTTATGGTCGGGGTCATTAGGGTGGCGATGTACGAGCTGGTTTGGTTTAAACCTAACTAGCCTAAGGCCGGCGATAGCCCTATCTAAGTCCCTAAAGGGTTATGGGTTACCTTGGCTGGAGGGGCCGGCTGTTGCCCGCGATGAAGCTTGCTCTACATCAAGGTCTTGAGCAGCCTCGAGAGCTCGCCTCTTCCGCAAGAGAGGTACCTCGTCTTCTCCTTTCTCTTCGCCTTCGTTGGCTTTAGCACCCCCTTCGGGGATAGAAGCTAGCTCGCGGACTATCGGGATGTTAGCCCGTGTTCTTCTCAAGGCCAGAGTCTAGCCTTCAGTAATTAACTTACACGCCAACATCGTGTCGTTGGACATGAGCTGGCGGTAATCCTTCTCGCTAGGCGGAAGCCTTGATAGAGTGCCATATTGACCCCCAAGGGTCACAGATTTGGCCATCCTCGCAAAAATGGCTGCACGAAGATACTACTCAGTTAGTATACATGCGAGAAGACTCTAGACATGAAGAGAATAATTTCATGAGCTAAGAGAGGAAAGAAAACTTATGAGGATGATTGATGTAGCGATGTTCGTAGTTGCGAAACCCATTCGACATAAAGCATTGATCTTTATAGTCGTTGGGATGGCTGGGTAGCTCGAGGACTGTGGGAAAATTCGGGAATCGGGTCAAGTAATAAAACCCATCACCTCGCCCTCGTTGATCCAGGCTGGCCTTGAGGCAGAAAAAGTAAAGAATATCCACCGGGGTGGGGACCTCCCACTCGTGCTTCAGGAAAAGGTACTTCAACCCTGCCAGCAGCCGATGCGAGTTCGGGGGGAGCTGAAACGGTGCCAACTTCACATAGTTGAGGAAGTCAGCAAAGTATTGATCGAGGGGAAGGAAGGCCCCTGCCTTTAGGTGCTCATCACTCCAGGCCGCAAAGTCATCTTGGTGTGCTGCGCAGCTCCGTTCCCCTTCAAATGGAGGTCGAGCAATGAGGACGCTAGTCCCGACCTCAATGTTGTGGGACAACATTGTCTTGTTAACCCTTCCATGGGTTGTGATCCTGGAGACAATTCTCTCTGCCTCGAAGAATGCGTCAGGTCCGACCACGATCTCCTCCTCCACCATGGGGCCGAATTGAGGGATAGGGGATTCGGAGGTGACCTATTTTCCCTTGTTGACTCGTTGAGATGATGAGCCGGCTGCACTCTTCTTGGGAACGCTCTTCTTGGGAGCCATTAGATCGCCTGACGAACAAGAATGATGGAACACTTAGTAGGGGACCTAGAATTGTTATAAAAGCAAGAAAGCACGAAGGAAGGCTTATGCTTTTAACGCACGAGCTAAGGTATTCTCAGCCCCTGGTATGATGCCACGCGCTACCTATGCTACGCTCCTAGGTTTCCCAACAAACCGCTGATGTTTAGGGATCCGTGTGTCAGAAAATCAGGCCACTACTCTCCTTGGGGAGCGGTTTAGAGCAAAACCACCCAAGAAGCGTAACCCCTAAGCAACCTGGTTTCGAACCCTGAAAACTTCTCATCTTTAATATCCTGAATGGGTATTTCTTAAAATTCCCCATAAATTGCCCAGGTTTACCCATAAATTACCCAGTTTTATGAATATCACAGTTCTAGAGATATTTTAAGACCTACTCAGTAAACCTAAGTCGAAGCCTATGTGCCAAAAACATTTGGGAAACAACGTAATATTGACTACAGTGAAGTGCGGATGAGCATGATATAAAAAAAAGAGGAAACACAGAAACTAGTAAAAGAAAAGTTTCTTCGAAACCAAAAGACTTACAGTTTGTTCTTCAATAAAAGATGTAGACTTTGCAGGGGAGAGTTCCTGGAAGACTCTTGAGTGACTGGGCTTCTGAGGTTTTTTGCAACAGATGGTTTTTGGTTTTTTCTGAGAAGGAAGAAGGGTTTGGAAATGCAGAAGAGAGAAGATGTAGAAAGATTTCGAATGAAGGGTGGTGAATCCTGGAAATTTCCAACCTTATTTATACGTAAAAGGCATAAAACGACGTGGGCTGTCCGATCAAACTAGTGCAAGATCCAAGGATAGTGTTTGGAAAGATGAAACGACGGCAAAAAGTTGGCTAGGCCATTAATGCAATCCTCAAAACTCGAATAGACGCCAATCGCGGCGTTCCACATGTCCAGTACTCAAGTAATGGGCAAACCTGGATAATCGTGACAGAAGTTTAAAAGTCCTCCCCGTGTAAGTCAAAAAATGACGTCATAGAACACGAGCAGGGACTTGGGGGGCAAATGGACTTGGTGAGCAACCTCAATTGCCTAGAAGGAGCCAAAGGCTCAATGATTTGGGATCAAAGAAGAAGAGTTCTCCAGTAGAGACACTATACCTTATTGAAGGTGATAATGCGGAAGTTACTTGAAAACATCCAATAGTACTTCAAATAAAAGATGATCCCAAAACCTTCAAGGAAACAATGTCCTCTAGGGACTTCGCTTTTTGGAAGGAGGCAATTAATGACGAAATAAAGTCAATAATGTCAAACCACACTTGGGATGTCAAAAGAAAGATTTGTTAAGAGAAAGGACTAAATTGCAAAGGAATTAATTTTTCAGGGCAAAGAAATAATTATTTGATAATTATGGGTAATTGATTACTTGTGAATTAATTAATTATTGAACTATATATTTTTAATTTTTAAAAACTATAGGTTAAAATTAATATTAATCTTGTTTGGATTAATATAAAGAGAGAAAATAATAAATATCTTATTTATAATATGATATTTATTTATTTAATTTAAAACTGATATTTTAAGATAAAGTTTGTTGACCCTCGATTTAGCCAACTGACACGGAGTCAAAATATGAATGATATAGACGAATATGTATAGATAATAACGTAATGACAAAAGTAAAGAAAACACAGTAATTTATAGTGGTTCGGCCCCAGAATCTGGTAATGACCTACGTCCACTTAAAATGATATTGATATGGGAACAAAAGTGTGATCAGAGAACTTGGGCTCAATGAGTTTCAACACTCCTCATAAACAATACTAGTTTTCACAGATAATTTCTATATTTCTATGATTTCCGGGCTCCAAAAGGTCCCTTCCCATGAGCCATCTCCTGCTTTTTATAGGCTCATGGAGGGTTGCCCAATATTGTTACAGATATTATCCCCTGAATCATGGGATATTCAGAAGATTGCATGAAATAAATTCGGGATACATAAGATCTTTCCATAAATGTTGCTTTGCCAGCGGAACCACCGACCAGTCTGGTCGTGGTAAAAACAGGTCTGTCCTGCTTCTGGCGTGTCTCCTGGTCGATACTCTAGCAGACGCTCTAGGTGTCAGCCACGTGTCAAGAGATTATTTGCCACGTCACAAATGCTAATTTATTGGATAACATTTGCCCCCCAAAGTTTATTTACCACGAACAGTAAATAAACTTTGAACGAACGACCCTTCGGTAACCCCTCCTGACGTGTCAGAGCCCTTCGTGCGTTCTTGAAAAAAGCAGACCACTCCTGTCTAATCAAGGCTTTTCAGTTTCCCAGAAACAATTTTGACGGCCATTACGCTTCCCCATACTTCGAAAATGGAAAACTAATGATCACGCCTTTTGAATACCAAAGACAAACTTATATAAGGTTACTTGAACCACTTCTTTCCTTTTTACGCACGCCACCTCTCTGTCAAAAACCCTAAAAAACCAGAGCTTTACTTTCTCCGGCGAACCTTCCTTTGTGCTGTAGGATCAGACGGTGGGCTCATTGACTCCCGAAACTTTCACTTCCATCTTCACGACCACTTTCCTTGGTAAGTTACTCTGAAACTTCATGCTTCTAACCTTTTGTGGTGCATGCTCTTAAATGGTGTACTGTTCGAATCTCTTGGTTTCTGGTTTTTTTTTTTCTTTGAACGCCTGTAGATAAGATGTCTTTGTAGGCAACGTAGGCTTATGAGTAGGTTTAAAACCCAGGATTAGCACTTTTTAGGACGTAGGATCAAAGTAGCATTTCGATTTTTTAAACCAGTTGGAAATAATTTCTTCCCGTTGTGAGGGGAGTCGAAAAAGCTTTTCAGGAAAACTTTTCACTTTCACCCTTTTGGTCCGTTTTTTAAACTGTTTGCGCAGAGAGACTTAGTTAGAATGCTGTTATATAAAGGCTTAGCTTTTATACTTCGACCAGCGTTACTTTAAGAATCTCCTAGATCCCTCTGACCTCGCCTCCCCATTCTTCTGTTTGCAGATTTTAATGCCAGATTTGTGGGGAGGTGAGAGACCCATCGACGACGACCTCCTTGCCCAACTGCTCGAGGGAGAAGAACAACTAGCCGATCGCATCCACCAGATACCCTTCTCACGAGCCTCTTCCAGACCGCACCCTTCTCCTTCAATGGCCCGTTCAAAATCCTCTGGCAAGAAAAGGCCCGAATCTGAAAGTAACCCTTCTCCTTCTGCCCAGCCTGATTCGCAGGCGGGGGCTCCCTCGAGCAGTGGTCGAGAGAATCTTACTCCTGACCCCAATATCCAAACTAGGGCTCGTCCTCGTCATCGCAATCCGCCTGATGTCGAGTGGTACACTCCTCCAGCCAGTTCGATGACCCTTCGGATGGTCGCGAACTGCTTCAGAAAATACCCCCTAACGGGGGTAACCATTACACGTCCTACTGCGGAGCAGAGGGCTAACCGTCCAGGAGGGGCAAACAGCGCCTGGTCCCGGTATCACATTGAAGCGGGGGCTTATCTCCCTCTTCATCCTTTCTTTGTGGGGGTGGCCAATTATTTCGGCGTCGCCCCCTTTCAAATAACCCCTAATGGATATAGGATGTTGGCTGCACTCTATGTCCTGTACAAACTTAACAAATGGCCAGAACCTTCACCTCATGAGGTTAATTACCTCTTTGACCTTAAGTCCAATCCTCAACACAACGGGACGGGCTTTTTTCACTTCTGCCATCAGGAAACTGGCCGGACGTTTTTGAGTGGCACCACCCACATATCAAACGTGGGACATTACAACAAGGAGTACTTCTTTACTCCGGATATATCCAGCAACAACTTGGCTTTCGCGAGAGGAGGTACAATTTTGTCTTTGCCTTGGTCGATACTTTATCATAGAGTATTTCCTTTCGTCATTTCTCAAACTCGACTTGCTTTTCAGGCCCCTGGTTGCGCCCGACCCCAACACCAGATATGGTGTCGAGGTCTGACACTCTGGCCAAGATGTCTGCCGCTACCAAATGTGTCAAGACCTTGACACAAGAAAAGAATTTGAGGTCGTCTGGCCTTCTGGCTCCTCGCCATGACAATAGAGGGTCCGAAACGGACGAACCCACTGCTGGGGGGGTTCCCGAGCAGCAATTTCCTGTGCCCTCTCCAAGGAGGAGGCCAACAGGAGTTACGATCAGGGAACCCACGGGCAGCCCTTCTGCAGAAAGGCCTTCTGCTCCCCAAGGCAAGGGGAAAGAAAAGGCCAAAGAACCAGTTGTTGACTTGGAAGAGTCTTCTGATGACAATGGTAACGTTATTTCGCTTTTAAATGGTCTGCCAATCCCCTGTCACATGTTTGACGGGGATGGCAACTTTACATATGCTCCAAATCTAGGGCCAAACTTCTTCATGCCAGAAAATGAGTATATGATTAATAGAGTCAATAGTATAGCGACCAGTAGTTGTAGCTCGGGTATTCACTTTATTATCTTCTTTCTGTTGTATTACTTTTTTCCACCTTTTTCTTCCCTTATTAACCTCTTGTGTTTATTTTCATGCAGATATGTCGACTCCCAATATCTTTGACATGTACCAGGCCGAAGAGGAAGAGGAAGTCCCTCAACTTCAACGGAGGTCAAAGAAACGAACTGGTGAAACCAGTCGAGGCCCTTCAGCC
The DNA here is from genome assembly GCF_963169125.1 of Humulus lupulus. Taxonomy (NCBI): domain Eukaryota; kingdom Viridiplantae; phylum Streptophyta; class Magnoliopsida; order Rosales; family Cannabaceae; genus Humulus; species Humulus lupulus. The sequence continues at coordinate 210,914,471 of NC_084795.1, forward strand.
AAGAAGAGTCGACCAGAAGACCTTCCTCAGGGCACTCCAACCGGGCAAAGTCCTGCGCCAACTGGGCGAACTCCTACCCCTCCTCCAGCTCCTTTTGAACAGCAAAACACCCCTGCTCGGTCCAATCCTCCACCTGCGCCTGCTAGGGAGCATCTTTCTCGCGAAGAGGCTCATGAGGCCAGGCTCGTGAGCCATACCATTCGATCCGCTAAGGATCGAATTGAACAGATTGGCAGAGGTGAGCGTGTTGGGGCTGCCATGATCCAAGCTGTAGAGCTACCAGTCGATCAGATCCTGAACAGGACTCTGAACGAGATCTCCAGCGTAAGTATTTCTTTGTTTCTCGAGTCTTTGTTTTTTCAGTTCTCGTGATAAGTCTTGACTTCTTTTTCTTTCGTTTACAGGCCTTACTTTCTGCCATTACTGCTCGTACCCGAGCCCAGGCCTACTTTGAGCAGATTGAGGCTAAAGTTCTCGAGAAACATCAGGTGAAGGCGGCTGAGGAGCTTTCGGCTGCTGAAGCCAAACATGCTAAGGAGTTGGGGACGGTGGTCCGAGAGCAGGATGCAGCGGTGACCAAACTGTCCGCGACTGAAGCTGCTAAAGATGCAGCGGTTAAGCTGAGGGAAGAGTACCGGTCGTACAATAAAACTCATCTCCGCGAGATCAAGCATCTGGAGGGGGTAGTCAAGTCTAAGGACGAGACTATTGCCACTCTCGAGGGCAAGGTGCAGCAGTTGGAGCTTGACAACTCCAAGAATCTGGAAAAGTATAAGAGGGCGACACTCCGATGTTTCTATAACTTTTGGAAACACAATCAGGGTGCTGACTTTAGCTACCTTTCAGAGGAGGTCAGAGTTGCGGAGTTGGCTCGGTGCGCTGCTCAACTGGCTGAAGAGGAGGCGAGAGCTGCGACTCCTGCAACCCCAAGCGTCGTTGGTTTGGACGAAGAAACCATCGAGGAAGAGACTGACCAGGTTGTTGCCCAGGATCCTCCTGTCCCCCATGCCTCTTAATTTATTTAACTGTTCTTCTTTCTTTTTAAACACGCGACCCACGGGTCGCAATGTAAAGACAATAATTTCTTTTTAAACTTTGCTGCACGGGCAGTAAATCTTTTTGCTTGAACAATTACATCCAAGCAGCAATGCTTGCGGTGTAAAAGCTTGACTCTTGGTGTTATAATATTTTTACTTATTATAACGTTTGTCCGTATGACCGAACTTAGCATAATACTTTTGGCATCATATATTTTGAAAAAATACTCTAAGTACTTGAAGCATGCTTTCACTCATTTTGTTCATGTGTTTACATACCTTGAGAGTATGCTTTGCTATCGATGTGCCTTATATGCCCCCCAAGTGATCGAGGAGCTCTTAGGTCCTTGGTCACTTGCCTTGACCATGGCCTGTCCGAACATTCCTGTTCGCGCGGAAAAATGATACTTGTAATACAGCAAAACAACACACGTAATGAACAAATACTTGTAAATGTAAATTCACAAAGGTTGGCAAGAACGACTGGCTGAGCACAGTCCCTTATAATTTCGTATTAAAAATGGACTAATCATGTCTTTACGAATGATTCTGAAACAGAATCTTACATATACGAGCAGTTAGCCATACACCGTGGCTAACCCTCTTTGCAAAACTTGTAAAAATTAATTGGAAAATTTGAACAAGCCAGTCCTTTAAGAAGGGCTGTTTATTGATAATACTTGCGCAGGTGTTCTCCATTCCAGTAACGTGGAACGAGATCTCCGTTTAAGCGTGCAAGTTTGTAGGTGCCTGGGTGAAGGACTTCTTCAATCTAGTATGGTCCTTCCCAGTTAGGTCCGAGCACGCCAGCAGTGGGGTCGCGGGTATTCAAGAAGACTCGTCGTAACACCAAGTCTCCGACGTTGAATCTTCTTTCTTTAACTTTGGAGTTAAAGTACCGGGCGACTTTTTGTTGATAAGCAGCAACTCGGAGTTGAGACTTTTCTCGTATCTCATCAATTGAGTCTAAGGACTCCAGTATTAGCTGGCTGTTTTTCTCTTGATCATACGTTAAACGCCGATGTGAGGGGGGATCTATCTCGACGGGTATCATGGCCTCATACCCATAGGCTAAGGAAAATGGGGTACGCCCTGTGGCTGTTCGATGAGATGTTCTATATGACCAGAGGACTTCCGGTAGTTGTTCTGGCCATGCTCCTTTCGCTTCTTCAAGTCTTTTCTTCAGGGTGTCCTTGAGGGTTTTGTTTACAGCTTCGACTTGCCCATTCGCTTGGGGGTGTGCGACTGAAGAAAAGCTCTTGATTACCCCATGCCTTTCGCAGAAATCGGTGAACAGGTCGCTGTCAAATTGGGTTCCGTTGTCTGAAACTATCTTTCTGGGCAAACCATACCGGCACACAATGTTCTTGATGACAAAGTCGAGAACTTTCTTGGTCGTTATGGTTGCGAGTGGTTCAGCTTTGACCCATTTTGTAAAGTAATCGACTGCCACAACTGCGTACTTTACTCCTCCTTTTCCTGTCGGTAGTGATCCAATTAAATCTATTCCCCATATTGCGAAAGGCCACGGGCTTTGCATCTGCTTTAGCTCGTTTGGAGCTGCTCGTGGGATTTTAGAGAACCTCTGACATTTATCACACCTTCGTACGTACTCCATTGAATCCTCGTTCATCGTTGGCCAAAAATAGCCCTGTCGAAGAATTTTTTTCGCCAAACTCTGCCCCCCAGCGTGATCTCCGCAGAAGCCTTCATGCACCTCTTTCATGAGTTCCTTAGCTTTTTCTGATGTAATGCACCTGAGCAGTGGCATTGAATATCCTCTTCGGTACATAACACCGTCGAGCAGTATGTACCTAGCAGCTTGTCTTTGCAGAGTTCTGGCTTTGTTTCTATCTACTGGCAATGTCCCATTTGTCAGATACTCCAGGTAAGGTGCCATCCATGTATCTTCTACTCGAATTTCCATGCTGGCTTCGGCTGCATCAATGCTTGGTTCACTTAATCTCTCTACTGGGACTATGTTCAAGGTGTCAGCATCTTTGGCACTTGCAAGTTTGGCCAAGGCGTCTGCATTCGAATTTTGGTCTCGCGGAATTTGCTGGAGGGTGTATTTTGTAAACTGTGCTAGCAAATCTTTTGTTTTATTAAGGTAGGCCATCATTTTTAACCCTCACGCTTGATATTCTCCCAGGACTTGATTCACGACCAGCTGAGAGTCGCTGAAAATATCGAGCGCTTTTATGTTCATCTCCCTGGCCATTTTCAGTCCAGCGAGGAGTGCTTCGTATTCCGCTTCATTGTTTGACGCTGCGAAATCAAACCTGATTGCGCAGTGAAATCGATGCCCTTCGGGCGTTATCAATATCACTCCCACTCTAGCGTGAGATTCATTAGATGATCCATCTGTGAATAGTTTCCACGAAGGAGTCTTGTCTTGAGGCATGGGCGCCTCAGGTTTCTCGCACAACTCGTTGCTGGGGAGTTCGGTGAACTCCGCAATAAAATCGGCTAAGGCTTGCCCTTTTATTGCTGCTCGCGGTGAATAAGTCACGTCGAACTGTCCCAATTCGACCGCCCATTTTAACAGTCGTCCAGCCGCCTCAGGTTTTTGGAGGACCTGCCGAAGGGGCTGGTCGGTCAAAACCGTGATAGGATGGGCTTGGAAGTACGGTCGCAACTTTCGGGAGGCTAGAATTAGGCAATACGCTAATCTTTCGATCGGTGGGTATTTTAATTCTGCACCGATCAGCCTTTTGCTGACGTAGTAAACAACTTTCTGCATGCCTTCTTCTTCCCGTATCAGTACCGCACTAGCAGCAACTTCGGTAATCGCCAGATAAATATACAAAGTCTCTCCTTCCATTGGTTTTGATAGGATAGGAGGTTGCGACATATGAGCCTTTATTGTCTGGAATGCTTGCTCGCAGTCTTCCGTCCATTCAAACTTTTTATTTCCCCTAAGTAGATTGAAGAGTGGAACGCACTTGTCAGTTGATTTTGAGATGAATCTACTAAGGGCAGCTATCCTTCCGGTCAGGCTTTGGACATCCTTGATCTTTTCTGGCGACTTCATATCGATCAGGGCTTTTATCTTGTCGGGGTTGGCCTCGATTCCCCTTGAATTCACTATAAATCCCAAAAACTTTCCTGACCCGACTCCAAAGGAACATTTGAGGGGATTCAACTTCATATGGTACTTAATTAACACATCAAAGCACCTTTGCAAATCCTTCACATGTCCTTCAGCCTTCTTGGACTTTACCAGCATGTCATCCACGTATACTTCCATGCTTACTCCGATCAGCTCCTTGAACATGTGGTTGACCAATCGTTGGTAAGTTGCACCTGCGTTTTTCAGTCCAAAGGACATTACTTTGTAACAATATAAGCCCGTATCGGTCCGAAAGCTGGTATGATCCTCATCAGGGGGATGCATGATGATCTGATTGTAGCCTGAATACGCATCCATGAACGAAAGGGTCTCATGCCCAGCGGTTGCATCGACTAGCTGGTCGATCCTCGGGAGTGGGAAGCAGTCTTTTGGGCAGGCCTTATTGAGGTCTGTAAAATCCACACATGTCCGCCATTTGCTGTTAGGCTTGGGGACCAACACCGGATTGGAGACCCATGATGGATAAAACGCCACCCTGATGAACCCATTTTCTCTAAGTCTTTCGACTTCTTCTTTCAAGGCTCTTGATCTGTCTTTATCGAGCAGCCTTCTTTTTTGTTGCACCGGTGGAAAGACTTTGTTTATGTTCAGGACATGGCTGATCACCGCAGGGTCTATTCCGACCATGTCTTTATGTGACCAGGCGAAAACTCCCTGGTTCTCTTGCAAGAATTCCACCAGCGCCTGTTTCGCGGTAGGTTCTAAATTCTTCCCAATCCTTACGATTCGAGTCGGGTCTTTTTCATCGAGATGGACCTCCTCCAGGTCCTCGACGGGTCCAACATTTTCTTCAAAATCCCCAAAGCGAGGATCCAAGTCTATATCCTCACTTTGGGCAACACCCTATTTGGTGACTTTTCCACCTGATTGGGTTTGTCTGTCTTCCGTCATCTGTAATCGTTCTGGAGTAGCGCTCCTCGATGCTCCACTTTTTGCCTTTGTGATCGAGGCGTTATAGCACTCCCTGGCCTCCCTTTGGTTTCCCAAAACGCATCCTACTCCTGCGTCCGTTGGGAATTTCATGGCTAGATGCCACATGGAGATGATTGCCCTTAGTTCAACCAGTATGGGTCTTCCAATAACGGCGTTATACGCTGAAGGACAATCGACCACTACAAAAGTGGCGAGTAATGTCCTTGAGGCAGGCGCTGTACCCGTTGTTACTGGGAGTTTGATCATTCCGGCTGGTGCGAGTCCTTCTCCAGAGAAGCCGTATATGGTTTGATTGCAGGGCTCCAAGTCCTTCACGGACAGCTTCATGCGCTCCAGCGTTGATTTATACAGGATGTTCACTGAACTCCCTGTATCGACCAGTACTCTTTCTACCATCATATTGGCCATTTGGATATCCACGACCAGCGGATCGGAATGTGGGAACCGGACGTGTTGGACATCGCCCTCAGAGAAGGTTATCCCGCACTCCTCTGAGCGGGCCTTTTTCGGCGCTCGGTCCTCCACAGTCATCATCTCGACGTCCTGGTCGTGGCGCAGAGTTCGAGCATATCGTTCTCTAGCCTTTCCGCTATTTCCAGCGAGGTGTGGGCCTCCACAGATGGTTAAAAGTGTTCCGGCTATGGGGGCAGGCTGTAATGGTGGCGAGCGTTGGCGTGTGGACGTCTGCTCGTTGCCACCTGGAGCTTCTCGTTGGGAAGTTCCCGAGGCCCGTACGTACCTTCTCAAGTGTCCTTGTCTAATGAGGAACTCGATTTCATCTTTTAGCTGGTTGCATTCATTAGTGTCATGTCCATAGTCGTTATGGTAACGACAGAATTTGGTAGTGTCTCTTTTCGAAATGTCTTTTCGAATGGGCCCAGGCTTCTTGTAGGGCACACTAGAGCTTGTGGCCTGGTAAACCTCTCCTCGAGACTCAACGAGGGCAGTGTAGTTAGTGAACCTAGGTTCATAACGATTACCCTTGGCTCGTTTATTGTCGGAGGTGGAAGGCTCATTATGTTGCCGTTTCCCACCATTCTTGCCATTACCGTTGCCGTTTCCGTTGCCCTTGCCGTTGCCATTTGGTTTGGTGCCATTGGCGGGTTCGGCAGCCTTCTTGCCCTTGTTCGAGGATTTTCCATCATCGGCAATGGCTTCTTCGAGTTTGATATACCGATCAGCTCGGTCTAAGAATTCCTGGGTGGTTCTGACCCCATCCTTACGAAGACTTTTCCATAGGGGCGAACGGCGCCTCACTCCCGCGGTTATAGCCATCATTTTTCCTTCGTCCCCGACTGTCTTTGCTCCGGCTGCCGCTCGCATAAAGCGCTGGATGTAATCTTTTAGTGATTCTCCATCTTGCTGGCGGATCTCAACCAGTTGGTTTGCTTCGGTCGGGTGGACACGACCTGCGTAGAACTGTCCGTAGAACTCCCTTACGAACATTTCCTAGGAAACTATGCTTGCAGGTGGGAACTTAAAGAACCATTCCTACGCGGCTTCAGAAAGTGTTGCAGGAAAGATCCTGCACCGAGCGTCTTCGGACACCTTCTGAATGTCCATCTGGATTTCAAACTTATTCACATGCGAGACGGGATCTCCGTATCCATCAAAGTTCAGGAGCGTGGGCATCTTGAACTTGCTGGGAGTCTCTGCGTTGGCTATTCTTTGGATAAATGGAGTGCCTTTTCTTCTATCGTGGTCAATATAAGAGGTTCTTCCTCCGACCAATTGTTGCACAGCCTGATTTAGTGCGTCTATCTGGGCTTGCAAGGCAGTAGGAATAGCTACGGTCTCTGCTGCTGGGGGGATGCTCTCACCATGCTTCTCTCGACGATCATTGAGTATGTCTCTTAGATCTTCTTCTCTTCTCCGTTGCTCGCTACCTCCGAGCCGGTTGAAGACATTATTTTGCCGGGGTTGCCCCCCAGCATCTTGTCTATTTGGCTGATCATCTTGAGGTATTTGGCTCCTGCTCTTACCTTTATTTCCGTTCCTCCCATCAGCATTGTTCTTGCCTGAGTCAGCCTCGTTGTAGCCGTGGCCATCTTTGAACTTTGACTGGCTATGGTAAGACTGGTTGTTCCCTCTATTCCCGTCTCTGGCAGAAACACCCCGAGCGTTAGAGGGTGGCCTGCGCTGGTCGCGATGTCCCCGTGCATTATCATGCTGTTGGGATCCACGGACCGCAGAGCCTAACTTCGAGTCTCTCCTGTTACCAGGAGGGTAGTGACCCCTGTTCGCTTGGTGTGGCCCATCATTCTCACGGCGTCTAGGACTACGAGGCTGTCGCTCGGCCCTATTCTGCCTTTGCTGCGGGGGATTACCTCGAGCAGCGTGGGATGGTGGATCTGCCTCGGGGTCCAGTGGGACGTCGTCATGGGGCATCTGGGGCTGTTCAGGCCTTTGCGGACTTGAAGGATGGACCGGTGGGCTAGGATTGGGACCTCCCTGGGGTGGCCCAGTTTCAGGTTGATTAGGCTGCGAGGCAGGCGCGGCCTGATTTCTGGCCAACAGCAAGGCCGCTTCAAGGGCTGCCATGGCCTCAGTCTGGCGGCGATCCACCTCCGCTTGTCTCTCGCTTAACTCTGCCCTCTGACAATCAAGTTCCTGCTGCTGCCTTGCCATAGCTTCTGCGGCAGTCTCTTGATTGGCTCTCAGACTAGCCAGCTCTTCCTGCAACGTGCCCAAGGTGCTCCTCAAAGTCGCATCGTCCATTTCCTCCTCTTCAAAATCTAGTTGCGGCTCATCTTCCGCCATGCTTGCAGGGGGAGGAGGAGGTGGCAGATTCGACGGTGCAGCGGCGGCGGTCTGAGCAGCTTTCTTCCCTGCTTTCGCCATTAGTTTTATCAACAATGATGAGTCGTCCTCTCAATGAAAGCACCAGAATGTTGACCCTCGATTTAGCCAACTGACACGGAGTCAAAATATGAATGATATAGACGAATATGTATAGATAATAACGTAATGACAAAAGTAAAGAAAACACAGTAATTTATAGTGGTTCGGCCCCAGAATCTGGTAATGACTTACGTCCACTTAAAATGATATTGATATGGGAACAAAAGTGTGATCAGAGAACTTGGGCTCAATGAGTTTCAACACTCCTCATAAACAATACTAGTTTTCACAGATAATTTCTATATTTCTATGATTTCCGGGCTCCAAAAGGTCCCTTCCCATGAGCCATCTCCTGCTTTTTATAGGCTCATGGAGGGTTGCCCAATATTGTTACAGATATTATCCCCTGAATCATGGGATATTCAGAAGATTGCATGAAATAAATTCGGGATACATAAGATCTTTCCATAAATGTTGCTTTGCCAGCGGAACCACCGACCAGTCTGGTCGTGGTAAAAACAGGTCTGTCCTGCTTCTGGCGTGTCTCCTGGTCGATACTCTAGCAGACGCTCCAGGTGTCAGCCACGTGTCAAGAGATTATTTGCCACGTCACAAATGCTAATTTATTGGATAACAAAGTTAATTTTGAATTAACTGATATTTATGTTGGAATAAATATCTTGTCTTAATAGTTGATTAAATAAACAAATGAGAAAATTAGGGCAACCCTAATAGGGCTGGGCGATACACACTGTACAGTACAGTGTGTGGCGCCTAGCATTAGGGATTTTATCCCTGGGATTTGAATTTTGAATTTCAAATAAATTTGTTTAAACAATTATTTAATTATTCTTTTTTAAATATGATTCAAATAGATAATTAAATGAAAATATCTAATTAGTTTTAATTTGAATTATATTTTAATTAAATAAATATTATTTAATTAGATTAAATATCTTTATAAATTTGATATACGTGATAATTAGAAAAAAATTGATAATCAGGCACTCTCTGAAAAATGATAGTTTTCTCTAAACTTGAAAACTATCCTAAACCTTATCTCTATCAAAACTTTTTAGATCTCACGTGTTGAGTACATTTAGGGAGTCACATAAATCAACCTTTTGAATCCTACGTGCCCACACATGTCCTTGTGTGTTTGAGGATTGGTCTCCAAGATCAAGATGTGAGATCTCAGAATACTAGATAGGAAGATCGTTGATTTATACAAAAAGACTCAAGGACACTTGATAGGCTACAAGAGGTAATCCCTGATCTATTTGTGTATGATTTAATATTTATATATGTATATGATCGTGGCTGTTATTAATATTATTATAATGGGTCCATATATTCTGATGCGTACCTTTGATTTGATCTTTTAATACCAACAAGTTCTTGTTCTCGTGGCGGTAATGTTACGTTGAATTTACAGAACCAAATCAAATATTCAAAACGGTTTGAGTTCTTGTTCTCGTGGCAGTAATGTTACGTTGAATTTACAGAACCAAATCAAATATTTAAAACGATTTTGATTTCTTTTTTCTCGTGGCAGTCATGTTACGTTGAATTTACAGAACCAAATCAAACATTTAAAACCGTTTGAGTGCTTATTCTCGTGGCGACTAGGTTACGTTGAATTTATAGAACCAAACCAAATAAAACAGGACTTAGGGTTCTTGTTCTCGTGAATGCAATGTTACGATGAACTAAAATAATCAGAGTTTAAAAGTAGCACATGCTGTCATTACATTAAATATTTTAATTAGTGCTCAGGGGCTCGAGCCTCCGCCAGGCTCAACTGAAGCTCCTCGTGGACTTGGGCCAGCTCCTCCTCCACGACATGCAGCATCTTCCAGTAACTTGGAGGATGTTTCCTCCACTTCTTTCTGGAGCCGCTTATGTTCTTCTAGGGGGACTGCGGTCTCGTGGAGCTGAGCAAGTTCCTCCTGGGCCTGGGACAGCCTCTCCCGAGTTTTCTTCATCTTAAGTGATTGCGTCAGCACAAGGTCCCCAAGTCGTTGATTGAGGGCCGCAGTCTGTAAAATTAGAATATCAAGTCAGTGAAAAAGTAAAAATATACACTGAACTTAGGCATAAATTAGGAGACTGACCCTTAAGGAAGAGTGACGGCTGGTGGCCACCAGCGCAACTTCATTGTCGCTGCCACAATGGGCAAAGCTGCTGGCGGGCATCTTTGATAGGGACGCCACTAGTCCCTGCATGAGCTCCATGCCGAGCGGTAGGGCCATATCTCCTATTCTCCCCGTGAGGAGAGGTTCCAACTCTTTGCGATGAGGAGGGACGACAGGTTCCTTTGGCCATTTCTCGCACATATATTCATGTAGGAGTCGGGAGTCCTCATTGCCCTCCTTGATCCAGGCATTGTAATACTCGACGATGTCCCTATGCAGTTTCGAGTTATCCCCTTCATTGTGCTTCGGGAAGATAAACATCCGAGGCACCCTGGCTTGGGAGAGTTGGAAGGGATTTCCTTGCCCTTCCCAGAGAATCCCTCATCTCGGTGGGAGGTGGCCTCGAGGTCAATGACCTCATCGACAGCTGTTGTGCTCAGGGCAGGTACCGGTAGAACAATGACAGAGGATGTTTGGGCAGTTGATGTAGATGTGGGCACTGCTGTTGGAGCTGTCGAATCGTCTATCTCAGAAGGCCCCGACGCTCTTTGACGTTTTTACCGCACCAGATCATAAAGGCTCATACTTTCTGCACAAAGGGAAGACACTGGTTAGTCTCCAGAAAAGAAAGAAAAATCATAATAGATAAAAGTATAAAACTCCTCAGGATCCCCGCCGTGATCAGGCTCCTCGGAGTGGAGGACAGAATGAGCGAATTCGTGCATGAGTCAACCCACCTCCTGCATTAGGTTGGTCTCGTACTGACAAAACCAAGAGGCGTGTATGGCCGTCGTCTCCTCAAGAGGCACGAAGCCTTGAGGGTGCCTTTTCCTCCTCGGGTTGCGGAGAAACACATCGATGAGGTCCTAGTAGTCTTGATATTTCTCCTTGGACCAACAACGCCCTGAGACTCGGTTGCATCCAAGAAGGGAGGGAGAAAGGGACGAATGGTGAACATCAATAAGAGCTTGGCCTGTGGCTAGAAATGGCCTACCGAGAATAATTGGGACATCTGTGTCCTCCTCCATGTCCAGAACGATAAAGTCAGCTGGAAATATGAACTTATCCACCTTCACAAGAACATCCTCAATAATACCTTGTGGATGTGTCAACGATCGGTCTGCGAGTTGTAAAGTGACAGTTGTTGGTTTTGCCTCCCCCAAACAAAGTCTTCTAAACACAGATAAGGGCATCAGATTGATACTCGCCCCCAGATCACATAAAGCATGTTTGCATTCAAATTTTCCAATGGTGCACAGTATGGTGAAGCTCCCTGGATCTTTCATCTTCAGTGAGTGCTACAGTCTCATAGTCCTCCATCCTCCTTTTCTTTGACAGAATCTCCTTCATGAATTTAACATAGCTGGGCATCTGCTCCAAGGCCTCAGCAAAAGGAATGTTTATGTGCAGCTTTTTAAACACCTCTAGAAACTCAGAAAACTGTTTATCAAGTGTAGTCTTTCTAAGCCTCTGAGGGTATGGAGCTCGAACTGGCTGCTCAATAACAACTGGCGGACTCTTTTCTGACTGCTGGTGGTCTTCAGTAACCCTTTCTGAATCAGATTGTTCACCCATCTCTTTATTCTGAACCACTGCCTGTGGAGGTCTGGGCTGCTCAGTTTGCTTCCCACTCCTCAGAGTAATTGCCTGAACTTGCTCCTTGGGGTTGACTTCAGTATTACTGGGCAAATTTCCCTGCGGTCTGTTATTGAGCATACTGGCCAACTGCCCAACTTGTGTCTCAAGGTTTCGAATAGAGGATCTGGTCTCAGCCATAAATTGAGTCTGAGTATTAGTGAGGGTCAACAAGGCTGCTTGCAGTTCATTAGGCCTTTCAGGTTGAACTTGATTCATTGATTGTTGCGGCCTAGGCTGTTGTGATGATGAAGCTTGATACATGGGTGGCTGAGGCATGTTATTATGAAATTGGCCCTGAAACTGAGGTTGTTGGCCTTGATTATTCTTCCAAGAGAAATTGGGATGATTTCGCCACCCAGGATTGTAAGTATTGGAGAATGGATTATTGAGTGGCCTTTGAAAGTTTCCCACCGCTTGAACTTGAGCATGTTCCATAGGAGTGTTATTATTCATACTGATAGGACACTGATCGACAGAATGAGAACCACCACACATTTCACACCTCACTGCCATCTGAACCGCATTAGCAGATACACTGCTCTGTTGTAACTGCTTTGTCAAAGAGGCTACTTGTGCTGTTAGAGCAGTGATTGCATCCAGCTCATGCACCCCAGCTACCTTTCTGACTCCTGATGTTCTTTCCTCAGATCACTGATGATTTTTTGTGGCCATGTCCTCTAGCAGCTCATAAGCACCAGTTGCACTCTTGCTCATAAAAGTGCCACCCGCTGCAGCATCAATAATGGTTATGGTTGTAGGACATAAACCATTGTAAAAATTCTGTACTAGCATCCACTGTTCAATGCCATGATGAGGACATCTTCTCAAGAGTTCCTTGAATCGTTCCCAAGCTTCATACAAAGACTCTCCATCATTCTGGCAAAAATTGTTGATCTCTCCCCTCAATTTAGCAGCTTTGGACGGGGGAAAGAATTTAGACAAAAATTTCTGAGCTAGATCTTGCCAGGTGACAATAGAGTTTGGTTGCAGCGAGTTCAGCCAACTTTTGGCTCTGTCCCTCAGAGAAAATGGGAAAAGCCTCAGCTTAATTGCATCGTCACTCAACCCATTATATCTGAAGGTTCCACACAACTCCAGAAAATTAGACAAATGGGTGTGAGGATCTTCAGAAGGCAACCCATTAAATTGCACAGAGGACTGCACCATTTGTAGAATAGCTGGCTTGATTTCAAAATTGTTAGCCTCTACAGCTGGTGGGCGTATACTATTTTGTACTCCCGTCAGAGTGGGCAGTACATAATCTCTCAGGCTCCTCTCAGCATTGTTCTGAGCCTGACCCCCTTGTACAACTCCAGGAATTAGAACATTCCTGCCATCCCCATCATTCTGTGCCATCTTCACAGATTTCTGGGCCTCCCTCTTGTTCTTTCTGATTTGCTTGCAAGATTTTTCAATCTCAGGATTCAAAGGAACAAGACTGTCTACTCCTCTTCTGCCACGCATATACCAAAATTCACCTGAGATAGACAAATTAAGCAACTAAACAGATTAGAAACAAGAGAAATTAAAATCAAATTAGAATAAAAATGAATTAGACTGATATTGATAATTGTTTTCAGTCCCCGGCAACGGCGCCAAAAACTTGTTGCGATAATTTTGCTATGCAAGTGCACACAGTCGCAATTTGTAATAAAATGGTAAAACCAAGTATCGTCCTCAAGGACTGATTTATCAATTACCAGTTGATTAATTTCTTGTTCTATTTGATGAATTAAAATTCTTGATTTTTGTAAACACAGCAAAAGAAACTATAAAGTGCAGAAACAATAATTGAAAATTAAATGGAATAACAACTAATAATAAAACTTTTAATTTAATCACTGAATAAACAAATAGGATATTTAATCTCATCAACAATCCTCCCTATTATTCCCTAATGCAAAGTATGGCCCCACCGTCTCGCGAAGCCGTTCCGCGAGGCCACCATCTCGCGAGGCCATCTCACGAGGCCCTCGTGTGGGCGAAGACCCACCGTCTCGCGAGGTCGTTCCGCGAGGCCACCATCTCGCGAGGCCATCTCGCAAGGCCATCTCGCGAGGCCCTTGTGTGGGCGAAGCCCCACCGTCTCGCGATGCCGTTCGGCGAGGCCACCATCTCGCAAGGCCATCTCGCGAGGCCCTCGTGTGGGCGAAGCTCCACCCTCTCGCGAGGCCATCCCGCGAGGCCACGTCTCGCGAGGCCATCCCGCAAGGCCCTCGCATAGGTGGAGCCCCATCGTCTCGCGAGGCCATCCCGCGAGGCCACGTCTCGCGAGGCCATCCCACGAGGCCCTCGCGTGGGCGAGACCCCACCGTCTCGCGAGGCCATCCCGCGAGGCCCTCGCATGGGCGAGACCCCACCGTATCGTTGGGCCCTTAGGCCATTCCAACCGCGAGAGGCCGAGGGAGGCCACGAGGCCATCAAACAGGCGAGGCCATCAAATGGGCAAGGCCGTCCCATTCCGCGAGGCCCTCCTGTCTCGTGAGGCCACCGATCCGCGAGGCCCTTGGGCCACTCCCACCATGCCCATGTGCGGGGCCAAGAGGGGCTGCGAGGCCGTCTATGGCGCCCCATGCGCGAGGCCAAGAGGGGCTGCGAGGCCGTCTATGGCGCCCCGTGCGCGAGGCCAAGAGAGGCTGCGAGACCGTTCATGGCGCCCCATGCGCGAGGCCGAGGGAGGCTGCGAGGCCGTCAATGGCGCCCCATGCGCGAGGCCGCGCAAGGTCCCACACGCGCACGCCCCGGGAAGTCCATCAGCCCATCATCTTCTCAGGAGGCCGACACCCCGTGACTTGACACGTAGAGGCCCAAGACCCCTACTCAATGCCACGGCCAGTACGGGCACCAAGGATCCCCTTTTTCATACCTCGAAGTCCCTATGCTTAGGAGATCCAGTACGAGTCGAATGAGACATATTTGTACGACCAAGTACTAAGTACGGATACCAGTGCCAGTGAGACTGCTGGGGTAAGGATCATGGTCCGTACGTCTACGGCCATAAGTCAGAACCGACACCACTACCACCTGCGCCAATACGCCTGCCACCACACATCAGACATGGGTACAGACAAGTAGTGGAGACATCCTCCTGACACCTGCTCCTGTACGGGATGTACAACCACAACCTCTGAAGCCACTCCCCTAATACAGTACGTTTGTACCACTTGGTCCCCTGGACCACTATGTACCTAAGGCCATTAGAGCCTACTATAAAATGAATTCCAAGGCCACCTGAAAGGGGGTTGGAAATTTGACTGTAACAGAGGCATTAGTGTGAATGAGATACTGAATTCTCCATTGTTCTTAGATTATTGTTCTTGAGTTATTGTTCAAGTTTTCATAGCTTTCCAATTAGCGATTCTAATTTGATAATTTTTCCAACTTAACTTCGTTGACGAGTTCTCACCGTCAACACATACTATGAATTATAAACTCAACCTAAGTGACAATTTCCTATATTTCTATGGTAAATTGAACCACAAAGGTAGCATTAATCTCGACAATTTAATAAACAGTTACACAATTAATTCAGATACTCTCGTTCTAAATTAGAATTATGTCCAATATAACCACATCAGATTTAAATCTCACTTCTCAGATTTTGACTTAAAAACATATGTATATGACTATAGATGGCCAATCAATAATCAATCTATAAGAACAGGTTATATGGAATTGAAGAAGATTGAAGAAGAAGAAAATTGAAATTGCATTAGTTCATAACAGGGTTTCAAGTGATTCAATTAAACATCCTAAACAGAAAATTAGTTCATAATCATAATGCTAATCACAACAAAAATTAAAGATAACATCAGGAAGAAGAAGAAAAACATGTAAAATACTCCAAGTCTCAGCCTTCAAAACCAGAGCTCATCCACGTCCGTACGTATATTTTCTCTTCTCTTTTTCGCCATATTAAAACCTAGGACTCAATTTTTTAAGAGGCGGGCCGCGACTCTATGTGCACCATGCCGCGGCCCGTGTCAAAATTTTTGGGCGAAATGCTCTTTCCATGCCGCGGCTTGCGTCGAAGAATTCTGGGCGAAATGCCCATCAATGCCGCGGCTCTCTCTAGCCATGCCGCGGCCCGAAGATCTCCTTCAAAACAGTGGTTCAGTTTCACCACCATGCCGCGGCTCTATGTTGCTCATGCCGTGGCTCTTAAGGGATTTCTCAATTTTTCAAGTTTTCATCCCAAAAATTTACCAACACTTCCAAATTATGTTGAGATCCATTCTTTCTCGAAATATGATGAAAAACTTGGTTATTTCTTCCCTTTCGTTGACATTTTTTTCGAAGTGCTCAATTCTTCCTGATATTCACAAAGATAGACAAACAACGCATAAAATCGCACTAAATGAAAGAAAAACAAAATAAAAGACTACTAAAAACATCACCTAAACAAGACAAAATCTACACTCAACACCCGTAGTTGTCAAGGATCCTCTGCAAGGTGCCTCGGTGCTGGAGCTTTCTCGGGATGTCTTCTAAGACTACTTCTCGGGAAAAGGGAAGGAAAGAAAAACTAACGACATTGGAGGGTCCTCGGAGCCAGACACCTGGCGCCAGTGACACCACCGGACAAGATGAACACCATTGGAGATGATGAACATCATCAGAATCTAGAAATTTTCCAGATTTTGGTCGAAGGTCCAGGATAACGAAAAAATGCCTCAAGACATCCCAAAATGCCTAAACAGGCCATTTAGACCATTTTCGACGACAAATAAGGTCAAAACAACCTATAAAAATCTCGAAAAGAACTCCTAAACATGCATCCTAAGTCATCAACACATACAAAAAAAAGAGTCACAGTTCAAAGACACTAGAGATGAAGCGTCGGATGGTGTTGAATCGAGTGCGAACTCTGAAGATTTGCTTTTCAATTTACCCAGAAGTAAGAAGATTCATGCCAACATCCAGAGTGATGGAAGAATAAGAAAGGATGCAAAGCTAGAGAATGGTTTGGGAGGCTGAGAGAGGATGGAGAGTAGGAAACACAGGAAATTTGAAATGAGCTAAAGTAACGTTGGAGAGTTGGTTCCTGACCTTTTATATAACCAATGCTTGGGGGCAAAGTAAACTCACCCCGACTGATGGATTACCTAGGATAAAGGTACTCGAGAGTGATCCAAGGGCCAGGATCCTAAAGGGCGTGATCATGATCATTAGCATTGGAAAATGAAAACCTAGAGTACAGGCTCAAAGGACACCTAGGGTACGGAAAAGACGTTTCAGACCGTGGACCTGACCTTTCATTAATTGCACGGATTGATGGGTCCAACAATAGGGGCTCAGCATGTGGCAAGAAATCTTGTAGTGATGTTAGAAGAAGTTCAAACATTTCCATCTGAGGACTATTTGATTTCTCCCCAGTTTTAAGTCTCCACTGTCCGAGGGCGAATAGAGACTTGGGGGGCAAATGTTGTCTGTGTTTTCACCAAAGGACACGTGGCAATCCGAAACCGGTGCGGGTAAGGCACGTGCCGAAGAGGCATACCTTTTCAAGTGAGGCCACGCCTCAAGGGTCAGTCCTCGAAGGGTAGATGTCTCGGCTAAAGGCCGCAAACCTCGGATATAGGGCATGGACGTCTCCCTGAGGCCATGCCTTGAGGACTTGTTAGTAGTCCTCGGGCTCTTTACAAGTAGTTGCCTTTCAGGTCAAGGACTTTGTCCTTGGGACCTAGAAGGCTAGCCAGGTGTCAACTAGTGCAGGTTTGCAGCGTTGGAGGATCTTCTGATAACCTTTTTGGCGATCCATCCACAGTGTTGTCAATTGTACGACTCGACAATTTTCACTCCCATTACCCATTTGACAAGGAAATACGTGCGACATGCCCTGATAGTGCCAGGGGCATGTTCCCCATACAGTAGGTAACTTTCTGTAGTGGGCCCCACGTTTATCGCCTGAGCCGTGGTCTCCAGTCAATGCAAGTCAATGCATTAAAGTGGTATTAATACCCCCAATAACAGGGAGAATATGCATTAATGATAGATAGTTAGCATTAATGACCCCAACCTCATAAATAGGGCTGGGAGTCTCTTTGTAAAGGGTACACATTTTTTAGAGAAAGATAGCCTTGTACCTAGATCAATATAAACGTTGCCTCAGAAAACTTCATTGGAGATTGCCCCAGCAAGCTTCCAATCTCCTTAATACCAGAGACTCATAGACTAGGGCTCTTTTATAGCTTGAACCACGTAAAAATTATTGTGTTCTGGTTGTTTATTTCTTTAATCTCTCATCTTTAGGTTGATAGCAAAAAAAAGTAGTCAACAATATATATTTATATATATATATATAAAAGAGAAAAATGTTAGAATATAAATACACAAAATAAGGGATTTGTTTTTTTTTTTTTAAATTAGATATTTTTGTTTTTCCTTTAATTATTAATTAATAATCATACTTTTTTTTAAAAAAAAATGCTAATTAATAATCATAAATTTAAAAAAAGAAGAACAAAAAAAAATGCTCTTTCCCTTTTTCTTTTATAAAAATACAAACTTAGATAGATATTTTTGTTTCTTTAATCACAAATATTTAATAGAAGAATAAAAAAAAAGTGAAAAAAGAAGAAAATAGATAGAATGATTTAGACCAATTTTAGAGTGTCACATCACTTTCTTGGGGCTCAAATTAAAAACTTATTTTGAATTTAAGTTACATTAAATAAAATAATATACAAAATATTTTAGTAATTTTAAAATGTGATATTCATAATAGTTGTTATTTTATAAAATAATATATGTGAATTTTTTATTAATAATTATAAATACATTTATTTTTTTTAAGTTTTTAATAAAAAAATTAGATATTATTGTTTTTTAATTATTAATTAATAATCATAAATTTGAAATAGAAGAATAAAAAAAATGCACTTTATGTTTTTGTTCGTGCTTTTATGTCTTTCTAAATGTTTTTCGTTTTTTTAGAGCTTTTACGTTTTTCTATATTTTTTTTAAATTAGTTAGATATTTCTGTATTTTTAATTATATTTTTTATAACTAGATATTTTAGTTTTTTTTCTTTAATTAATAATCATAAATTTGAAAAAGAATTAAAAAATGTGAAAAAAAATGAGAAAATAGAAATAATTTTTTGAAGCAATTTTAGAATGCCACATCACCTCCTTAGACTCCTTGGAGCTCTCTTTTATATAAATACTAGGTGCAAGCAACGTACAATGTACGCTTGCTTAATTTTATTAAGTTTTTGTCATATAAATTTTTGATAAATAAACAATATGATATATAAAAGAATGACATAAACATATTAAAATAAAAATTAACTGAAACATTGTTTCAGATTTAAAAATAAAATAAAATAATATGATAATATTTTAGATCACAAACTACTCTAATTAATGTACAAAACATTTTATGGTATTATTCAAATCACACATCAATAATTGGAGAAGATGTTTTCTTATTCTTGATAAAAGAGAAATATTATTTTAATTTCTTATATAGTTACACAACTATACTATTTGTACACACACGATACTTACATATAATATATTTATAATGTTTGTTGTTATTTAATATGAATATATATATTTATATAAGATAGATTAAGTAATAAAAAAATAACATGTTTTCTTTTTGAAAATAAATGATAAAAATTTTAATAAAAATTAAGATTATATATTTTATATTATTATAATATTAATATTTTATTAAATTTAAAATTATATTAATATAACTATTAAATATCTAGTTTTGAATTAAATATTATTATAATAATGATAGTTTATAATATTTGAATTTATATTAATATAATTACAAAATATTTATTTTACCAAAATTTTATAAAAATTAGGATCATATATTATATGTTATTATATAATAATATTTTATAACATTTGAATTTATTTTAATATAATTATTAAATATATAGTCTTGTATTAAATATTATTATAATAATGCTAGTTTATAATATTTGAATTTATATTAATATAATTTATAAATATTTATTTTTAATTATTTTTAAAAATATATTCCTTTAAATATGTAGAATATTCCATTAAAGGGAAAAAAAAACTGTTAAAATAAAAACAAATCCTTAAAATACACACATTATATATATATAAAGATATAGATATATGTAAGTAAATGTATATAGTATGGGCACGTTTGGTAAGTCGTATTGTATTTAGTAATATTTTTATACAACACTTTGTTTGATATCCACTTGTATTAAATTATATTATGTTTGGTACGCAATTGTACTGTATTAATTAAAACTAAATAAAATAAATATTTTAAAAAGAATATCATATGTGATACTACCTCAAGCCCAACCTCGACCCTGACCCTGACCCCGGAACTACATCAACAAATGACAACACATTGAATTCATATACAAGGAGAGCAAATGAAAGATTTAGGGGAAGAATTCGACCCAAAAAATTGACGCCGTCTGTGAGAATAGAACAATAAAGATGTGTGTGATGATACCACAAACAATTTCTTATTTCTTATACGTTTATTGTTTTTGTATCTTTTTCCAGAAAATTAATCGATAAATACTCAGGCGGGAAGGAAAAATACCTCGATCAAAAACACTATTAGAAGAAGCTACAAGTCAATCGCCTCAGATCGACTATATGCAAGAAGTACATAACGTGATGTAGTACATGGAACAGATGAAAGAACAAGATGATGCCAAATTCTTCATAGAAGAAGAGTCACGATAACAAGCATAGGAACGACATCAAAAGTGGATAGAGGAAATGGCTACCTAACAACCTAAGTTGGCGGTAGAGTTGGTGATAATGCAGCGGGAGAAGACGTCCACCAAGGGTGAATAAAGAACACAGTAACGCGACAAGGCAATGAGGTTCTACCAGAAAATGACTTGGAACATCAAGAAGAGGAAGCAGATGCACCAGAGATTTATGAAGATGAAGCACAAAAATTGTTGCAAAGAGAAAAAGAACAGAGTAGGAATCATACTGTGAGAAGAATAGAGACACTGACCGCCCAAAAATAATCACAAGACCGCCAGTCATCGAAAACACCAACAACACCATTAGATTGGAAATAACAAATGATGAAGGAAGTGCTGGACATAATGAACAATGTGGGAGTCAGGACTTCGATGGACATGGCCAATGAAGCAATCAAAGGAATTTTCAAGTTTCCATTCACTGACTGGATCATGATTGGACCAAAGCCAAAAGACTTTATGATGCTGAACTTTACCCAATTTGATGGAAGTTCAGATCCATCAAATCATATCCTGCAATTCTAGCAGAAAATGGTGATGGAAACTGAAAATAAAGCTATGAAATGTAGAGCCTTTGCAACCACCTTGGCGGGACCAGCGCTAAGATGAATCAAGCAGTGTAAACAAAAAATGATGGGTTAGGAGAACTGTTCGTGCAACAATATGGAGGAAACACTGAGACGCCAAAAATGATGGGTAATTTATACTAAGTGCAACAAGGAGTGAATGAACATCCAAGAACATACTTGAAGAGGTACTTGAAGTTAGTACACCAAATCAACAATGTGGATAAACCAGTGGCAACAAACTTATTCGGGGAAAGTTTGCAAAAGGGATCATTACTGAGCAAGCAACTTTACCTCAACCTACCAAGAGACTTAGTCGAAATACAGTTAAGGGTTGAAGGGGTGTTCAAACTATTAGAAATCAGAGAAGAATAGGCAAGGAGAACCGCACTAATCACCAAATATGCAGAAGGAAATCCACCCTTGAACAACAAGAGAGACAAAAGAAGAAAAAAGCAACCCTTATTGAACAGGGGAGGCACAAAATGCATGCGAGAAGATGGCAAGAGCAAATACCCGCATATTGAAACCACGGTACATGTGGATCATATTTACAATGAGAACAAAGACAAACCATTATGGAGGGACTCGTTTAAGATAAATTTGCCAATAGAACGAAGGGACCAGAGTAAATACTGCCTATTCCATAAGGATGTGGGCCATACACTTGCGAAGAGAAGATCTCTGTACAATTAGGTTCAGCGTATCCTGAGAATGGGAGGTTTGTCTCAATATGTTAAGAATGCTCAGAACCCCATGCAGCAGCAGAAAACTCCACCAAAATCGCCAATTTAGATAGGGCCAAACCACCAAAATCAACCACTGAAGCAAATACCAATGATATTTGGGTATGTGGAGCCTTCAATAGAAAGAGAGGCAAAAGTGAAATTTGAGAAAAGAATAGAAGAGAGAGTGAAGAGAATATGTTATCTACATCATACTATGAATTATGTTGCCCCAGCTAAATTTTATTTCCTAGCGTACCCCATCACTTTCGCAAAAGATGACTTAAGAAACGTAAGCCTCTCGCATGATGGAGCTCTGGTGATGCATTCCAAGCCATGTGGATTAGTGGATGGGGAGAGTAGCACGAAACTTCTCTTTTATGATGCATTCCAAGCCATGTGGATTCCAGAAGAAAGATTGAGAGAATCAACATTCTCTATCCTTTCTTTCAACATTACAAAAGTAGTGCCAAAAAGGGAGTTTAAGTTGAAAGTAATGGTTGCCGAACGTACTTTAGTGGTAGACTTTGTAGTGATTAATTCGTGCCCTGGGTACAATGCAATTATGGGTAGACCTTGGGTGCACAGAATGGAAGGAGTAGCTTCGACCCTGTACCAAATCTTGCACTGTCAATCTCCTTACGGGACTTACACGATTGATATCAAGGGATGCCAGAAGCAGGCCAAGAAGTGTTGCGTGTTGCCGAAAGAAGTAAATCAAGTTCGACTAGTAGAAGAAGAGCGGGAAGATGAAGCATAGTAGTGAAAGGGAAAATTACCAGCTTACTTGAAGGCTTTCAAAGAGGAAGAGGAATGCATAGAACTGCAATAAACTATAGATAAATTGGAAGAAGTGTAGTTTGATGAAGAACATACTGAGAAAACTGTGCTGGTAAATGCCTTAATGAACAGTGAGCAAAAGTGGTCGTTAGTTGAAATCCTCAAAGAAAACATGTCAAATTTTGCATAGATAGCGAAGGATATGCTGGGCATAGATCCCGTAGTTATGACGCATTAGTTGAACATAGACAGATTGTAATATCTGCTTCCGTTTATAAGGGTATTTTGGTAATATCGTGTTATAATGACCCAACTAATTCTAAGACTTTGGAACATTAAAACTACTATACATAGACATCCACGAAAACATACATAAGAAACATTCACAAACTTTATTAAAAACTCTAAGTAAATGTTAAAATACAAAAATTCAGTGTATGGGATCTGTGGATGCCAAAAATCCACCAAGAAAAAAATCTCTAGTCCATGGTTGGAATACAAGGCCAAAGGTCACTTAGCCATGTTATTAGGCTCAGGCCCATAGGTCTTGCAAAAACGAGAGATTGTCCCAAGGGAAACATCACCTTATGAGCCATGAAGAATGGCCTTGCAAGGCTAAGGGACCAAGCTACATGTGGGAAGAGGGCAGGAGCACGAGGCCCTCGCATAGCGAGGCCCTACTTGTCTTGACGCCGAGAGATGTCAAGGGCATCGGATCCATGTGCCTTGACCGCGTGCGCGCATCTTGTGAGGCTGCCCCTCACATCACGCCTCGCGCGCATCTCGCGAGGCTCCCCTCGCATGGCCTCGCGTAGCCTTGCATAGTGAGGCAAAGGGTCTCGCGGCTAGTGAGGCACCCCTCGCATGGCCTCACGTAGCCTCTCATAGTGAAGCCAAGGGTCTTGTGCCTAGTGAGGACCCCCTCGCCTAGCCTCGTGTAGCCTTGCATAGCGAGGCCAAGGGCCTTGCCCCTAGTGAGGCGCCCCTCGCATGGCCTCGCGTAGCCTCGCATAGTGAGGCCAAGGGTCTCGCGCCTAGTGAGGCACCCCTCGGATGGCCTCGCGTAGCCTTGCATAGTGAGGCCAAGGGTCTTGCGCCTAGTGAGGCACCCCTCGGATGGCCTCGCGTAGCCTTGCATAGTGAGGCCAAGGGTCTTGCGCCTAGTGAGGCACCCCTCGCATGGCCTCGCGTAGCCTTGCATAGTGAGGCCAAGGGTCTCACACCTAGTGAGGCAACCCTCGCATAGCCTCGTGTAGCCTCACATAGCGAGGCCAAGGGTCTCGCGCCTAAGGAGGCACCCCTTGCATGGCCTCGCGTAGCCTCGCATAGTGAGGCCAAGGGTCTCGCGCCTAGTGAGGCACCCCTCCCATGGCCTCACGTAGCCTTGCATAGTGAGGCAAAGGGTCTCGCGTCTAGAGAGGCACCCCTCGCATAACCTCGTGTAGGCTCGTATAGCGAGGCCTAGGGCCTTGCGCCTAGTGAGGCACCCCTCGCATGGCCTCACATAGCCTCGCATAGTGAGGCCAAGGGTCTCGCGCCTAGTGAGGCACCCCTCACATAGTCTCGTGTAGCCTTGCATAGCCAGACCAAGGGTCTCACGTCTAGTGAGGCGCCCCTCGCATAGCCTTGCATAGCGAGGCCGAGTGTCCAAGTGCCTCTCACCACCATCATCTCGTGGCCCCCATGGCCTCGCACCACCAAGGCCTCGCGCACCCGCGCACACCAAGGCCTCGTGCACCTGCGCATAACGGCCTCGCACCACACCTCACCCAGCCGTGCCAAGGTGTCGTATGCTCGTGCCGTGCTTCGTCTAGCCCAGATGCCTCTATGCCATGATGCCGATGCCTCACGTGCCTGTATGGGATCTAAGACCTCTAGAAGGGGCATACGAGGAGCAATAAAAGAGACCCAAGAGCTATTTGGTATCATGCCAATAGTGGTATAGACGTCTGAGTATATCGTTCATGTTAACAAACAACCTTTCCTACACTTAGTAGAATGTGGAATAGCTTTGAGGAAATACATGCCTTGGAGATGTGAGAATAAGCATCAGGTACAAGGTACCCATACGTGTATGGGTGCAGGACGTACGACCATGTGGAAGACAGAAGCATGGCCCTAGCATCTGTGTCATGCAAGTAGTGGAGGTGTAATGTGGTACCAATGCAGGAGTACTTTTGTAGGCCCCTGACACATACTAGAGCCGACCACCACTCCTTCAACACCACTACGAGTTGTCCCACAACCCTGACAATGTACCTATGTACCATCTTGTCCCTTGGGACCACGATGTACTAGGAGCCATTAGAGCTCCAATATAAATAGACCTTCACCCCTCTAACAAAGGAGTTGGAAAATTGATAGTACACTCAGGCTATTAAGGAATATACAAAGGCTTACTCCATGAAACATTCACAAACTTTATTAAAAACACTAAGTAAATGTTGAAATACATAAATTAAGTGTATGGGATCCCATTTTTTGAAAAATAAAACATAACTTTAACTTAATTAAAATTGTTTACAAAATCAAGTGCAGAAAATACATAGAAAATTAAAAAGATTGAAAATAACTTCATCCTCAAATCGTTCACGCAGTCCATCGAATCCATTCTTGCTCACTACACAACCCCAAGCTGCGAAGAATCCTTCCATCGCCATAACTATTTTCCTGCATTCATAAAAATAAAGGAATGAGCCTAATGCTCAGCAAGGAAAATCTACTAATAACATAAACCATAAACATAAACATAAACATATACTATAACATATGTCAGATACTACTACAATGGCCATTATACTACTTTGGGCTTGTAAACTAAACAAGTCATAT
The DNA here is from genome assembly GCF_963169125.1 of Humulus lupulus. NCBI lineage: Eukaryota > Viridiplantae > Streptophyta > Magnoliopsida > Rosales > Cannabaceae > Humulus > Humulus lupulus. The sequence continues at coordinate 210,939,822 of NC_084795.1, forward strand.
GCCCAATGGATTGGTGGGGCTTGCTAGCTAAGCAAGTCATATGCCCATAATTTATTGGGGCTTGTTAGCTATACAAGTCATATGACCAAGGTCTATAAACATACTATATATAATGTAACATACAATACATAAGATAACATAACATATCATATAAGCATACAAAATTCTATCCTATTTTCCTTACCAAAACTGGGATGTGAGAACAAGGACAGGATTTGGAACACTCTTAAAGCAAACAATACAAATGTGAGTATTTATAAAGAAAGAGATGATCAAGAAATGAACTAAACCACCATGATGAAACTTACCAAAAAGAAACCTTAAGTTCAAAGAACTTAAATACCTAACCAAGAGTGGAAAACAACGAGTTAGGATTTGTGTAAAGAAAACTAATGGAAATTAAAGAGTCATAAAGAAATGAACATAAGATTAGGAACACCTTTGGATGTACTAGAACCGAACTACACCTCGATATAGAAAAACATAGTATTTATCTTACTTCCCAAGTGTTTATAAAGCTTAGATTGATGAAGCTTATAACCCAACCCAAGCGTTTATCACTCAATAGTAAACCTAGCAGCTTGAAGGCTCTGAACACAGCTTGAAGAATGAGAGAAATGGCTGGGTACTAGGTCCTATTTATACAGTTCAAGGAGTGTAAAGATCTTCTTTTTAGCTGGAATAAAAATAATGAATATTACTTGAATTTTTTTTTAATATTCGTTCAGCAGAGGCTTAAGACTCGGTCAAAACTTTCAGAGGCTTGCTAAGAGGTTAAGGAATAAAATGATCTCAGTTTAAAAAACATTTGAAAAACTTGCCCTAGGGCCGATATATCGCCCATCGTAGGCGATATATCGACTGGGCTTATGCCTCGAGTGTTCGTCGATGCGTTTGTGCGAAGTTCACGTGTTTTCGTATTCCCCGTGTGGCGATATATCGCCCCTATAGCTGAGATATATCGGTATATGCTGAAATATTATACACGTAATTGCACTTTTTCAGCTTAATTTGAATTGGGTAAACAACTTTGACTGAGTCATATAACGTTTTTAAAGCTGCTGGCAGGTTCTAGGGTTTTTTAAATATTTCTTTTATAAAACTCTTCATCAAAAATTGCTTAACTTCTCAATAAACATGCACACGATAAGTGTGATGATCTTATTAGTTCTCTCTAAACCTTATAGTATAATAAATAACATCTTTATAATCAGCTATATTAATCAAACCTTATGTTATAATTAATATTCTTAAACTATAGGTTAAACTTATAAAATCTATAAGTGTTGCTACGAGTGTTCAACTAAGTCCCGGCTTGAACCAAAATCCACACTAATAAACATACTATAACTACTACTAGCTATTACTACTATTGCTATAATCTAACTAGCTAAGTAAAGTTCTGGAACTCTACAATTCTCCCCTACTAAAAAGAATTTCATCCCCGAAATTTACTTACCAAAAAAATATGGATACTGAGCTTGCATGTCCTCCTTCAATTCCCACATTGCCTCTCGTTCAGAACTATTGCTCCATAGGACTTTGACTATCAGAATACTTTTGGACCGTAACTGCTTCATCCCTCTATCTAGGATGCTAATCAGTCGTTCCTCATAACTCAAGTATTTCTGGAGTGCTATCGTATTGTACTTGAGGACGTGAGATGGGTCTGACACATATCTACTCAGCATCGAGATGTGGAACACATTGTGGCTATCTGCTAGAGCTGGTGGTAGGGCTAATCTATATGCAACTGCTCCCACTTTGTCTAATATCTCAAAAGGACCTATAAAAAGGGAACTAAGCTTGCCTTTCTTCCCAAACCGCTTCACACCTTTCATAGGAGATATCCTTAGGAAGACTTGATCTTCGACCTTGAATTCCACATCACGTCGCTTGGCATCCGCTTAACTTTTCTGATGGCTTTGAGCAGCGAGCATGCGCTTTCTAATTAGCGCTACTGCTTCCTAAGCTTTTATAACAGCTTCGGGACTAAGAAGCTTCCTTTCTCCAACCTCGTCCCAATGTAACGATGATTGGCACCTTCTTCCATAAAGTAACTCATAAGGTGCCATCCTGATCGTTGACTGGTAGCTATTGTTGTAAGAGAATTCAATCAGCGGTCCATGATCCTTTGAAATCAAGTACACAAGCACGCAACATATCTTCTAAAATCTGTATGGTATGCTCGGACTGACCGCCTGTCTAAGGATGAAAAGCTGTACTAAGACTTAACTTAGAACTCATGGCTTGCTGTAAACTTCCCCAAAATCTCGATGTAAACAACGATCCTCTATCGGATACTATTGTCTTAGGGATTTTATGCATCCGTACTATTTCTTGGACATAGATGTATGCGTATTGATCTGTTGTGTATGAAGTCTTAACAGGTAGGAAATGAGCTGACTTGGTTAGTCTATCTATTACTACCCAAGCCGAATCATATGGCTTATTCGTTCGTGGCAAACCCATCATGAAATCCATGGCTATATCATCCCATTTCCATTATGGTATGCTAAGTGGTTGCAATAAGCCTGCAGGTCACTGATGTTTTGCTTTCACTTGCTGGCATACTAAACACATAGACACAAATTCCGCTATATCCTTCTTCATTCCTGGCCACCAATATATTGCCTTGATGTCATGAGTCATCTTGGTCGACCCTAGGTGAACTGAGTATGGGGTACTGTGCGCTTCTTCTAAGATCGTCATCTTAATTCTTTGATCATTTGGCACGCATACCTGATCCTTAAGCGGTGTTTCCTTTTCCATATCTGCGACGCTGGCTAAGTATGCTTGGCATCCTTTTTCTATCATCCGCTGGGCTTTGAGAGATGATATAAGTGGTGTGCGTAGTCTTGAAACTTGTCCCAAAAACCACAGTCTTTGGCCGTCAGGAGTTTCGAACGTCACTTTCTTGTGTCTGCAGTCGATGGTTGCGCCATGCCTTGCTAGGCAGTCCATTCCTAGTATCACGTCGAAGTCTTTGATCTCTAGTTCTATCAGGTCTCCTTCTAGTTCTACGTCCTCAATCTTGATTGGTACGCCTCGTACTATCCGTGATGATAGAACTAATTGGCCCGAAGGCAACTCTGTTACAAACCTAGTTCTAAATCTTTCACAAGGTTTGTCTAGTTTTTCTATCATTCCTAACGAGATATACGAATGAGTGGCTCCCGAATCAAATAATAAATAACATATACTATTGAGGATAGAAACCTGACCTATAATCACTTTATTGCTAGCATCAGCTTCTCCTTGGGTTAAGGCAAATACCCTGGCAGGAACCATCTTGTCTTCCTTTTTCCCCTCTGGCTTGAACTGAGGACAGTCTCTCTTCCGGTGTCCTTCCTAACCACAGTTGTAGCATCCCTTGGTGTTTTCCCGGCATTCACCAGGATGTTTCTTCTGGAATTTAGCACATTGTGGGTATTCTACATACCCCGGCCTATTACTTCCATTATTCGTCCGTGCCCTTTTATCGCTATCGGACTGCTTATTGTCAGGATGCCTTCTTTTCTGACCATTATTGTTGTTGGAATGATTGCTGTTGTTGTTGTGGTTGTTTCGACCATTCTGAGGTTGACTTGGCTGTTTAGGCTTAGGCTTATTGGCCTCCTCTTTACTAACATTCGGCTGTAGCCTTTCTACTTCTATTGCTGTTTCTAGAACATCGGCATAGGTAGCATTTCCTGGGTTTGCTAGCATAACCCCTAGTTCAATCTTCCGTCAAAGTCCTCTAACAAACTTGGTCACCCTTAGAAAATCAGTTGGAACCATTTCCGGTGCAAACTTGGCTAATCAGTCGAACTGCCGAGCATATTCTGCCACTGATAAACTCCCTTGCTTCAGACCAGCGAACTCCTCGACTCTTGAAGTGATGACTGTCGAATTGTAGTACTTTTCGTGGAACAACTCCACAAATCTGGTCCAAGTCATGGTGGCAACATCGTGAGTCTGCTGAACTAAGTCCCACCATATTCAAGCATCTTTCTTGAGCAAAGATGAAATGCAGGATATTCGGTCCGAGTTGCCGAGATTCATGTGCATCAGGATTTGCTCCACATTTCTGAGCCATTCTTCCGCCTCGAAGGGGCTTTTTGTCCCTTCAAATTTTGGAGTGTGTTGCTTATGAAACCGCTCATAAACTGGCTCCATGTGCTGAGCTGGGTATGGCGCATAGTTTTCCATTGGCCATCCCCCATATGGACCAACTTGATGGGGTGCTTGAGCCATTTGTTGAGGCTGTGGCGGAGGTGGAGACTGAGTCTGTTGTTGCTGCAGTAATTCCTTGAATTGCTATCGTAGTCTGGCAATTTCCGTAGAGTTGTCAACCGGCGGCGTCACATTTCGGTTGGCAGTAGCACGCACTCCCCTTCTGCGAACTGGAGGGGCTTCATTGCTCTCAAGAGTAGCGTTGGAGACATTAGCATTGGTGCAACCAGACCTTCAGAGCGACATCTTAGCAGAGTTCTAACAGTTAAGAAAAACATGTTAGAACTTTACCCTAATAGTCTTTAAGGCAAAAACTTAATCTAAACAAACATAACTCGGACCTATAAATTATGATTTCTTATGAAAGTTATATAAGCCTTCTTTATATTAGAGTGGTTTTCTATACTTAGAAAAAAATTGAGCCATCTTTATTATTTTCTAAGTCTGTTTCTAATCATCCTATATGACTTAATTCTCAGGCTCGAAACTCATCGTTGTTCCAAAGTTAACCATATTGAGGGAGGGCTGGGATCAGTAAAATCGTTCCCACTACTATGGCCCCCTAATTCTCAATATGGAACCCGTCCATTGATTTGTATCCACCCTCACCGAACTTAGTCATTATTCATTAAATTTATTATTTATTATGATTGCAAAAGAAAAATCAAACTCATACATGTCATCAAAATAACATTGATATTTATTTGGAAATTTTTTTTCACTATGTACAATCATAAAAGAAAACAAATAATAAAATAAATAAAGGAACTAATCTATTCTAAAAATTGGGATCTTCTACATCCGATCCTTCAACTAACATGTCATCATCTATTTCTTCATAGTCATCATTATCTTAAGCCTCAAAATGCCCCCGAGGAAGATTCGTAAAAATTCTATGTTTTTGCTCATTGGTAAATTGGAATTCCATTTTAGAAGTGAACCTAAGTATGAGAAAATAATATCTCATAGCTACTGGTAACTCATCTTCATCATTTATCGTCTCCCATATATCTTCCAAAGCTGCAATCACAGTTGGATAATCTTTAAAAAGTCTAATTACTAAAACATATTGCTCCGTTGATCTCATCATGATCTGCTTAGTTTCTTGGAGGTGACCTATCTCCCTGTGGAATAAAAGTAGTCTTCGAGTGATTCTTTCTAGTGCTCCTACGGTGTTTGTTGGTTCTCTAATCCTTTTTAAGGCCTTAATGGCTCGGATATCCTCATAAGTTAATGCTCCGTTCATTCTTAACTGAAAACATAAAGGCTAAAATCGTTAGCTATACATATAAATATAATAACTATATCATAAACACTTACTTGGCGGTTAGATTCGGAGCTTGAGCGTGTGTATCAAGGAGAACTTCATGCGAATGAACTGTTGCTCTGATACCAATTGTAATGACCCAACTAATTCTAAGACTTTGGACCATTAAAACTACTATACATAGACACTACTTTCACGAAAACGTACATAAGAAACATTCACAAACTTTATTAAAAACTCTAAGTAAATGTTGAAATACATAAATTCAGTGCATGGGATCCCATTGTTTGCAAAATAAAACATAACTTTAACTTAATTAAAATTGTTTACAAAACCAAGTGCAGAAAATACATAGAAAATTAAAAAAGACTGAAAATAACTTCGTCCTCGAATCGTTCACATAGTCCACCGAATCCATTCTTCCTCAATACACAACCCCAAGCTGCCAAGAATCCTTCCGCCGCCATAACTATTTTCCTGCATACATAAAAATAAAGGAAGGAGCCTAATGCTTAGCAAGGAAAATCTACTAATAACATAAAACATAAACATTTACTATAACATATATCATATACTACTACAATGGCCATTATACTACTTAGGGTTTGTAAACTAAACAAGTCATATGCCCAATGGATTGGTGGGGCTTGCTAGCTAAGCAAGTCATATGCCCATAATTTATTGGGGCTTGTTAGCTATACAAGTCATATGCCCAAGCCAAGGTCTATAAACATACTATACATAATGTAACATACAATACATAAGATAACATAACATAAGATATATAACATATCATATAAGCATGATTTGAATGTATGTTTTATATGTAATTTATATGGTAATATGGTAATTTATATGTTTTAAGTGTTATATGATTTATGCTATGATATGCATGATTTGAATGTATGTTTTATTTTATATGAATATGTTAGTTTATTCACACATGTGTTTCTTCAAGTATTAGGGGACAAAATGTGATAATAGTCGAATTACAGTGGTCAAAGAGAAATATGAGTTTTATAGTAGAAAGTGTAATTAAAAGAAGTTGGAACTATTAGTTTATGGAAATTACCTCAATGGACTTAAGTAATTACTGAGTAAAAATAGAGACTGGGGATAGCATGGTAAATTGGTTTTATACTATTAATTATTATAAATAAAAGTAATAATAGGAATTAGGTTTATAATTCTTACGATAGGCAGAAAATTTTCATTTTACATTACGCGATAGAGTATCATACCAAAATCATCCTTCCTATTCTTGATTTAAAATTCTTAAGCCTATGAGATCCAAAGGAAAGCAGGGATTTTGTAAGTGGGTGGACTAAGGATCGCACTAGGGGAGCAAGGCATTGGAGATCTAACCTGAGAATTTGTAAAGTGAACTCTTTAAACTTTGTTACTCAAGTTATGATAGATCCAGGTTTTGATGTTGTAAGATGAATTTAATTGTTTTTGGGATTATGAATGTTTATTAGAGGTTTATGATGGTTTATATCTGGCTTCCAAGGGTTAGAAACATGTTTGAAGAGTTGGTTTGGTGATTTGGGGTCAAAATTTTACAATTTGGGTCGATCCCTAGGTTTAAAAGTCACATCTACGATTTTCAGAAATAGGAACCTAGTGTGACTACGCTACTCGCCTGGTTAGTCCTAGCTCTCTGTGGGCGCGACCGTGCCAGCTGCCCAGAAATGCATATTTTTTGAGATTTTGATGCACCCATTTGATATAATTGGTACCTTTTTTGATTGGGGTTTATTGCAGTAGAGTTTTAAGACTTAAGTATATTTTGAGGATGAATTAGCCTTAAGAGGGTCATGGGTGTATTTTTAATATGGTTTTGGTTTGGCTTGAGTTTAAAGGTTTTGATGTTATATGATATGATAGGCTCGCCAAGGATACTTGAAGGGACACGTTTATGTAAGAAGAGTGGACACCTGCACGCAGGGTGTACGCTCGACGTACTTAAGTGTGGTAAATTTTGTATGTTACATTATAAATTATGTTATAAGTTATGCTATTAATTGTATTATGAATTATGAGTTATATTATGAATTATGTTATTAGTTATGTTAGGAGCTTTGTTATGAGTGATGCATGTTGTGTGTGACTAAAATATGTAAGTTTATGTTGTATGTTTCCGTGTCATGCTTACGATATGAAAATGTATGTTCACATTATGATAAATTGCATGCTTATGCTGGAAAAAATGCATGCTTATGTTAATTTGTGTTTGGTTGCACATCTGACCAGATCAGCACTCGTTTACGGCCGGAACGACAACAATAATACGTATTATGGATTGAACATGCTATGCTAGTATAGGTTACTTTATGCCATGTTTACATTACGCAATGGTTAGGTTAGGATAGATTACATTATACTATGATTATGTTACTTGCTATATGATTGATTATGGAACTTTCTATGATAAGGTATTGTCTATGGGTAGTTATGTTTTAGGTTGTGATGATAAGAATTAGTTTATGTTTATGTATTATGTCTTATAGTGTTGGGTTTTTGGGATAATGTCCTCTATAGCTCTTCTTGCTGGGCATTAGCTCATGGTTACTCTGTGTTGCAGGTAAAAGCAAAAGCATAGTTGATGAGGCGATGAGTTGGAGCAGGCTCGGTTAGATGTGTGCATGTGATTGTCGACCTGGGGGTCATAAAGGGGTACTACTTATGCATGGTTTTATGTTGAGTTTAAAATTGCCTGTATCTTTACCAATGATATGTATGTAAAAGATGGTTTATTTTAAATAACAAGATCTCGAGTTGCATGTTTTGCAAATGATATTTAATTCATGTTTGTTTTCAAATGAGTTTTGATAAATGTTTTGTAGTAAATGATTTAGTTTATGTTGGGTGGTTACACAGACGTTTCCCAGTTGTGAAACAGAAACAAAGACGATTTACCTATGAGATAAATCAAGTAATGAATGAAGAAGTTGAGCGATTGTTGCAGATAGGGGAGATCGAAGAATGCTTACCCTTCCTGGACATCAAATCTCGTCGTTCTTCCAAAAGAGAATGGGAAGAAATGAGTGTGCATTGATTTCACCAACTAGAATAAAGCATGCACAATGGATAACTTCCCATTACCAAGAATAGATCAGATGGTGGACGCGACTATAAGATATGAAAATATGAGTTTTTTAGATGATTATTTAGGGTACAACCAAATCTCAATGGTAGAAGAAGATAAAATTGATACAACATTCAAGACTGAACAGGGGATTCTATTAAGGAATGCAGGTGCAACCTATCAGCAACTCATGAACAAAATTTTTGTAGATCAGTTGGGAAGAATAATGGAGGTGTACATTGATGATATGATGGTCAAGTAAATAAAAGAAGCAGGCTATCCAGACCATTTAAAGGAATGCTTCGAAGTGATAAACAAATACATGATGAAATTGAATCCTGCAAAATGTGCATTTGGAGTCATTTCGGGCCATTTTTTCGGCCATACAATGAGCAAGTGAGTGATTGAAGTAAGCCTCACTCAGGTAGCAACTCTATTATAAATTATTGAGCCTCACACAACCTCATACTATGAGAGAAGTGCAAAAAATTACAGGGAAAATCACGACATTTCACTAGGTTTATTTCACGGATGTCAGATCGATGTGAACCTTTCTTCCAATACATCAAAAATAATTCACAATCGTTATGGGGAGAAGCACAACACAAAGCGTTTGAAGAATTAAAAAAGTATCTGAGCTCACCACTAGTATTGAGCGACTTGGAATAGGATGAAGAGCTGTATATGTATTTGGCAGTCTCAGCAATAGCCATAAGCTCAGTATTGTTCAAAGAGGTTAATGGAAAATAAAGAAAATATTTTATGTGAGCAAGGTGTTGTTAGATGCGAAAACCCATTACAGTGTAATGAAAAAGTTAGTTTTGGCTCTAATGACAACGAAGAAGTAGTTAAGGAAATATTTTGAAACTCACGCGGTAATAGTGCTAACTGAGTTCCTGCTCAAACATATATTGTCTAAGCCCAATTTGTTTGGACAAATGTCCAAATGGGCAATCGACCTTTCTGTTTATGACGCTCGATTTTCCCCACAAAAGTAAAAAAAGGACTAGTCTTAGCAGGCTTCCTTGTCGACATCAATTCATTCGAGGATAAACTAGAGCATAAGGTGAAACTCACAGAGGAGGATTCAATGTGTGAAATGAGCATGGATGGCTCGGTAAACTCAAATTTTACTGGTATCGAGAAAGTGTTGGAATTGCCATCAGGGTTAAGGATCAAAGAAGCTTTGCAGTTACAAGAGAAAGTCACCAAAAATGAAGTAGAATATGAGGCTCTAATTTACGATTTGGAGATGGCAAGTAGCTTGGGAATAAAGCAATTGCAAATTAGAGCATACTCAAAGTTAGTGACTGAGCAAGTTTGTAACGCCCTGGATAGCCAAGACCGTTACACTGTGTGTTTATAAAGTGCCAGACTTGCTAACCAAGTCATTAAAGTAAAAACGTGTTACTGAAACAGTAAAGGTACTAGGGTTAAAAGCGTTTTGGTCTCAAAAGTGCTGTTCTCATAACTAAACATTGTTAATGTACAAGGGATCCCAAAATTGACAGTGTAAAAGCCATTTACAAAATTTACAAAGTTTAGATACATTGACTGGCCATACTAAGGCAAAATGAGCAATTAGGTAATCTCTGTCCTGACACGCTCCTCGACCATGGTGATCGAACGGCTGGCTATGTACATTACACCTCGGAGCTCTCCACCTCAGGCCTGGTCCAGCTTGCCCTTGCCCTTACCTGCACCACGAAGCACCCGTGAGCCAAGGCCCAGCAAGAAAACACAGCAATAATAGAGCATGAACAACTAGCAATCAAGGCAATTACTCATATAGCATCTCATAAATTCAAGTATATCATCATTCAAGTATACCACATACTAAGCATCTCAACTCATCATACACAATGCACAGACGATAACCAGGGCTAGCGCTCACAGGCTGCTCCCTCTGTTATCCTATTGTTTCTGGCTCCCAGTGGCCAATTCGCGCCCCGTGCGCTAAAATCATGAACGGTACTCTTAGACCGTTTAAACGTGTCCCTTGGCATAATACCAACGATGACACAATACAACTCTTGGGAGCAGTTAGTCCCATTCACAACCATACATTCGGGTGCACTTTTCTTACCTTTCAATTCACTGGTTTCCGATGCCACGTAGCCACAAGCACGGTCCTCTACCCCGAGCCTCTTCAAAGTCCTAATCACAACACAAATATAATATTCTTTGTCATTAACCAATCCAAGACTACCTTCCCGGTACCTAACCCACACTCTCGGAACCCCCAAAACCTTAGAACAACACCCCGGAGACATCCCCCGAACCCCCGGAGCAAAGGCCAAAAATTGCAAAATGTAACACCCTGAAATTTGCCTTGTGCCGCGGCACCACTTTCCTTGTGCCGCGGCACCCAACACCAGAGACCCCTAGGCCACGACAAGCAAAAGCTGTGCCGCGGCACACCATCGCAGACCCAGATTTCTGGGTTTTCCTTCGCGTTTTTCCCGAGCCTAACTCACTCCAAATCACCCCAACTTCATACCCAAGCCCCAAAACCTGTTTGAAACCCCACATAGACCAACCAACAACTTTTAATCACTATAACCCAACTCAACTACACATTTACCCACAGAATTCACACCTAAATTCAGATTTAAACCATTGAACCAAAGCTTGAGAAATGTGTAAACCAGCCCCTTTAGATTCTTAAACCATAACAGCTACGAAAATTTAAACATGATACACTCTTACCTCAGTCAAGTACTCAGCTTGGATTCTCCCCAACTCTAGCTTCAAATCACCTTCTCCTTTTGATTACTCCAACTCTAAATTCATGCAAAACCAGCCACCAACTTGCTTCAATTCATATTCATCTCTAAAAATTCAGACTTGAAACTTAAACATATTATAGCCAAATCCTTACCTCTGAGTTTTCTTGGCCTAAGCTTGGTTGATAACCTCAATCACCCCCTTGATTCTCCTTCCAAGAGCTAGAGTTCAGCTTCTCTTTTCCTTCTTTCTTCTGTTATATTTCTAGGTCTCCAATATTCAGCATAAACCAACTCCCAAAGTGTTATACGTAAATGTTATTCCTTCAGCTCAAACTCTTCTACTAACTGCCAAAATACCATTTTAACCCTCCATTAATATCACTTACTAACTAGACCTCAAGGGCTTATTTGTCCTTTCCCTAACTTTGCAATTCTACCACTTTCCCAATAAAACCTGTTACTCTCTATAGTTACCAACAATTACGCAGGTTACCAAATCACCAGTTACCATTATCTAGTTTCCTAGAACCGTTTTGGCACGTGCATCACGTTTGTATCACAGCACCCACACAGTACGATTCACATATCATAATTATCACATAATATAATCCACATAGTCATATAACATGCTTAAAATCATAATCATACATCTTAATCATAATAACCACACAAAATTCCCATCTTGCCCTCCCGGCACACTAATCAAGGCCCTTAAGCCTTATTAGTAAATTTGGGTCGTTACAAAGTTAGTGGCAACTTCGACACGAAGGAGCCTAGAATGAGGATGTACTTAAGCACGGTGAAAGAACTATGTGCAAAGTATCTACAATCCAATCTCAGTCAAGTACCATGGGAGATGAATCACATAGCGGAAAAACTAGCCAATAAGGCTTCATTAGGCAAGCGCTCAATATGTCAGCACCCAAGGAATGTCGAATGTGCTTCAAATTTCACAGAACGACGGATGTTGGATGGATCCAATTTTGCGCTATTTTAAAGAAGGGATAAAACCTGATAATAAGGATGAGGCAATGAGCTTGCGAGCCAAGGAAACTAGATATGTGATAATTAATGAACAACCGTATCTGTGATCATTCAATGGGCCCTATTTAAGATGCTTGAACCAAGTGAAGCTAAGAAGTTAATCAAAGAGATTCACGAAGGGATGCGTGACAATCATTCAAGAGGAAGAAGTTTATAGCATAAAGCCTTAACTTCGGGATACTATTGGCCTTATATGATGACAGAAGCATGGCACTATGCAAAAATGTGCGACAAGTGCCAAAGGCATGCTCCATTAAAACACCAACCCGCACAACCTTTACACTCTGTGGTTGCACCATGGCCATTTGCCAAATGGGGGAAGAACGTAGTGAGAGAATTACCAAGAGTTGCTGGAGGGAAACGATATGTGCTGCTAGCCACTGATTACTACACAAAGTGGGTAGTCAGAGAAGCCAATAATATGGTTGGAAAATCAAACACAATTAACTTTGTTTGGAACACATTATTTGCAAGTTTCAGTACTACAAATAGGATTTTTAGGGCTTGCATTGCGCGCCCTATATGACAGAGCCTTAAAAGTGAAGTTTTTTAGGGCGTGCGTTGCAAGCCCTAAAATAATATTTTTAGGGTGCGTAGTTAGCGTCTTTAAAAATTATCAACAAGCAGGAGTCCAATGTTATTAGGACATGCAACAAGCGTCCTAATAGAAACTTTTTAGGACACGGATTAAGTTCCCTTAAAAGTAATATTTTAAATTAAAAAAATATTTTTTTAATTAAATTGTTAGTTTGCATATCACTTATTTCCTATTATACTTATATTAATGCACTTCAAATGATACTGTTGACGCGGTTTTTCGCCAACAGATAATTATACGAATAAATAGGATGGATTAGTGCTGATTGATAAACCATAATACAAAAATGATAGTAATCTAGAATGTGTAAATTAATTGCAAGGAAAAGATGGTCATTTCTTTTTTAGGTGGTTTGGAGGTTAAAATCCCCCTAGTCCACCAGTCGATATTATTGATATCTCCTTACTATTTCTCACAAAGTATTTGCTTTACAAGAAGAAGCCAACCCCTTGCACTACCCAGGGTTTCGGTATTTATAGGAGATTGATCTCTGAGTAGGTACTGGGGTCATCCCGTGATCTCTTCATCCATCATGTCATTTATGTGACACCGATGATTAATTCCTAAACCTTATAGTGAAGTGTGGTCTAATCAATAGGTAAAGATGGATTTGGGCCGCATGGCCCAAATCAGGCGTGGGACGTCTGAACACGCACATTTATACTGTGCACCCAAGAATTCAGGAATGGAACAGACACGTGATGTCTGGTATATGCACGTTTATATTGCATGGTTAACTTTATAAGGATTCGGGGGTGTCAGACCTCTGATGCACCATGAGCTTAATATGGTGCCAACTCTTGGCTTTTATTATGTCGACACAATGGCTCCATGCACGGAGCAGCTAAATGATCCCTCTGCTCAGGCTGATTGTTTAGGGGTCCGTAACAATCAGCTCTGGGTGGACGGTTGACACGTGGCAGATCGATTTAGGCCCTGTTCTAGCTCGCCAAAGTGTGTGCGGATATTCAGGGCGTACATTTTCCCCCCAAGCCCCTGCTCGTGACCTATGACGTCATCTTTGATCTTCACAGTGGGGCTTTTAATCTTCCCTTTCGACTCTTCATGTCCTGCGCACTACATGGGTATCAGACACGTGGGACGCCGTGGTTGGCGACTGTTCAGATTCTGAGAATTGCATTAAATGGCCTAGCCACCTTTCTCCCGTCGTTTCGTCTCTTGAGTTATGATCCTCATATCTCGCATTAATTTGATCGGACGGTCCTCGTTTCCTTATGCCTCTTACGTATATATAAGGTTGGCAATCTTTAGTACTAGTCACTTTTCATTTGAATTTTTTTCCTTATATTCTCTCTTTTGAGTTTCAGAAGCTCTTCTTCTTCTTCTGGTCATAATCCCAGAAATCCTTACATTCTCACCACAAGAGCCTTTCAGAAGTCCAGCTTTAAGGATTCCACCAGGACTCTTACTCCTACGCTGCCTGTAACTTTCATTCGGAAAATACACTGTAAGTTCCCTGTCTGTTGTATGTTTCGATTTCCCCGTTTCATTGTTAGGCAAAGCTATTTCTCAGTCGTAAACAATAGGTTGTTTTTGGTGCATAGGTTTCGATTCTAGGCATATTGATTATATTTAAAAACATGTCTAGGAAGGCGATATTCATAACTAGGTAATTTCTGGTTAACTTTAGGAAATGCCTATTCAGAATATGGAAGGTGAGAGGTTTTTAGGGTGTACAATCAGGTAGCTTAGGGGTCACGCTTCCTAGGTGGTTTTCCTCTCAAAACTTCCCCTCCAAGGCAAGCAATAATCTGATCCTCCTGACACAAAGATCCCTGGTGATCAGGGATCCGTTGGAAACGTGGGCACGTGGCGTTGGTAGCGCGTGGCTTCACACATTGTGAGATGAATTATCTTAGCCTGTGTATGAAAGTCACTTCTTCTCACGCTGCTTATCTTTTCTTAGCTTTTAGGTCACCCACTAAGTTTTCTTTTTCTAATTCTTGTTCGCTAGGCGATCAGATGGGGCCCAAGAAAAACGCGACCAACTCGTCATCCCAGCAATCCAGGAGGGGAAAAGAGGTCGTGGTTGAATCCCCCATCCCCCAGTTTGGTCCCATGGTGGAGAAGAAGGTCAAGGTGGGACCTGATGCTTTCTTCGAGGTGGAGAGGATAGTCTCGAAGTTCACGACCCAAGGGAGGGTCAACAAGATACTACTGTCCCATAACATCGAGTTTGGGATAGGCGCCCTTATAGCCCGCCCTCCCCTCGAGGGTGAGAGGAGCTGCGCGCCTCTTGATGAGGAGTTCGCGGCCTGGAGCGAAGAACATCTCAAGGTCGGGGCCTTCCTCCCCTCCGACCAGTACTTCGCCGACTTCCTTAATTATGTGAAGGTGGACCCTTTTCAATTGCCTCCTAATTCTTACCGCCTGTTGGCGGGGCTGAGGTACCTCTTCTTGAGACACGAGTGGGAAGTCCCTACTCCCGCGGACATTCTCTATTTTTTTTTGCCTCAAAGCCAGCCCGGATCAACGGGGACGAGGCAACGGGTTCTACTACCTGACCCGCATCCCGAACTCTCCTGCGGTCATCGAGCTTCCCAGCCATCCCAACGGCTTCAAGGACCAATTCTTCATGTCGACTGCATTTCGCAACTGCGAGTACCATTACTTCAACCGTCCTCATAAACTTTCCATCCCGCGTTTAAAAAAAAAAAACTTTTCTTTTTCATTCTTTCATGTGTACTGACTTGAGCATCATCGTGCAACCATTTTTGCGAGGACGGCCAAATCAGTGACCCTTGGGGGTCAATACGATACTTTGGCGGGGCTTCGGTCTAGTGAGAAAGACTAATGCCAACTCGTGTCTAATGAGATGATACTGGCGTGTAAGTTA